>NC_137428.1:48168811-49368811 GCF_964374335.1 Astatotilapia calliptera
GGCCTTTTTGTAAATTCTGGTATGAAGAACCCCTTTTGTGTTGTATTGATCCATCTGCAAATGTTTTAACTTTCTTTCAGTAAATCTCCGAGAATCTTTTTGGTTTTGAAGCTCAAATAATTTTTCCACAGCACACTGGTGTGCAGCCTTGCTGGAAAAGGGGGCATCCCTAAACTGTTCCCACAAAGTTGGGTGCATGAGTTATCCAAAATGCCTTGATATGCTGAATGAAGCATTAAGAGTTTCTTTCACTGGAACTGAGGGGCCGAGTCGAACTCCTAAAAAACAACCTCCTCCTAAAAACCCCTGCTCCATCAAGCTTTACACTTGGCACAATGCAGTCAACAACAAGTTCCATTCTCATGGCAACCACCAAACTCAGACTTGTCCACTGATTTGCCAAACAGAGGAACATGATTCATCACTCCAGAGAACACGTCTGCACTGTCCAGTAGCAGCATGCTTTACACCACCTCTTCTGTCATTTTGCATTGCATTTTGTGATGCAAGGCTTGGATGCAGCTGCTCTGCCATTGAAACCCAGTCCATTAAGCGCTCTACACACTTTTCTTGAGCTAATCTGAAGGCCACATGAAGTTTGGAGGTCTGTAGTGATTGACTGATTGCTGACTGATTGATTTTATGTGGCTCTGGCTGATTCTCAATCACTTCCACTTTGTTATAATTTCGCCAATCTTTGTAGAGGCGGTCTGCATGCTTAGGTGGTTTATTTTATACACCTGTGGCCATGGAAGTGATTGGAACGTATTTTGAATCATTTGGATGGCTAAGTGAATACTTGGGCAATACAGTGTATGTTTGTGTTGTGTCATATTTTCCACAGACCTATATGACAACTTACACAGCTCTGACTTCAATCATGTAATGCTGCTTTGTTTTTCAAACCAGCATTTTGTTTTAACTTAAAACCACAGAGGAAGGTATTTTATAAAACCTGAATCTGTGGAGTACATTCACTCATGTTCTTAATCTGAGGAGACTAAATTGTTCACCTAGAAGACTGAGATCCTTTACCAAATAGTTACCAAAGTATCTCTATGTATAAAGTTTTTATGTGGGACCTCTAAATGAAGGTTCATGGGGGGGAAAAAAACGGGGGAAAAAACCCAGTACCATTCACAGAGAGTTGGGGAATGGCTGCAATCACAGCACTGTAAGATGGTGAAAATGTACCCTTAGGCCCCCTCCTCGATTCAGAGATGGTCTTTCCCTTTTCACATGATCAGTGGTTATTGGTCAGTGGCAGTTTAGCCACTCTCCTTTGACCTCTGATATCAACAAGGTATTTTCATCCAGAGACTTGCTTCTCGGATATTTTCTCTTTTTGAACAATTCTCTGTAAACTCTAGAGATGGTTGCGTGGAACATCTGAGATGATCAGCATCTTCTGAAATGCACCAAGAGCTCATATGCACCAACAATCATGCTACCTTCAAAGTCTCTTAAATCACCTTTCTTTCCTACTCTGATACTCTGTTTGAAATTCAGCAGCTCTTCTTGACCATGTCTACATGCCTAAATGCCTCGAATTGCTGCCATGTGATTGATTTGCATTAAGAAGAGGTTGAATAAGCGCATTTAAGAAAGTGGGCAGTGAGTGCATAGCCTCATGTAAAAATAATCGATGTGAGTCAGGAAATTTATTCTGATGGGAAAAGAAATGTCTAAAGTAACTCTTACCGCAGTCCAAATATTTCAAATATAGTCAGTCTTAAATTAAATGATGTCATCACCAGTGAGACTGGCCAGTGCTTGCATTGTGAAGGGTCTAAATAATAAACACAAATAGCATGACTGAGTATATTAATATGTTATGATGTCCCATAACACTCATGGTAATAGACTTGTTAATCAGCTGTCACTGTTTCAACCAAACGTGAAGATTTGGTGCTAATCCCGTATCACAGAGTGGTAATGTCAGACTGTCAGACTAGCACTGTTGAGCTGCTGTAACTAGAATAGAAGCAAATAGCTGGATGTCCACCCTCTGGAACTAATCACAGTTAATGAGAACAGCCCAATAAAGCAAAAAAAAAAAAACATGTTCAAACCAGCTTCACTTTATGTGACAATATTATGTTGCTAAAAACAACATGAATGCTCTGCTTTATCCTATTTGCTATGTGAAAATATAGACATCATGCTTAGCAAGAATCATTCTTACAAACTGTGTCTTCATTTCATCCTTAATTGCAATACTTTATGCAATTTTCTGGTTGCTTATTACACTTTCGAGTGTAGGGTGGTAGGTTTTTTGTTTGTTTTGTTTTATTTGTCAAAAATCCTTTAGTTTCCCAACCTAAAAAACTAAAATAAAGTAAATTATACCTGGATAGTAACTGTTGTGTGGATCAGCTGACACAGTATTTTGGTCTGACTGCGTCAGATATTTGATATTGTCACTGCAGGCAGTGTAGACACTGTTGTCCAAATTCACCCTTGTCCCCAGATTATTTTGGACAATATATGTGCTCTACGGTGTACATTCTAGGACATCGTCAGGTCTCAAAAAAAAAGTTGTCAGGTATCAGACAAAAAAATTGTCAGGTCTCAGTTGTCAGGAAAAAAGTTGTCAGGTATCAGAACACAAGGTACCAGAGAGAAAATTGTAAGCGCCAGACGTCTGCTTTATATTTTATTTACGATTGAGTTCATGTTTGTTTTATTATTCATAGATTCATTACATAAGTGCAGTAGTAGCATGAAACCCTGCGTGAGAGGGAAGGGGAGGAGCATGGACAGAGAGGTTAGGAGTCTCACGGTTTTCTGACCGTGTACACAGCTAGTATTGGATAACTGCTATTTTTTGGAATTTTCATGCCTTTTTTTGGAAGGAGTTCATTGTTACATGCTCAGTTTGTAATAAATAAAACAGTCTTCAAACCATAATGCAACTGGAAGCATTTCTTTTGGAAACCAGGAACACGCGTCAGCCATAGACTCTCCCTTTTTGAACTTGGTTTATTGGAAATTACCCTACATTTAGTCAGAAAACCCTCTTGCTCCTTTTTTGGGAAAAGGAATACTGAAAAGGATCATGTTTAGCAACGCCGTGCACTGTGGATTGAAGGCAATAGCCTACTTGGAGGAAGAATCACGGTAAGCAGTGAAAACAAGCTTTGCTACTGTGGAAATTTGTCATAATGCATGAGAGTGATGAAGAACTAGTGTGTGGAAAAAGAGAACCAAAAATGACAGAAAAGGCTGTCGAGGAAAAGCTGCACAGGTTGACCCAGTCTAGAAAGGCTAAGCTAGGCCACCTAACTAGCCAAGCTAATCAGCTCGAACGGCTAATGGAAGATGATGCTAACGTGAATGCTGTTAAGCAGAAATTGCGTTTAGACTACCAAGATTCATTTGGAGAACTGTGTAAGATAAATGATAGTTTGAGAGTATTAATGCATGAGGAAGAATTTGAAAAGGACCAAAGTGCTTGGTATGAACCTAATGCTAGTCGTATTCGTGGATTTATGCAACATGTGGAAACGTGGGTTAAAGCAGCTGAGGAGCGCACAGAACAAGCTAGACAGTGTGATGCAGACATCCAGCCTTCCGACAGTGTTTCTGTGATGTCCGCTGCATTAAGCAGTAAAAGCAGGAGGCGCAGGTCAGCCGTTGGGAGCCAAGTGTCCACTGCTTCCTCAGCACGCCTCAAAGCTGAAATGGAGAGAGCCACATTGCTCGCACAAGCAACTGCTCTCAAACAAAAACAAGAGCTTGAACGACAGGAAACTGAGTTGAAAGCAAAAAGAGAGCAGCTAGATCTGCAAACTGCTATTGCCGCCTCTGATGCTAAAATAAAGGTATTAGAGAATTTTGAAAATGAGCGCTCGTCACATGTGAGTCCTGCATACCCAACGACTATTGATTCTGGATTCATACCATTACCTGTAAGTCAAACTCCAGTCACCAACACAGAAAATGGATATGGGGAATTCATGCCTTTACAAAATCACCCTATTGGTACGCAGCAGTCTAGAGTGGATTTTGCAGCAGATGAGCAAGCAGTTGAAACGCTCTGTACTGTTATGACACGTCAGAATAATATAACTGAGCTGATGGTGAAACAACAAAAAATGATGACATTGCCACCTTTAGACATCCCTACCTTTAGTGGTGATCCTCTAGATTACAATACATTTGTAAGCGCCTTTGAGCACGGAGTAGAGTCTCGCACTGAAAGTCCTAAGGATCGCCTCTACTTCTTAGAGCAGTTCACTAATGGACAGCCGAAAGAGCTAATAAAGAGCTGCCTTCATATGAAGCCAGATGTAGGCTATCACAAGGCTAAACAGCTCCTCAAAGAGCATTTCGGAAATGACTACAAAGTTGCTGTAGCCTACATGAACAAGGTCTCAAACTGGGCACCTATCAAGCCAGAAGATGCAGAAGCTTTAAATGCGTTTTCACTCTTTCTGACAGCTTGCTGTAACACCATGGCTGAAGTGAGTTACATGGAGGAACTTGATAACGTCGCAAGCCTGAAAGCCATTGTAGCAAAACTTCCATACAAGTTACGTGAAAGGTGGAGATCTGTTGTGTGTGGTATGCAAGAGCGAGGCGACAGACGAGTCAAGTTCAATGATTTGGTGGAGTTTATTAATAAACAAGCCAATATTGCACTTCACCCTGTTTTTGGTGACATAAAGGATAGCACCACTGCTAAACCATTCACCATTAAACAAAACAGTAACAAGGATCAGAAAAGGGTTGTAATGAAGAAGTCATTCACCACCAGTGCCATACCACTGGACATTCAGGAGAAAGACACAAAGACAATGGAAAACACAAATTATGTGAAACCCACTCCACAGGCATGTCTGTTCTGTAACGGTGGGCACATCATAGACCTGTGTGGTAAGTTTAAGGGCAAGCCACACAACGAAAAGTTGGAATTTTTGAAAGGCAAAGGACTGTGTTTTAGCTGTTTGAAGCAAGGTCACATGAGCAAACTTTGTAAGAGAAAGGTGAGCTGTGAGGTATGTTCTCTTGCTCATCATACATTGTTGCATATTAAGAAAAGGGACACAGATGCTGACACAGAGAAGAAAACTAAGAACAGTGAAAGTCAAACGATCTTAAGTGCCTTTGTCTGTGCAGAGTCTGAGGATTGTGGGCCAACTGGGGCCGGGGAAGATGACTGCACACTTGCAATAGTTCCTGTACAGGTCAAGGCCAAAAAGGGAAGTGTAGTAGTGCAGACTTACGCCTTCTTGGACCCAGGAAGCTCTGCCACATTCTGTACAGAGACATTAATGGACAAATTGAAGATCACTGGAAGGAAAACTGACATACTACTGAAAACTATGAATGAAGAGAAACCTGTCTGTACTCATGTAGTGTCAGGCTTGGAGGTCAGTAGTTTATCTGGTGACGACTTTATTGATCTGCCAGATGTCTTCACACAAAGGACAATACCTGTAGGAAAAGAAAACATACCCCTACAGAAAGATCTCGAAAAGTGGCCTTACCTTAAAGAAGTAAACCTGCCTCGAATTGAGACTGACATTGGATTGCTTATAGGAGCAAATGTACCTAAAGCAATGGAGCCATGGGAGGTTGTAAGCAGTGTAGGTAATGGACCGTATGCTGTAAGAACCAAGCTAGGTTGGACTGTGAATGGACCTTTGAGAGAAACTGGCTGTCATGCAGACAAGAGAAACCCAGCCAAGGCTAATGCAAACCGCATATCAGTGAGCCGTTTAGAGAACCTGTGGCTTCAACAGTTCATGGTGGATTTTCCAGAGGGAGGAAAACATGATGAAGTGGAAATGTCAAGAGAGGACCATCAGTTTATGGACATGGCCATGGAATCTGCAAAACTGATGGATGGCCACTATACAATATGTCTACCTCTGAAGAACAGATTGGTCAACATGCCAAATAATCGCTCAGTCGCTGAACAACGAGCACGTAACTTGAGGCTTAAATTTCTCAGGAATGACTGCTTCCGACAAGAGTACACAGACTTCATGGAAGACCTTCTTAAAAAGGGCTATGCAGTACAACTGTCAAATGATGAACTGGCGCACAAAGAAGGAAAAGTGTGGTATATACCCCATCACGCCGTGTACCACCCTGTGAAGCAGAAATTAAGAGTTGTGTTCGACTGTGCAGCATCCTATCAGGGCACATCCCTGAATGATCAACTTCTTCAGGGTCCAGATTTGACCAGCAGTCTCATTGGTGTTGTCATACGATTTAGACAGGAACCTGTTGCAATTATGGCAGACGTTGAAGCAATGTTTCACCAGGTGAAGGTGCCTGACGGTGACTCTGACTTACTTAGGTTCCTCTGGTGGACAGGTGGCGACTGCAATCAAGCTTTGACTGAGCACAAGATGACTGTGCATTTGTTTGGGGCCACATCCTCACCCAGTTGTGCCAATTTCGCTTTGAGGAAGTGTGCTGAAGACCAGAGTAGGCAGTTCAGAGCTGAAGTTGTTCAAACAGTATTGCAGAACTTTTACGTTGATGACTGTCTCAAGTCTGTCGCTACGGAGGAGGCAGCTATATCAATGTGTCAAGATCTAATGAAAATCTGTGCCAACGGAGGCTTCCGTCTCAACAAATGGGTGAGCAACCGAAGGAAGGTGCTTGACTCCATCCCAAAGTCTGAACTGGCAGCAGAAATGAAAAGCCTGGACCTGGATCATGGCAAACTTCCACTTGAGAGGGCCCTTGGTCTCAATTGGTGTGTTGAGTCAGACACATTCAGATTTAAGATCAACATCAAAGATCGCCCATTCACAAGAAGAGGACTTCTTTCTGTCATTGGATCAGTGTATGACCCATTAGGCATTTTGGCGCCAGCAGTCTTGCCAGCAAAGATTATCCTGCAGGAATTGTGCAGATTGAAGATCGGGTGGGATGACGACTTACCTGAGCACATAAAGAGGCGGTGGACTGACTGGTTAACCAGCCTTCCTGCTTTGGAACACTTCTCAGTTGCAAGATGTTTCAAGCCCAAAGATTTTGGAAATGATGTATTTGCACAACTACATCACTTTGCAGATGCAAGTGAGGATGCATATGGCTCAGTCAGCTACCTACTCATGCGTAACACGAGCAATGAGACACAATGTGCATTTATGATGGGCAAGTCCAGAGTGGCGCCTCTCAGGCCTCCTACCATACCCCGTCTGGAATTGACTGCTGCTACAGTAGCCATTAGGATGGATAGTGTCCTGAGAAGAGAGCTACAACTGAACCTTGCAGAATCAGTTTTTTGGACAGACAGTACGGTGGTGCTCCAGTATCTCCGGAATGAGACCACGCGTTTTCGTACGTTTGTGGCAAACAGAGTTGCAGCTATTCTGAAAGGCTCTGATGTGGAACAGTGGAAACACATCAGCACAGACAAGAATCCTGCTGACTGCGCCTCAAGAGGGCAAAGAGTAGATGAATTTATGAAGAACAGAACGTGGGTGTCTGGGCCAGATTTTCTTCGCAGTCCAGTAGAGTTTTGGCCTAACACTCCATTGAATTGTCCGGAAATCACTTCTGGTGATCCTGAGATCAAGAAGGCCACAGTAAACAAAATAGAGGTGGAAGAAAATGTTGCTCCATTCAAGAGACTGATAAATTACTTCTCATCATGGACAAAGTTGAAAAGAGCGGTGGCGTGGTTCCTGAAACTTAAAGCCTTACTTTGGAGTCTCTGTCAAAAACGTAAAGCGCTATGCGTAACCAGTGTGGAGAATAGCTTTGACAATGATCGACAGCTGAGGCAAAGTCAGATTGACAGTTTCAGGACAAGCTTTAAGCCTACACAAATTTCAGTGGAAGACCTGAATCAAGCAGAGCTCGATATAATCAGATTTTGCCAAAAGGAGAAATTCTCGGAAGAGGTTTCAGCTCTTCACAAGGGACAAAGTGTGAAGCGCAACAGCCATTTATACAAACTGAACCCTGTACTACAGGAAGATCTGTTGAGAGTTGGTGGAAGATTGAGCTGGGCAGCTATGCCGGAAATCGCTAAGCAGCCTATTATCCTGTCTAGAGACTTTCACATTTCTGACTTAGTCCTCCAACAGATACATGAAGAAACTGGGCATGGAGGGCGCAATCACATGCTCTCTGAATTGCGACAGAAGTTTTGGATCCCAAGTGCCAACACAGCCATTAGAAAGATCATCGCAAAGTGTGTGACATGTCGTCGCTTGCATGGGAGAGTTGGGAAACAACTGATGGCTGATCTTCCACAAGAGCGAGTGTTGCCAGATGATCCACCCTTCACCCGGGTTGGTGTAGACTACTTCGGCCCATTCGAAGTAAGACGTGGAAGAACCATCTTAAAAAGATACGGTGTTATATTCACTTGTTTAGCGGTTCGTGCAGTACACATAGAGCTGGCCTCATCATTAGACACAGATTCATGCATAAATGCAATCCGGCGCTTCATAGCACGGAGAGGACAAGTGAGGGCGATTCGCTCAGATAATGGGACAAATTTTGTTGCTGCCAATCGTGAGCTGAAGGAAGCAATCGCTGACTGGAACACTTCACCGTTTCAGCATCTATTTCAACAGCATGGAATTAAGTGGACATTTAACCCTCCCACTGCTTCACATCATGGCGGAGCATGGGAGAGGTTGATAAGATCAATACGAAAAGTGCTGAATTCTACTGTGAGAGAACAAGTTCTGGAAGAAGAATGCCTTCATACAGTCTTATGCGAGGCAGAGTCGATCATCAACAGCCGACCAATCACCAGGGCATCAAGCGACCCAAATGATTTGGAGGCTCTGACACCTAATCATCTTTTGTTGTTGAAAACAAAATCTTCATTGCCTCCAGGATTGTTTGACCAGAATGACCTCTACTCACGACGTAGATGGAAACAGGTGCAATATATGTCCAATCTATTTTGGAAGAGATGGACTAAAGAATACCTACCTCAACTTCAGGAACGTCAGCGGTGGGCCACAGCATCAAGAAACTTTGCAGAAGGAGATGTTGTTCTTCTTGTGGACGACTGTGCACCACGAAATTCATGGATTATGGGAAAGATCATCAAAACAGTTCCAGACAAGAAGGGTCTCGTTCGCCGAGTACGGATAAAGACAAAGACTAATGTTTTGGACAGACCCATCACCAAGATTTGTCTGCTTGTGGAATCTGAATGGGCTAGTGGTAAAGACTAAGCCCCTACGATGAGCCATGTGCTAGCAACCTCTGGCTCTTTCCTTCTTTCTCTCTTTCCTTCTTTTCTTTCTTATTCTTTTTCACCTGTTCTTTGGAAATGGACAGAAACCAGCCTTAATATACTTTGCAAAGCTGATTGGCAAAGTATTGGACAATTCATTTGTCTATAAATAATATTTTGTCATGTGTTTAAACATTGGATATGTCTAAACGTGGTTCATATTAAGTTTGTAAAGTTAAAAAATGTGGTAATTGTTCTAAGGCAATACATTATTAGAACAATTAGGGGCCGGTAATGTAAGCGCCAGACGTCTGCTTTATATTTTATTTACGATTGAGTTCATGTTTGTTTTATTATTCATAGATTCATTACATAAGTGCAGTAGTAGCATGAAACCCTGCGTGAGAGGGAAGGGGAGGAGCATGGACAGAGAGGTTAGGAGTCTCACGGTTTTCTGACCGTGTACACAGCTAGTATTGGATAACTGCTATTTTTTGGAATTTTCATGCCTTTTTTTGGAAGGAGTTCATTGTTACATGCTCAGTTTGTAATAAATAAAACAGTCTTCAAACCATAATGCAACTGGAAGCATTTCTTTTGGAAACCAGGAACACGCGTCAGCCATAGACTCTCCCTTTTTGAACTTGGTTTATTGGAAATTACCCTACAAAAATCTTCCTGCAGGTGGCGGTGTTGTCATGTCCCACCCAGTGTTGCCAATTTAGCGACTTTGTCGCTATATTTAGCGAGTTTTCAGACCATCTTAGCGACTTTTTTTCTGAAACGCGACTAGCGACAAATCTGGCGACTTTTTCTGGCGTTATTAGAGACTTATTTATGACGACTTTTTGGCGTGAAAGCGCGTATCGCTCTTACTCTCAATAAGCAGCGGGTGCTGCGGTGGGCACCTCGCTCGTGCCAAAGCGCTCACAGGCGGAGGATAGTCCTCCCCCAGCTGCTATCAGGGCAGGGCTCCTGCACTGACTGTAACGCAGTCAGTTCTTCTTTTACTGTTATGTTGTTTTGTGGACCACAAAGTTTAAAACCACACACACACACACACACACACACACACACACACACACACACACAATAACTCCACCAGAGTGCCTGCTTCGGGTCACTTTTGCCGGTCCAAGCCCGGATAAAGGAGCAGGGTTGGAATTGTGACATTAAAAAAACAATAATTGCTAAAAGAAATTTAATTTGTAGTTCTAAATAAATTCTAAATGCATTTAAGACGTTTTTTACTGACTTTATGTCTCTTCCACGATGTTATTTCTCTCTCCAACAGCGTAGGTTAGAATTACATTAGCATGACCAATTATGCAAATTAGGCGATGACATCATTTTCGCTAAATGATGTCATCGCCTAATTTGCCTGTCCCATTTGGTTCTTTAGCCGTGAGAATTGTTGTCTGAAGACCAACAAGGATACCCAATGGATTTATTTTGCCAAATGGATCATCGTGGCATTGCCGTATTGGTCCATTTGATCGACCTTTGTTTTTATTATTTATTTTATTTTATTTTCAGCTGTTACAGACGGGACGGACATGAGTGAGGGATAGGAAAGGGAGAAAGAAAGAGGAAGGAAAAGAAAAACAGAAGGGGAGAGGGAAAGTGAGAAAGGGGGGAAAAAATAAATAAATAAATAAAATAAAATAAAATCTCCTGGATCACCTGTTGAGAGAGAAAGAATCGAAAACAAGCACAAAAAAAACCAAAGTAACATACTAAACACAACACCATCGCATTAATCTAGCTAAGTGTAAACAGCAGTAAATACTAAATATTCAATGTTGTTGTGCAGCACGCAGGACAGACAGCGCACAATGTGCTTTGAAGTAGCAGCCAAGAAAGGTGTAATTTAAGTCTACGAATAGTGAACACGCGTGTGCACACCTGTGTGGATCAGCGCGCTTGTATTCAAATGGTTTCCACATGTAATGGTCTGCAAGAGGGTGTAGAGAGCCATAGCCCTGTCCCCCAGGGCATGAAGCAGGCATGGAGGAGATCCAGGCCCCAGACATCCAGAGTGCGAGAGCCCAAGGAGGACCACCGGAGGGGCATCCGTGCCACCTTCATGGGAAGGGCTAAGGATCCCCAGACGAGGCGTCACCCAGTAGCCACCGAGCAGAAGCCAGAGGGGCTGCACCGGCGTGCCCGCCGGCTCTGCCGGCAGCCAGCTGTGCCAGAGTGAACCGAGCCACAGGCCCAGAGGCCGGAGGGCTGAAATCGATTTCCATATACGTCATCAACGTGTGACAGCGGGAGAGCGTAAGGTCATTGACCTCACCTGAGTTTTACTGCGGTTCAGGCTCCTAACGACACAAGGGCTGTATCCCAATTCAGGGTCTGCAGCTTTAAAGTGCGCAGCCTTAACGGTCCACAAGGGCCGCGTACTTAAAGGCCGGAAGTGAGAGGCTTGTGAAATGGGACAGTCTAGCCTCCGTCGCGCTGCCCTGGATGCCTAGCAACCATGATACTAACAGCTGGAAACGTTTCATACAGCTTTGTTTGACAGAAATGAAGGAGAAAATCTTTTGTTTGTTTGTTTGTACATGAGCTTTGATTTGATAAGTATCTGAGGCTGACTGTGAAATCATGATTATTGGGCTTCACGTCTGTACTGAACAGTCATTTAAGATTACCTAGTAAATAACAATTAGCTAATGTTGTTCATGAGACTAAAGTCATCTCACTTTGGTAATGTAAATATAATATGGCCAATATTAAAGTTATAATTTCAATCATTATTAGTTATTACAGCAGTGAATGAACTCTGTTTCAAATACTGAGCTTCAGTAAAGATTCAAGCTGCATTTATTTATATTATTTATATTTCCTGTCACCTTAAATCTTCACTCAAAGACAGGTTTCTTTGACACAGTATATATAACTGTGTTATATATATGAGAGACAAATATTGTTCTTTTAATATGTTGGCATTACTAAATTTGTCTCAGTGCTTAATTTAAATATCCATAAAATCATCACATTCTCTGTAAGATTAAGGTCAACTATTGAACGGCGTATATTTTAAAGTAAAGGCTTTAAAACCAAGTTAGTACAAACATCGCTAATGTCACATAACTTTGCCGACATTTGGCCAACAGTAATGTTTTAATGTTCTTCGTTATTAAACATTCGCACATAAATAAGTAACATAATATTCAGTTGTAACACTTCCAATTTCTCCAATCAGGGCTAAGTTTCAAATGATGTGACTCATCCTGTGCATGCCCAATTCAGTTCTGCTATCACATGTGAAAAATCAGCACATTTTGTCAAACACAGACAATTTAACATGAAAAAAAGTAATTTGTATGCCAAAAAGTAAGTTTTTCTACTTTATTTCAATGTTTAATAGCATTATCTGCTTTGCAGTTAAACTCATCAAATTTAAATTATGTTATTTGTATGTCTATGGGGATATATTCTGTGTAGGTCTTTAGTGCTAATGTTTTAGCCGTTGGCTGTAATGTTAGCTAGTTCATGGCTATAGGAGTCTGGGTCAGTTGTAACAGCAACAGTCTGGGTTAGTTGTAACAATAATGCAGATGTTACAACTTACCACACTATTACTTTAACTTATATTAAACAAGTTGGGGCAACGACATCAGCAGAGAGAGGTTCACTGGTCACTTTTGTATATGCGGTTAATGCCATTGGCAACACAATTCCTCCACTGTTTGTGTTCCCCACACATACATTATGCAGACCACTGTGTCAGAGATGGACCAGTAGGAAGTACTGGTAGTGGAAATAAATCAGGATGGGTGCAAGAAACAGATTTCCTCATCTTTCTGAAGCACTTTGCAAACCACACCAAGGTAAGCCATGATAAAAAGTAATGGAATTGCGATGCTGGTGAACAACTACATTTTTTCAGCTTCATTGTTATGTTCAAAATTGGTGCAAGAGTTGTAGGTTATAATGCCCACTGAGCCAATGAGGCCAAACTCAAGGAAGACCAACCAAAATTAATGAAATATTCAGTTGCAGAAAATTCCATAATTTGTCTTTTTTGGGGGGTTGGAATATGTTCAAAAGCTAGATTTCTGCATTCTGTCACACACACACACACAGCTACATAAATGGCTCTAAGTGCATTCATGTGTTGAATAAACAAAGATTACATGTTAATGTTTTGTTAGTACCCTTATTTCATTGTGTTACATTTCACCCCAGGATATGTTACAACTAACCCAGACTATGGGGTTAATTGTAACATTTCACTCTTTGTGTTTGAGGCCATACCATGCAATGGGTAATTGTGCTGCAGAGAAAATAGCTGCACTATTTAATAGCAGAGACATGTAAATACTTTGCATTACATTTTGAATCCACTACCTTAAACGAGCTCCAATTTACAGACAGAAATGTCAAAAATGTTACAACTATCCCCGGTCTCCCCTACTTTTAAAAGTTTACTCTTCGGTTGCCCGTCTTCCGCCGTTTTTTTCCCCGGCAAAATTATCCACACCCACCGCCGCGCTATGCATTCTGGGATATGTTGGGCCACGAAGTCTACACTGCCACGGCCTTAAAATTCAATGAAATGAAGGACAAATTTGAGGACCGCATTTCGAGCAGCCTTTGAATTGGGACAGCCTTCGTCGTGTCGCTGTGACGTAATTGGCCTTAAAATGCGGCCTTTAAGGCTGCAGACGCAGAATTGGGATACAGCCATGGTAAGTTAATAAACTTATCTTGGCCTGTATAGAGGCCATCCTGCTACACATGAAACACATCAGAGTCATAATTGTTATTTTAGTCACGTGTTTGTTTATTATCCTTATTGTTTTATTGTTTTAAGCAACAACTTCAAGAGGAGAAAAAACATAAACATGAGGCAGAAAATGAGATTGAAAATATGAAGAAAGAATTGTTGGAAACTCAAAAAGTGTTGGAGGAAGAGAAAATTAAAATACAGGAAGCAAAGAAAGAAATGGAAGATACAAAGAGTTACACTCAAAACATGAAGAAGGAACTGATGAAAGTGCAAGAAGAACTTGCAGAAGACAAAATTGAGGTGAAGGCATTCAAGAAAGAAATGACCGGCTCTGCGGTGACCAGGAAAGACTGCAAAGACGCACTTAAAGAAATACGAAAGCACAAAAAGGAAGCTAAAGAGCTCCTCAAACAGAAAGTGAAACTGGCCAAACAGCAGCTGAAAGAAAAATTTAAAGATGCCGAGGAGCAGCTCAACAAAACCTTAAAAGAACTAAAGGCAAAAGAAAAGAAAGCCGAGGACAGGAGGGGATTCTGGAGCAGACTGCTGAGAAAGAACTGACCCAGCAGCATCAAGTTTGAGGAGATCAATAGTTTCTTCCTCCTTCCCCCTCTCTCCACCTTTCTTTCACCCCATCCTTCTTCTTGGGACGTTTGTTTGTTTTTTAAAAACTCTAATCTAAATACATGTACTGAAATACACAAATAAAATTGCCATAACTTGACCTCATGTTGCCTGCTTCTTTTCTTGTGTGTCTGTGGATGTAAAACAGTAACACACTTTCTGCTATCTCTTTAATTGTAAATAAATGCAATATGTTTTCATTTTAAAATGAAGTGCAAAAAACTTCTGCTCTAAATCTTTTTTTTTAGCAGAAAGCTTTTTTTTTTGCCTGTTGTGGAAGTTTTCCATTTAAATAAAGCCTGCAGATGAGCGGTGAGCGGTAGCTAACATTCTTTAATCAAAACACACAAAGAACAGACAACCAAGCTTGATGAAGTCCCTGCATGACCGCGGGACAGACGGTCAGCAGAGTCTCCCTGAGCCTAGCATGGCTCTCAGTTAAATACCTTCTCCAGGAACAAAAGGCAGTACACAGCTGTTTCCCACCTTAACACTAGAATTACTACCCTACTACTAGATTTACTAGCCCTGCGCAAATTTGCGTAAATTCCCCTGGCACTGCGTTGTCTTTACAGTCCCTGGCACAGCAGCTGCAGCAGCTTCAACAGCCTGCGTCTGTGCTAATATTTCCTTGTGCTACATGAATCGGCAACGAAGTTCCTGAGCTAGAAGACTCAGAAACAATCTTCTTTTGCCTGTCCACCCTGTACATGCCTTGTACAAAATGTAGGCATTCACCGCCGCCAGGTCCAGCATATTGTAGAAAACTGCTACTGACCACCTGCGTGTTGCTGCTCTTATGGAATACATCCGCACAAGTTGAGTAAGTTCATGCCAGACTTTATTCACTGTGCCCCATAACGGCGTTTTGCGTTGCAGCAGTCTGTGCGACAGTGACAGTGAAGTAAAGAAATTGTCTGTTGTGACGTTTCTCCCATCATCTAAAAACGGCTCCATCAGTTTCATGACCACGTTCTCTGCCAGCCTCTCTCCCTTCTGACGACTGGGGTCTTTTCCCAAGTAAGGAGATGCACTGCAGACATATTTGGTGTCCAAGTCCATGGCCATCCAGAACTTGATCCCAAATTTGTCTGGCTTGGTTGCGTTATACTGTGTGAATGGACAACGAACCTTGGTAGGGAACAGCTGTTCATCTATGGTCATGTGTTCTCCTGGAGTGAAACTCTTAGCACAGTTCTTGTTGAAGCGTGTCCAGATGTCGGAGATCGCCGCAAATTTATCTGTTTTCACCCGTTCTGCCCGCGTGTCCTTGTCATCAAATCGAAGGTGTTGCATAATTGAAATGAATCTATCTCGGGGCATTGTCTCTTTGATTACTGGCACCAGAAATCTTTCTGACCAGCAATCCACAATGGCACCAACAGGACACATGATTGCTCTTACAAACAGGATTGAAATGAATGCCATCAGTTCATGAACTGACAAATTCCAGTCCGGCTCTATTCTGTGGGCTTGATGGACCGTACACTCCCTGATGGTCTGCAGCATTCCCACGTCTAACAGGCAAAGGAAGCTTTGGAGCACACTTGTAATCTTACGCTGTCAGAAGATAGACAAATAGAGAATGGTAAATTTACATGGACCTCACTCTAAATGGGTTTATATAAATATCATGTGTAATATGGCAGTGACAAACCTTAGCAGACTCTGTGGGTCCAGCTTGTGTAGTGAAGCACGAGCGATTTGCTACTGCACTGGGCATTTCAATGTCCAATGTTTTTTCTTGAGAACTGAGACCTGACAATTTTTTTGTCTGATACCTGACAAATTTTTTCTTGAGACCTGACGATGTCCTAAAATGTACACCGTAGTGCTCACTTACATCTGGACGAGAATTTCCCTAAAATTTGAACAACATTACATCAAAAATGTTATTCTTTCAATACCCTCTATACCGCATATTTATATTTGGTGTCCACAGCTGTGAGTTGTTTTGGTAGAGAATTCATGTTCCCCTTAACTTAGTTTTTTTTCCCCAGAACCATCAATTATTCAATTATTTGTACTTTTTGCCAGTAAACTGGCCAGCATAGCTACATACATTCATTAACGAATTTGTACTTGCTGTTTCTTGTTTTGATTTCTATTATTATGTCTTATAGCTCATAAACGGCTTATAGCCACACTTTGTGTAAATATTTGAATATAGAATATATGAAAGTTTATCATTCTGAATTAAATGACCAAAAAAACCCTTTTTTCCCCCCTATTTTTTTGTGATGCCGTAGTACTTAATATACAGAGTGTATTAAAAAAGAATGGTCCAATTTCAAAGTATAATTGAAAGTGTTTTACAAACAATGACATTACCTGCTTAGAATTATCAACCATTTTACAGGGAGTGCAGAATTATTAGGCAAATGAGTATTTTGTCCACATCATCCTCTTCATGCATGTTGTCTTACTTCAAGCTGTATCGAAAGCCTACTACCAATTAAGCATATTAGGTGATGTGCATCTCTGTAATGAGAAGGGGTGTGGTCTAATGACATCAACACCCTATATCAGGTGTGCATAATTATTAGGCAACGTCCTTTCCTTTGGCAAAATGGGTCAAAAGAAGGACTTGACAGGCTCAGAAAAGTCAAAAATAGTGAGATATCTTGCAGAGGGATGCAGCAGTCTCAAAATTGCAAAGCTTCTGAAGCGTGATCATCGAACAATCAAGCGTTTCATTCAAAATAGTCAACAGGGTCGCAAGAAGCGTGTGGAAAAACCAAGGCGCAAAATAACTGCCGATGAACCGAGAAAAGTCAAGCGTGCAGCTGCCAAGATGCCACTTGCCACCAGTTTGGCCATATTTCAGAGCTGCAACATCACTGGAGTGCCCAAAAGCACAAGATGTGCAATACTCAGAGACATGGCCAAGGTAAGAAAGGCTGAAAGATGACCGCCACTGAACAAGACACACAAGCTGAAACGTCAAGACTGGGCCAAGAAATATCTCAAGACTGGTTTTTCTAAGGTTTTATGGACTGATGAAATGAGAGTGAGTCTTGATGGGCCAGATGGATGGGCCCGTGGCTGGATTGGTAAAGGGCAGAGAGCTCCAGTCCGACTCAGACGCCAGCAAGGTGGAGGTGGAGTACTGGTTTGGGCTGGTATCATCAAAGATGAGCTTGTGGGGCCTTTTCGGGTTGAGGATGGAGTCAAGCTCAACTCCCAGTCCTACTGCCAGTTTCTGGAAGACACCTTCTTCAAGCAGTGGTACAGGAAGAAGTCTGCATCCTTCAAGAAAAACATGATTTTCATGCAGGACAATGCTCCATCACACGCGTCCAAGTACTCCACAGCGTGGCTGGCAAGAAAGGGTATAAAAGAAGAAAAACTAATGACATGGCCTCCTTGTTCACCTGATCTGAACCCCATTGAGAACCTGTGGTCCATCATCAAATGTGAGATTTACAAGGAGGGAAAACAGTACACCTCTCTGAACAGTGTCTGGGAGGCTGTGGTTGCTGCTGCACGCAATGTTGATGGTGAACAGATCAAAACACTGACAGAATCCATGGATGGCAGGCTTTTGAGTGTCCTTGCAAAGAAAGGTGGCTATATTGGTCGCTGATTTGTTTTTGTTTTGTTTTTGAATGTCAGAAATGTATATTTGTGAATGTGGAGATGTTATATTGGTTTCACTGGTAAAAATAAATAATTGAAATGGGTATATATTTGTTTTTTTGTTAAGTTGCCTAATAATTATGCACAGTAATAGTCACCTGCACACACAGATATCCCCCTAAAATAGCTAAAACTAAAAACAAACTAAAAACTACTTCCAAAAACATTCAGCTTTGATATTAATGAGATTTTTGGGTTCATTGAGAACATGGTTGTTGTTCAATAATAAAATTATTCCTCAAAAATACAACTTGCCTAATAATTCTGCACTCCCTGTATGCTCAGTCCTGGTTTTCAGTTAACTGGACATACATTTATTCCTCTGGCTGTGGTATGGGGCCTCTCTTCAAGTGTTCTTGGCTTCGCTAGTTGTTTATTAGAAGTTAATTTTCTTAACCATAGAAATCATTCTGAGATCATCCACTTCCAGGTCTTTTGGTCTTTACTGAGCTGGGCAGCGCATTTATTCTTTTTAAGAAGGAACCAGACTCCATATCCTGAAGTTGTTTTTTTTTTCTATCTCTGTAACAGGTTTATTTTGTTTTTTTCAACCAAATGATGGCCTCCTCATAATTTCATACTGTATTTAGAGTGCCTCTGACATGATACCAAATACACGTTAAACACTTGAACTCTACTCCAGATCTTTTACCTGATTAATTCATCACAGAATGATCAGGGCCTCATCTGGTCAGAAAACTGCTGTCAGTCAATCATGCAATTAGTTTTGTGCCTCTGAAAATGGGGGACTGTGTATAAAAATGTCTCTAAAATAGTTAATCAGATAATAAGACCTTGCTTTACAGCTGAATTGCTTAATTGCTGGAACAAACTGTAGTGGTGCACAGAGACAAAATCACAACAACAACAACAAAAAATCATAAAACATGTGTACAGAAACATACAGCAGATGACATACTGTATGTGGTCTCTCATAATTCAGTTAGATTTTAGTGACATTTTCAAAAAAGAAAAAGAATTAAAAAAAACACACAGGGACCACATTTAGATTTCATATATTTTAATTGATGATCACCAGGCTGTTTCCCTTTTACAATGAATCTGCAGTAGTTCTAGTTTTACCAGTTAGATTTAAAGAGACAGAGAGATATTGAATATTGCGCTGCGGAAGAAACCATAAATTTAATACAATGCAAAAAATAAAAAATAAAAATAAAAATAAGAGAGAGAGACAGAAAGAGAGAGAAAGAAAGAATCAAACAGAACTACCAGTACAGTGTCTTTTTTTACAACATGTTAATAGGGCAAGCAATAAAAGCACAGCCCAGTTTTATATTAGGTCAGTACCAGTTAAGACAATTAGCTTTTTTTTCAAATATACTTCTTTAAAATAGCATTGTATTTTTTTCATTATAATTATTATTGTTATTATTATTTCAATGTTAAACAAGTACATTCAGGATATAACTAAATAAATCACATGCAGAAAGATTAGATGGACAGATGACACCATACGTTGATTGTGATCATTTTAATGCAGGAGATGAAATCGAACTGAAAGATGCACTTTTTTTTCTTTCCATATCTTATCAGCGTTTTGTGTAGCTTCAGCTGTTTTTGATCATCCCGTCACATAAAACTGCCTAAAATAAACAAGATTCGCTTCTTCGTTGTATCTTTCAGATTTGCTCTTTCCAGAGCGATATGTACAAATCTGTGTACAGCACACAAGTGTGCGTGTAGCATTTTATTGAGTTTATCAATTTTATTAATGGTGTTTTGAGTCTGCATGTGTTTCAAGTCATTTTCAGGAAAAGGAAAAAGTTGCAGCTGCAGTTAGTACTATGTTACTGTGTTACTGTTAATATGTTGCTTGTGGGATCTCAGTTTCTTTCTTGAACCTTCCTCTTTCTTTGGAACAGAACTGAGACTGCAGTATCTGCTCGCCTTCTGCACGCCGTTACATTTATTTCTGTCTAAGTTGGTGTGAATGTTTTTTTTGTATTTGCATTTTTTCTTTGTTTTTGTCTATTGTTTTTGATCCAGCAGCATTCATATGGTAGTACCAACTCTACATTCAGAAAAATAGATCTCCTGTATAGTGCATTCAGCTTCTGTATAGCAATACAGTTCAGTATTGAGTGATTCACAGCGTTCTACTTAATGCCTCAGGAAAAAAATCTCAAGGCCGGGTATTTGGAATCTGCCAACTTAAAAACATTATTCAAAGACAGTACAACAAATCAGACCATCCATAAAATCTGATTCGCACATTTAATAAAAAGCTTCTTCCTGCTTTGATCCCAGCTCATACAGCATCGAAAGGAGAAGTGAAAAGGACTTTTTGCTTGCTTGATCGGTTCACAGACATTTAAACATGTCTTCAGGGGAGTCATTTTAAAACCTTCATGCTAGGCTGGATATGTACTTGTGCGTACGCAGATGTTTGATATACAACCTGCATCAAACTCAGAGATTCTCTGCAGGTGTGATTTGTTTTAAAAGAAAGGAAAAACACACAGAAGCCATGTCTGCCTCTGAAACAACACAAGCATGGGATGCATATCAAGGCTTGTACAGTGCATAATGGATGAGGGCTATGATGAAAAGAAAAGGAAAACAACATTCAGTGGCAGCTGTGTGAGTTCGCCATCTTTGATTTTAAAACTAAAGTAGAGCGGGCAGAACAGCGAGGCATTGGAAGATGAGGTATAAAGTAAGGAGTCTTATGAGCAGCAAGATATTGGCACTGGTCCCAGGCTAGCCCGAGGTGATGATGCGGTCTAGCCTTAGTTTCTTCCGTGTATTGAATCCAATTGAGGTAAAGGACTGACTAAAGTTTAGCTGTGAAAGCTTTTAATAGCAACATCCTGACAAAAAGGACTTTTTGGGAATCAAAACCAGCCATGCGTCCTCCATCCTGGCCCTCCTTTTTAGCTTTAAATCAGCCAACAAAAGAAACATAACAAAACAACAAAAAAACCATAAAATATTTCTTGATTTTATATCTCAAACAAAGAGCAAATTAACCTCTGAAAAGTAAATCGGAATTGGATTTGCTTTGCAGCACCAAATTTAAAGGTTAAATTGTGAATATCTTTTAAAAAACGTGCATATAAATTAGGAAATGAAACATGGCCCAATGTGAATATGAGCTGCTCTCGAGTCTGGCTGTAAACAAGCAGAAAGACCTTTCACAGTGAACTCACAGAAAACTCGCCTACAAAACCAAAACCATGCTGCAATTAAAAACAGCTACTCAGAGCGTACTGTATACTCAAGCACACAAAAAACTACTTCTAAAACATTCCTACAGTATATCTGTGACCATAACCCACATTCATGCTCATTCTCTCTCTCTCTCTCTCTATATATATATATATATATATATATATATATATATATATATATATATATATATATATATATTACTGTGACTAACATCAGGCAATTGCTTCATGTTGATCTCGTCCCTCGCTATTAGCAAGCTCAGTCTGGAGGAACGTCCTGTACATAGTTTAATTTATATTATTGAAAACTTCCTCTCTGCTACTACACAAACTCTCTGTGCTTCGACTTCAAACAGCGCCCCATCCCCGCCTCAGAAAAGTGCATTGCTATTTGGTGCAACACGTTGCTCTCAGACATTCATATTGGTTAGAAAGTAGTATTTTGATATGAGGATTTAATGCTTGGCTTGAATTATACGGTTCCAAAGTTTGAGCAGTGGGAGAGTACTATATCGCAGTGCAATTTACAACTTTACTGTATGAAGAGATTGGTCCTCAGTTTTAAAGTTTTCTACTTGGTTTCTTTCTTTTTTTTTTCTGACTCTGCTTCAAAATGGCTGACATGTCCATAAAACATCCTCCGCTCTCTAAAGGCACGTGAAAGAAGCCTCCTGTAACATGTTTTTGTTGTGAAAAGTACCCCCCTCCTTAATAAATAGAAATACTGCAGTTCCCGCTGGCATATCGTTACCACTGAAGGGACGAGCAGGCAAGCTTTCGTTGCTACATTTGCCACAGGTCACTGCTTGCTGTTGTGTTTTTTTCTTTCCCATCCCTTTGTGATACTAACGGAGACGGTACATTGTAGCTAAACAGGAGGAAATGACAAGAATTAAACCCTCTCACTTAAAACGCTGCGTTCGCCTCAGGATCAAATCATCACAAAATATATAATTTATTCAACAGAAACTCTGTGTTGATATGAAACATTAATCTTATATGCATACTGGAGTACACAGAACCAACAAAGACTGTGATAAAGACTTAAAGAAGAACACCCAGCAGAGATGTGATTACTGTAGAAACGTCGTCCCTTTTGCCTGGCGCCTACTGAAATCACTTGAGCGCAGACAGCCAAACAGTGTAGTACTCTATCCACACTATACTGCATTTCACACTTGAAAGGCCGGCTAAAGAAAGGTTTAACCCTACGCAGTTCTCTCCAGAAGAGTCCGAGCTAAAACACAAGCAACATGCACCAGCTAAGCTGTGAGAGCCAGAAGAAGAAAGAGTTTTCCAGGCACCTCCTAAAACTTCACCACAAATCACAAGAAGGAACTTTTTTGTTGTTTTGTTACATAACATCAATTTATGCCGTTATCGAGTTAATCAAAACACTACTGTAGCATGAGCTGAATTGCAAAGGATGCATTTTGCTGTGTACGCCGATGGAAAAGAAAGGTTCGGATTAAGAAACGAAAGCTTTTCTAGTCTTATAAAAACACTTTGCGTATGATCTTAAGAAATAATTGATCACGGATTCGTTTAGACACCATTTTGGAGATGATGAGAATTCCTAGTTCAGTAGTGTTTTGGCACTTGTTTTGACCACTTGGAGGTCTAACTTTGCAATGTAATTTGAGTCACCTTTGTAAGAGCTACACGTGACTAATCTTGATCTTTAACTGTGGCATTATTATTCCTTTGTGGGATAATGATCTATGTTTATCTGTCAGGTGTAAATATGTTTTTGAAAAGTATTTAAATTTGTTCCACAACTGCTAGCGCTTCTATAAGAAATGTGTAAGGGCAGACATTTAACTCACAGAAGAAAACAAATATAAAAAGTACGGTATTATTTGCGAGATAGCCCCACTATCACAAAGCATATACCCAGAATTTTGACTAACAGAATCTAGTGTATTGAGGACTGCAGCAAATGGGTCTGAGACTGGTACCATGAGAGAATGAGAAGCTTTGAAGAAGCAGAGTACTGTTCGCTCTCGCTCTAACGTCATGATGAGGAGGGAGGGGTTGTTGGCGGCGGGAAAAGCGGAGCGGTGCCCTCGAAGCTCAGAACTCGATCTTGCAGGCGGGGAAGGACTCATCCTGCATGACTACGGTGCTGCTGGAGGCCAGAACCATGATGTTCAGGTCCTGCTGCCTCTCGTGCGTCTGCTGATACCATTCCCGGGTCACCTCTGTGTCATGGGTCGGGATCAGAGTAACCTGACAGAGATATAACAAAAGGAAATGAGAGGCGAGCTGGCAGGAAGGGAGTAGGACAGATTGATTTGGAGAGGACTCTGGAGTCAGAATTTGTACAGGTCCAATGGCTAGTGTTTTAACTAACAGTACATAGTCTCCAAACCATTCTCCAGACAGATCTACCTGCCAGAGATGTCTTATATCATCAATGCTGTTCATACGTGCCACAGGGCCACTGACTGTATAAGACAGCGTCCAAACCGAAAGTACTACTATTGATCCACTCAGTTACGCTCTGCACTCTTCTATTTTTGACTGACTGAGCCTCTACCTCTAAAACAGTTCTTATAATTCAATTCAATTCAATTTTAGTGATATAGCGCCAAATCACAACAACAGTCACCTCAAGGCAGACTCTGAAATACAAAAAAGAACAACAGGAAACCCTTTTCTTAGAAATACAATAGACGTGATATAAATTTTATTAGCATATTAAAGATACTCCCTCTATATCACCCTTCTGCCTCTTATGGATGCATCATATATTGCTTAGAATTTGGATGAGAAAAGGTGTCCAAAAAAATGGAGATTTGTACGTGGATAGTAATCTTCTGACAATTAACCAGTAATCTCAGATATATGAGTTTTGTCAAAAATATTTTCAAAAACATGCAATTAAAACATCTGATATCATCAAAATATAGGCAATGTGAGCTGCCATGATGCCATCTTGGGTACTCTATTCTTCACAATAAGAACAGCCTTGTTTGCTGCATAGTGGTGAATCCAGTACTGACATGTGTGACAGAATACAGATGAAAGGGAGCGGGGACGGGGACGCTTTAAAACCAAATACTTAATCTATTCAAACTAGAACGAAACTGTTAACATACAAACTGCTGATGAGGAATTATATTGCACCAGTGAACATTTCTAACACATGTGTCAAATGTTTGAGGGAAAAGCCACTCTCTTTCACTGTGTATGGGACTATCCTAAATTACAACTATGCTCGAAAGCAGTTGTTTAAATTTTATCAACTGTAAATTTAAAGATTCGCTATCAGGCAATAAATGTACATATTTGGTAAATAACCCAAAATTTTTACTGTCTTAATTAATTTTGGACTGCAGTAGAACAGGAGGCCAAAACTGGATTTACCAACAATACATGCATGAGTCAAAGAAATGGCACGGCACTCTGACGGAAAGACTGACTTAGATAACAAGAGGAAGAGCAGGAGACTTTAAAACACTGTGGAAAACTTTAGCTGAATTCCTTGGTCGTCAAGGTGCACAGTTATTTTTAAAGTGCTCTGTTGCCGAGTGTGTGTTTTCTTAAATATGTTTAGTTCATAAACCATGTGAGCCAAAAGCTCAGGCTTCAGATTGCTCTAAATGCTCAATAGCCTTAATAGGGTCATGTTGTGCACACCATAGACAGCGTATAAGGTGGACATGGCTATCATGACATCGCCAATCGGTTTCTTAAGTCCAGTGAGTTGGGAGGAGCAGCTAATCAGAAGAAAGTTGGCTTAAAAGGAAATGAGGTAAAACAGCTTTTTTTAGACAGTAGGTTAATTGAGGGGCTGCACCAATTAACCCCTGAATTTATCTCACACAATTAACTGTGTGAGATAAATAAGGTTTACTTTGAGCTGTGACTCACACAAAGCTACTCTTATAGGAATATAAGAAAGGAGTCGGAAATGAAAATAGCAAACGTTTAATTTTTTTATTACAATTTGATAATTGATAATGTGCTCACTTGAGCTATAGCTGTCTTTTCTTTAGAGACAAGAATGACGTTCTAGTTATATTTGCTGCTGTGGGCCACAAGGTCAAGTAAATGTACACATTAGGTGCTCTGCAGGATACAGTGAAGTCATCAGCCTTATTATGATTATTATCCTTTTAGCTCAGATGTCTACCAACTTTTTTAATAAGAAAGTGTTGATTCCATGATTGGTTTCCCAAAGTAATGAATCTATGCTGTGCACTTCATATATGTAATCCAGCGGTCCCCAACCTTTTTTGCGCCACAGACTGGTTTATGTCCGACAATATTTTCACGGGCCGGCCTTTAAGGTGTTGCGGGTAAATACAGCAAAATAAAACTAGTACCGGTACCAGAAAAAGAACATTTATTCATAACACATGGTAAAAGACCCAGGGAAACAGTTAATGATAAAAACGATTTAAAAAATAACGATAAAAACGATAAAAACCCTGAAAACCATAAATTTCACACCCGAGCCTCAACTCTTGCTGATGTAATCTATCCATATATTATAGAGTACATATATTATAGTCATAGAAAACGTGAGAAAATATCAAAAGAGAACAAGATGCTGAAGCTAAGGCAGCGAGGGGGCAAATACCTGCAAATTGGAGCCCCACTGAGCTTTGCCTTCCAGCAGGGCATCCAGGACTCCACGGCTAGGCTCTCCACTGCTTGGGTCATTCCCACTCACAACGTAGTATGCAGCCCGCACTCTCTTGAAGAATTCCTGGTCCACATTCTTGGCACTGCAGTGGTTGGGCACATAGGCCAGGTCAACATAGACAGGTGGTCCAGGGGGGACAGTCGAACTGGATTTCTGGGCGTTATTACCTGGAAGTGATCAAGGATACAAAATAAGAATTCAAATATTAAAAATGACTTTCCTGAAAATGCACAAAGGAATAAGCGCTTTCATCAAGTGAGATAATTATCTAATTCATTCATATGACGAAATTATTTTTGTTTGGATTTTTAAATGTGATCCGATTGGGACCTGAACATTCTCCATTTTGTTTGAAGTGCTAATGTTATCACCACCTGAGGAGTTATCGCTTGAAGTGATTTTTCTTAGAAAAGCTTTGTAAGTAATGAGTTCTATTGTTATACAATCAACCTTGATGTCACTGTTTTGTGTGCAACAGCCATAGACTTAAAATTCAAGACAAACATAGCCAATAATTTTTCAGCTGTGAAGCCTCAATTTGAGCATTTTTGCCTTTGTCACTTTGGCTTTTTGAAAGCAGATGCTACAGGTCTGACGAAGCTTGCCCTGCTTAATCATTCTTTTTACTCTGATGAAGGCATACAAAATGAAAAATATGAACATCATGTTTCATGGACCCCTTCTGGCCATTATAAATAATACAGGTTAAAGGAACCTTTTCACTGGCATCACTTTTCAGACCCAGAAGCTATTTCCATCAAACAGTAATACAGCAGGTAAATAAGTATTAAAAAAATCATAAATTTTCTAAGAAAAGAGGTGCAGAAAGGCATGGAAAGTCACGACACCTACTGAAATCTATCAGTAATTAGATAATGAGCTCTCTCAAGACCTTAACCTTATTGAAGAGTTGTCCAAGAGCCAAGGAGTACTTGTGGAGCGTTACAGAAAGACCTGGAATCAGCAGGTACAATTGTTTCAAAGAAAACAATAAGTAATGTATTCAACCGCCATGGCCTGTATCATGGCAATGGAGTCACACAAGACTCCATTGCTGAAGAAATGTTAATGCATGTTAAAGCACATTTCAAGTTTGCTGAACAACATTTAGACAAGTCTGTGAAATACTGGAAGGATTCAGTCTGGCTAGATGAGACCAAAACTGAAGTCTTTAGATGCCACGATATATGGAGATCAAAAGTCACTGCATTTCACCAAAAAACATCATACCAACAGTGAAGTCTGGAGGTGGGAGGTGAAATCTGTTTTTTAGCATACAGTACTGCTTCATATAACAGAAGGAAGGATAAATGGGAAAATGTGCCAAGATATTCTAGGTATAAATCTGCTGCCATCTACCAGGATGATGAAGATGAAACAAGTGAGAACATTTTAGCAAGACTGTGCGTGTGTGGATTGGATGGGCTGTTACTGACGTCTGGTGATAATTTTATGTCAATAGCACCTTTAGAAGTTTCTTTACTTGGAAAATTGGTGACTTGTTCGATGCTTATTTTACCTGCTGTAAATGTGCAAAGTTCTTAAAGTGCTCCTTCTGAATATGCATTACACAGTAAAGTGAAGGTCAAATATCTAGGGGCAATAATGATAATAACAGCTCTCCTGATTAAATTTGGTTTTCCAAAAGCTTAGTGTTACCGAATGTTAATGATTAACCTCACCTGAACTGCTCTTGATGCCATTGACCAAGCCTTTCCCAGGGTTGAGGATCTCGCTCCTTGAACCATGGGTTTCAGACATTTTGATGAGCCTGGAGCTTCTGTCTGTGTCCTTCCTCCTGAGGGAGGCTGATCGCGGCGAGGCAGAGTCCTTAGACTGTTTCACTGGAGTAGAAGACCTCTTCCTGACTTCCCCCTTTCGAGCAGGAGAGGCTGACTTGGGTTTCCCCTTTCTCAGGCCCTTGGTGGTCTTGTGCTCCTTCTTGAGAATTTTCTCTGTACTGCTGTGATCATTGAGAAGAGCCTCTGGATCCACCATGCACACATCTGGGTGAGGTGGGTGGGGTAGAGGGTCCTTCATCGGAGCGGGAAGGGGATCGTGAGTCTTCTGAGATGACCGTGGTGATGAAGGATGGTGGCCACCACCAGCTCCAGATAATTTGTCCACCGGCAGATGCTCAGCATCTTCGTCTGAGTCCAGATTTCCCTCTGCCGTTATTGATGGACACTCCTCAGTTTCTGGAGGGACATCAGAGTCGGACGGTGACGGCAATGACTCGCTCACTGATGTCGGTGGTGTCTCCTCACCAGCTAAAGTCACAGCCAAACCAGATGACATTGCACCAGGCAGCTGGCCTTGTCCCTGTCCGGCATCTCCATGGTGACTCTGAGCATGGTGGCGCCTCTGCTTGTGTGACCTCCTTTTCACAGAGTGCTGCTCTTGATCATCCTCACCCCCTTCCTGGGAGTGGCCACTGCCACAATCAACTTCACCCTCATCACTGGAGAGCTGGTGAGGGCTGGGGTTGATGAAGGATGGAGAAAGTTCGCCTTTGCGATGTTTGTATTCACAGGAGGAGTATCCTGGCGGGGATTCAGAGGAGGAAGTTGCTCCAGTGTTCAAATCCGAAGGGCGATCAGTCTTTACATCTCCTTTGCTGGATGTTTCTGTGTGGTACGTGTCTTTTGAGGTACTGTGGGCACTTGCCATCCACTCCATTCCTTCCTCATCATCATCACCATAACCTGGAGGGGGGGCACTTGGAAAGTCGTCCGGCCTTTGTAGAAGCTCCCAATCAGATATACTGCTCTTTCTCCTTACCTCTAATCTCTCAGACGGCATCTCCAATAAGCTTTTCTCCTCCGCTATTTCGGCCTCCCTTTGTTTCCCATCTTCTACCTTTTCACTCAGTTTGGGATCACAAGTTACTTTTTTCTCCTCTGTGATGTCTTTAATGCTCTTTTCCTCTGGTTTCTTTTCTTCTATTACCTGTTTGAATTCAGTGTCTTTCATTTTGTCTGCCTTTTCATCTTTTTCACTTGATTCTTTTTCTGACACCTTGGCATCATCCTTTAGTGGTGCAGTATCCCCAGCACTCTTTTCTTCTTTTACCTGCGATTGTTTCTCTTTCACCTCTTCTGATTTGGGCAGGTCTGTTACGGCACATGAGGTTTTGGTAGTGTCAGTGTCACTCACCGGAGTGACCGATGCTGCCTGTTGAGCTGTTTCCACCGTTGCATCAGGTTTAGACACAGCGGTTGCAGAGGTAATGGCGACTGTCTTTGTTTCTTCAGAGGATGTTGTACTCTGTGCGACACATGATTCAGTTATTAATGAGAAAGTCTGTTTTTGCTCAGCTACTTGGATTTTTTGACATTCGATACGACACGGTAGGGTGCCATCCTCCATTTCAAGGGTATCAGGTTCCTTCTCTTGGGACTGTTTGTCAGAAGAGTCAGCCCTTTGGAGGGGAGAGACATCAAAGCGTGCTTCTGATGTGGATGAACTCTCCTTAACGTCTCCTGTAGTTTGTAAAAATGGTGCTGTTGTGGATGCTTTTAACACAGGTTCAAGCATATGAAAGCTGTCAGTAGAAGATTTTGCATCTGGCTTTACAGAACTACTTTGATCTTCTGGCTGCTTGGCAGTAGTAGACAAGCCTGGAGATGATGGTTTGCTCTCTGCAAACTGACTGGGCAAGGACTCTTTTGTTTCAGGTTTTGTCATTACCTCCATGTACTCGTCTCTTTGAAACCCTCCAAAGCAGGAACTTGTTGACGCTGCCGCAGTTGATGGTTCCTCTTTGGCCAAAGATACTTCAGAGGTTGATAATTTATAAGGTTCATCTTTGCCTCCCAGCTTTTGGCTCAGATGGGTAGACCCTGAATATGAATAACTGTACGATGTTGAGGAGTACGTCGAAGCGGAGTATGTTAAGCTTGTGTATGGGCAAGGTGATGAGGTAGAGTCCTCGTGTTTTTCTGTGATACCAGAAGTACGCCTCACATCTTGACTTCCTTCTTGGACATCTCTTTGGCTTAAATACTTATCCTCACTTTGCTGGGAGGCATCTGAGAGCACAAGGGTGTCTTTCCTGTCATCCTTCAATGCTACTCCATTCTCTTCACTGTAGTAACTCTCATACCTACTATGTCCAATATCAGCATAGCTACCTGTTAGCGGTGAGGATGGACTGGACGTAGGCTTTGACATAGAATCAGTTTGGTCTGTTGCCAAAGAGCTGCCAGTTAAGCTACTCGTGGATGTCGGATGACAGGTTTCCTTTGATGAAAGACTTGACTCTGGTGATGGAGACTCTTTATCTTCAACTCCTTTTTTTGATTCTAGTACATCAGATGAAGAAACACCCTCTGCTGACGACAACCTCCTCTTTGTGGATGGCTCAGGGGACAAATGCTTTTTGTCAGTATCCTCTAATTTTATTTCTTCAGTATGTTTGGGTGTAACTGTTGGAGCAACAGAGCTTTCATCTATTTTCTGCGCACACGTGTCTGTTGATGAAGTTGTTCTGCCTTCGTCTTTACTTGCTGCTTCAGGAGGTTTGGATGTGCTTGTATCTCTAGCAGTGGCCTCCTCTTTAATTGGTTTTGGTTCAGGTGCTTTTTTACTTACATCCTGGACTTCTTTATCCACGGCTTTAAAAGCTGAGGCATCATCAGGTGTCATCTTACATACAGTCTCCTCTTTAGTTGAGTCAGGGACCTGTGACTTTTTATTTGAGTCCTCTACCTCTGCTAACCCAGCACTGTCACCAGAGCTACGTCTGCACATTTCCTTCTCAGACTGTTCTCTCGCACCTTTTTCCATATCTATGTCACTTGACTCTTCCTCTTCTTCATCCTCCTCCTCATCCTCATCTTCATCTTCGTCATCATCAACGTTAAAATCCTCTCCCTCAACAAGTAATCTTTTGTCTATCAGGCTCTCTTTTCCTTCAGCACAACTTAAGGATTTAGATGTAGCAGAACTGCTAACTTCGCTATAATCAGATGCCAAAACATTATCATCAATTTCATGTCCTATAAATGTGGCCGAAGAGGGACTCCTTGAATCACTCGATGCATCCTCTCTCTCTAACACCGATGGCTGCTGAGGTAAAATGTCTTTTTCTGCAGGCGAGTACCGACCAGATGGAGATCCCTCTCTATGGTCGCAGGAGTCAGTTTTGTCTTTGAGTGACTCCTCAGATTTTTCTTTGTCTTTTTCTGTTGCTTCCTTTTCTCTGAATTCTCCAAAAGGTGAAGCAGTACCTGATGCTTGTTCACCAAGATCTGTCTGGCTCCATGAGGGAGAGGGTATTTCTTGTCTTACGCCTGCTGATTGAAGAGCAGCACTGCTGGACTCTAAATCACTTTCTACTGGTGCCTGTGTTTGAAAGGCTGCTGCAGCACCTTCCTTTATGTCATCTTTCTCTTTTTCTGACCTCTCTGGTTTGTCTTCTTTTGGAGTGAAAGAATAGGCCTCAGCAGCTTGAGACATTTTGTTGTCTTGAACCTCTAAAGCTGAAAAGCTTTTGTCAACATATGGTGTGTCTGCCCTTTCTTCTCTCTCACTCTCTTCCTCTTGGCCTTTCTCACGGTCTTCATATCTTGGGGAGTCACTTCGACTGTGGTGGCTGCTTCGCTCGCTCTCTGTGAGGGAAACTGGGCTGTAGTCGACTCTGCTGAATGAGAGAGGTTCTTCTTTGTACTGCTCATCCAGGAGGAACATGGCTCCTCCAGCTTCCGCCTGGCTTGATCTTCTGTTATCATCAATACAGATGTCAGAAGCATGATCAAAACCAAGAGAAACTTCTTGTGAGTCCAAATCGTGATCTCCTGGAATAGGTTTTTCATATGGATCGTACTTAGAGGCGCCAAAGCTGTGCTTCTCGTCTTCAAGCCTTCCACTGACAGTCTCCTCTGTGCTCAGTTTTTCACTTTCCACTTTTGCTGGGCCAGCCGTGCGTCTGACATGTTCAGAATCTTTGTCCAGCATAAAATACGAACAAGGTTGTGATAATCCCGGAGACGCCACCTCTCGTTCTCCTTCCATCTCTCTCTCTGTTTCTTTTACTGGTTTCTCATCCAGTTTTGTCTTCTCTGGAGCACTCTGGATTCCTGAGCTCACCTCAGCTGGCATCTGTTTCTCTTGATGTGGCATTTCCTCCACGCTAGATTGGCTTTCAGTACTTGAAAGTGTGTAGCTCATAGGTTGGCTGTCTGTGCTTGATATTGCTGACAGTGCTGGCTTTTTCTCAGATGAGTCTGACACTGGTTCTGTTTTGGCAGAGGTTGTCTCCTTTGATGTGGGAATATCAAAGGATGGCTCGGGCTTGGCGAGTGGTGCAGGTGTAGCTTCTATTTTTGCAATATTTTTGTCTGCTTCAAGGAAAAGCATGGACTCCTCTTTCCCAAACTCTTTGAAGTCCTCATCCATAGAGGGTTCCTGCATTGTAAGTGTAGGTATAATCACTGTGGGCTGTTGAGATGTAGGTGATTTTGTTTGATCACCCATCTGTACCGTTTGGGTTAAAGGCAAACCTGCAGAAGAGATGTCATGGTCAGATTTTCTAGGCTCCACTGACAAAGGTCTGGAACCTGCTCCTCCCATACAAATGTCTTCATCCTCTTCATCTTCTCTGTCTTCATCAGATGACTGAACCACAAATGCAGGTTTGTACTCTAACTTGGATGCCGATACTTCCTCTCCAGAGAGCACCAGAGCAGGTTGCTTAATGGTTTTGTCCATGTCCTTCTCCTGTAATTCCTCTTTCTCCCATTTCTCCTCTTTGGTGTGGTCTGCATCAGAGACATCTTGTTTTTCCTTCTCTGAGAGCTCATCGGTCTTTACGCTGGCAGAATCCTTTTCTTTAATCATCGTTTCGTCCTCTGCTGTCTCTTTCTTTTCTTCTGTGATGCCTTCAGATTCGTATGTGTATTCTTTTTCTTGCTCTTTTTCCATTTTCTGTTCTTTGCTCAGTTCCGCAACATGTGTATCATCTTTTTCTTTTCCCATCTTGTCTTCAACACCAATAATGACCCCTGATTCTATATCTTTTTCTTTTGTATCCTTTAAAATTTGGTCAGGAGATTTACAAACGTCATCTTTTACTGACGTTGCTGCCAAAGAGTCTGGTTGTTTTTCGACTGATGCAGCTCCAAAAATATCCTTCTTATCTGCTTCAGGAAGCTTATCAGAGGTCACTCCATGTTTATCACTAATATCAAAAACATCATCTTTCTTAGTCTTCTCCTCTTCCAAGGGCTGGGTCTGTGAAAGACCTACTAGTTTTCCATCATCTTTCCTAGATTCTGGCTCAAGAGGGGAATCATCTTTTATTTCCTTCTCTTCTTTAGAAACTGTTGGAGTGTACACCTCCTTCTCCGGTTCCTGTTTGATAGATTCTGCATCACAAATGTGATGTTTGACCGTATCGATTGTTTCATCCTTAATGGTTTCAACTTTAGATGGTTCTGTTTTTTTTGCATCTGTGGGTTGCTCGTCAGTGGTGTCGGCTTCTTTCTCTTTTGTTGCATCACCCTTAACAGTTTCTTTATCCTTCAAATCTTCCAAAATAGCTTTGTGGTCATCAGTATCACTCTTCTCCTGCTCTTTAGGCTCCTGCTTTATTTTTTGTTTCTCAGAAATGTCACTTTTTTCCACAACTTTGTCATCCTCAGTGGGTTGAAAGTTGGTATCATCAGTGTCTTTTTCCTTCATCTCCTTTATGGGTGCCCCTTCAGAAATAATCTGTTCATCCTCTTTTTTAATATCTTTATCACAAGTTTCCTCCTTTGGTATTTCTTTTGCCTCTTCCTGGATGAGTTTTACATCTGATGGAGCATCTCTAAGTTCAGCCTCCTTTACCTCGTCTGTGAGGGACTTGACACCAGCTGTGTCTTTGGTTTCCTGCACTATGGAGGGTTTTGCATCAGAAATTACATCTTTAATAGCGTCTGTATCTTTTTCTTCTTTCTTGGTGGGTTCGATAGCAACACTATGATCCTGGATTGTCTCTTCTTCCTTGGACAGTTTGACAGTCAGCATTTCCTCCTCACGTGTCGTCTTCCTTTTTCCTTCTTCTGTGGCTGATTCCACAGCACAAATATCTTTACCATTTTCTCTGTCTTTTTCGTCCTGCGCTGCTGGTGTAGCACCAGCTACAACAATTTCTGTGCTTGTTTTGACAGGAGGAATCTCTTTGCTCATCATTGCATCCTCTTCCTCCATCTTGGCGGGTATGGCAGAAGGAGTTACGTCTTTACTCAATACTTGTTCCTTTTCTTCTTCTACAACCGGTTCGACGGTCTGAAGTGTTTTCTCTGTGTCTGCTTCAGTTGGTGTAGCTGAGAAACTATCGACTTTAGATACGGTCAGGTGATCTTTTTCCATCTCGGTAAGTTTAATGGTGGCAGCATCTTTACTTTCCTCTTGTTGCTTTTCTTCTTCACCTGCTGGTTTAACACCAGAAATTTCATCTATGCTTGTAAGTTTATCTTTTTCTTCTGCCAAGGTAGGTTTAATAGCAGGAGGAGTCTCATCTTTACATATGCCCTCCTTCTTCTCCTCTTCTACAGTGGGTGTGAAGATGTAAGCGTCGTCCATGTTTGTTGTTATATCTTTAGCCAGTTCCCTGGGAGCTGTGGTGTCATCACTCTCTTTTTTGTCCTTCTCTAGCTTTTCTGTGGCTGGTTTAGCCACAGAGTCATCTTTACACACTGTTGCATCCTTTTCTTCTGACTTGGTAAGGCTTGGTGTAATATCCATACTAATCTCTTGCCCCTTTTCTTCTTTTATAGTAATGGCTGATTCATCTTTTTTGCTAATACTGTCTTCTTCTTTGCTGACTTTAGGAACAGTAATGTCAAAAATCTCTTTTTTCTCCTCTTTCTGCTCAACAGTAAAGGGCTTGGCAGCAGAAGAATCTATCTTATCCATCTCTTTTTCCTCTTTATTATCTTTGAAGACTTGACTAGTATCTAATGTTTCAGTCTCCTTTTTCTTCTCCATGAAAGGGAGATCTTCTTCCTTTCCCTCTTTCCCCATGTCTTCCTTCTCAGGCTTGATATCTGAAAGGTGGATTTCTTTGACTTCTTTTTCTTGAATCTTAAAAGTGCTACTATGAAGGGTGTCACTCTTTTCTGTCTCTTCCTTCTCCTCCATCAAAATCTTGCTATCAGACACATCCTCCTTTTTAACCTGTGTCTCCTTAACCTCACCTGTGGTTTTGAGGTCAAAATCATCTTTTTGTGTTTCGTCTTTCTGTTTCTGTTCATCTGTAAGTTTTTTGTCCTCAGGAGCATCAGTTTCTACCTCTACTTCTTGGGCCACTGGGGTGTAGTCTTTTTCTGGCTCCTTGTATTCATCTTTAATATCAACAGTCAATGTGTCCTTAGCCACTTCCTCTTTGACAGGTCTAGCATCAGAAGTATCATCTATCACTGCCTCTTTCTGTGTGTTCTCATCTGTGACAGATTTAATGGCTGAAATGTCTTCTTGAATGACAGATTCCTGCTTCTGTTCTTCCTTGATTTGTTCAGCATGTAAAGTATCGTCATTTTCCATTTCCCATTCTGCCTTGATGGTTTTAACTGCAGGTTTATCATCATGATCGTCATCATCTTTCTTGTTATCATCATCATCATCGTCCAGGAAACGACTCTCCCTGTCTGGAAATTTACCTGTTTCAGGCACTTTAGGTTCTTTCTCTGTGAGCCTGTCGTCAGATTCCAGTGAATTGCTCCCTAAAACTGGTAGTTGTACATCTGTTACAGGTTGTGCAACAACAGGTAAAGTTTCTGCCTGTTTTCCTTCATCTTTTGGCGCGAATGAAGCGTCTTTTTCTTGGTCTTTGATCACTGGAGCCTCTTTCATGTCTTTTTCAGATAATTTGTCCAAAGATTTTGCAGATTCTACTTCATGCTGATCTGCTTTCTGTTGATCAACCTCTGTCTCAGTTTTTGCATCATCTTTTGCGCCTTTTTTGTCCTCAGTTGTGGTCACTATATCGCCAAATTCCTCTTGCTTTTGCAGCTCCAAATCAGGGAGCTTCATCTTGTCTTCCACTGGTGACTGACGAAGTGGAGAGTGAGCTGCGCTTGAGGGTCCAGACTGCGGAGGAGAGGCCATTTTCACAGTGACATCATCTGGACTGAAGCAACGCTCTTCGCTCTCTGAAGTCACTGAGTCGGATCCGAAAGGTCTAGTAGGCACAACAGATGAAATGTCTTTAGGTGTAACTGCGTCAATATTTTCCTCTTCAACTGGTAGATGGTCAGGTTTGAGGTCTTGTAGAGACTTTTCAGGTGACCCCGAGCTAGCAACTTTTTCAATGTCTTTCTCTTTACCCTGCAACAATTGGGTTGAAGCGTAGCCCTCTTGGAGTTTTTCAAGTGAAATTTCAACATTAGGAGTTTGGTCTTCTTCCTCCTCCTCCTCCTCCTCCTCCTCCTCTTCCTGAGTATCTACAACCTTAGCTGCCATTTGCACTTCTGCAACAGGAAGTTGTAGATCATCAGATGGAGACTTGGACTGTTTGTCTTCTTCCAAAGAAGGTGGTGAAAGAGTTCCTGCAGAAAGTGGCTGCTCTTTGCCTTGAGTAGAGTCAGGCGGAGTGGACAGGGGACCTGGAGTTTTAGGCGGCTCTTCAGATTGAGGTGCTGCAACGGATGCCACCGACTGATCTTCAGCGATAGATGTAGGAAAGGAGGATATTTTGTCGTACTCTGTTATGGATGTTGCAGAAGATACATGCTCTTCTTCTGCCAGAGGAGCAGTGATGATGTTGGTGAACACCGATACTTGCTCTTGCACACCTGGAATAAAACCTTTCTCTGTCATGGCTGCAGCTTGTATCTCCCTCATGCCGTGGATGTTTACAAATGAACCCGTCTGATCTGGAACAGAGATGTCGTAGGCACCGACGTCATACTGAAGATGTGGTATTCTCTCCTCTGCCTCCTCGTGAATCTCCTCATCAGAGATAGTCTGTTCTGTTTCAGAGTAACCAGGAATAGTTTCATCTTGGATGTAGGACATGGGTTCAGCTGCAGCAGCACCTTGAGCTACTGAGGTTATAGGAGCAGTAGCCCCTCCAACATGTGATAGGTAGCCTTCCTCCTCTTCTTCTTCTTCTTCTTCCACTTTGACCTCAGTCAGAATTTCTGTGGTTTTGCTTTCATCCATATGTTCAGGTTTGATCTCTTCATCAGCTATTACATCTAAATCTTCCACCTCCTCCAGTTCAGCCTTCTCCACTGCCTCCTCCTCTTCCCTTGATGGAATCATCTGTTGCTCCTCTTTAGTCACAACCTTGGCTAAGAGAGTTTCTGACTTCTCCATTTCCTCTAGCTCGTGTTTTCTATCAAATGCTTCATCTTTTGCCTCCTTCCATTTTGCCTCATCTTCCTCCTCTCCTATTCCCATGTCTTCTTCCACCTCCTCCTGTATTTTCTTTACAGCAGCTGGGGGCTCTTCCTCTTCTTCCTCATCCTCATCCTGAGTTTGTGCTCCCTCATCTTCAAACCTTTGAGCGTCTTCTAGTTCTCGCTCCTGAGTCACTTCCTTGTCTTCGTCTTTAGCTTCAGCTTTGAGTTCTGCGGCTGGTGCTTCCTTTTCAGGGGACTTTGTTCCAGGTGGGATTTCAGACACTTCTTCGTGTTTTCTTTTCTCTTCCGTTCCTGCTTGCGGCTCAGAAGAGACCTTATTGCTGTCCACCAGCTCTGCTGAAACCGTTTTAACTTGAGTCTTTTTAAGTTCTTCAAACTCCTTGGTGAGGTCTTCAGGTGTGGAGGGAACAGATGTTCCCTCAACAGCTCCATTTTCTACCGGTTCAGGTTGTATAACTTCAGGTTTGGACTCCTCTGCTTTGGGTTCAGCGGGTTCAACCTTCACCGTTTTGCTTTTGCCAGTTTTGGCTTTACTTGACACTTTAGCTTTATGTAATGTCTTCCTTACCTCTGGTGTAAGTGGTTTCAGGTCAGGCTTAGTAATTTTTCTTAGCTCAGGTTTGGATGAGTCCTTCTTCTTGTCATCCTTGAACTTTGCATCCTTCTTGTCATCTTTTTTGGCAGAGTCATCCTTCTTCACTTTCTTGATCTCCTTTTTTTCCTTGTCCTTTTTCTCATCCATCTTTGACACTCTTTCCTTGGAATGTTTTTTCAGTGATTTTTCTTTCATGATTTTTTTCTTCTCTGGCACTTCAGTTTTAGATTTTATAGTCTTAGTGGGCTTTTTCTCCTCTTTTTTCTCTGATATGTTTTCTTTCACAGAGTCACTCTTTGCCTCTGTGGTGGCTGACACATCATCCTGCCCCTCGACTTCTTTCTTTGGGGCCTTTGCAGTGGTCTTCGGAGAGGATTTGAGACTCTCTTTGCTATCCGTTCTTTGTTTTAACTTGGTTTGTTTTATAACAGAGGGAGGAGCTCCTGAGGCAATGTCCTTTTGTGTGGCAACAGGATAGCGCAAGAAGTCAAGGTGCTTTAATTTTTCAAGGCCCTCTAGGATCTTGTTTTGTGGCGCATTCCCGGGGAACAGCACCCTAACAATCTTTTCTGTAGGGCTGGCAGGAAGCCATACAACTAAGGCTGTGACTGAAGTCAGGTAGGGCACAGATATTTCTCCTTCTTTCCCGTTGGGCAGCACAATGCCAGTTTTGGCCTTGCTGTTGCCAGCCCACTTCTGCATTAAAAATTGCATCTCTTTACTGTCTTTGACGGGGTTGAGAATGTACATGTCTAACCGGCCCACTCCCATCTTGTGGAAAAGTGTAATGGGCTCAATGGTGTTGCTGACAACTCGAAAGAGAGGCTCCGGCTTGACGCCGAGTTTGTTAAGGTACTGCAAAGTAAGCGAGGCCTCTTCGATGCTACGTTTCACTTTAAGATTAGATTCTGGCATGCGAAGCTTCTCTGGCACGTTGAAGAACACAACACCTAGTTCAGGAGAAATCAGGTTCTTCATCCAGTCACTATAGTTGGTGGAGCCTTGTGACTGCTCCTCTTCCTGTTCTGCTATCTTCCTTTGAAGAAGCCCATTGATGCCCGGGAGATTGTCAGCGCCGATGTGTGTGAGGAGTATTGAGTCGATGCGGTCTAAGTGGCGGACCAGCTTCCAGAAGCAGGACTTTCGATCGGAGCCTCCATCCACTAAGATGTTGAAGCCATTCACAGCAAAGAGAGCAGAGTCTCCTCTTCCGCCCGGAAAGATGTAGCAGCATGGCTTGGAAAGTTTCAGGAAGCCTCCAGAAGTGGGAGGCTCCAGGAGGTCAAAAGGTGAAGGGACATCGACGGTTTCAGAGACGTACTCTGTGAACTCTGTGACACCCTCCATCTTGGGCAGAACAGGTTCAGGGTTTAGTTTGTATTCAAAGAACTCCCGCAGGGTCTGCTGCTGTCCCAGGGAGCTCCAGCCCACCTCCCCGCGGCAGGACACAGTAAGTGTAGCCTGCTGCTTGGGGGCTGATGTGCCCAGCAATTCACTGACCTGCAAGAAAGGCACACCCAGACATGTCTGAGTCAGTGATCATACGCATAGAAACAACATAAACTCTTATGTCAAGGGAAGAAATGACAAAAATGATATTTCAACTAAACGAACCACCAAAACTGCCTAAATAAATAAATAAATAAATAATACAGAAAATAAAAATAGGCAATTGGGGATTTCAGTTTTTAATTTGATTTTGTATTATTTTTGTGTTGTAATGAGATGCTTAGACAATGACTTGCTTAAAATTATTTAAAACTGAAGGTTCAGCTGTGTGTGCATGTATGCTGCTAATTGAAACAGACGGTAAGTCAGAGCATCCACACGAAAAAGTAAATAGTCCTGACTGACTGCACTATTTTCAGCTAGATTAGCTAAGCGCCGCAGCTCTTCAGCAATCTCCCGACTAAAGGAAGTCATTTCTGCTGTGAGCCTGGCATTGATCAACAAAGGTGACACCATGGCACACTTTGAATGACAAGCCCTCATTTCCATAATGCAGAAATGCAAAAAGTGTAAAAAGAAATAAATAAACATCTAAGGAAGCAAACAGGAAACAAAGTGAAGGGTAAATAATTAGCAAACAAATTAATTATAAAGTATTTTATAATTAAAGTGAACTTATGATAAAACAAAGGCAAATAAATATAGAAGTAAATTATACAGATTTTTTAAATATAAATTAATAGACGACTTTATTTATTTATAGTGCTTTTTATTTAATAATCGATTGACTTATTTCTTCTTCCTCTTCTTTCGGCTGTTCCCTTTACGGGTGTCCTGTCACACTGCATGTCCTCCTTCATTACATCCATGAAGCTCTAAGGTCTTCCTCTTTTCCTTCTACCTGTAAACTTCATCTTCAACATCCTTTGTCTGCACATGTCCAAATTACCGCAGCCTTGTGTCTCTAACTTTGTCTCCAAGCCGCTCAATCTGAAACGTCTCTCTCATTTCTAATCTTGTTCATCCAGGTACTACCCAATGAATATCTTAAGATTTTCAACTGCCACATCCAGCTTGGCCTCCTGTCTTTTCTTCAGTGTCACCATCTCCACACCATGCTTCATAGCAGGTCCCACTATCATCTCAATAAACCTCCCCTCTCACTCTTGCTGCTATCCGTCTGTCACAAATCACCCCTGACACTCGTTTCCACCCATCCAGTACCACAGTTCTTCTCTTGGCACCCTATCGTCTGCTTTCACTAGACCTCTAGTCCTTCTGTCTCCATCACCCTAACTTGCTGCACATCCTTTTCCTCTTCCTTACTGTACAGCCTAACATACAACTCACTACAAGCCTTTCTTTTTGTCACTTCTTTACACCTAGTCTCACTACTTTCTTCATCTCCCTAACTATCCGACTTTATTTTGTTTTTTTGCTAATCTTTTCCTTTAACTTACTTCCTCATTCCACCACCAAGTCTTCTTCCTCTGTCCAGAAGATCATACACAAACACCTTCTTCACCTCTACAGCTGTGTTTTCCCAGTCATCTGGTAACTCGTCCCTACTACCCAGAGCCTGTCTGAACTCCTCTCTGAACTCTGTGCAACACCCTTCTATCTCACTTAATTAACATATTTATTTGTTTAATTTTATTTTGCGAGCTTTGATCTTTTTTAAAAACTGAACGTTTAGAAAGTTGGGACAGGAATACTTTCAATTCTCATCATCTTTTGTGAAATATACAGTTATACATATTGTTTGTCTTTGTAGTCATTTTACAACTGATAAAAATTTGCATTTGTCCTTTGAGAGTAAACAGTTTTTAACCACACACATAACTGTGAATGCAAAATCTGAATGTTGTTATTCGTTTCATTATTACCAAAGAACAGTAGATGGCTTACCCCAGGATCAGTAAAGACACGTGAAAAGGTCTGGGAGGTGAAAACACCAGTTTGAAGGAGGAGGGCACCGTGATCTGAGCTCTGCCCACTCAAGACCAGAAGCTTGTGTCCTGCTGAGTCTGTGACTAAAGACTGGATCTGGGACACACACAGAGGAACAAAGGACAGAGAGGGACAGAGGACAGTTAAAGGGGAGCCAACACAGCCAAGATAGATAGAGAAATACCTGAATTAGTGATAAATAAAGATTCACTTAAACTGTGTCAAGGTTAACAAGATTAAACATTAATGGCCTGATTTTTTTCACGCTTCTTTCCTTTCAAAAGGGACAAAAAGATAATGCCGAATACTTGATTTAAGCAACTGAAATAATTTATTTTGTGTCATAGAAAGTCATAGAAACAACTCAAATTTGTGTGCAATAAAGAGATGAACGTAACTGAGGAAAATGACATGGAATAAAGAATTTGAATTAAGTGTATTCGTGGCCTCACCACTATGCTTTAGCTTTGCCCCAGAACCTTTGTACTTATTCTACCAATTGGGAACTCTAAAGCAGTCATAACCTCGCCAATTCCACACTACATTTGGGTAAACATGTAATATGGCTTAACATCTGTGGAAAGGTCTGCCATTTAAAAGAGGACTTTTAAGAAGAAAACAATCTCCATCTGTTAGCATAGTTTAATTTCAACATAGTTGTTAACATACATCTGCTCAAACATGTCTGAAAACCATCTGAGCACAATGAAAGCAGAAACCTCTGGAGCTGAAAACAAAATGTGACGCTGGTTCCAGAACATAGCTAATCCCCAAAGACTCCCATGTTAAAATGTCCGACTTTACTGCAATAAAAAACTGGCAAGGTTGAAATTTTTTTTAAGCGGAGTAAGGGGAGTGGTTATATTGACACGTGTCAGCAGAACAAGCACAAATGCAAATATCGCTGATTGTGTGTCTGCTAAGCGTCATCTCTGCTAAATGGTGTCGCTGAACTGGAACTCTGTTTTGTGCATTTTTGGAGCCCTTTTAATGGAGTTATCAGACAAATAATGTGGCTTCATAGATGCTGACTGCTAACTAAGTTTGCTTGCACTGGCTGGTAGCTTAGGGCTTCATCTTCTCGTCCATATATAGTAACTTCTGCCTCCAAAAACATGGGGCAGCCAAACTAGTCGGTGAAATCACAGTGGGTACATCCATATTTTACATCACCTATGGTTCTGATAAACTATGGAAGGAATAGTAACAGCTAAAACCTAAACCAGAAGAAGTTAAAAAGTTCATGAATGTCATTATCCTCAAAGAGGTTTTCCATAAAATGGTAAATGGCCTGCATTTGTATAGCGCTTTTCTAGTCCCTAAGGACCCCAAAGCGCTTCACACTACATTCAGTCATTCACCCATTCACACACTGGCGATAGCAAGCTACATTGTAGTGTTACGATTCGATGTTGTCAGTGTTTTGTTTTAGGCGTGACTGTTATGCGTTTCCTGTTTTACTTTGAAGGTCTGTCTTATCTCAGTGTGTTCAGATTACGCTTCGTTGTCTCGTCAGTTCTGATTTGCCCCAGCGAAGACGGACGAAGGCCGGACAGGCCCCTCGGACCCTTCAGCGAAGACAGACGAAGGCTGAAGCGGTCCCTCCCTCGGACCCTCCAGCGAATGGACGAGACCCCATTTATGTTACACCCCAGCCCAGGGAACCGGCATGCGACATAAGGAAAATAAAAATAAGGAAAAATGCCCCCCCACTCCCTGCTCTTAAGGAGGATGAACCAACAAAAAACAGCTACCATGGATTTCACAACAGCCAGTCAGTTTATTGAGTCCCAAAAGGTAGCAGGCATCAGGGTGAGCATGGCCAAAACAACAAACAAAAACCCTAGAAATTAAATGCAGCTGGCTTACCTTCACAGAAAACCCCAAACAAAAATTACAGGTGTCTTACCTGCCTCCCTAACCAAAAACAGGAGAAAAGGTTCCCAAAGAAAAATGGCTTCTCACCCCTACAGCTTCCGAGTAAAAACAGTATAGACAACTATTTACATCTATATACAACAAACTATTTACAACACAGGGGGAAATCACAACCATGACAAACTGAAACACAGGGCTTAAATACATAGAGGGAGCAATCAGGGAATGGACAACAGGAGGGAAACACAGCTGCGGCAAATCAGAACTGACGAGACAAGGAAGCGTAAACTGAACACACTGAGATAAGACAGACCTTCAAAGTAAAACAGGAAACACATAACAGTCATGCCTAAAACAAAACACTGACAACATCGAATCGTAACAGTAGCCATAGCTGCCCTGGGGTGCACTGACAGAGGCGAGGCTGCCGGACACTGGCGCCACCAGTAGGCTTAGGTTAGTATCTTGCCTAAGGATATTTGACATGCAGCCAGGAGGCAGCCTGGGATCAAACCACCGACCTTCTGATTAGTGGCTGACCTGCTCTGCCACCTGAGCTACAGCCACCCCCCCATAGTTATAAAGGAAAGTTAGGTAAAATAATTAGGTAAAATAGGACTGCTAAACACAGATGAACTCACTATAAGCATCTCCTTTTCTCACATCAATAAACGTAAACCAGCAAAGAACAGCAATTCAGAACATGCTGCTCTTACCTCTGATAAAACAGTGCCTTCTGAAGGGTTGACGAGCACTACGGTCTCTAAGACATCACTCCTGTGGTGGAGAGTCCTTTGTCCTGAAAGAGAAGATGGAAAACCTTTTAAAAAATTTTTTTAATGTAACAAATCTGAAGAAAGGTTATGGAGGCCCGAAAGGTCGAATGAGGTAAACGACTTGATCGAAACTGCTGGCAGACATTCAGCCATCTGGTTTGAAGACATCCTGTTTGGATTGCATCCAGACCTGATCTGGAAAACCTCTTTGAGTCAGAGAGATTTACTGTACTGCATTCTCCACTATATGTGGGGCAGTCCCTTTATAGAGACAGGCAACCCACTTGTGCATCAATGCAAGAGCAAAAGTTGGAATAAGAAAGAGGTCACAAATGTCTGTTGGGTGAAGTTTAAAATTAAAGCCTCAAGATTTTATTCGTTGTTTCTCTGCGCTCGTCTTTCCTCCCTTCGTTCTCTCCTCACCACAACCTGGTGAGGGAGATGGCTCCCCTCCCTCAGGCTGGTTTTGCTGGAGGTTTATTCCCATTAAAAGGGAGTTCTCCCCTTTTTTCTGCAAAGTTCTCGATTAAAGGGAACTGCTGGGTCATAAGCTTGCTGTATGCAAGTTGCGCTAGGATGGCTAACACCATTTTATACAGTGCATTACAGAACTTGGGAACAATGTCCGTAAATTGGACATCATTTTTCTCTATTTTTTTGACTGAATAGAAACAGTATTTGGACATGGATTGAAAGTAAACACTAACGCACTTATACATAGAGGACATAAAACAAGCGAAACGCAAGAAAATTGAAAACACTTCCTTACATTTTTTTGTGCATTTAAATTTTTGATATTATGTGTCTCCCCCAAAAGTACACCACAAATTAAAAGTTAGGTTTTATCTCACTTATTAACAGAGAAACAATCAACACTTTAAATTCAAAGATTTAAAACAGCAGCAGCATGTCAGAGTCATGTCATGTTTAGCTAGAAACAAGCCACTACAACAGAGGCTGCTGTCCCATTTTGGAGAGCTCAGCCTAGAGTTTATATTTTAGTTAATGTGCAAAAGTTACATATGGCAAAATTCCTATAGCTGCACAGGGAGTCTATGGAGATGCTGAGATCTCTGTTGCACTGATGTTGATCACAGTCAGCTTGACTATAGTATGAGTTACAAAATCTTTACATGGATGATGAGCAAAATATTGTTTTATATTTGTGCAGATCATTTCATCAAAAGTCTTTGAGTGAATGGGAATGAATGACACAGGGACAGCGGTCAGCTTCCCTGCGTTCTCGTCTAATGTGTTAGGCTGAGGTCTGGCATTTTGTTAGCAACTGACAGCTCTACTCACATGATTGGTAACCAATGTATTGTTTATGTAGTACTAGGTGACCAATCCAGGGCAGGGCTTTTAGAAAGGTCTAGACAGGAGCTAAACGTACAGTATGTAAAAACAAAATGACATTTTAAACATTAACATTTAAAATAAAATAAAAAAACCACTTACCGTATTTTCACGACCATAAGGCGCACTGTGCTAAAAGGCGCAGTCTCAGTTATGTGTGCCCTTACTGTATTTAACACACACATAAGGCGCACTGGACCATAGGGCGCATACAAGTACCGTATGCGTATTTAAAAATAAAGCGGGAGCAAACCTGAATTCGGTACCTTACTCACATTTCTATTGCCGGTAATCGTCATCATCAACAACACACAAGCATACAAGTGTGCCTATTTAAAAATAAAGCAGGAGCAAAACAAAGTTTGGTACTCACATTTTTATCATCAATCAAACCCATCGAAGTCCTCATCCTCTGTGTCCGAATTGAACAGCTGCGCTAAATCTCCATCAAACATGCCAGGTTCACTGTCTTCACCGTCAGAGTCACTTTCCGTGCCGTGCGGCTCCTCGGAAATGATGCCGGCTTTTGCGAAAGCTCGAACAACAGTGCCAGCAGACATGTTAGCCCAAGCATCTACAATCCATTGGCAAATTGTGGCGTAACTCGCCCGGCGCTGCCTTCCACTCTTAGTGAAACTGTGGTCTCCACCGGTCATCCATCGCTCCCAGGCCGCTCGCAGCCTTACTTTGAACGGGCGGTTCACACCGATGTCCAGCGGTTGGAGTTCCTTTGTCAGGCCTCCCGGAATGACAGCAAGCTCACAGTTCATTTGCTTCACAAGTTTTTTCACATCGGCTGTGAGATGGGCACGCATAGTCACAGATCAACAGCGATGGTGATGCGTGGAAAAAACCACCTGGTCTCCTTACATACACCTCCCTCAGCCAGTCTTTCATCATTTCCTCATCCATCCAGCCCTTTTCATTTGCCTTAATGATGATTACTGCTGGAAACTTCTCTTTAGGCAAAGTCTTTCGCTTAAAAAAATCACCATAGGCGGCAGTTTCTGTCCATTAGCATGGCAGCCAAGCACAACAGTAAAAGAAGACTTTTCATACCCCGTTGTGCGTATCGCTACCGTGCTGGTCCCCTTCTTCTCCACAGTGTGACTCACCGGGATGTCAAAAGTGAGCGGGACCTCGTCCATGTTTGTGATGTGGCTGGGCTGGATGTTTTTGTCGCCGATGTGTTTGCTGCAGTAGGAGCGGAAGATGGCCAGCTTTTCCTTATAATCCGCTGGAAGTTGCTGCGCTACCGTAGTCCTGGTCCGGATGGAAAAATGGCACCGTTTACTAAAAAGTGAAAGTGAAACTGCTTTTAGCCGAATGGTGACCGTCGAAACGCTTCTCCCGCTCGCGCTTTGCTCGATGATCCACCGCTCGAGTCTTTCCTCCAACTCGAGCCACCTCGCCTTATGTCCGCGGAAACTCAGCTGCGTTTTCTTGACCTGCCGGAGCTTGTTTTCCAGCTTCCTCCATTTGCGAACCATCGATTCGTTAATCTTAAATTCTCTCGCCGCTGCTCGATTTCCATGTTCCTCCGCGTAGCTGATGGCCTTCAGTTTAAACTGTGCTTCGTAAGCGTGTCTCTTTGCCATTTTCAGGGTTGTTAAAACAACGATGTCCTGCATAATGCACATACCTGTTCTTTTATACAGGTATGTGCGATTGTCCCGGTATATACGATCAACGCCCACACTTCACCCTTTAACGTTCTCATGGTGTTCTCTACTACGTCCTCCTTACAACACATAGGGCGCACCGCGCTATAGGGCGCGCCGCACTTTTTGAAGAAAATCTAAGACTTTTAAGTGCGCCTTATGGTCGTGAAAATACGGTACTTACTAAATGAGCATAAAAATGGGAACTATCATATTTGTTATATTATGTACATTACTCATTTTAGAGGTGGTGTTAAGCTTTTAATTCCCCTTTGTTTCAGTGCAAATTAGATATCTCAGAGCTCTATTAATAGGAGGATCTCAGTGACTCCACCATCCGCCGGGATCTTCAGTGCATCCCCCGAGTTTGCAGAACTTTGCCTTCCTCTTTGCGATCTGTCACGTGTTTTCCATGAAAAGACTAATGTAAATCACTGCCAGCTTAAGATACCATGCTGCAAAAAGAACAGCATTAAGAAAAAACAAAGTACTGTTAAGATGCAGAGGAGTTTGAATGAAACAAGTAATTTAATACATTAAAGAGAAGCTCTGAAATTATTCCACTTGAATATCAATAATGCAATCAGTGTGATATTAAGTCTAGACCATCTGTGATCACAGGAAGAAGCACTCAAATATTATATTGCACACAATAATCACAGACATATTATCTGTTTTCAGCTGATCTGATTCATCCATTTATATCCTTTTTTTTGTACCAAATGATATTAGTATAATTTTGAAAAAAAGAGTGAGCTGAACTGAATCATTTTGTATTCAACCACATTTTTCTCTTTTCTACAAATCATCTGTGACATTTTCAGAAAATGTCAAGAGTTATTTTCTCTCCTCACAGTGATTCTACCTATTCTGAGATCATGAACTCTTTCACACAGGTGATCTTTTTGTGGTGCGTCATAAGAACTAAAAGCTGCATATCACGTTTTCAATAGCAATAACAATGGTTCAACGTAGAGTTAATAAACGTTATATTCTAATTAAGCTCCCACAGTTTTAACACCAAAAACCACAGCATATATACTACTATTATCAAGGAGAAGACAGGCTCTCTGGATATTTACATTAAATTACAGATGTTGGTTGTTACTTCAGGAAGTGAACAATGAACTTTCAGACGGTCTAATTGCTTCTTTTTGATTCAAATGTTGTGGTTCATTAGGAGTTACACAGGGATATGGTTGATGGTTTTTGATATCACCATTTCATAAACACAATATCCTTTTTTTATATTTGATTTATGTCATTTGAGAGTAATAATTGTGTTTAAATTACTGGCACACATACGTCAGCTTAATCTCTCTTCTGAGTGGTCTTGGAAACAAAAGCGTTTGGACTTCTTTAAGATTCTTGAAGATGTTTCCTCTCTCATCCGAGAAGCTTCTTCAGTTCACCTCTGAGTGAATGTTGGAATGTCTGAGGTATTTTTTTTACATGTAATTTATGTGCATAATTTAATAAACGAATACATGCCCATGCTACGATATTGGTTGACCTGTTCTTGGAACTGGATAAATGCAAAAACTGAGTCATTTTAGCCCATTGCTAGGTGGTTGCTAGGGAAAATGATGACATCATGCTATCTGATATAGATGAGACCCTTATAGATACTGTGATTTTTAGTTATCATCTATTTCTATTTTTAGTCATGTTGATATATTAAATTGTGTCAGTGTCCTTATATAGAGCCCTTAAAACTGGCTAGTTTAAAGTAGCTATACAAATAAACAAGACTTCTGCTTGCATTTAGCATTCATTATGTTTTGATTCGTTTTAGCATTTTAAGCTAATTGTTATTGTTCATTAAGCTCTCCTGTTACTGGTGCATTAAACTACAAACAGGAAATGTGAGCTAGCAATACTACTACCATAGTGAAAGACTATTTTCATCCAAAACCTCTTGCATCTTGACTGATTTATCACAACTAAGGATGCAAACAGTTTAAATTATGAAACCCATGTGAACCTATAAAGTGGATTTATTTTCATATTGCAATGTATTCTTCATAAGGCAGCATTCTGCCAGCATCATTCAACCAAATTAGAAGATGTGGCTCCCTCTGTTGATGTTACCATAGGAACACACTGCAGACCAATAGAAAGCAACGATTTCTAATCAACTGACAGCTTCATAGGGTGAGTGGCGATGAGAGGTCACTGAAGGATTTAACTGAAGAACGACACCCCTTGCTGGGACAGCAGTCAGAAGTTCTAACACTCCAGCAGATCTGCCCACAGACGCGTCCGGTTTCACAGCACGATGACTAAGCTGCGAGGGTGAGCCATGATTTGCAAGTTTGCTTTGATACTTTAATCCCTGGCAAGAGCAAAACGCAACACCGAGCAGCCTCGTCGATATGGACAATAGAGACGCTGGAACCACAAAGCTGCAGGATGAATTTGTTAATTTGCTCTCACAAGAACGAGGCCCATACACTTGGTGCTTTCCTTTGACCTCCAGGTGAAGCAGATGAGGAGAGACTCCATTAGCTGCTGCCGATGGCTGCCCGCAAGCTGATTGTTCGCTGACACTGCAGACTGGTACGACAAGATACTACAACAACAAAGACACTCTCTGTCAGTGTGAAATGCTGATGTTTCTCCTCGGGGTCACAGCACATCAACAAGCCTCTCAGAGGGCTCGCTGTCACTGCAGGATGAGATTTCTCAGACCACGTCACCTTTACTCCTAATTACTGCTAATGGGGATAATTCTGTGTAGGTGACAGTGGTGCACTGGCAGGTTAAAAGGCCCTCCAACACTCAACTTTTAGCATTTTGTTATTATGTAATTCAGGTGAAGACCCCTCCCCTCTTATGTTTTAACCCTCTCAGGCCCGAATTAATTTTTTTGCTGCTAATGCACAACCAAGTCCTGCAGTGGTACTTCTGAGTAAAAAAAACTCATAAAATATGTATGTGGGATAATCAGGTTGTTAGGTCTTAACTGTTGCAAATCTGCAACGTCTGCCTGGAGAGGGTTAAGGGGATTTAATTAAAAGAAAATGAATTTCAAACAACATTTATAATCATTTCATATTTGGAGGTATTTTTTTTAAGATGATAAACATTTTTTAAAGCTGTCCATATAAGAAAATGTGCAGCTATTTTTTGTTTTAACTATAAAAAATATAAGATTTGGGTGGTATAAACTGGAAAACCTGCGAATGGGGTACAGCAGCAGAAGACACCAGGTCGCTCCTTTCCGCTGAGAACAAAAAACTGATGCTACAGTTCATAGAGGCTCACCGAAACTTGACAACAGACTGGAACTGGTGCCAGGTCTCATGAGTCTGATTTTTTTTTCTTTATGTTAGAATCAACAACATGAAAGAATAGATCCATCCTTCCTTGTGTCAACAGTTTATGCTGGAGGTGGTATAATGATGTGTGGGATGTTTTCCTGGAACACGGCCTCTTAGTACCAACTCAGTATTGTTTAAGATTACAGCCTGCCTGAGTATTGTCTTCCTTAGTCGTCTTTCAGTGACTGCCTCTGTCACAAAGCTCAAATCAGCTCAAACTAGTTTCTTGAACGTGACAGTGAGATCACTGCTTTAAAATGGCCTCCACTGCCACCAGATATCACTTCAGTAGAGCACCTTTGGGATGTGATGCTGGGAGATTTGGATCATAAATGTAGGGCCAACAAATCTGCAACAGATGTTATCATGTCAACATGAATCAAAGTCTCTGAGGAATGTTTCCACAACCTTGTTGAGTCTATGACATGAAGACATTAAGGTAATCTTAATGCGCTAGACTTAACATACAGACATGCACAAGATAAATGTAAAAAATGTAAAACAAGTAGCAGGCAGAGGAGTTTAGATGGTTGTAGGCAAGTGAAGGTTAGGGCACCGAGTTAGTCATCCCTCCTACTGAGGAGCTGGAACATCAGTAATGAAAATTTCTTGTCCTTTAAAAAGACAAGGTATTACTACTACTGCACTATACCAAGTCACTGTTTTATCATTATCTTTATTTATTTATGTTTTTACTTTTTAACCCAATGTGTCCTAATACATGCTGTTTCTCTGTGAATTATAAAAATTCTCTTCACATACACAGTGAAACAACCGGGTCAGCATCATTATATTCCTGTCTCCAAAATAATGATGTAAGCTACATTATGAGCCAAGGACATAATGTATTTCCATAGTGTCATCTGTATCTGTCTGAACATGGGATACATCAATGCATCAGCAGGACTTCTTCAAATAAGATGAAACTGACCAATGGCAGTGGCCAATTTAGCAATGGATAAATGACTAAATCTGAATGAAACCGTTATAATAACGATTGTTTTGTTTCACAGTAAAAAAAAAAAGAAAAAAGGGTAATACATAAAAACAAAATAAACACACACAAAAAAGAAATATTGTGAATAATGCTGCAGCTTCCACAGCTATCCAGCCTGTAGTTCACTCCAAAACCACAAATACCAGCATGTTGCTGTACATTCAGGGCACACCATTTACCTTCAGGACAATGTTGGTGTTCTTCATCTAACCTCAGTTTTTCTTTGTACACAGGCAGGCTCAGACCCAGACACCTCGACATTCAACACAAAATGTCAGCTTGCTCCTTTATTTTCTATCCTGTCCTAACTTTTAATTCATTGTCCTGTCATGTACTTATTGTTTTACTTTTGTTTCTCCTCTGTGTGCTTGTCCGTGTCTCCTGTTTTGCAGTTTTAAAACCTCCCAAAATGAAGCTTTTACGTTCAGTTGGGTAGATGTGATCTCTTACATTCTGCCTCTATTCCTCCTGGTGATTCAGGCTATTCCTGAAGCTCTATTTTCTCCCACACTTCTGATTTCCCACGCTGTCAGAATCACCTCATTCTCAATTTCAGCATCACTACTCTTGTCCAGCGAACTTTCTGCCTACGCTCTCCGAGCCAATCAGCACCCACTCCCTGTTCTTTAAATTCATTCTGCGGTAACTCTGCCTTTGATCTATTTTGTATCCATTCTCATCTCATCCAGGTTGTTCAGGACATCCATCATTGATTAATGAGCTCTTCTTATAGAAACTGCTGTTGTCAAAAAGACAAAAGTGTTACACTGATCGGCCACGTGGACTACGAATCTGCAGGACAGTGACAAATGACAAAGTCATGTGCAAGTCCTGCCAAAGTTTCTCACTTATCTAATGAACATGATCAGCATAAAGAAAGCTGTCAAATGCTGGTGGATTTTTCAGTGGTTTAAATTAACACACAATTAACACATATATAAATCAAAATATCCAACTTTCAAGAATTTTCAAGCATTTCCATGTATTTAAAGAAACTAAAGGTAAAAAAAAAAAAAGGTTAATGACAAACATCATTGTTCATATCAGCCTTTTAACCCAGTGCCCTGTGATAAATTCCTATTGTAATAAATAATGAGACATTTACTGGAAATTACAGCCCGGTGATGTGAGTCAGCCTTGTGGGTCTCAGTACACCGAGAACCAAACAGTGCGAAGCTAAAGGCTCCTCAGGCAGGCCAGCGTCTGCTCCACAGCTTAAATGTGTTTGTTTAAAGAGCCCTATTGAAGACAGCAATGTTCAGCCAAGTTGCCCTCATCTATTCATCCCTGTGGCTTTCTTTTACTGGCATTGCAGCCAGCGAGGAGGCATCATCCTATCACATAAAGTGACGTCCAAGCAAAGGCAGTGAAATGAAGACTCGCGCTGTTCAGACTGGCTGATTTTCACTTTTTTTTTTTAAATTTTTAAATAACTCATATCTCTGCAGAGGCTTTACTGCTTTTAGAAGGTCCCGGCTTTCCGTCTGAGCTGAATTTGTCTTAAGTACTAATGACATACTCGTATCAAATCAGCGCTCAGGCTTTGTGATGTGTCTGCGATTTTAACATCAAAGCAGTGCATTAGAATATCATTGTCACAGATTTTACTAAGTCCACAACAAAGACTGCAGCCAAAGATAAATCTTCCTATTTGTTAGCAGTCGCTTGGTGAGTGTCGAAACTGCAAAGCACAGTTATTTTTTTTAAACAAGAGCAATTATTTTTTTATCATATATAGTGTAACAACGGTGGCCAAATGTAAAATAATAATAATAATAATGATAAAGTCAAGTAATCCCCATTAACCAAAAGGTTCAGGCTTCAGGCTGCTCTAAACTCAGTTGGTTTTATATAATGATAATGAGAGTGGATACATGTTGTCACCTCTGGCACGCAGAAGCCCCGCCTAACACAGTGGATGAATTGAGAGACTGCTCCAGGGCTATAATTAAGGATTATTATAAACAGTGAGTCATGCAAAGCTACTCAGTCTGAGCATAAAACTATGGAGATGAAAATGAGCAGATATTGAAGGAAATATTCAAGGAAAGCCTTTCTCCTTGGTGGCCGTTCTACTTAATCATCTGTTAAGCTTCTTTTTAGGTAGACAGTTTAGATGATGCCACCATTGTTAAAAAAAATCATCTTAATAATCATTTAAAACAATCAAATACAGATAGACTGACCGATGTTGTTTTTATTTCACATTTTACAATGTTACTATTTTACATTTGACTATTTTACTAAAACTGGCCTATTCTTTAAAACGATATATTAGAAGTATAGCCAGTAATGAACAAGCTTGTACATTTTATTGTATTTGGTGATTTTTTGTGTTGTTTTTTTTTTAATTATACCTTATCTAGCATTGTCTTTTAACTTATTTTGTTTCTATATTTTTACTTTATTATTATTTAATTAAATGTATTTGACACACTAGGCTGCTTTATTTGATGTTTCATCTTTGATTGTTAACTGCTGCACATTATTTGTTTTGTTTCATTACATTTCGCTCCATCTGATTATCCGATTGTCACCGTTAATTGCACTAACCTGCAAGAAAGGTGTTAGACAAAGAGTTTGATTAACTAAATTGAAACTCTGCTCTGAGGTTTTTTTTTTGTTTTTTTGGTTCTTTTAAACAGCAAATACCTCGCAGGGCCAAAGTATTCAAAAATAAAGTTTCCTTTCTTATGAAAACTTTGTGATTACTTGCAGCATCTGGGTACAGTGGTTAATATTCAAATAGGAGCACATTAATTTAGCAACTTCATATTTTTTGACAATGTGTGACAACAGTGTCTCTAAATAAACAATCCATTGAGTGGATTTTGCTTAGAGGGCTCACTGCAAGGTGCAAATCTGTTAAACTTCTGTTTTTCCCTATGTTTGTTCCTTGTTTCACCCTGAACTTCAAAACTGTTACATATAAATTTCATCAGTTCAAAGAAGTACTCGGTAATCCATCGGAGACATTCGTGCTAACACATGTCTGCAGTGGTCCATCTTCTTGACAAAAATAACTCTGGCAGCAGGTTCCATGCTGGGTGTCATCTGTCCTGCTTCCATCGGTTGAGTTTGGGGATCTTGGGAGATGTGAACTCTTCGCTTCCCCTCAGTTTTTGCACGACTCTGCATGTCAGGCCCAGAGGAAGGAAGGTCATTTGTTAGACAGGACTCAGTGTTTCAGCTCTCGACTCTCTCTTCTCAGCTGACCTGCTTGATATAAATATCCACGTCTGAACTCCCAAAATGAGAACGCTCTGTTTAAAGGCGACTAAAACGGAGCACTGATCGACCGAGGCCCAGCCACTGCACTGCTCCATATAGCATGTTCCACATTTACAGCAGCGGGCTGGCGTGAGGGGGGGGGGTTCAAGGAATTTAAAGACAACAGCTTAAAAAAAAAACTTCTAGGGAGATTGGTCTAACAGAGCTTAGAATATTGGGTTTTATTTATAGTGGAAAACAAACTTGAAAAATGGACCACAGCATTGGATCAGAGGCTTTAAAGCATTCATGAGGAAAAGAGTTGAAAGTGATTCGGGAACAAGGATCGCTACTTTTTTATATTTAAAAAATAATCATAAAATATCTACAGGGAGATATTTTTTAATATAAAACCACTGAGTTTGAGAGCGTACCTACAAACCTTGCTTCTGTACCACCTATGCTATTTTTTTACCTCGACCACGTACATTCTTTTAATCAATATGATACATAAAATTTTTACCAATTAATAAATTAACAACTTAATTTCTATTACTTAACATCTTTCATGCCTATGGCGTTAGAAGAAGTAGCCTCAGTTATTAAGAAATATAATAATGTTAATTTAAAAAGAAAGCCATCACATCATGAGAGAGTCACTGCTGGAGTTATTTTACAGGATCTTTAACATCAGATCAAACCTAGCGTGACTGGAGGTGACTAAGATACCGTAAATTTCAGAGCAGCCATCAGAAAGGTGTGAGAAAATCTGGGATATATACTTTATGTGACAAATTAAAATAAATAAATAAATTCAAAAACAGCACTTGAACCCTACAGTGAGGGGATATGGTGGCTCTGTTATGTGGTGTGGGGTGTGGGGTGTTGGCATTGTTTTGATCCCCTTGTTCCCTTAGCTCAGTGTTTCTCAAACTTTTTTTCTGGCATGCCCCAGTTTCCAAGCCTAAAAAAAGTTCATGCCCCACAAGAGTAACAATCATTAAGGATCCATAATGAATTTCATTTTAATGCTTAGCACAATAACACTTCTTATTTTTCACCTGGTTGTTCCTGGTTGCTTAGAAATTGGTACTGCAAATCACTACAGTCACTGTTGGTTCTGAATGATCACCTTTATCATACAATCAAACACAGGAAGGGAGTAGACACTCAAAGTTCTTCTTTGGATGTTGGCTGGCTTCGATAATAATAAGGTCGGGGATCTGGGGAGGCCACTGATCCTGCTTCATTGCGTGTTTTTCTATCCAGGTATGCTTTTGCTGCACTGACAGTATGTTTAGGATCACTGTCTTGCTCAAACATAAACCTTTCACCATCAGACACTTTCCAGATGGTATTGCCTGGTGGATCAAACTCTGTCGGCCATTCTCCGAGTTCATAATACAATTAATGTAGACAGGAGCCCCAAAACCACTCACTGAAATCCAGCCCCAAAGCATCACAGAGCATCTACAGTGTTTTACAGATGCCTGCAGATATCAGTGTTGTGCCTCTCTCCTTACCTTCTCCATGCATATTTATGATGATTTCAACCAAAAAGTTCAAATTCGAATGAGTTCATAAGACCTAGGCTGAAATAAGAATTTTCATTCAGTTCTACAGTAATGTGGCATACTTCAGCTGTTTCTCTCTTTTCCCCTTCCTTAAGAATGGTTTTGTGACAGCTAGCTAGCTAGCTAGCTAGCAACCAGCCAGCCAGCCACATAGATTTCATACTCAAAAAGGTAAAAAACAAGCAGTGGTAGGAAGATTTCAAAATCTGTGACGTGTGTTCATGATTATTTGTACTCCATGAACATCAGCAGAGAGCTGGGTCAAAAAACCAAGCACTGGCAAGAAAGCAGCTGGAGTCTCATTAGCTTAAAATGTTATGCAATTTAAGCAGAAACATTTTTGATTTTTCTGCTAGTTATTTTCTCCACAAACTATCGTTTTCATCTATGAAAAAAAGAAAGATCAGAATTAACAATTTTTCAAAGACCAAGATGACATCTTAAGATGCATGATTTTCTCAAACCAACAGATAGAAGATACTGAGTTTATTATCGTGGAAGATGAAAGAAATCAGCAGAAATTAGCATTTAAAAAGAGTCAGTTCATTTTTGACACTTCTGATGAATAAACGTCTTAAATACTTTGTCATGACAGGCCAGGACTTCTTGCAGCTGTAGGCCTGGACATGATTTCTCCCGAGGAAAATAAAGTTAAAAAATCAACGAGTTAATGAGGAAGAACCGATGCTTTGGGCTTCATCTTTATATCCCTGTCAGGACAGCAGAGGTTGACTGAAGCAACATCACAAAGTCATTACCCTGCTTTTAATCTCATTTGCCTAATGTGAGCTTATTCCTTCCCTAGGACCGAGTACTATTGTCTGTACTTATAGATAAAGAGGTGTGAAGTGGGCTGGAAAATTAAAGAAGTCAATACAGACATTGCTTTTCCCTGCTCATTTCAGGACTGTGTCGGCTTTGAGCAGTAAAGCCATGCATCAACACTACAAGGCCAATCGTCTGTTTTTATCTAAAAGCAACGAGTGACTGCTGAGTCAATGTTGCAGTCTGCAATCCACTGAAACAGAGCTGCTATAGCTGTTTAAGTTTTAGTAGGTTTTCATCATTTCTAAAGAGCGCTAACTGAATGACAGAAATGAAAATTATGGGATGAATACTGATGAGAATAATTAGCTTCACACACACAGATTTGTCCTGTTCTTTGAATCTAATAGCTCAAATCAATGTCATATTTCTACACTGCCGCTTACCGTGTTTAAGCTGACTGTGTAGTTATGACTGCCTCATCCACTGTAATTAGCCCTAACCTCAGCTGCTTTGGGTTGTTCTTGTTAATATTTTCAAGGACATCCAGGCATCAAAGCTAAGGTATCAAACCAGCTCCTCGAACTATAGTCATTATCATCAGTTTACAACAGCCACAGAAAGCCACAGTCTTAGTTTCTGATGCTAATCCAGGTTCTGTGATTTAACATCTGAATGTTTAGGATGATAAGCCAGATAAGTGTCTGTCAGTGACTGCTGGGTGTCAGTGTTGGGGATTCACTGTATTTAATTTGGACAAAATCATAGATATTTTCCACAACTTGCACATTAATGTCTTTAGGTCAGTGGATTAGGTTCTGTTATAGTAATTGTTAATCTTCCTGGAGTCACCACTTTAAAAATGACTAAATAGAAAATAACAAATGAAAATATAGACAAAACTGAACTAACAAAAATTAAACACAGCTAATGTCATATAAAACACATAATATAAAATGCAATATTGTGTCCAGGGGCAAAACAGTGTGCTTGAGCATCAGAGCTCAAACTGATGGCTGGACATTCTCCTTCAGGATTTTCTGGTACAGATCAGAATTCATGGTTTCATCAATTGAGACAAGTAGGGATGGGTATCGTTTAGGTTTTATCCGATACCGGTGCCAAATCGGTACTTTTGAAACGGTGCCGGTGCTCAAACGGTGCTCAAACCGGTGCTTAAAGAATGGAGAACACAAAATTGGTCCAAAAACCTCTCATGGTCAGCTGGTTTTTTGTAAAAAGATAACAAAGTTAGCCTTTTCTGCAGCTATGGGGCATATATGGTATCACTCTTAGCTGGAAGCAGTGCTTAAACAATGGAAAAAAACACAAACTTTGTCCAAAAGCCTCTCATGTTTAGCTGTTTCCCTCTTTTTCTTTGGTCATTTTAGCCTTTTTGGCCAGGGTGAAGGGAGTATCTGCCATCAAACAAGAAGACAGCCGCATGTAGCTATGATGATGTTTGCTAGTTCACCTTACATGCATTAATGTAATAACGTGGTTAGCCTACTCAACGTAAATTACACACGAACAACATTAGGCTACTCACGCAGAGAAGAACGGCTGCTGCTGCCATCAAATACGGCGCATTTCTCGGCTTTTAAAAAAAAACAAAAAACGCTATGCGTCGCCAGGTGTTTCATCGGATTCGAGGTGTTACTTCCTTTCACAGTATCAGCTTAAAGCACTTGTTGCAGGCTGCTGAGTTTGCATCTTTTGCTGTGAAGTACAGCCAGACTTTTGACCGCTTCGCCTTGGGCATTTTTAATCTGTAGCTCTGCATAAAAGAACTCACGTACCTGGCCCCGCCTACTATCCTCGGAAACGTAAAATGATTGGCTAGAAGTGTATCACAGCTCAGGAAAAAAAAGCACCGAAATAAAGCACCGAAATGTGCGCTGCTTTTCGGTCTGGTTACTACCGTTTATGTCAGAACCGGTGCCATCATGGCACCGGACACCGGTACCCATCCCTAGAGACAAGTCATCCAGGTCCTGAAGCAGCAAAGCAGCCGCAGACCATCACACCACTACCACCATGTTTGACGGCTCGTCTGATATTCTTTTATGAAATGAAAAACTTCCAGAAAGTTTTGCTTTTGTCTTGTCAGTCCACAAAATATTGGATCATGTGCATCATTTTTATGACTTTTGAGACTGTTTATTTTTAGTATTCAGACTATGTTTCATGTATGTGTCCTACACGTGGACTATAAACAGAAACCTAAAATGAACATTTAGCTCTTTGCCAGCAGATTCTTCTCTTGTAGAGAACAAAACTGCAAGAAACAGTACTACAGCACTTAGTAACTGTGGAAACATATTTAAAATGAATGCGGGTGATACTATTTCATATTCTTATATTGTTTGTAGGAGTGGGGTAATGGATACTGAACACAACAGAGTCCACTCAACTTTGACTTGTAATGCAGGAAATCCTTTGCAGCATCTTTTTCGAGTCAGCTGGTTTAATAAGCGGACCGTGTGTGAGCTACCAGATATCCAAATCCCTGCAAACTCTACAGATTTCCCCACAGGGATTCATTAAAGTGTATCTTATCTTTAAAAAAACACTTAAGTCCCACTTGTCACAGCCTAAATATGTGCACAGAAGTGCCAGTATTGGATTGTCTCAAAAGTAATCTTCTACTGAACTCATACCAAGGCCCATTGGTGATGATAAATGGTCTATTATAAAAGTACAAAGCCAGCGCAGTGATGGCTTCAGTAGACTTGGCTTGCTTAAGACTCCAGTCAAACAATAAGCCATGAATGTAGTGAAATGCACCTTTAACACTCTGAAAGTGGTCGAATGCATCACAAATCTGGTTAAAAAAAAGGTTTTGTAACTTCACACGGGAACAATAAATGGCATATGATTACGACAAAATTTTAACTTCAGTTAAAAATATTCACCTGCCTACTGTAACTGTTTTTTCTAAATACCTGCAAATCATTATCACCATATGAGTCACTCCCAAGTCAATAAGGGAGATGAGAACACAAAACATTAGGCCACCAATTGCAAAGTGCTTCACTAACTTTCCCAGTGTTTCTGAAGTGGTGAAGCATTAGCTCACTGTCATTATGTCTGAAACAGTGAAAGGAAGAAATCAGTGGGAAGAACAAGAGGAGACTGAGGTCAAAGAACCATGAAGGAAAGAGACACAGCTCATTGGTGCTTCAGTATGTAAGTATTGCAGCGTTTTGAGTCTAAACGAACTTAGTTTCATACCAGCCTTCCTTTCTGCGCCCTCCTTGAAGGGCCTCTGAGCTGCTTTTGGAAGCCTATCATTCAATCTTTGTTGCTGCAGACTGCCATGGTGATGCCTCGCAGCTCAAACATCCACACACAAACCCAGAGTACCTGCGCCACATGCCTTTATGTGAACACTGGAGTCTGTATACTAAAAGTCTTTTTTTAACTGACATTGCAGATTCACTATCTACAAATACTGTTTTTTATTTAGTAGAATATTGACCATAACACTGGCCTCAAAACAGGCTATACTATTTTATATGCCCAGAATTTCACTTTTTATTCTTGTTACAGAGAAAAGCCTCTGAATGAGGCATTTATAACAATAATTAAATGATGGCTCAAAATAGAAATAATAATAGCAAAGCCCCGAACAATCGCATGCCTAAACAACATACTAAAAATAGCTGTTCAGGGATTAAAGTAAAATGTTTAAATTGTTTACGCAGCAGTGGCACAGCCTGCACAGGCACATGCCAAAACAAACGCTTTAGATTTCAACCTTCAAAGTGAACTGTAGTAATGATGCAGATTATTTAAACCATTTTAATAAGTCTAGCTTGACAAAAGACCTTTAAGGCAGACTTTATAGGACTAACAGAGAGTGAGAAAAACAACCAGGCCAACACGCCGACTGACCACCCTGAAAGTGAGGAGCGGCATGAAAAAGCTGCTGCTAGAAAAGGGCAGCGGGAAGATATTGGCAACGTGTCATCGTCTCTTAGAGTCCAGTCCACAGTGTGCCAACTATGACATCATTGCTACCCCCGGTACTCAGACCATCTAAATGGCCCCAAATAGGTGCTCAAAACAGTAAACGTTCAAACAACATACACACATAAAGAGACACAGACACACACACATGCTGCCAAAAACATCACACCAAAATGTGTCAGTCCATCCTTTTCAGGCCACCACAAACAGTTTCTGTCCAGCAGAGAGGAAGACCCATTCAAACATGTCTGCATTATTTGTCCTAAGTCAGCTTGTGTGGCAGTGTGTATGTTGCAATGCCAAACTCTGGGAATTATAAAATCCAGTTAAATCCAAGCAGCAATCCCAAAGCTGAAGTGATAAAACTGCAGTTCCTACACATGACCACTTGAGGCTGACTCCAAAAGTGAGCCATCATTGACTCCTGTGTTAAAAATGCCAGAATTTAATGCAAAAATGAAAATGTTTGTATCTTGCTACAAAAAGCAGTTCTGATCTGTACAGTGGGCGATTTTTTTTAGGTTTAATGCACTTTGAGTGATATATACCACAATGGGTGGTATATGTCAAAGTAGCATCCACATGGACGGCAGGACCCAAGGTTTCCTAGGAGAACATTGCTCAAAGCATCACTCTGCCTCCGCAGGTTTGCCTTCTTCCCATAGTGCATCCTGGTGCCAGGTGTTCCCCAGGTAAGTGACGTAGATGCAGGCAGCCATCCACGTGATGTAAAAGAAGACATGATTCATCAGACCAGACCACCTTCTCCCATTGCTCTGTGGTCCAGTTCTGATGCTTACGTGCCCGTTGTTGGAGGTTTGGAGGTTGTTGGAGGTGGACGGGGTCAGCAAACTGTGATACTCCATGTATTCTGACACCTTTCTATCAGAACCAGCGTTAAGGCTGGAAGGGTGGACTGAGCTAAGTTGCTAAGTCTGAGTTAAGTAACTGAGACAACCTTTCACTCCCCTCATGCATAAATGAGCCTTAGCTGCACAGTTTGGCCCTCAAACTCGCTCAGACCCTTATACTTGTCCATTTTTCCTGCTTTAAGGGCAAAATGTTCACTTTCACTTTCTCCCTAACATAGCCCATCCACTAACAGGTGCCATGATGAAATCAGTGTTATTCCCTTCACCTGGCAGTGCCTGTCCAACAACTTAATAAACATGCTATTCATTTAATATCATATACTTTGTGATTACAGCAAACATCTGTATTTTTATCGTTTGTTAAAAATACATATTTGCATGGTACTTTCATTCTACTTTTTTCTCTTTGAGCATAGTTAATGGCAGCTTTGCATGTAGTAATTCTTATTACTTTGTATTTCTTTTCAGAACAAAGTGAAATATTTTAAAAACATTTCATTTTTCATTGTGGCATAAAAATATATGCACATTTACGCACAATCTCACATGCTTCTGGCTTGTTTTTTAAAAGGACACTGCTTATTTTTCTCGCTCAGGTGTCAGGAGGTGAGGCGCATTGATAATAAACTAGCTGTCAGCAATATATTGACAAGATAAGGCATCTCATTCATCATGGAGATGGCCACAGGACAGGCTCCCTGGGTCGCATACATCCAGGTGAGTGAGAAGGCAGTTTGGAAAAAAATGTGTGTCAATGCGACCTTACCTCACACAAGGACAGTGTATTTAATCCTCCAAGGTGGGGAAAGACAAAACGAAGGGCACGGGAATGACAAAGCTTTCCTTGTCTGTTTGAGAAGACAGGCCTGAGAGAGAGTAAATGGGAATGGAGAGGTGGGAGAAAAAAGTGTCATTCAGAAGTCACAGGCTGTTAAATTGGCTGCAGATAGACTGCTATTTGTTTGGAGCTCTTTCTGCGGTAGCTCCTCTGTGAGAGGCTTTGGCCCTCAGGGATTTACTCTCAGCTTAAGGTGCTTTTCAAACCACCAGAGCACAGGTTCAAGTTACTGGCTGGTTGCTTGGTAATAACTTGTCGAAAACAACAGCCCTGTGGATAGATGTCTCTGGGTGGAGGATGACTCACATGGTGATCCACTCTAACACACGCAGAAGTTTCTCGAGCTAGAAGTATATACTATGACTCTGTATCTCAGAGCTTTGCCAGGAAAAGCTGATGGAGCTCCAAACTAGATGAGCTTGAAAGAAAACTGGAGCACACAGCTTCTGCTTCCACTGTTATTTATTGCCTCCATTGATTTCAAAGTAATAACGAAAGAAAAAAAGAGGTGTTCCAGTTTCTTTATGGACCCAGAAATTCATGCCTTGAGAGCCTATGAGGAGTAACGCTTGAAGCTCTTTTCTGAACTGTTTTCTATCATATTTCAGGCTTGCTTATAGAACAAAATGACAGAGTATGCCTCAGACGTTAGTGAGAGTGGTCTTTGCCTATGCAGCTATCCTTGGAAATCCCCAGAAACTATTCGTCTTTACTGATATATGTTGAGGTGACAAAACTCGTCACTACAGGGGAGATTGTCAAATGTTGTGTTTATGGGGGGAAAGAGTTAAAAGTCTGGAGAAACTTCAAGATTTAAATTAGAACTGTATCTATTCAGTATATGAAAAATTCAGTCTTCTAGTAAAGACTTAAAGACATCAATTACTCAAGGCCTGTGGACAAATCACCTTCAATTTCAAATGCAACAGAACAGAAAAGTTTGTTTCTGAAGTGAGTATTTTTAATCCTCACCTTTTTTTCCAGGTTAGCTCAGCTTTCTTATGAAACATAATAAACCAGTCAAGCTATTTCACATTACAACAGGGTTAAGTGAAGGACAGGTTGCCATGGACACCTCATTAGTTATTGTCTCCCTCCTCATTTGCATCTCCTCGTTGCAAAGCACATTCAATCCTGCAATGTTCAGCAACATGAAGGTCCTGAGGTTAAGCTTCGTAATTTCTTACTTGCAGCGTTTCTTGTCCTTGCACAGTCTAATGACTCACTGTGTTCACTTCAAGTGCAGGAGCTTCATAAAAGAGAGGCGGTAAAATGCTGCTCTTTGAACCGCTGCACATTTAGTCCAAATTTAAAGAAACAACCTTGGCCACAAATATATCTCCTAACTAAACTTCTCAGTTTATTAAAAATGAATTTGCCAAGTGTGGTAATCTACTTCACTGCTTCTTCCACCAGCCTGCATTTTGTACACCTACTTAAAACAGCATTTCCTCCAACTCCCAAAAAAGCCCTTCAAAGACGTCCAGGAAAAAGCCGACACATTTGAGCTTAGGGTTAATACTACAGGTGGTAGGCAAAGGCTAAGGCCTGGGTGTGTAGGCACTCAGCATCGTAGGAACCTGAGCTAGAGATGGAGTGCTATTGACTAGAGACAGACCTCGAACTCACTGGAGAGATTATCTCTCTCATCTGGCCTGGAAATGCCTCAGGATCCCTCAGCACACAACAAACCCTACTGTTGTGTGCTACATATGAGAAAGGAAAACTGCAGACAAAATTAAGACCTGATTCTTCTAACTTTGTCAGAGTTCATTTATTAAAACTATAGATATAAAAGATGGACGTAGCCATACTGATATCACTGTTTGGACTGTGCATTTTGAAGGCATAAGGTCATGACTGACCGACACTGTTGATTTTTTGGACATTGATGTGACCATATTTGGATGACAGGGTGGATTGCTATGTTATTTGCTAAGAAATTCTATGGATGCACAGCAGAGACACACATTTCTGCTAATTAGTGCTAAGTAGCAGACTAATAAAATACTAGAATGGTACTCATAAATACTAAAGCCGAAACTATTTGGATGGGCTGGACCCAAAGACAGACATATTCATTTAACATGAATAGTAACTACGACAAAGAGGTCCACTTCTGTGAGGTCTAAGCAGCAAGCAACTACACACCATACCTGCCAATCAAATGTTAATGGACTGGTTCTTATATTGTGCTTTTCTAACATACTGGAGCACTCCCAGTGCTTTATACAGCTTGCCTTATTCACCCATTCATACAAGTACTTTTCTCTATACATAAGTGCTTTCCATCTAACATTCACACACAATCATTCTCCAGTACAGAGAGAGCAGCTTGGGGTTCAGTATCTTGCCCAAGGACACTTTGGTCAGGTATTGAACCACCAACTTTTCAATTAATTAGTGGGTGACCTGCTCTACCTCCTGAGCGACAGCTACCACTAATTTTAAGCACAATCCAAATGTATGACTTATAAAAAATAATAACAATGCGTTATGAAGTCTGCAACTATCCTTAAAGCATTTTATCTTTACAACATTTTAACTATCTACAGAGATTAACTCACTTTGGAGCCGGCCACGAGTGACCACTGCAGGAAATGCAGCTTTCGTATTGACTAAATAGTTGATTTAAAGTGATTTAATTATGGCTCAGTACAACTTTACTCTTTTAGATGCCCATCTTTTTTTTTTTCTCAGAGCATGAGATGGAAAAGAGTAGACTGGACAGCACCTTCACTTCACAGCAAGAAGGACCAGTAGGTCCTTGCTATGTTCTTTCTGTTATATGGTTCCTCCCACAGTCCAAAGACACACATGTTAACTTGTACAAATCTCATTTCAAGTTCAGTAAGAAAGATGTTTAATCAAACATCTGTCTACTACCTTTGGTGTTTGGTGGCTAGTCTATGATTTTCATCACTTCCTCTTTCTCATTGCTGACATCATCTGTACCAATCCTCTTTCTGCCCGCCATCTTCAAATCAATTAGCCTACACTCCACGTACTTTAAATCTCACTGCTCACAAATCGTTCTCCCTTTCAGACTCTTTCGCGCAATCCACCTCCTCCCCATTTCCACCTCTTTTACATTCCTCAGAGCTCCATCTCAGCCTCCATCTTTATCAACACCACCAGCATCTACACTCTTGGGGGTCCTGTCTAATTCCTATCACCACTGGAATTTGTGGTGAAAACCCTGCGCTGTGGCCAATCGCTAAATAGCTTGACTGAATTCTGTTTATCAATAAATCGTGTTAAATCCATCCTAACAATCTCTCCTTATTAAACTGTTAGGGTGGACCTTCTTTTTTTCCCCCCAATGCCACATTTTGCAATGAAGTCTGATGAAGCACAAAGCAAATGTGGCTCATTGCAAACTTATCCTGCAACATCTTCCATCTGCAATGCAGCTACATCAAACTAAAAACACTTTTCCAAAAAAGAAAATAAGCCAGACAACAAGAAGCACAAGAAAATGTCTTGTCTTGTTTAGAGGTGTGCTAAAACTCATGGTAAAAAAAAAAAAAAGGTAAAACAATTTATTCAGATTACACGGCTGAGAAACTGGGTGTGTCGGGTGCACTGCACACGTGGAAGCTCTGTCAGCAGTTCAGAGGGGACAAAGAGATGGAGGATGAGGCAAACAACTGCTGAAGGAGGAATCAATGTTTACTGCTGCTCTGCACCATCAGGAGGCAGGGGGAAGGCAGCAGACACCGTGGCATCACCAATATGGCTACCCTCAGCATGAACTGACTGTGGAGTGACAACTTTCCCTTACCCTGCCCTGTTTTTATCATTCAGGTCATTCCCCGTCAGTCTGTTGTTGTCGTTGTTAGTCAGGCCGTCTTTCTGTCAATTTAGAGCTTCTCTCTCTTTTTCTCTCTCTCTCTCTGTTGTGTCATATATTTATTTCTGTCCTCTTCTCCTTCTCCTATCCTTTTGCTTCATCATTCACACTCTTCGGTCTTTGCAGCGTTTTAATGAACCTTCAAGTGACATAAGATTTTCCTATATCTGTTCCTCTCTATTTCTGCTCCACGACCCCCCAGGGTGCATGGAGAAAAAGATGAAAACACTTGGTTGTTAACCCTCTATGTGCCTGAGCTGCTGGCTAGTGGACTGCATGTTTCAGAATGTGGGATGAGGGTTGCACAGGTCCACAAGTATAAAAAAAAAAAATATATATATATATATATATATATATATTTTTTTTTTTAAACAACAGATTTTTTTTAACGCTGGTAAAAAGGCAGGTGGAAAGCTTCTGCAAAAAGCTCGTCAAGCAGAACGAAGCAGAGGTAGAAAATGAACAGAGGGACAGAGACAGTGATCTACATTTTCTTCAGAGCAGAAGACATTTTCGTCTCAGCAGGAGACATCGTGAAGGGTCTGTCGCACATTGGTCTGAGCTGAGGGTCGAAAGGGTCTCTTTTTAGACAAACATAAGACAAACACAGCGAGAAAAATTTCTGCATAACTGTACATTGTCTCTCTGTTTCTGTGTGTGTCACACACTCCAGCAGCAGAGAGAGCTGGCAAAAAAGCAGCAGAGCAAACAGGGAGGTGCAAAAACACTGCAAAGACTGCTCACTGCTGCATTTTCTGAGCCAGAGCCTCCCTTCTTTTCTCTCCATTGTTGTCGATGAGTCCCGAGACTCTCGCCTCAGTACCCCTTCTCTCCGTGCTCCTCCTTTTGTATTACTGAAACAGCGCAGTGTTTTCACAGGCAGAATAAGATACGGATGGCCATTTGTGCTTGGCTGTCATTCAGGTACTGAGCTCTTCTATTTTGGACATGAATGTCATAAAGAGATAGAACTTGTATTTTTTGCTGTGAAAAACAAAGCAGGCCATGCAGCGGTTTAAACAAGAAGAATTTTGACAGTCTTTTAAACATTAACATGTTCTGGAAATGGAAATTTCATGGCCCCAAAAGTACAGTACTTCATGTTCGTTCTGGCACATTGGTTCAAAAATCAGACACTAAAACTGCCCACTCAAACCAGGAAACAAGGCTTAGGCAGGCCAGACACTCCTTAAGTAGAGTGATTTTTCTAAGTCTCTGAAACTGGAAGATTGGAATATTAATCTTTCTCATTTGGTGTCTTGATGCTCCTGTACATGTAGGTATTCATCTGGATCTCAATCTGTGATTCACATCATTATCAACCCCGTCAAACAATTCCTTGACACCGTGTCCTTGTGCCTTATGGGTGGGGTTGTCGTCCTGAAAGAGACCACTTCTGTCAGGGAGAGTCACTTTGTACTGATTAGCAGTGACTATTTCCCCCAAAGGAGACCATCAAAGTGTCCACCAACAGCATACCATAGCCACCAGATGCGTGCATACCTACTAAACAACCATTCATGAATACAAATCTATGCCCTACTGGTTTAACATCACTCTGCACTAAACAGAATCCAAAGAAAATGCTATATATGCAAATGCTGACAGCCAACATCACCGTCAGCAGTTTAAATTTGTTAACTGGTAATAAAACTTTCACAGACAGCTTCAGTGTAAATTATTAAACACCCTAATTTCATATTTATACAGCCATTCATTGGATCTTTGCTAGCCCTCAGACTTACTCTATTCCAAGCAATGTCCACCCAAATCAAAGCCAAACAATGGCTCTGTCACAACAGGACAAAGAGTCTACAGTCACACTAGCAGCGCTGTAAAGTTGTACTTGGGCACAGTGTTGCTTTCAGCTGTATATTCACACTGGCATACTACTAAGACCATAGTAACAATAACACAGTGTTACAGATATTTTTACTACATCCACAATGTTTGTTTAATGTCTGAGCATGCTAGCATTCGAAAACTGGCACCAAGTGGCTGACAGAAATCTAGTTAATGGACCTGATCATGAAAAGTCCGAAACTCACCAGACGTAATCATGGTCCCTTCAGGAACAAATTCTATACGATGACATGAAAACACAATGTAATTCAATGGTAATTCATCATCAAATTGTAAATGGACTGCTACCAGTAGGGCATGTTTCTACTCTATTTGAGCACTCAAAGCACTTTTCACTAAAAGAATCATTCACCCAATCACACACACATGTTCATTCAAGCACTTTTTCCAGACCTTAGCAACTTGTCTAATATTTGTGCTACACTCACACCTCGGGTCAACTCAGGGTTTAGTAACTTGTCCAAGGATATTTTGACATGCAGATTGGAATAGTCAGGGATCGAACGGCTCCCTCTATTACCTGAACCACAGCTGCCCCTCTAAAGTCAAATATTCCCAAAGAACAGTTCAACTGTTATCATCATTACTAAGATATTCCAGTGTTTTATCAAAGTCATGGACTCCCACTTCCACGCTACCATCCTTAGAGCTTCTACCGAGGCTACCTTTGGCGTTTGTCCTGTGTAGTTGCCCCACACAACTGGCACTACCGAACCTACTGTTCATAATTGAAATTTAGTTTAGTTGAGGATAAAAGTTTCTATGTAAAAGCTTTAAAGCATCTGTGAGGCCAATGAAAAAATATCCTGACCCTTAAGTTTTTTAAATTAATCTCTGACATGTTGTGTTTCCATATAGCACCTGATTCCTCATGCATGCTTACAGGGAAACTGACACATCTGGTGTGGAGAAAAATAGGCAATGTATTCTATTTACATTTATTTTTAAATGACCTGCTGGAATATAAGCCAAAAATAACTCTAAAAATAGATTTTTGGACGCATGCTATAACCAATTTTGTAATGGCAGTGAACCAGCAGCATGGTGATGCCAGTTTTCTGGACTGCCCTTTATGATGTCGACACACTTCATCTAACAATGCAACACAGTCCTGGTATTTCTGAACATACTGTTGAGGATAGTGAATGCTCTTATCTGAACTGAGCAGGTAGGGGCTCAGTGTCTGCAGAAATCATGGAAGCCGCCAACAAAGCTGGGACTTTCCTGCTAGACATCTGCCTCTCTAAGAAGTCAGCTGGGCCTGTGGAGAGCAGATAGTAGTAACTGGATGCCTCACTCTGTGAGACAGGAGAGAGGGGAAAACAGAGAAATGTCTGTGCAGGTTTTTTGCAGTAAGTAGAAGTAATAGTAGTGGTTGTAGTAGCCCAATTAGCAGATCAGTGGACTTCGTTACATAACGAAATAAGTGTTTTGTTTTGGGGTTTTTCTAAGAAACAACAGGTCCTTTCTACAACCCAAGAGGATTGTTCAAAGTCCAGTTAGTAAAAGAACAAAAACAAACAGGTTCAAGCTGATTTCAGCTGCACTTACATAATCTGGTTGGTCACTAATTGGAAAGCTATCTAATGTTCCCAACCGAGCATTTACCCAGTGACATAAGACGGCTAATACTTTAATAAGATGGCCCAATGAAGTGTGTCAACGATCACAGTGGTCGCCATCTCGGGCTCTGCCAAGTGGTCCTGCGAGAGTCACGGGGGCTTCGGGGGGCTTCATAATGGCCAGCAGTTAAGCCTTTTAGAGACATTAAATGGGATCAAGGTGGGTGGGTGGGTGCCACATATGAGTGAAGCTCATGTGTGGCACACACATGTATGTGTGGGTGTATGATTTTAATCAATAACATTTATATAAATGAGGTGTTTGGTCTGTCATACGATCTGCCCCAACCCCCACCCCACCCCCCACACGCATTTCCCTCCCCTCTGTGTTAAGCTGGCCAGCAGCTAATCCGTGAGCAAGCACAGCTCATTGTCTCCATCACAATCCCAAATCCTCACAGTTTAACAAGCAAACACCTTCTCTTTCGGCTGAGAGTTAGTGATTTGAAAACATACAGTGAGGTAAGTTGTGTATAATAAGTGAAGTAAGCATAACTGCATTTTAATAAACAAAGATAAACTCGCATTCACAGCTTTGGTCACTTGAGAATCACCAGTTAACCTAACATGGGGGTCTGTGGACTGCAGGAGAAAGCCAGAGTACCCAGAGAGAAGCCACACAGGTGCAGGGAGAACATGCAAACTCCAAATCCAAAGGCCACAGCCAGCCAGTGGATTTCACCCCAAGCGTTCTTACTATGAGGGAACAATACTAACCACTGCATTGACCTTGTGTAGCAACACAAGACTTAATCCCTTTACTTACAATAAATTCAGATAAAACTCTTAAGTCTATTTTTTATGCATGACTCTCAAGCATTCTCAAGCTCCAGCAAACTATGAGAAACTGAGAGAATTTCTGCTTTTCTTCAGCAACCTGAATATCTTTGGAGTTTTTGTCAGAGAAATCAAGCTTGTTGTGATGGACACTATCCCCCCAAAAAACAGAACAAACAAATAATTGATTCTTTAACATAATAAATAGCAAAATAATGGTTTTGGTCCCGGTGCGTAATTGAGCAACATCCATGTTTTTCCTGGGCTATCGATGTCATTGCAAAGACCACTGAAGGTTAAAAAGACTACTTCCTACTTCCTACTTGTTGGTTGCAAATTTGCTTCTGTGATGGCTCAATATAAATAATGGGGAATCACAAAACATGCAATTTTGATCAAACAACTCTGAACAGCAAGATTATAGTTTTGTCATACTTAGTTTTTGACCCCTTTGCTCAGAAACAGCAGCAACTTCTTAAGTGTGTTGAGAAAGCCACACACATGAATAATTATGTGTCCGTGCGTCCTATCAGCAGCTCAGGTGAAGCAGTTGAGAAATGATTCACTTTATCAGACGAAGCTGATGAAACACACCAACTGCTGACTCATTAATTTTTCTTTCCCAACACAGATTAATATCATGCAGTCTGTTCCTCTAACCTGGCGTAGCTCCAACATATTAAACCAGAAGACCAGATTCAGAGCTCTGAATATCGACTTTTTCTTTTACAATTAAAGATTCACACAACCGACCAGCATCTAAGACATCATTTCATTTGACAGCTCATCTAATGATTTGTTTTTCCTTCACAGGTCATCACAGTTTTTAGAGTTCATGTAGAAGCTCTGAAATTATGTAGAGGCATGTGAAGACTGAATCACGTGAAGCAAATGTCACAAAAAGTGATTCAGCACTCTCACCACCGCTACTTACAGTTGATTCACTGGTAGCCAAAGTAGCCAGGACTGTATGCTATTCCTGAACTTCACTGATCAGTGACTGAGAGAAGCTCTGAGGATTTAAACCATGCAGCTTTAAGCATATTTTTCATTGTCACCATTGTATAAGAACATGGATAGAACCAGCAGGAATGTTACTTTAATGTACATTTAACCAGGTACTTTCAGCTACTGAAATACAGGTTTACTGTTCTGTATTTTATTGAACTATTTCTATATTATGCTACTTTCTGATACTAAACAAAGAAAAAATGTAGAACCAGTGGGAAAAACTAGCTAATATTCAGTAGCTTGTAGAACTACATATAGGATCAATAACTTTTTTTGGCCCACTCTTCTTCACTCTTCTTTTGCCAAGCTGTCAGGCAGGTGGTCCCACATTTTACTCTGGTAAACAGAGGAATGCATGATCTGCTCAGTGATTGGAGATCATGATCTGTGTCTGCAAAACAAGCCGCCACCATGCTCTTAGCATAACCGTAATTATAATTGCATCACTAACTGATAAATATAACCCATTCTTATTCATCATAATTAGTGTCTTTACTGTACTCTAACTTTTGCTCTATGAAGATAATTAATTAGGATTAGAAATTTGACTTAAGTGAAAAGTAAAAAGAAAATTTCCACTTTGCAAAAGAATTACTCAGCATAGAATGACGTTTAAACTCTTGTGGAGCACCACTTGAACACAGGGCTGTGCATAAACCTGAAAACCATGCCCAAAGTTTTGTAGATCATTTTCTACACAGATTTTACTCCTGATGAAAAGTTCTGACTTGCTGTTAGAACGTCCTTCCTCTTGCCCCCGCTGATGCGACCTTATTTAAAATCATGCATTATAAATCTCTCTCTTACTCCTCGGCACTACCTAGTCTGTGGATTTTTGTATACTTGGAAAGTTAATCCATGTGCCTCCACTAGAAAGCACTTTGGTTCAACTCCAGCTGTGCTCTCTGCCAAGGAGTGTTATGTGATTGGTTCAGTCTGTCTGTTTGTTTTGTCTTTTAGCAGAATTACTCAAAAAGCTATGGATGGATTTGCATTAAACTTTTTCCAGAGATGGGACTTGTTCCAACTTAGAAGTGATTAATTTTTGGAGTTGATCAGTATGAGCATTTTGATTCAGGAATTCCTTCCCACTGTAAGATGGACATAATTATATTTTTTGAATATTAAAGTAAGTAAAATCAGAGACATTTATTTGATGTTCCACAGAAAATACCACAAACTAATTAGGATGCAGATATCCGGGTGGATCCAGGGATTCAATTTAAGCACGGCATGAAGAGAACTTGGAGCTGCTCTGTTTAAATGTGGTATACATTTATAAAAGTGGCTTTACTTAACTTGACCTGGTAACAGCTGATTGGTTTGGCAGTCACGGCTAAAAGTTTAGAGTAGCCTGGCGATCAAAGCAGTGCGACGGATTCCCAGAAAATTGCAGATTCCTAATTCTGCTTAAGAGAGCATCAAGGTGTCTCAGTGTAAGTTTTGACACAAACTTTGACACACACACACACACTACTGCAGGACAGTACTCATCAGCTAATTACAGCTGTACGTCTAGCTACTCCGAGATAGCAGCTAGTTAACGTCAAGCAGAATATTAAGATATCATCTTCCTATGACTTCATAAGTAATGCAAAAATAAAATATAAAGTAATGCTGCGTTTTACAAAGTCACTAGCTGATGGGCAGCTTGACCAACAAAAATCAAAGCTGCACATCAGAGGAAATGTTTCATGATATATGATTAGAGAATCTGATGGGTCGATTTTACCCGAAAATGAAAGTTGGGATTATTACACTGCAAAGTAATTACAGACACAGCCATGCATGCAGACAATCACAGTTCAGATCGCAGAGCTAAAATCATCCTGCATGCAGACAGACACTCATTTAGATCAGTAACAAACACACACACACACACACAGATACAGATACACACAAAGAGCCTGGGTCGAACCACCTTTGCTGAGTCACTGGAAACATTCAGTACCAAACCTGGTACAGGAAACTGGAGCAGACTATTACATGATGATAACTTAATAGCACAGGATGAAAACTGACTAATGGGGAAAAATAGGAGCTTTTCCATCTGTCATCGTCACAGACAGCCCACAACACACTCGCAGACACACACTCGCAGACACCATAGAGGAGGATGGCTTCAGAGCAACGGCAGTGGCAAAATGCTCGGCATGAATGAATCATCAGAAACACAGTTATCTACCCTAGAGTACAAATGACTGGTTGGTTGTTTTGCCACCGCAACATATAACCCTTACACACACACACACACACACACACACACACACACACACAGTCTCAATCTCCTTTTGTGCTCTCAAGTTTGGTTTTACATGGTCATTTGTCTCGTTCTGGACAAACACGCAGACAACATCAGTCTTCCCAGCATGCCAAATGGAAACCATAGCAATGTCTCAACTAACACAATACAGACTCTTTGTTATGTTTTGATTTTTTTTCCACCCCTCTGGGGGAGGGGGGAGGGAGCAATGGGTTCATCTGCATCACCTGCATGTAAGGTGTCTTTCAGATTTACGCACTTTAACTGGCAGTGACAACACAGGAGAGAGTCATTTCAGGGAATCAAACCTGTGTCCCTGCATACACAGGGCAGCTGCCACATCCACCACATCATCCTTTAAACTCTTACGTTTTGCCTACCGTTCTTTTGATTAGTATTTCACAAAGAAAAGGAGGTCGCTGTGTTGGCTTTTAATGATCTTGTGCCAAACAGACGGTGTATTTTTACGAACAGGTTAAAGGCTCGGCTCTCCTAAACACCTGCATTAATCCCGTCACTTGGCTAAGGAAAGGACTTGCTTAAATCCCCGACTGAACCTTGCGTGCTTCTTCTTATGTCAAGGTAGATTTAAGAGGACCGGCTGGTTAACGAGTTTATGTGCTGTCTCATGCCCTAATTTCTTCCAGACATTTCTCTTTCCCCTGTTACGCACCACCAAAGGTAAAAAAAAAAAAAAAAAAAAAAAGCACTGCGCATAAAAGTAAATATCTGGCTACCGGGTGATGTATGCTGGATCGGAATTATGCAACAAAACCAGACGAAACGAAAAACCAGCTCACAAGCAGTGGTTTGAGAAGAAACGTCACGTCTGTGCGGAGAAGAGGAAAAAAATCTTAGCTGAGGACGGAGGGGGGGAAAAAACAAGCAACATATGCAGCAGTCGCTCCACAGCATCCCACTCAAGCAATCTGTCGCTGTAATCAACTCCGAGAAGAAGAAAACAAGGCAGAAAAACACACAGCATACATCGTTTTTTGGTTTTTCACAAACACTTTACGTACCGTTATGGGTGACGAGCCACTTTAGCGGAGTGTTGTGCGTCTAGAAACCGGAGAGGAGCGTCGGCGGTGCTTGCGTGTGTGTGTTTGTGTGCGTCAGGCGGACACAGGAGGACAGAGGAGGAGATTTGGCACATTTGGAGAGGAACGCAGCCTGGTGGCGGAGCGCAGAGCACCGGGATGCGGCAACATCCGTCTGCAGACGACAGACCAGCGGCGTGCACTCCTACCAGGGAGGGGCGCACCAGGCACACACACACACACACACACACTGCACCAGCAGTAACTCATTCACTGCCAGGGCGGTGTGGGTGGGTGGACTGCTTTTGCAGAGACAGAGAGAGAGAGCAGTTCGCCGTGTCTGTGTGCGAGTGTGTTCATATGCGCCATATGTCACAGCTCTTTATCAAAACACCAGCTCGGTTTAACACTTCTATGACGATATTCGCTGACAATTACAGAAAAAATACTTCTGGACGAAAAAGCAGCAAATTTAAAGTATGACAGTAAAAATCTCATATATGTAAGGAATAAAACAGGACAAGTTCCACATCAGGTCTACAAAAGTGATCTTTTGTTTCTGTAAAAGTTTGAAGTAAGGTTCTGGCTCTATACTTCTACGTAGTCTTTAACAAGTCGAGTGCTGTCTTTGAAAAATAAATGCTTTTTTTTTTTTTGGTGCTACAGGAAAGATCTGAGTCACCCAAACTATTGTAAATCGGGCAAAGAAAGACTATGAAATCCAAATGTCATGCCCACAAGCACAAGAGGGTTACAAACAATTACCAAAAGGATAAAAGCAGCTGAACACACAGAAGAGTCTGGAAACAAAAAAGGAGGCCCCATGCCCCTTCACATTTTTCCTACACTAAACACAGATTAATAGAGAACATGCAGTTTGTAGCACAAACGCCTTTAACTCAATGACTTACTATGAGAGACTGGGTCTTGAGATTGCTTTGAAAGTATACGAAATGCAAAGACATGTTGTTCCTGCCGTTTAATCAAATCGCCACAGTCACCTCAAAGCACTTTAAATTGTAAAGTACAACAATAGAGAGAAAACCCCAATGATAAAATGCCCCCTATGTGTTAGGATGCCTGGGTCGTTGACCCAGGGTGTTTGAGTTTATGTTATTATTTATACTTTCTAGTTTTTGGTTTCTTTGAGTTCCGTCTTATGGCTTATGTCTCCCCTATCACCTGCATCCCCTTGTCTAGTTCGCGTCTATGTGTATCCTAAGTTCCTATATCCCCGTGTTCAGTCAGTGTTTGTGTCTGCCCTGTTCCCACGTCTCTGTTCCCTCTGTAGTGCCTGCATATGAGTCTGTGTCTTTGTTCAGTCTGTGTTATGTGTTTCCTGTTTTACTTTGAAAGTCCATGTCTGATGTTAATGTGTCTGGTTTTGCTTCCTCTTGTCTCATTAGGCCTGATTTGCCCCAGCTGTGTTTCCCTCCTGTTACCCATTCCCTGATTGCTCCCTCTGTGTATTTAAGCCCAGTGTTTCTCTGTGTCTGTGTTGTGATCTACCGTTTTCCTAGCTGTGTGGTCTGTCATTTCTCTAGTTTAAGTTTGTTTTGAGTTTTTTCAGTTATGTTATATTTTTGAGTACCTAATTAAAGCCTTTTTGAGTTCACGTCCGTCTCCGGAGTCTGCACCTTGGGTCCTATTCCTGCCTGCACACAGCCACACCTAACAGAAGATCGCGACCAGAACATGGACCCAGCAGACTCCGTGTGGTATCAGCGACCCGCAGTTTCTGCCTTCCTCAAGGAGATCATGAGGGAGGAAGCTGAGCATGCCCAGGAGCTCCAGTCACCCTTCTATGGGTCATGTTTGGCTTTGGGAGGACCCCGCAGCCTCCAAATGGCTACGGCCGAGCCAGCGTCTATGCCTCGGGCGATCAGGTTGAGCACGTGCTCCTTCTCTCCAGTCGCTACACCTCCGCCTTCACCCCTGGATTACCAGTCCGACAAGAGAGTTAAGCGGCGGAGAAAGAGAGATTATGTGACACCGGACGTTAGACTCACTCCGCTGCAGTCCTTCGCTCTGTTTTTGGGTCTGCCACGTTCTGAGCTTCACAAACTCTCTGCTTCCTCATCGCAGCCCGGTCCTTTGGAGGATTCGCAGCCCAGTTCGCCACTTCCCGGAGGAGGCGACGCTCACACCGTCACCACTCTTTTTCTGCGGAGCAACTCCCGGTGGTGAGTTGTGATTGCTGTCGTTCCTCGGAGCTGGAAACTAATAATCATATGAACACTGCTAAGACTGAGACTATTAAGACTGTTAGACGTGGTGGTGGTAGGAAGTTAAAAAACGTTTTAGAAGAGTCTGTGTTTGCTGAGCCTGCTCCTTCGCACCATTGTGTTCCTGCTCCCAGGGCAGCTCAGGCCCAGCATTCCCCTGCACCTGTTTCAGTGCTTCAGGTGAGGGAGGCTGAGGTCCAGCTGGTCCCTGCTCAGGTGTCTAGGCTGGCTGAGCCTCTGCCTGTCGCTGCACCCGTACCAGCTCCTCGGGTGGGGACTGCAGCTGCCCAGCCGTTGACTGTGCCTGTCCCGGCTCCCAGGGTGAGGATGACCGGGAACCAGTTAGCTCCTGCACCCGTACCTTCTCCTCGGGTGGGAGTGGCTGGTGTCTGGCAGGTACTTGCACCTGTTTCTGACCTCGCTGGAGGCTCAGGTGAGCCCGTCCAGCAGTTTTCTGTAGGATCCGTAGGCTCAGACAACCTAGTCCAACCATCTGCTAATCCACCACCTCACCCACCATTACTGCCATCGTTACAACAGTCAATACAACTTAAACTTCTCTCCATAGCTCAGACATTAGCTCACCTATCGGCTCAGTTACCGCCTCAGTTGTTTGCTCAGTCACCTGTCTCCACTGGAGTGTCCGAGGAACCGCTTCAGCCTCCTGTCTCCGTTGGGGGGGTCCGAGGGGGCCGCTCAGCCACCACCGGCTCCGTCTGGTCCGGCCTCCGAGTCTGCAGCTCCGTCTGGTCCGGCCTCCGAGTCTGCAGCTTCGCTTGGTCCGGATTCAGCCTCAGCCTCTGTTCCTGCTTCGCCTCCGCCTGGTCCGGATTCAGCCTCAGCCTGTGCTACGCCTGGTCCAGCTTCGGCTTCTGCTTCGCCTGGTCCGGCCTCAGCCTCTGCAGCTCCGCCTGGTCCAGTCTCCGAGTGTTCAGCTTCGTCTGCTCCTGAGGTCTCCTGCTGTCTGTTCCTGCCCGGCCTGCCCGTCCTGCTCATCCTGCACGTCCTGTCCGGCCGATGTCTGGACGTCGTTGCCGTTATGGACAGCCCTCGGAACTACGCCGCCGTCATGGACGGCCCCCTGAACTACTCCTCCACCAGTGCCTCCCGCCCGGCCGGCCTCCTGATCTGCTCCGTCGCCACCGGTGCCTTCTGCCTGGCCGGCCTCCTGAACTGTTTTCTGGGCTCTTGGACCATCAGCCTCCGGGCCGCCCCCCTGAACTTTTTTTTTTTTTTTTTTTTTTTGAGACTATTGCCTGGGCCTCTGCGCCTTTCGTGAGCTCTTGTTTGTTTGCTTTTGGACTTTGCCTGGGCCTTGGTGCTGTTGTTTTGGACTTTGTTTCTGTGTTTTGTTCTGTTGCTTTCTGGGCTCCAGTGTTTGCACTTTTTTGTTTTGTTGTTTCTGGCTCCTTGTTTTGTTTCGAGCCCTCCATCCTGTTTCTCCCGCCGCCCACCCTGGTTGGGTTTTTTTTTTTTTTTTTTTTTTTTTTTGATGTTTTGGTTTGGGCTGTCTGGAAGCCAGCCCTTAGGGGGGGGGTACTGTTAGGATGCCTGGGTCGTTGACCCAGGGTGTTTGAGTTTATGTTATTATTTACACTTTCTAGTTTTTGGTTTCTTTGAGTTCCGTCTTATGGCTTAGGTCTCCCCTATCACCTGCATCCCCTTGTCTAGTTCGCGTCTATGTGTATCCTAAGTTCCTATATCCCCGTGTTCAGTCTGTGTTATGTGTTTCCTGTTTTACTTTGAAAGTCCATGTCTGATGTTAATGTGTCTGGTTTTGCTTCCTCTTGTCTCATTAGGCCTGATTTGCCCCAGCTGTGTTTCCCTCCTGTTACCCATTCCCTGATTGCTCCCTCTGTGTATTTAAGCCCAGTGTTTCTCTGTGTCTGTGTCGCGATCTACCGTTTTCCTAGCTGTGTGTTCTGTCATTTCTCTAGTTTAAGTTTGTTTTGAGTTTTTTCAGTTATGTTATATTTTGAGTATTAAATTAAAGCCTTTTTTGAGTTCACGTCTGTCTCCGGAGTCTGCACCTTGGGTCCTATTCCTGCCTGCACACAGCCTTAACCTAACACTATGAGCAAGCACTTGGTGACAGTGGAGAGGAAAAACTCCCTTTCAACGGAAATAAATCTCTGGCAGAACCAGACTCAGGGAGGGGCAGCCGACTGGAGTGACGAGAGGGAGGCGGGACAAAAAGACACACTGTGGATCACATGACTGTTTTTCACAATGCTCAGCTGGCCAATCATGTGCAAGTAGCAAAAGGAAGCAAACTGCACTTAAAGCCATGGATGTTTTCTGAAAGTTACACAGAACTCTTAACTTTGGGGAAAATCGCTTTTTAAAAAACTTAAAGTTGCTTATCAAATTAAATTGGTTAAATTAAATTCGATGTGGAGTTTATGTACTGGTGACTGTTTGAATTACAATTATGATTCCTCTCTATTTATTTAGAGGAGGCTTTTAAAAACCTGCCCTGGAGGCTTTAACATGATGGTTGCTGAGCGGCAGGAGAACCTCTGACAGATTCCAACATCTCATACAAGGACATGCTTTAGAATTAGCTATGAAAAAATGTAATGACTGTGTTTTTCTTGCTCTAGTTGAATAGAAAACTATAATGTACACATAGCCCTGCTGTGGTCTGACCTAAACAGGCATAATCATAATCCTGCATGCATAATGTACACCCACAATACTGATGAGTCTATATTTAGTTGCTGAATACGTATCATGTTGTGTGACAAGCAGGACCGGCCCACCCTCATGTCGTTCACGTTTGCTCTGAGCTTTTACACCTTGCTCTGCCTCTGTGCTGTTTTATTCTTTGCTCCTCTCTTCTATATAGCAAAAATATCTTATAGTTATTTATAAAAGTGATGACAATATTTACACTCCAGTAAAGGGGACTGCAAATGTGTTTGCTTTATAAGCTGGATGAATAATAATGTTTGGATCCTGTTTTAGTGCATGCCACTAGAAGCTGGCCGTTCTTCTGTGTGCTCCTGTACTCTTGCCATAAAAACACGGCACAAACTGCAGTCCAGTTTTATCTCATACTTTAAAGACCCACATGCCATCCTTTTCCAGACCGTATATAAATTTCTCACCAGAGTAAATTCTGTCAGTCGATTAGGTCATATTTCACAAAGCCCATTCGGGAGATGGTGAGACTGCGCCGCTTCACCCGGCATGCCCAGCCAATCGAAAGAAGCTGAGTGGCTGCTGGATACGTCCCTGAATACATATAGGGGAGCAGTTTCGAACAAAGTTTCTCCTTCCTGTTCTTGGCAACAAAGCAGCTTAGTCATGCCCGTAGGTTTGCTGTAGCTCTTCCTAATACCCAAAAGGCTGTAGCCTGTAACTATAAATACGCGTTAGCATTTCCATGATTGTTTTATTTTGTAAGAGGTTGTTTTGCAGTATTGCCACTGAGAAACTGAGAGCTCAAAAAACATAAACACCCAACAAACACACTTAAACACCCCCCCCCCCCCCACACACACACACACACACACACACACACACACACTTAAGCTTTTTAAAACAGACATCAGGGACACTGGCCTGCACGGTAATTAGCTGATGACTTTTCAGTCACAAAACAAAGCCTGCTTCATCGTCCTTTTTGACTACCGACTTAAATTCATGCTGCTTTCAACAAGCCTTAAACCTAGTGACTAAGACCATAAAACTTGCCATGAAAATGTTTACGGAGGTCACAGAGCACACAAAGTGAGGGATATTTTCACAAAGGGTTCTGCACAGCTGGACAACTCTTTGCGCAAACAGAGGAGTCGCCCCCTGCTGGCCATTAGAAATTATATCACATAAGCAACTTCCACGCTGACCCAAAATTTACATCCAATCACAAGTCAAGGAGTTAGAAGATGATACTTTTGTTTTGGGACAAATTTCCAGATCATTTCTTAATAAATATTTTTGTGGGTTTTTTTTTTTAATTACCTAAGCATGTGTTTTTATTATTAGCCATTTGATTGTGTTTATGTGCAGCCACCACTGAATAGAATAGAATAGAATAGAATTCAACTTTATTGTCATTGCACATGCACAGGTACAGGGCAACGAAATGCAGAAGCAGTCTATACATGACAAAAAGAGTGTGGAATAGGATAAAGGGCCCTCTTTAAAATATGATTCATGAGTTTAATTAGTCAACACTGGGTAACACTCTTCTTTATTTTGAATTTGTAGTACTTAAACTCATGCATTCTGCTGCCACAGCGCTAATTCCTTTTCACACTGAGGCAGTACTGCTCCTTTGATCAATCACTATGCAGAGTAAAGCATTAGGACAGCTGGTTGTTGTTCAGCAGTACATCAGTTTCTAACATTTCAGTCTTTAAAGTTAGTGTTTCTCACTTGATGTGGTAAACCCCGACTGAATTTTCCCTGATGAACCTGTCAACCAGGAAAACAGTCCCATGGAGACTGACTCGATGTAGGAGTTGCTCTCTATAAAACCAATGCTGATATAAAAGACTCAGGTTTTACAACATATTCTAAATGGATCATGTGCTAAGACCACCTTACTGTTGGCCCTGTAGGGACACCTTTCATGATATGTGAAGTAAAAAGCTCTTCCCAGAGGGATAACATTTATCCTAAATATTTCTCTCTTTACCTTCTCTTCTAAAGCACTTTCTTTGTTCTCTTAACTTCAAAAGTAACTTTACAACTTTAAGTCTTATCTCTGTTCTTCAAAGCAAACTTCCCCGGTGCTGTTCTCATGCACCATCTTTGTCTTATTTTGTTTTCAGCAGGTTCCCCCACTTTCATCAGTGCAATCTCTCTTACAGTATGCACGTCTCTTTCACTACTGCTAATTTCCTTTAGTTACTTTTTCTCTCTCTTCTTCCCTCTCACTCACTTTCTCTCCATCCCACAGACTGCAGCGATGGCAAGCCCTGGGATCAATATCAAAGCTTTGCATAATTCAGCAGCTGCTTCAATAATGAATGACGCAACGAGCCACTTTGGAAGGAAGGCTCCCTCTCTCGCTCCCTCGTCCTGACTCTGTCAGTGTCTCCCTCTCTCTGTCTCGCCTGGCCTCCCTTAGCCAGATGAAGTCAACCTGCTTTACTGTCTTCATTAATGAAAAATAACGGGCATAGATCTGCTAATGAAAGCTGGAAGGCTGCACGTCTGACTTCCAGATTAAGGAGTTAAAATTTTAACAGTTAAAATTGTTCCTTCTCTTACTTAAATACCAATGACTCAACAAAATGTTATACAACTACAAAAAAAGTGGGTGACTCACTGAGATGTGAATCGTTGTGTTGAACGTTGCCTCAATGCTACAATTAGCAATTTTACAAAGATTATCTTTGAGGGAAAAGAAGGTTTGATTCCAGATTCAAAGTTGTTAGATGAGCTGCAGCTAGGACAATACAGAATAGATGAGTACTTACGTTACCAAAGGTTCACAAATTTCACAAATTTCAAAGTAAGGCAACAATTTTGTTTAACCCGAAGAAAATCTTTATCTTCTTTAGGACAGAAATTTAAGTTGAAAAATACGTCGTAACAACCTCATTTGCGCCCATGTGGGAAGGGTCAGGCTGGTGGCTGAACCACCTAAAAGAGATTAGAGTAGAGCTGTCTGTGATGACGCTGCGCTCTAAGCACTGCTGGATTAGCATTAGTATAAACGCAGTTGTAGATTGACTCCATTCAGCACCCACGGGAGCAGCTTAAAATATATCCTCAAAGATCTGAGCTTTTTAAAAAAAAAAAAATCTTTCTGAGGACTCCTTCAAAGAGTGACCTGTTATCTGCAGTTACTGCGAATCTGTGGATTCATTTGAGCCTGCCAGTCAAAAATCAACCACCACAGCGTGTTTAGAAAGCTACTACGCAGAAGGACTTTGATGCATCCATTAATCACAATGACTCATTTCAGACTGTAGCTTTTTATTACCAATGGTAAATAGCCTCTTACTTTATTCAATGCAATGTGAATTGATTTTTTGTTACAAGTGAAACTTGAGAAGTCCTTATCTTCCTGTGGCTTCCAAGAACTTAATATAACCAAATAAGTAAAGACCCTGACTACCAGGATTTTTGCCAAAGTCTGACAATATATTTTCCATCTTATTCTGTGTTTATCCAAAGAGTTTTTTTTATCCAGTTGCAACGTATAATGTCACCCCCCATTTGAAATGGGATTACAGTTGGCATGGCTGTTTGTGCCACACTGCATTCCTTTGCTTTTTCCCACACTCTGGCTTCCTAGCAAACCAGCAACAAGGATGTTCACTAAAGACATAAAGCAAATTTGACAATTAACCTTGGTTTATGCCTGGTGCTATTAACCCTGCAAACAGCAGTAGACACCAAAAGTGGCTACCGCTGCTAATGTATATCTTGTGTTCATTTCTTTTTAGCTTCTTGTAGAGGTTTCAGTTTCCTGGCCTGGGAATCGTGTTGATGAGTGTTCAATCATGTTGGTTTTCACTATCATTTCAATTATATATCAGTACGGAGCTCAGAGGTTTCCAGGTTACAGAGAGGGAAATGCTGCAACAGTTCAAAAAGATGAGACTTTCTTGAGAAAACTTTAAAAAAGATGATTTCATTGCTTCCTGTTTCAATTTTGTCAATTCAGGAGACAAGTGTGATGACCCTTATAGCAATGCAGTTGGCAGTCGGCGCATTCTGTGGTGACCATGTGAAGGCAACATAACTTACAACACAGGTAGCAAAAAAAAAAAAAACATTAAAAAAAGTATTAGAGAAAGTGTGACTGTTCATTCGTGCTGTTTGTCTATACAGAAAATGAACAACACAGATTTTTGATTTACCAGTAAGTCACGTTACCTAAAATAACCCCCTCCTCCCTCTTCATAGCTCGTGTTCATAGACAGTGAAATGATTTGAAATGTTCCTCAACAGCACTCGTATGGGACTGCATCTGGTGAAACTATTCAGGCGAACCTGCCAAAAACACGAATACAAGAAATAAACATGAAATTTTCATGTTCCACTAAGCGACAGAAGCCTGTGGCACTTACGAACTTTTCACCCTCCTCACCACCTCTGGTCGCTGGGGAGTGTCTTACTAGAAAGCACAAGACAAGACGATGTGCAGAGAGGCAGAAAGAAAAGAGTCGACTCGGCGCAAACAGCCTTTCCACACTGGTTCATCTCAGGGCCAGAGAAACGGAAACCGACAGCTCCTTGGATGCATTTCCAGCGATATGGCTGACTCTGGGAGTATTTGTAGAGCAGATTGTCCTGCAAATCTAAGTGTGTGTGTTTGTGTGCCTGCATGAACATAAGCATATGGTACACACATTGGGACTGCTGCATGAGAAAGAAGCATCTATGTGAGAGTGTGTGTGTGTGTGTGTGTTCCTGTCCAGCTATCTTTGTGAGGACCAAAATCTGCATTCTACTATACTTGTGAGAACCAACAGTCACTTGTGAGGTCCTCACAAGCTTGAAGGCCTTTTTGAGGCTGTTACGTTCCCCCCGAAGGGGTCTAGGCATATGAGTGAGGGGACCAGTAACAAATGAGTCCGGAATCAGAATGAAAAGGAAAACAGACAGAGTTGTTCTGTATTAATAGAACTTTATTACGAAATGGTACAGGTGGATTACAAACGACATTAACATTAACTTAAAGGGCCGGCAACGCCGTCTTACCAACAACGCCAAAGAAACAAAGAAAACGCTCGCAGCCACGAAAGGCAGGAAGACTACCAAACAAACACAATAAAAAAGGCGGCACTTCCCACACTTCCTACCCTACTCCCCACCACGGGGAGACACTCTCAGGGCCCACAAGCCCGTCTGCTCACTGGTCAGAAAGAGGCTGTCTGTCCAACATCTAGCACCGAAATGCGTAGAGCCACCGAGGAAAAAAGCCACCCTGCTCACAGCTCATCCTCAGTTTAAATAGCCTCAGAGGATGATTGCTGACTGGAGTCAGGTGGCAAACGAGGCTAATCAGCAGCAGCTGTGTCCTGGGGAGAGAGGAGAGTGAGAGAGACAGAGAGGGGTAGGAGTGGCAAGAGGGGTGGAGGCGGGGAGAGTGGGCAAACACCCCACCCACACACTCCCACAGCCTCACAGAACGTAACAGAGGCTTAAAATGTGGTTTTAGTGTCAGTGTTACAATTAAGTTATGGTTAGGTGTAAAGAGAGTTTGATTTAGTTCTCTTTTGCTAAAGCTTTTGATGCACAGTCCTAGGGGCTGCTGGATCATCCATACTCTCCTTTAAGGTTCCTGATAAACTTTTCTGCTCCCCTTCTCCTTCCCTTGACGTTCCTCTTTGGTGTATACTGTAGTTGATCCCTTCTGACCATGTATTAAGTTAATGCGGAAATATTCAGCTTTTGAGTAAACAGAAAGAGTGGTATCTTAGGCATTAATTTTTAATGGTTAGGGTAAGGGGCTAGGGAAACCATTATGTCAATGAAGGTCCTCACTAAGATAGCTGAATGGGCTTGTGTGTGTGTGTGTGTGTGTGTGTGTGTGTGGTCGGCAGGTCTTTTTAGGAAGGTTAAAGTGTCCCGGAAGTGAGTCGGCATGCCGCTCTCCTATTAAAGCTGCGACAAGGTGAGAGGACAGAACTGCTGTATCACTGTCAGGACAATGTTACACAGCAGAACTCACTGAGTGTAATTAAAGCCAGCGACACAGCCGGGATATGATGATGAAAATGAAGATGATACTAAATATTATAAATCTTTTTATGTCAGGTTTTACCGGTGTAGTAGACTTCCCAATGACACCATCTGTGATAAAAAATAGAGCACCACCTGTGATTTGGTGATGAAATTCACAGGGGGTTAGCACTTTTTGCTATGTGTCTTCATTCTTCAAGACATTTCACGAGACATTTTGTCTGCTTCCAGTCATTTTCCATATTCAGTTTCTTCTGTTTTGACTGTACTGACCACACAGTTTAGACTGTAGAAGCAACACAAGTCTGCTTTTATTACTTATCGAGCCAAAAAGTTTTACCCTAATCATCCATCCAGTTTTCCAGGCCCTTGTTTTATCACACAGCCACACCACAGTTCATGAACACACTTCATATCTAACAATTCAATGTTCAGATAAAGATAAAAGGAGAAAAGGTTCATATTTAGTGGCTTGACAGTGACATTAATTTTTTTCCCACTCACATCTGGAAGACTGCTGTTTGAGTCCCAGATGGAAATGATGATTTTTATTTTGTATGCTTTAGAAAATAAAACTACTTACTTGGGAAAAAGCTACAATGGTTGCCAGGCACCAGTTTTGCACACTTCCTCTGTTCTCTTTCATCTCTGCTCTACACCCCTGAACTGTTAATTAAAGGCAAAAAGCCTGAAAAAAACACGGTTGCCACTTTTTCAAAGCTCTGATTCGTTGGTTGACAGGATGACACGTCAACTTTGACTCTCAACAACAATAACACGTGCTGCTAACACTGCGCGTACTTCCAACTCTTGTGAAAAAGTGGAGCAATCTGTGTCCATGCACATGAAAAAACACAACACGCTTTGTTGTGGCAACTTTAAGTTTGGTATTAAGACCAGACTGAAAGACCAGAACAAAACCCAGAAGCTGTGCAGTTTACCATTAGCATGAACAGGGAAAGCTTTATATTTCTACTTCTGAGAAGCATAAATAAATAAAAGGTTGACACAAATTTAGATTTTTTAGATTTTTAAAAAAAATAATTGTTAATTAACTTCTGGCGACTTTTCCATATGATCCCCATGTGTAGCTTAAACAAATCCCCAGAACAAGCAGAAAATAAAATCCTGCACTTTGTGTGACTTTGTCCTGCAATAGCAATAAATACATTTAAAGCCACTTATTAGTGGGAAATCTGGGGGTGGTACTGAGGACACTGGAGGGTGAGATGTCAATTGTGTAAAGAAAAACATTGCACTTCTTCTTCATTTAGTTCTCATATAATAAATATCTCTACGCCTACATGTCTGGCCCAAATTCAGAGACTAAGACAGCAAATCACTGTCAAATAATAGCAATTCAATTTTGGTGTTCAGTAAAGATCCAGTTCTGTCTTCCCTTTCTTGTTTAGTTTCTTGGGGGTTTTTTATGTTAAAGTACCAAAAGGCAGACAAAATGCAGATGTGACAACCTTCCATGGTCCTGGGGGAAAAACCCTCTGTGCTTGCTAACCATAACTTCTTCTCCTACCGCGCTCAATCGATTTCTTCAAGGGAATCTAGCAGTGATGAAAATGTCTCCTTTCTACCATCCAGTACACAAGATGAACACAGAGATGGACACAGGAAGAAATATTTCCCACACTGGAGGTGATAGGCGAGGACAGAGCAATGATGCCGTAAAATTTAGAAACAGCTACGTTTTTATAAGTGTTTAGACATCCTCTCACTGTCGTCCTTCAAAAATTGGTACAACATGATGAACATCACACACGTCACTGGCAGAATGAAAGCTCTGACTCCAACAAATCTCAGGACCAATAAGTCAGTGAGAAAGCATGACCTGGATGAAGTTTGGATTGAATTGTAATTAGGCAGTCCACCTTTTCTTCCCTTCCAAGATTTTACCACATACCATAGCTGGCAAATTTAAAAACATAAAACAAACAATGCAACCTGAAATCCCATGCATCCCTGAATAATTGTGTATTTTTTTTTTTTATCAAAATTGCATGGAGGTTTCAAATTTTAGTGCAGAGGTTGTTCTCCTTTTATGCTTCCCTCAAGTATGTAGGAGAAAAAGAACTTGACAGAAACATCAGTATTAGATAGTACAAGATTTCAAAAGCATGGCATGGTCCTTGGCGCAAGACAGGTTGCTGATCTACTGGCATTTTCTGGGATCAACTATCTATAGGGTTTACTGAGAATGGTCTGAAAAAAAGAGAAAATATCCAGTGAGCAGTCGAAGTCATGTCAGAGGTCATAGAGGAATGGCCAGGCTGCCTTAAGCTGATAGGAAAGCAACAGTAACTCAAATATCCATTCATTGCAACAAGGAAGAGCATCTCACAACAACGTGTATGCTCAACACGTCAAACCTTAAAGCAGATGGACAACAGAAGACTGGAAAAAAACTCCTGGTCTAGCTGATTTCTGCAGCCTCATTCAGATGTTAGACTCAGAATTGGGTATAAACAACATGAAAGCATGAACGCACCCTGTCCCTAACAATATTTCAGGCTGGTGTTGTTGTTAGTGGTGGTATAAGAATATGAGGGATATTGTCTTGGCACATTTTGGGCTTCTCATGGCTGCTTCCTGTCATGAACTGGACGGATGGCAGGCAGATAAACCAAAGTAGATTTTAATTCACAGCTTTGTTTACATTGAGAGCTGAACAGGAACTTGAGGCTCAGACACCATCAGGGAGGACACCACAGAGAACAGAGGGAGACACAGACAGTGTATACACAGGGCAGAATGGACACATCTGGGTGCACAGCTGAACAGAATCTAACTAACTAGACAGGGGACAGCACACACAAGACAAGTGACAATCAGAATAAAACACAAAGTAACAAACAGACACAAGACAAAGGACTATCAAAATAAGACACAAAGTAACACACACACACACACAAACACACACAAGATAAGGGACTATCAGAATAAAACACAAAGTAACAAATAGACACAAGACAAAGGACTATCAAAATAAGACACAAAGTAACACACACACACACACAAACACACACAAGACAAGTGACAATCAGAATAAAACACAAAGTAACAAACAGACACAAGACAAAGGACTATCAAAATAAGACACAAAGTAACACACACACACACACACACAAACACACACAAGACAAGGGACTATCAGAATAAAACACAAAGTAACAAGGATCAGAAACACGGAGATAAGACTGATGACCACAAGAGACACTGAGGGCAAGACACAAAGACAAAACTAGGACAGACTGGGCATGAAAGGCCACCAGTGTTGGGACTAACGCGTTATTAAGTAACGCGTTACAGTAACTACATTATTATTGTGGTAACGAGCACGGTAACTAGTTATTATGCCAAAACCAGGAACGCATTACTCGTTACTGGGATTTAGATAGGGTCGTGTCAATGGAAAATTGTATTTAGTAGTCAGTATAATCTTTTAGTGATATAAGTTTGCATATGATAGAATACTGCATGTAGTTATTTGTATTAGGAAATATTCAACCATGTATACTTAGAGGCATATAATCAATTGTGTGTGATCTCTAACAGGCTGCAGGCTTGGTGTGCACTCCAGGAATGCACCCCCACGTCCTGGGAGCATGAGAGTTCGTACCTGGTTTTATTGTTTTATGGCAGGATTAACGTAGCTACGTTTGTTCGAGTCTAAGTGCTTTTTGTTTAGATGAACTGCAGGACTTCCTCACCGTGTTATCTAGGGTGAACCATCTAGGGTGAGGGGGGGTCTACCCTTTTCCTCTCCTAGGATGTTTGCCTTTTGTGCTTTTATGTATATGACCCTTTGATCAGCAGTAACACACACACACACACACACACACACACACACACTGAAGTATAAAATAAAGACCAGGGCAAAGCTCAGCGCGAGTCACTGAGACTGCCCTTGCTAGCAAGAAGTTCTGTGTGTTTCTCTTCTCTGAGTCTTTACTGAAGAAATGTTTTAGAATATTTTCCCTAACAGGTCGTTATTCGTTACTTCGTGTGGTGGCTATCGCGGAGCTTCCACAGATTCAGTAACATTCGCAAGTGGTGGAAGCCAGCAGGTGGATGAAGGAAAAGGGAGGCAAGAGGAGAGACCCGAAGCGGCCGCTGGTCCGAGAGTGTCAGGTGAACTGAACTTCAGGTAAGAAGTTATGACCTGCAGTCCATCTGGGTCCGATATGAACCAAGTTTAGGTGGAGTTTATTTTCGTTATGCTGACTTTTCCGTACTGCGTGCTAGCTAGCATGACGGAGTTTCTATACAGCTGGGTGGGTGCTATGAAGTTAATGACGCTGAACTTTATTTTGTTCATAGGTTAATTATTAGAGTTTCCAACCGTCCCGTAAAAAACGTAATCGTCTGGTATTCAGAGAAAAGACACAAAGCTGGAGTTATTCTGTGTTTACGCTGCACAGCTGCCTCTTCTTCTCTCATCCGCTCACCCTCCCTCTCCTGATTCTACTTCAATCATGAAACTGATCAATGATCAGCTGATCGGCTTTTCTCTCTTGTTTGTTTATCGCCCACTTTGCGCCAGAAAGAGGAAACCAGCGGATGTCGCGCTAAACAACAGCAGCACGTTTAAGCTTGATCAGCTGTTGTTAGAATTTATTTAATATTAATTTCTAGTATCAGCTGAAGTTTGCTGGAGCCACAGCTGTAAACCTGCTGGTCATAAAGGTTTGGTTATGTGATGAGAGGGAAACATGAAGATGAAACCAGGACATGTCCTTACTGAATCATCAGAGCTGTGATGGAGAAACAGGTTTACCTTTTAGTTAACATGAATGAGTTGAAGGGAAGTTGTGAACTGTTTCTGAGAGACAAATAACCCCAGGATCCTTTTTTTATGTAGCTGACAGCTGGTAACTGTGCAGGGGCGGGTCTAGCAAAGTGTTGCCAGGGGTCCATGTAGGGCATTAAAAGGGAAAAGGGGGCACAAAGAAATACTTTCTCATTCTCATTTAAAATGTCTCACTTTTAAAAAAAAAATTATCTGAGTCTTGCAACAAACAATTGATAAATTGATACATATATACTAGGGGTGCAACGATATTCGTATCGATATTGAACCGTTCGATACAGTGCTTTCGGTTCGGTACGCATATGTATCGAACAATACAACATTTGTAATTTATTTTATCAACTTTCCTTCTGACGATGCTGTCTGTGTGGAGCGCTCAGTGAATCTGCGTTCGACTACTCCGCCTAGGCTGCACTGTCGAGCGCAGATCCACTGAGTGCTCCACACAGACAGCATAGTCAGAAGGAAGAGCGCAGGGCACCTCCCCCACCCTCATTCAGATCTGGCGTTTGGAATTATTTTGGTTTTCATGTGACGTATGACCCTGAAGGTAAGCGAGTCATGGACTAAAGTAAAACAGTATGTTGGATGTGCCATGCAATGCTCAATTACATGGGTGGGAGCTAGTGTGTTAGCGCAGTTAGCTCGTTAACGTGTTGGCCGTCTAGCCCCATGCACGGGGCGATCGGCGGTAGCTCGTTAACGGAGATTTGCCGTGTTGTGGTGTTAAGGTCATTTCAACGAGATTAACCTGAAAGCACTAGTGGGAACACAACGAATATGACTGCACATTTACGCTGACATCATCCTAGTGCAAAGACAAAAACAACAAGCATGCTACTAACTTTAGCCGAGTCATTTAGACAGCTGTTAGCACATGATTCTCCTTATGCTGCTGAGAATATAGCCCAGAAGAAGCGGATAGTATAGCTTTTATTTTGGAAAGAGACATTTCTCTGTAATAAACTCTCTTTTCCAAAGATGAGTGATTCCTCAATCAGATACAGGGCTTGCAATATCGCTAGCCTGACATCCTGGGGCTAGCGATTTTTTCAGTCGGGCTACCCTGCCCGTCGGGCTATTGTAGGAAGGAAAAATATATGTCAATGCTTTTGCATTCTTTCAGAAATGTAGCTGGGTAATTATGTCATTGGCATCGGTGAGCCACTGTCAATATGTGACATATTGAAATCGCGTTTGAATTTGCGCTTGTTTTTTTGCTTTCACTTTGCAATCGTGCGAACTGTGTATAGAGAGCGACAGCACTGATCTGTGAGTGATGATAATTTGCGCACCAATTCCTCTGACATCGTCTTATTAATCGTTAGCTTACTATGCAAACATGACAAGTGAAATCTCAGCAGCAAGCTTAAACATGTGAGAGGTTGATCGCGCAGAGAATCGCTGAGCTTATGTGAGTGAGTGTGTAAAAGCATTTCAGTTCTGCTGAGCCAAACAAGACAGGTCAGGGTGAAGAAGTGACAGCCAAAGAAAAGCTTACCACAAAACGGAGAAGTTATGACAAATCAGACTATAAGGCAAAGAGAAAGTGCAGCTTTATGGTTTCATGGACAAAATAATTTCTGTGGCTGCAATATGACGAGCTAAATAACCAGGGCTGCACATAAGTGGTCCGCAGGTGCGCATTCGCTGTCAAAATAAAAAACACGCACAAGGGTTAGGGTTAAATTTAAAAACGGTACTTTTGAGTTAAAATATATATTTATAATTTTATTAAATGACAAATTAAAAATGCATGAACATTTTTTTTGTATCGAAAAAATATCGAACCGTGACACCAAAGTATCGAACCGAACCGAACCGTGAATTTTGTGTATCGTTGCACCCCTAATATATACCATCAGAACAGTGTACATCACTGTCACAACAGAGTTTATTTTCATTCAAAGGCTTTATGATTTTTCCTATAATGGTGGGCCAGTCTCTAGTCAAAATACCCGGGCTAATTTTCTGTCCCAGTCCAGCCCTGTAAGCAGCTCATCTGCAGTCTGGTGTTACCTACATCTTCCTATTCAGAAGGCAGAATTTCCGAGTTCTGAGTACAATCGAAAGCACCACGACTGCAGTTTTTGTGTTGGATGTAAAAAGCAGGCTAGGATAGAATCAGGCGTGGGATTTCTCTTGTGGAAATGTGCACATTATTTTTTCCTTTCTATTGGTAGGTGGCACAGTGCACTTGTGGCAAGTAAGCAAGCTAGAAGACTGGCAATCTTGCTGGGTATCCAGTTACGGAAGCAACACATTAACAAGAGAATTCTGAGTAAAAACAAAGTTACTTTCCCTAATAACTCGTTACTCTGAAAGTAACGAGTAACTTGAAGTAACTGAGTTACTTTTGATAGAAGTAACTAGTAATGTAACTAAGTTACTAATTTAAAGTAACTTATCCAACACTGAAGGCCACTAACATAATTATAAGAGCATAGAGAACAAAACTCAGAAGCACTGGGAAGCAGGGAACAATATAATACTTAACAAGGTAATCAGTTATTATTCAATATGTAAGGGGGCTGGTACTACATTGTTCTGTGGAAACAAAGAAAATAGTAAATCAGAGTGGGTGCAGTTGTAAGCTTAAGATATGTATGAAAAAATGAAATAAAAACAATGGAGTTGATTTGCTAACCTCTTTTTTACTAGAATTACTGCCAATTAACCTCTATTTTACCTTTAAGTTATTTCAAGTAAAGGTGTGACCTAATAAAGTGGTTACTTAAGATAGTTGCACTTAGTCATTGACAGGAGGTAACAGCTTCCCAACCTTTTTATTTACCACTGCAGCAGGGAGTGAAACCACTGGGCCTCAACTCAAATCCTGCTGGATTACATTTTTCTCGTGTCTCCCCCTCACATATTTCCCCGACAGCTCCTGTCTATGAAAAGAAATAAAAAAATATGGGCAGACAAGCAATTTTCCCTTAAAAAAAAAAAGACATCAGAAATGATCAGCAAAACTGTTATTTGATGTTGAGATGTTATTGAGGTAAGAGGTCACGATGCTGACTTTTGGTCAGTGCAGGTTTTTAGTACGCACAAGTGTCAGAGGAAGATGAAAGCTGTGAAGTATGGGCCACAGCTCTGGTGTGATTAGAGCTCTGAAATCTTTGTGGCTTTCCCTCTCACATCCACATTCAAAGTACCGTCTCCAGCATGAATGATCCTAAAGCTCCAACCGTACAAGCAACTAATACCGGACTGATTCTGAATCAAAAAGACCCAGAGCGATGGTATTAGAGGTTAGAGAGAGAAAGAAATAATATGGAAACTGAGGAAAGAGAAAAAGTCTTAATGCAGCAGTTAAAGCCATCACCTGCTTAGATTTTAGGTGTAAAACTATCAATTTAAATCTAAAAGGACAAAATTTGATAAAAAAGGAAGCGAGAGCTCATAAGAGGGTTGCTTTTGCTTTCAGATAAGCATTTTTTAGAGCCATTTAGATTTGAGCCATTTAGATTTGAATTTGGAGAACGTCACAATGGGACGTGAGATAATGCTTCCAAAAATTTAAAGCAGTAAGACTAATAAGACTAATGAAAGGCTGACCACATGATGAACTTTCACATTAGCTTAAAAAATGATGATTAAAAGCTCACAGCTCAAGCTAATACTTCAGAGCAGACTGAGCAATAGCAAAAGGTTAGCATTAACCAAAGTAAGAAGATTGTTTTGAATGAAATAATCAGAGATTCAGAAGGCAAAAAAACTTTAATATCTTTGATTAAATATAGCATCATTAGGAATAAATGACATACGTAACTGCCACATGACAGGGACAATTTTTTGCTGCATAGCCTACTGCAGACCAGAAACAGCCCGACACAGAATCCAACCCACAGTGCGTAAAGAGGACTCTCCATTTACATCAACAAATTGGAGTCTATTAGATAGATATCATTCAAACCACTTCAGCGCATTACATTTAATACCTACAGCATGCTCTAATCACTTTTATAAATATAACAGTCAACGGTATCAAATGCTACTGGTGCATGTGCAACAATATGTCTCAGTTTTTCCAGTTTTGCACAATATGTCCACTATCCCTCCTCTGCATGTCGAAACCATCTCAACAGTGTCGCTTTACAGTGAAGTGTTCAAGGAGGAGAGATGTTGAAGGTACACGAGTTTAAATAACTGGGGTCAACCATCCAAAGCAACAGAGAGGTGAAGAAGAGAGTGCAGGCAGGGTGGAGTGGGTGTCAGGGGTGATTTTTGACAGAAGCATAGCAGCAAAGTGAAAGCGACAATTTACAAGATGGACGAGACCTGCTATGATGTATGGGTTTGGAGGAGGAGGTGCTACCAAAATGAGAGGAGGTGGAGCCGGAGACGGCAGAGCTGAAGATGTTACATTTGCAATGGAAGTGACCAGGATTGAAAAGATGAAAAAGAAGAAGAAGAAGATTTAGTGTGAGTGTGGCCAAAGGTAAAGGGTTTGTCAGTAAGAATGCTGTAAATTGGTTGAATCCAACTACTTGCTCAGATGAGTCAGACTGATGACGTGAATAATTCTGAATAATTTCTAACACAATGCTCTCAAAAATTATGCTCTTCTTCTCTGAGATTTTTTCCCTCTACAAAGGCATCCAGTTCATCAGATGATGATGACAATGAAGCTCATCCAGTTACTATAAGCAACCGTTTTTTTCTCGTCTTCACAATGAAGATTTTTACATAATATGCAAGAATATGTAGAACAATATGTTGTAGATGATCATAAGCACAAAAACACCATGCACTTTTTTTATATATGAATTCATGATTGCCCCAGGATAATTCTATTGACTTTGGTAATTCCCTGAACTGCCATCTTTAATAAATACCAAGTTAAATTTTCACTTACATGAAATATGACTGTAATCGTTTTTTAAGATTTTACGGCAATAACATCCACTCTAGATTAATTTTTAACTTAACCCTTAAATTTTAATTTGGCATCTCTATCAGGTTAAAACAGAATTGCATCCACTTGGTTTGTGACCAGTCCTCTTGACACCACCAGCAGCCTCAGTTGCTCTTTGTGTTTATTGGTAACTATAAAACATTAGAAGACTAAACAAGCTTTGGAATGCCAGCATTTTACATATACTATAGCTTTTGAATGCGGCTTAGCCTGTTTGACTGGAGCTCATTGTTCACATCTTAATTTAAAGGAACATACAGTCCAATGTTTTCCAGATTTGCACAAGTAGACATTAAACTCAAAAATATGCCTATCATTCACAGCGAGGCTTTAAAATTTTCGCACTCATTAATATCACGTTGTACCTGATTACACATTAGTGATTACACATTTTGGAGCTCTTTGAGCTGCAGATTATATCATATTTCTCAAACCAATACCAGCTAAAGTGCATCCTCTTATGGAGCAAGGTCACGCACGGTGCCTCCTTCTTGTGACCTTCAGCACGTGCTCTGCCCATCCTCAACCAGTTTGACTTTAGCCACAGTTAATCGATGAAGGTCATGCAAACCTCTTTAACATTTCATCTTTGACACCTTCAGGGTCATTAGAGCGTTATTCCACTCGGGCCCTGATGGTGAGGTTGCTACAGCAACAGTCATGAAAGGCACATTTTCCTGGGCGCCAGAGCTAATTGGCTCCACCATCAAATATGAATCTTTAATCACCCGCAGCTAACTCTCACCTCGACCACATCTACGTCAGGCGCCACAGAGATGACGCTCCGCCGTGTGTGTGTGTGTGTGTGCATACATACACAGGTCACACACAGGTCGGGCTGAGGGAAACATGTTGGAGGAATTGAATTCTCAAATGATTATGTTTGATTTTTTTTTACTGTATTCATCATAATCATGTTGAATTCATGTATGTATTTATGCATTTTTCATGCTAAGAGGTCACATTTAGATGCAGTCTAAGTCCAGTAATATGACTACCTTCATGAATTAACTGCAGTAGTTGTAAAATGACGTCTATCCTGCAGATAATTTTGGAAGCCTCTTATTAAGGATCGGATCAACTATGTAGTCTATCATGAGCCCCCCTGCCTGGGTAAGCCATCTTACTGAGCTCACCCTGCCTCTGCGTGTATGAACGTGTGTGGGAGGGAGGATCCAGGCGTAACGACTGCATTGAGTTTATTCCCACCGATTCTTTCACTTTTCTCCTTTTTCTCCGCCCACACCTCCCTCAGCAAGATTGAGCAAAGGAGAGAGAGTCAGGAAGAAACGAGGAACGTGATGCTTCACATCTCACTTCAAAGCATCTCTGGACCTTTGGGACGTTCAAACACGTTTCCCGCTAACCCAACGCACAAATTCTCACTACCTTGTTCACTGTGTTTCAGATATGTTCCTGCGTTGATGGACTAAGAGCAGCAATACATGCCGTTAAAGCTGCTCTCATTTTAAGCTACCTTCTAAAGGTGTCTCCTAAGAGTTTTGATGTGCTATTGAAACAAATGTGCCTCTATTTAGACCCTGGGAGACGTACATGCTGCCAGCTAAATAATAAAAACCTGTTTCAAAATGTTCTGATTTGTGATCTAGACACACTGTTCTTTTCCACAGTTTGACTGCGGGCATATGAAATAAGACTGAAATTAAATAATAAATAGACATACTAATCATTACTAGAGTCATATATCTCGCCTTTGCTTCACTTCATTTAGCCTAGCAGCTTTACAATGATTCCTGTTGCACAATGAAGAAAACACTTATTTCATAATCAGGCCCAAACATTAAAAAGATCAGACAGACAGAGCAGTTCAAATAATAAATCAAAGTAAGAGCTCTGATACTCGAAACTCAAACACTACAAATGACACGCACAAGTAAACTAATCAAAGAAATTAGGGACACACGCAGAGATACTTGTTAATTCTAAATAGGAGGGTTAATCAGTTTAAATCGCTCACACAGGATCCTCAGGCTCTCTCACCCGCTCCTCACCTGGGTATCTGTGTGGCAGACCCTTCGTTGTGTGTCTGTGTGTGTTTGTGTGTATGCATACAAGCTACTGCTTCACAGAAAGTGCATCACTTAAGGGCTTTTTGATTTGTCATTGTTTAAAGAGTAGGACCAGAGAAGTAGGCAGCGTCTCTGTGCAGAAATATCAAGTCATCCCTGCAGTACTCCGTTTCAACACTGGGGGGCCACTGTGTAATATTAATAGGCTGCAGAGTGGATATCTTGAGTACAGCCTGTGTTTTATAAACGTCAGCTTATAAAGTGAACCCTCAAACACCTATCATCAAATACATTGCCCTCAGTTTCTGACACGTCGTTCTGCTTTTTCATCGTGACAGGCAGATGTTGTAAAGCACACTCGAGCATCTTTTTAACTGGAAAGGTGATTGTGTTCCCTTAACTGTAAGGCTCTGTATTGAACAGCAGTGTCATCATGCTCCTACTGAATGCACCCATTAAATGAAAAGCGATCACCATGGAAAACCTGATGTAACATTTTATATGTTAGATCAATTTTCTATCTTCCATATTTAACCTCAACTGTATTACAGTAACATAAAACTTCCCAGTATGGCCCTTCAAAGATGTTTCTGAACTTCAAATACAAAAGCACTGCAGTGGGTGTTCCACTTATTTAGCAGTATAGTTGGCCTCTGCTTTCAGGAGATAAAAACAGACCTGAAACATATCTATAGACAAACAGCAGCTGTACTCTGGATACAGTAACTGTATCATGTTATCAGTGGGAATGGGTAAATCTCGTGGGTGAATCCCTTTGCATCCGTATTGTGATGTGACCTTAAGATCAAGATAAAAGGAAGCCACCCTCCTCATTTCACAAGAATGCACAGAGCTTCATAGATGTTTATTACAGAAAACAGAGTACTGTGAAGTGTGAAGACATAATTCCAGCTAGTTTTGAACAGCATGCTGTGTGATTCTAAATAATAACGGTGATTAGAAGTGCTGTACTCTTCCCATTTAATGACACACTAACAAGCAAAGCTTCCAATGCTTTTGTTAGTTCACACTTGGATATGGTTACTAATGCAACAAGGAGGCTTCATATCTAATTGTTGACAGTGCAACCAACCTTGGTTGTGGTAGCACAACCTTGATAGTTAGCAGGATCTGAATAATCCTGCAATGTTTCCGTTTTCTCTGCAGTTACCATGAAGCTCAGAACTGGTTTTGAGGGCAGCTAATCTACGTCTGAAAATATAAGTGACACCTCCATATACTGTTGTCCCAACTAGCTGACAACAGCCCCCTGGAGAAAACCGTGCTTTCATTACTGAGAAGAGACCAGCTGCTAGAGCGTTATAAGATAAATGTCCCCTCACGGTGTTTTACCACCAGAGAGTTTGGATACAAAGAAGAAATCCACCAAAAAACATTGTGCATTTCAATGGGGCTGGCAGCACAAAGGCTTATCTGGAAAGGAAAAATGGTAGTAGAGCTGTAAGTTTCAGAAACAGGCTCACATTGGGCTGCTGACTTTTTAAATGTTCTCTTAATACTTCCTTTGCTTTAAATATTTCCTTAAAAATAAATCAACTTTACGCTATTTCAATTAAGTTCATTTCAATTATATTTATATAATGCCAAATCACAACAGTCCCCCCAAGGCCCTTAATATTGTAAGGTAACAACAATGCAGTAATACAGAAAACCTCAAAAGACGATTCCCCATCAGCAAACACTTGGTGACAGTAGGAAAGAAAAACTGCTTTTTAACAGGAAGAAACCTCCAGCAGAACCAGGCTCAGGGAGGAGCAAAACAGGACGAAAGACACACTGTGGAAGACAGCCAGAGATTGATAATAACTAATGATTAAATACAGAGTGGTGTATAAACACATAGTATTTCAAAAGTCTTGAATCATACATTCCATTATATTTTGAGTTATCTCGACTTATCTTGAGTGGTCTTGATCAACACTTCTCCAGGCTTTCTGAAGGTCTTTCAGAGTTTTTTCTTTGGGCATTAACACTGACCAATGAATCATTCAAGTATAAATTGGCACCTTTCTCAAGGGATGAGCCAGCGTTACTTCTAAACGTAACCAGAAAAAATTAAATTGGGTGGTAATTTTTCATGTTTAACAATTTCATGTTTCTATAGTGAACATAATTAAATCATGTAGGATCTGCATGAAATTCAACAACTTAATTTGTTCTTGTTGAGATGACATGATGCAATCTAGTAAGTGGTCAGTTGCCTGGACAAGATCACCTGAGATTTCAAACCACAGGAAACTCTCCGGGGGAAAGACAACCACAACACAGACAACACAATGCCTGTGTATGCTATTGCTATTTATTGTGGTTTAACTTGTCAAGGACAAAAACGTAAAGAAAAGTTTGTATCAAGTATTGTAACCATAGCTTTCCTACTTTATTTGTCCAAAAACTGGACAAGTGGAGGACAAAAGGAGAAGTGGCAGACCTAAAAAAATGGCCAGAGGCAGAGCTGGAGGAGATGACCTGGTCTGGACATCTCTGTTGAAACTACTGGAAAAGTGATGAACTGAAATTGAACTGTAAACAAAAACATATAAAAATGAATACAAATCAAAACAAAAACTACAAAACCAAACTGAACTATAATTTGTTTGTCCCTGGCACACCTGCAAACAGCAGTCTAATACTTTAACTTAAAAGGACTGCAAGATGACATCTTGACAAAGCAGAATATAATCGATGCACCCTGTTGACCTTCCTACATCTGATCAGAGAAGCGATTGGCCCTCCCTCGCCGTATCAGCTCATTTCCAAGAGCAGCCCACAGGGTAGCACTACTGCCGATTTCCAACAAGGGAAATTTTCCATCAACCCAACGAAATGTGATCTCCACATCTATTTCTGCAGTGCAGCCATTGGATTGCTCTGCATCAAAGTGCTATTGATTTAGCTTGTTGTCCTGCACTGAGGAAAGGATGGTGGGATAATCAGGAGCAGTCAATACTCCCAGTTTCCATCCTCGGCCCTCTGGTCTCGGTGGCCACAGTTTTCAAAAGGGATGAGGGACTTTCAGTGATCTCCCTTATCAGTTGTTTGAAAGCACGCCATTGCTTTTCAGCACAATGTACAGCATGTAAGAATGAATAAATGGTTCTTTTTATAAACGTAGCCCCTAAATACTACAGACAGTCTCACAAGGATCCTGTAGTCAGAATTAAAAATACACTCCCTCTACACATGGTTAAGCATTGAGTTGTATCTGTTGATATCACAAACACATGAATTCATCAACAACAGGGAGTTACACACTTCTCCTTCACCTCATCTCTTTTCCAAACAAGAAAAAAAAACCAGCCATACACTCAGTGTGTTTACATTCTTTCATGCACCGTGTTAGTGATCAGTGCTCACTTTGAGCACATGGTTTACACAGGAGATGGCTTTGCTAGATGTGTGTTATGATCTGTGAAAAGAAAAAGAAATAAGGAGCCTTTCCTCGGCTCCCTTAACAATGCCGTTCCTATAAACAGTCTCTGCAGAGTCCTGAGATTTAGGAGACGGGAGAAAACACAATCTGAAGCTTAAAGGTACAGTATGTATATTTAACAGCTAGATGCTTTTTCCACTGAAGAGATACCATATTACATACATTATTACATGGATTCTTTTTAAAGGAAACCAGGTAGCAATTCGTCTGGTAGGAAAGTCTGAGAAAAACACCATATTGCCAAAAGTATTTGTTCAACTACCTTGACACATATATGAACTTGAGTGCCATCCCGTTCTTAATTAAATTAGGGTTTAATATGAACCTTTGCAGCTAGAACAGCTTTAGCTCTTCTGGGAAGGCTTTCCATACGTTTAGGAGTGTTTATGGGAATTTTTTATCATTCTTCTAAAAGCACATTTGTAAGGCCTGGCTCATAGTCTCCATTCTAATTCATCCCAAAGGTGTTTTGTCAGGTTGAGGTCAGGACTCTGTGCAGGCCAGTCACGTTCTTCTACACCAAACTCACTCATTCAAATCTTCATCTTTAATCTCTGTGAACTGGTGTCATGTTTAAACAAGAAGGGGCCATCCCTAAGCGGTTCCCAAAAATTTAGGAGCATGATATTGTCCAAAATGTCTTGCCTTTCCTTTCACTGGTACTAAGGGATCGAGCCCAACTCCTGAAAAACAATCCCACTCCATAACCCCGCCTCCACCAAACTTTACACTTGGTACAATGCAATGAGACAAGTACTGTTCTCCTGGTAACCACCAAACCCACACTCGTTCTTGAGTAATACCACTTTGTGTATAGTACATTTATATCACTACCAAACTGTTCTCAGTCCAACACGAGAGGGAAAAAAGTAGCGTAGTTTATGACTAAGACCTCTCAGTGAAGGAGAGGTGGTCAATAAATTAAACAACCAATAAATAAAACAAGGATCAAACCTCCGACTGTACCTATGCTTCATCTCTCCTCTCAGAGAACTAGAGGCCTGCTTGGTTTTTTGGGGTTTTTTTCTGGTCCATAAAAAAACATTTTTTTCTATATAATATATTAGCAGTATATAATACTTTATATGTTGCAAGTTAGGATTCGGGGGGATTGGGGTCTTTTGTTTGTTCTGAGTCTAATCCCTAATAATAAGTCATCCTTTATTAGTTTTAGAGAAGTATTAGTTTCTTTTTTTTGTCTTCATAATAAAATTGAAGAATTGAAGTGACTGAAGTTTTGAAATAAAGCTACAAACTCAGGCGTGCTGAGGGTATCACCGTTAGAAAGAGCGCCGGAGCAGGTAGAAAGAATGCCTTCCTTCACATTTCTTTCAGTTTTATGCTAACATTTAAGCCACATCAGACTCTGAACAAAGTCATACTTTTATTTTTTTAAATGTAAAAATACTGAGTGTGAGAAAAAAAATCATTAGTTGGTTCATTTTATCCACTTTGCTTCACAGGTGGGCTCAAATGGTGAAAATGCCATCCATGCTGTATGTTTTTCATTTGAAAAATATTAAAATCACTTGTAAAAACCTAAAGTTTAAATAAAAGCATTTTGTTAAGTCAATGAACAGCCTTATTAAATAATCGAGATTACACTTAATGACTAAAAATACTGGTGATTATGTTTTTTGATGTATTTGAGCACAACTTCTGCTGATTAGTTAGTTGTGGTTTCTAAACTCTTTCACTTCCACTGATTTGTTGCAATGGCAGCATCCTATTACAGCACCACGCTCAAATTAATAGAGCTCTTCAGAACAACCCATTGCTTCACAGTGTTTGGAAAAGCAGACTGCATAGCTAGGTGCTTAACTTTATATACCTGTACCAATTGAACTGAAAACATTGAATTTAAAGATTAACAAGTGTGAACAAGTGTAGCATAGCAACAGCTGTTTTAACATAACTGACACATCACTAAGACTCAGAGCACAATAAGAGGATATTGAGGGTATGCAGTGATAAGATAGTTCAGGTGCAAGGTTTGTGGATAAATTCTGACAATCTCCAAAGAAAACACAACTTACAAACATCCAGTGTGCACACAAAAGGATTCAGCAATGCATCCACGGGGACAATGTCTCTCAAATCAATGACAGTTAGAGTCATAAATCAATACTGCTTCTTTCAATACAATATGACTGCATTCAAGATGCATTCAGTGTCAAAGTAACACTGACATAAATATATCCAAAAAAGTGCTGGGGCTCGCTCGGGCCACTTCGGAGGTGGGGTGCCCCCGGCCTCTCGGCCTGGGGCTCGGTCACTCAGGCACAGCTGGCTGCCGGCGGAGCTCACGGGCGCGTCACTGCAACTCCCCCTGGCTTCTGCTCCGCGGCTGCTGAGTGAGCCCTCATCTGGGACTCTCCTCAGCTCTTACTGGGACAGTGGCGCGGCTGCCCCTCTGTTGGTCTTCCTTGGTCTCTTGTGTTCTGGGGGCCTCTGGATGTCTGGAGTTTTGATCTCCTTGTTACGTCCCTCTGCAGCTTCTAATCGTCTCAGTGTTTTCAGCTGGTGCTAATTGGCCACACCTAGTCAGGTGTGGATAAAAGCATACCTGAGGCAAGCTTTCCGGCAGTGCACTAGTCTTTGTCTTGGTGGCACCAGCCATTTTAGCCAACCTGGTTTTCCATTTTAGGATGAAACCTCTTCTCACCCACACTCTGTTGTTCGTCTCCTTTTTTTTTAATGTTGCGGCTTTTGAGCCGGGTCGTAACATAAGTGGGGGCTTGTCCGGGATAATTGAAAAGGGAGTTCTGTGTTGGATTTGGTTTTTTTTTGATTATCTCGCTTTGGCACCTTTTAGAGATTCATAACTTCCCAGTTAAGGTAGGTGAGTGTCCAGCTGAGCTTAAGTTCCTCCTTCGGGCACTCTTTTGTTATTTTGCCTTTGTTTTTGGAGTAATCCTGGGTGGGGATTAATTCTCTGTCGGGGGTAGGCAATTCAGGGCTCCGGTCGCTGAAGTTCTGCCTTTAAAGTTGCCTCGAGCCCAGCACGCTCCAGAAGATAGGTAGGTAAAGTGTGTGTGTGTGTGTGTGTGTGTGTCTCAGAAGGTAAGTTGGTGGAGAGTCCTTTTGTCCCTCTGTGGGGGGTTTCTCCCACTAGGTTTATATCTGGGACTCTCCACCATTTGACCTTAGAACTGAAGAAGCTTCTCGGATGAAAGGTGAAACGTCTTCAAGTAACTTAAAGAAGTCCAGACGCTTTTCTTTGCAAGCTCCTTTGACAGCAGCTTTAAGCACAAAAATAAGGTGAATCACACCGATTCAAATGAGTGGAGGAGTCGTTCCTTAGAAGAGTAACCCTTTAAGACAGACTGCATAACAGATGGTATGAAAGACAGTAATGTTTACTGTTTCACAGGAATTCCAGTGTTTCCTTTGAATGTGTTCTCTTTGTTTAGCAGTTGTCTTGAAAAACGCTGTGTCACTTTCTGCTGACTGCAGCTCCTGCTTAGCATTTGCCACCTGTGCAGTTTTGCTGGTCTTTCTTCTGCATATTTGTATATGTTTGATCCCTTCAGGCTCTTACCTGGAAGATGATTGAAATAATTCCCAGTTCAGCATCCACTGCATGCTCAGCCTGGGCTCTGAGCCTAAAGTGCTGCATTATATAGATGGGTGAGCAAGCACTCTCTCTCACTCTAACACATGCACACATACATCTAACACCACAGGTCCACAGCTCTCTGCAGAGTCGCTGTGGTGATTATAGTCACCGCACAGCTTTGATGCAATGCAGATAAATTAAATGCCTACATGATCAATAGCTCAAATAATTACAATAAAAATTGATTTCTGTGACAGTAGTAGTAGTTTGATGTGCTTTGTTATCATTTAAAATCCTAATAATGAACTAATCATGGTTAGCAGTAAGGTAAAAACTCTGAAATGATGTAAATTTTTACCAAAAGATCTCAACATATCATTTTTTTAGAATAGAATAGCCTTTATTGTCATTGTACAGAGTACAACGAAATTGGAGTGCCACTCCCTTGGTGCAAGTTTCAATAATAAATATAAATGTAAAATATAAAAAGTACAAAAAAAAAACAAAAACAATCGTAAGTACTCAAACAATAGTATGTACAATATATACAGGGATAGCAGCATTAATATAATCAATGTAATTAAAAATACTTAAGTAAATAGGTTAGGCAGGCAAATAAAGTCATCCAATTCAAGTAAGTGTCACTAAACCTCAAATAAGCCTTAACCTAAATTTATTTTTTTATCAACAAATCTGAAGCAATATTAAAGTGGTCCTGTTATTCTTTTCCTTTTTTGCTACACAGAGGGCTGTGAACCATATTCTTATATTGCTTCACATTATTTTAAATTTTAGACAAGGATAACCTGAGAAAATATAAAATGCAATTTTGAAATGATGACTTTATTCATTAAGGGTAAAACTATGCCATCTCAATCTGATTTAAGTCCAGACTTTAACTAGGCAACTCCAAAACCTTTTGGGGGGTTTTAGCGATTCGGAGGCAGACTTGCTGGTGTGTTTAAGATCATCGCCCTGCTGCAGAACCCAAGTGTGCTTCAGTTTCAGGGCATTAACTGAGTTGTAGATTGTACTTCATGATTTTCTGGTAAAGAGCAGAATTTATGTTTCCATCAATTATGGCAAGTGGTCCAGGTCCTGAAGCAGCAAAGCAGCCCCACATCATCACACTACCTGTTGGTCTCTTTTCATGAAATGCTGTGTTAGTTTTACACCAGATATAACGCGACTCAAACCATCCAAACTGTTCAACTTTTGTCTCGTCAGATCAAACCACCAACCTTCCGATTAGTAGATGACTTGCTCTACCACCTGAGCAATTCCAGTGAGCTCCTTAATGAGCCGACTGTGCGCTCTTGAAATAGTTTTCGTAGCCCACTCCTGGGAAGTTTCACCACTGTTCCAAGTTGCCTTTGGATAATGGCTGTCATTGTGGTTCACAGGAGTCCCAAAGCCTTAGAGATGGCCTTGTAATCCTTTCAGGACTGATAGATGCTAATGACTTGTTTCTCATCTGTTCGTGACACAATGTGTTGCTTTCTGAGATCTTTTAGCCTACTTCACTTTGTCACACAGGTTCTGTTTAAGTGATTTCTTGATTTAACAGGTCTGGCAATAATAAGCGCTGGGTGTGAAATTCAGTGCATTTAAAAAAAAGATTTAATAAGGGGTAGCAATTACTTTTTTTTACTGCACTCACTGTATACTCTCAGTGTATACTGTCAGTAAGTGGACACTTAATTATTGTCCACTTACTGACAAATAATGAGGTCTTCCCATTGTGATTATGATGATTGGGATGAAGCTTTCCATGTCTGCTGGGGGCATGGAGCTAAAACAGCTAATTTCAAAGATGACGGACAGGCCCAGCGTGAGATAAATAACATTATTTTGAAATGTGAATCGTCCAAGGTTACTCTAGCAAAGTCCAAGAATAAAAATATGGAGTTGTTGTTAGTATAACAGACCCCCTTTAATGATCTAGGTGCGTTTGGCAGCTTTGAATGATAGCATCTATTGACCGGATAAAGAAAAAAATCCATAAACTGAAAACTACACACTAGGGCTGGGCCATATCATACCGTTCACGGTAATACCGGTATAATGTTGGGCAACGGCAAGAAAATGAAATATCGCGATAGGATATGGGTAAAACGCGCATGCGCAGTGCCTTTGTTTACATACGCACATGAAAAGGGCACGGCGGCAAAGGGCGAAAGCGGGTCGTTGAATGAAACGGATGAACCAGAATTGGTTTGTAAAAATGCTGCAACTTCAGTGGTGTAGAACTGGTTTTGTCCGTCAGATAGACAACAAAGCACAATTTTTGGTAGAGCATGCTAGTGGACCGTCGTTATTACCGTGTTTTTTGGAAAATACGGCACACTTAAAATCAATCCTTTGATTTTTCTGAAAATCGACAGAATCCTGTGTGCCTTATGTATGAATTCTGGTTGTGTTCACTGACCTCAAAACGATTTTATGTCGTACACGGCGCTCGAAAATCCGTCAAATGTTTTAGTACGACTTTGCTAAGCTACAAACCCGCACCGCTTGATGGATTGTCGGAGCATTATGGCTATATTAGGCAGGAGCCTCGCGGAGTGATACGTACGGTGCTTCAACATAATATTACCGTATTGTGTGTTTATAACCTCTTTTTAAGTTTTGTGGATATTATACATGGTTATGCTGAGGATATGTCGGGAAATTTCCACTGGAAATGCCTTTTGGTTAAACTGTCAGCAAGGAATTTGCATTTGCACTGTTACATTTTTATATAACTTTAATGCAAAAAACAGCTGCTTGTTTAAGTGAAAATGCATTGATGGGTTTTTTGCACTAATAAAATTGTGGAGTTGTAAAGTATTTTGTCTAGTGTCAATTATATTGTCGGTTATATCGTTATCGCAAATTTTCAAATCTATATCGTGATAAATATTTTTGGTCTTATCGCCCTGCTCTACTACACACAGAATGCTCAGTGGTGAACAAATAAACAAAGAAGGTCCCACTTTGTCAGTCACTGCTAGCCTAAAATCCATCCAGAAACACACAGAAACCAAAAAAGATCTTCACTTGATTAAACTGAGCACATCTACAAAATATCACACAGGTCGATAAAACACTAATGATTTATTCTGTATTTTATATCTACTTGCATTCAGTTCAATTCTTGCTAAATGTTGACTTTAAAGACTGGAGCTACATCGTCACGATAATACAAAAATATACAAGATAATAAAAAAAGCTTCATTGTTTAGAATGTTATTCAGAATACGTTGCTGGTTTCTGTCAAGTCATCTCCAGGCTCATAAAGAGCCACATCACACTGACCTCTGACCTCGGAGGAGAAGTGGGCAGAGTGGCGAGTTATAAACAGCTGCAGCTGCTGATCAAGGTCGCAGCACTTGAGGTCGACGTCCCAGGATCGAATTCCTGCCAGGAAGAAAGACAAAGATTGTTCAAGGACAACGTGATGCAGTGAAGCACAGGCATTGGTGAAACTAAGCAAACTTTTCTGAGCCTTTCTTTTATCTGTGTACTTGAGGTAACCTTTTATCAGATGCTGCTGTCGTGTCTTGACTTTCCTCAACTCGCTTTCTGAATTCTGTTTGGGTTTTGGGGAAGGTCAATGACCTGAAACCACTTCATATGTTCAAAATGTCCAGAAACTCAAAGCATCACGTGCTTTTCTCATTTCAGAAATACTAACCTTAAAAACCAGTGAAAGCACATTATATCCACAGCAGTATTACAGCCTGTGATGACTTTTAGTCAGCTAAAGGTTTCTGACATGACATCATGCACACATTGCTTGAAACTTGTCCACTATATTGGATGTAATACATTTTTATGAGAGTGTGAACAGGGTCTTATTCACTTTACCCTAAAAGTGAATAAAATGCCATTGTGTCACATGTCCAAAATGGCAGACGAGTTAATGTCACATGGCTAGTGGTCAGTTCTGTGTGGTAAAGGTAGATGTGGAAGCTAGCTGCTCAATATTGATGGGTCTAGCCTTGATTTTGGTTTTGGGGATTTTATGAAGGTCTTTTGAACAGTTTACACCCTGTTGTATGCTAATCTGCCTCATTTGTCTGGTGAACACTGTAAATTAGTTACACATAAGGTGAAAATAATTCAGAAATCCAATCCGTTCTTAGATTTCTTTAAAGCTCTGAGTGTTTGTAAAACCATCGGTGGGCTTATTAATTGTAATTGGAAGCCACAGGACTTTGCCTAGAGTTGGATATCTGACCAAACTGAGTAGAATAAGAAAAATCCCACGATCGCCAAGCTTTAGACGCCCTCTGAAAAGATGGGGTAACATAACAGAGAAATGAGCATCTCATCACACCTTTTCATTTAGGCTTTCATAGCTGACTAGCTATGACTGCCTACTTAAAATATGGTAAACTATCTTTAAAAGATTCTGAGAGTACAACAAGACAAATAATTGGTCTTCTTCTGTAACCCTTTCTAACTTTTGTTATGACATTTAAGAGTAAGCAGGAGTTCCTGTATTCTCTGGTCTTACAGGTCAAAAAATAAACTGTTCGGGCAGTTTTGTGTTTGTCAGCTATGTGTCTGACAAACACTCACCATTACCTGGCTAATCCCATTCCTACAGTATAGCTTGTGATAGTAGCAACATGTCAGGGGTAGGCTAATCTAAACGAAATCTATATTTGGAAAGAAAGAGAGAGAAAAAAATCCCATTACTCCAGCAATGCATGTGTAAGTCTTTCTTTGTAAGAGCACAAAAATCCAAAAGGGGCCACTTCCATGAGAAAAAACAAAACAAAACAGTATACTGAACATGTATATGTACTGCTTGTCCATTTTTTTCCCATATGGGCAGAGAGGTCCTTGAAGAAAACCTGCTGAGATTGATCCAGTTAAGTTCAAGACTGAATCTTATTGACTCTTCAGTCCTTTGAATTACAAGGCTCCAGTGCATCTGGCTACTAACCATGTGTTAGCTTGTTAATATGTGTAAATGGAGTGTTGATGGCTTATAACAAAAAAAGGCACGCTTCAACAGACAATAGATATCAAGAAGGTACTGAGCAGGTACTGCATTATTATCAGATAATCGGGGCAGCTCTCTCTCTCCCTCTCTCTCCCTCTCTCTCTCGCTCTCTCATCGTCAAACTTCAGAGGGAACTTATGTCAGATCTCATCCAGCAGGACGGAAACCAATGCACACGCCTCTCTCATCTCACCCACTTCTGGATTCCTTTACTCACAGCAAGAAATTAGATTTAAATTTTTTTCCAAATCCATACCCCTCTGCTTAAATGCCCTTAACAGAGTAGAAAATGTTCCATGACTACAGACTGCAGTCTGTGCACAGAGATGCTGTATCACTCTTACTGTTCTGTCTTTCTTTGCACTACCAGATGCATAAAAATGATAACCTTCTAGAGGCACAATATTACATTTTCATCACAATCCCCATGACAACATAACTGTTGGCATCGAGAGAAGACTAAAGGACAGGGCAAATTATGATAATAACAAAGGCCTTCTTATTTTTGATCGACCCATCATAGAGGATGACATCTGTCAGCAAGTTAATAGAGTCAACATTTCAACATGGCGTGAGGAGTTCCAGTCGAGTACATTTTTAGGCGTTTCTAAAGAAACCTCCTTTGTGTCTGTGCAAAAAACAGATGTCTGGATATGACGCTGCAAAATACGTAGGCAAGGAATACGATCTCTGGTACTGGAAGCTTTCTGGGTTTGGCTTCAGTTTGTAGTTCACTTTTAGTTTGTATTTTACTGATCAGCCACGTTTGAACAGGTTTTTGGTTGCATGCAGGTAAAACTGTCAATGTGGAGAACAAAAGAGGAAAACGCTTTTGCAGGAATGCAGTCTCAGAACCATCTGCTGTAAACTGACCAATTTAGCTTTCTAATAGCCTATATTTAATATCTGAGCAGCTGGGGCTGAAAATTGCCTGTTAGGCCTCACCTTGCTGATTGAAGTCACTGAAGTGGGCGTCTCGATCGCGTTTGTGTTACTATTTTGTTTGTTTTAATGGAATTATCTGTCAAACAATAATAACACTGAAAATAATAAGAGATGTTTGTGCTTTAGCACTGGAGAATGAAATTCTACAACATTATTATCTGTTGCTTAGCACTGACTTGTGTATCTGTGCACCGAAACCACTCAGTTTGCCAGCTAACGTCTCAGCACTCCACCCTCTCTTCCAGTGTGAAGAGTTGCTGCTTGTATATCACAATAGATTTGATATTTTTGGGTTTTGGTTTCCCCACATCTTTGTAACAATAAAATAAATCATTAATTTAAAAACCTTAAAAATATTTACTTATTTACATATCTATAAAAAGTAATTCGTTAACTGAACCCATTCACAAGTTCAAATAAGTCACCTAAACTAATGAGAAGCCTGGTTGGACTGACTTTATACATGCAGAAGAAAACCTCTGACTTCTGGTTGTCGGCATCTGCTCAAAGTGAGTCTCTCAGACAGTCCACGTTAATTTCAAATAAATTACTTATTTTTAAAAACGAACAATGCTCTTCATCACATGGATTGTAAGTTAATCGTACCTGTAGTTCCTAATCTTACTGTATGTAAGGTCTTCTTGTGAAACCTCTCCAAGTAAGGCATAGTTTTCATTCCCATGTTTAATGAGTGGCATTAAAATATCCTTAATGAGGCTAAAATTATGAATTAAACAGTTCAGCACACTGCAGAAAATGTGAAATATAAAATAAAGTCATTTGGTTTAGTCTTGTCAATGTGCAGAGTCAGTAGTGGGTTTATGAAAAATTCATGTTCATCTGAATAAGACCTTAAGCAGAGCACGGCCAGTAAAGCTGGCCAACAACCACCCTGTGTACTCTGGGAATGTCCCTATAATACAGTGTTTGGAGCTGCAGCAGGACAGGAGAATGGGAAGGTTGTTAAAGGCTAATAATAGCATAAAAACAACATATAGTTTTTGAATGAGTCATTTACTACACTATGTGTAGAATATTTCCTCTTTCCCCACTTTGAGATACGGAGAAAGGATTATAACTGCTTAATGCTGCAGACTGCCTACAGGTAGGCTTTATAGCAAAGTTTTTCAATAGTGTCTAAATGAATCAAATCCAAAATATGAACTTGCAGTTTTTTTCCAGCTCACAGCACATTTGAAGAAGAAATTATAGAAATGAAAGGATTTAAACAGAAAAGTTGGGCACTGATTCTGATGTAATAATCATTAAGCTGAGCGAGTGGTCAGCTTGTGTTCAATAATAAATACAAGTTGTTTCATGAACTACTGAAAGCCTTAATACTTCAATATCACAGGATATATAATTGTTTTTAAAAGCCAGCCTCAGTGTTAACTTTCAAAGCACCCATGGGCAGACTGGGGGCCAATAACCATCACAATCATACCTAACTAAACACCCCCGCTAAACATTATATTAATAAATCTTGCAGTAAATGGCAGTAATGAGTCTGTACTAGTGTTGATTTAAAAAAAAAAGGCACTACACTTGTCATGACCCTCTGAAACAAACTGTAGATTAAGTATATAGGTGTATGCATTAGTCTATATGTATAACAGAATGTGCACGTAAGAAATGAGTTAGATCTAGGTGATTGTAAAGGCTTATATGACATTTACACTAAGTGGATTGTTTTATCTAAGCAATCTTTTCATTTTTAACATCAGAAGGAGCCAGATACCCTGTAATCTGTAAAAAGGTGAATTTGGTCAATAGCCTCAACCCCAACTGGTGGTGACAGATGGCCCCGCCCCTCCCTGAGCCTGGTTGTGTTGGAGGTTTCTTCCTGTTAAAAGGGAGTTTTTCTTTGCCACTCCTGCCAAGTGACCCCAACAATCAGACAACTCTTGTAGTTTTCTGATTGTCTGGGTTTTCTCTTTTTTATTGTAAGATCTTGTTTTGATGTGATGCTATATAAATAAAATTGAATTGATTAGTAAAATAATCCAGTGTGTCTGCTGCATTAATGGAGTTTTAGAAAAATGCTTTATCTATATCTATATCAATATAATCCTCGGGAAAAATGTTGCCCATCCTTGTTTTAAAGCGCAAATGTCACTTGCTACATGAGCACCATGTTTGCTGATAATATAAATCATAAATGACCAAAGTGCTCAGGGGAAAAAATGGCATAAATGTGACATTTGTCAGTAGTAGGGAGATGTAGATCTCAGTCATTCAGATTTCAGTCAACTGATTTCGCTGTCTTACCCCTCCCAATAATCCTAACTACAGTGGTTACTGTATATATAAAAACAAGTTTTTTTCCATCATGGCTGGCCAGCGTGTTTTCTCCAATAGTTTGGACCAGATCCATATCCCCTGAGATCCCTATCGGTGGAAGACTGTTTACCTCAGCCGCCAATGCTGCATGAGAAGCATTCCCATCTGTTCACATCATTCTGGAAAAGGCTGTAAAATTTTGTGAAAAGAGTCCAGGTATGGAGTCAAAGAACCTCACTTCTGACTGATGACAGCGATACTGAGGTGAGCTGTTAAGGATATCGAGAACTTTTCTGTCAGTAAGCGCAGCTGCTGTTAGCTGCTGTTAGCTGCTGTTAGCCAGTGTAAGTGAAAGTACCTTTGAAGAAAATGTAACTCATATGTTTGTGAGAATGTAATCAAACTCAGAGGGAAAATGTGATTTTTGAGGCAAATAAACCTAACATTAGTTGGTATATTGTTAGTTTATAACCTGCTGTTGTTGGTGTTTACTCAGCTCTTGTTTTGGCACCTGTCTGCAAATCTATCTCCCTTTGCATTTTTGCTTCTTTGATGAAGGGAACTCCTTTGATGATAAAACAGGTATGATGCTTCATATCTTAAATTCTGAAGGTGCAGACAGGAATTGAACTCTCCCTCCACATGGGAATTTCTACAAACTGCAAACCCACTCCTCTGTATTTTAAATGGGTTCAATGTAAGTTCATTGAAACACATCAATTTGTTGGAAGACATAATCATACACTACTCAATGTATGTTTGTCAGTGTATGTCCTTTTTCTATTAAATCACCATAAAAACATAAACCGGCTGTACCTTTAAGATGATCATCTGTTTATCTCATTATTTTCATTCGATCTTTTTTAGTTATTGTTAGTTTAAAAAAAACTGTTAAGGATGTAATCATTTTTCAGTTCCTAACTTTTATTTTTCTTTAGAAAGGTGCCAAGTGTACTATGCACTTGCAAAACTAACCTAATAAAATAAGAATATAAAAGAACCTGTCATTATTTTTAATTTTTCAGTGTTTTCACATCAAATTCATTATCAGAACCTGTCTGATGAGGTTTTCAAGTTAACTGCCTTCATAAAGATCAGCACTGCAATGCCAATTTCTCATTATATTCTGACCTTTTGTATAAGCATTAGCCTGTTGTTTCAAAAGACTTGGGGCACGTCATGTCAACCAAAGGATTAACCAAAATGTGGCCATTTAACCAGCAATGAAATGAACCATCAGCTTTAGCAAAATGAAGATTCTGGCCTTTTGCTTTGATGAAATTACAACACTGCAGTAAGGGTGACTTGTTGCAGGCCTACACGGGGACCCTGCAGCTGAGGTGTAATGTGAGTCGACAGCAGGTCTTTTACTTTGAGTCACGCTTAAAACACCGACCTGGGAAAATCGATGCAGTAATGAGCTGAGTGGGTGTGACACTGAGCTTGTGATCACAAGAGGAGGTCAGACGGGACGCACAGGGGTTGATATGGCGTTGCAACGGGAACAGCTTAGATTGGCAACGGTGGCGCAGAAAATAGCTGACAAGCGTGCTCCTGAAACATCTTTCACACAACAAAGCATTTACTCTCTAAACTTCAGACAGCCCTCAGTGACAAGAACGACTGCAAGCTGCTGCAGTTCCACAGGAGAAGGAAGAGGAGGAGGGTTTCAACTCAGAGTAGCGCTGAGATATTCACCCGAGTAATGATGGCAAAATAATCAGTCCAGCAGGAAACTGAAAACTCTTCCCTCATTGTGTCTGGGAAACAGTTGTGTTCTTGTTGCTGGGCAAAGCCTACAAAGTTTGTGTGTTTACTGATTTGACTTGACATCACTGCAACAAAGAAGGAAAAAAACAAAAAAAACAAAAACACTATAGTGACACTCCAAGCACAAAAACACACTCGGATGCCTGAAAACACAAACTATTTTCTTTTCTTTTTAACTAAAGACTTCCTGTGCAGATTGTGATCTGCTGACATGCTGATTTATGTCTCTTTATCTGGTAAATGGTGAGTGTTTGTAGGTGTTTAGTGCAGTATTTGGAGCTCCAAGAGAGATTTTGGCCAAACTGCTGCACTATTAAATTCCATTCTGCCTCTTATGAGTCTGCAGTTTTTACAGCAACACTCTGTGGGTAAGGAAAATGCGTAGTGTCCCATGGTGCAATGCTGCAGTAACGGCTTCTGCCTATGGATACTATCCCATCATTGCGTCAAAACACGTCTCTCCTGTTGCTGTTCCATGTTTGCTGCACACTGAATCACGGAAGACACACGGGTAATAAAGCGGATGGACGTCCGTCACTCACCCCGCTCTATCTGCGCTCTGGCGGTGTCCAGCTGGTGCTCGGTGCCGATCTCCCCAATCACTAGCAGCATGTAGTAGCTGCCCCGGTTGAACGGCACCCCTCGCCGGCGTCTCCCCGCGCCTCTGCGGTGCCCTAATCGCCCCTCGCACCCCGGCAGCGGCGCGCTGAAGTCCTCGTCTTCCTCCACCACCGGGAGCGCACCTCGCACGGGGATCTCCATGGCAACAACCCCCGGAGCCGACGCCGGGGCTGACTCCATCGCCATGACAACTACCGGTGTGAACGAGGGGAAGAGCCTGGTAGGGTGGGGGCGGGAGTGGAGGATGAGGATGGAGGACGCTGAGAGGTGAGGAAGGGGAGGGAGGTGAAGACAGGTGATAGCAAACGGGCCAGAAATCCAAAAGAAATTTCCGCCTAAACTTTCAAAATAAGAGCGCTTTCGTGAAAGTGCTGTTTTATACATTTAGCAAGCCGGATCCAATCCGTTATTTTAGTTTTGTTACATTTGTGATGTTTTACTTATAAATCATATAAAATTATATTCAAGGTGCGATATGTGGGTGGGGGGGGGGGGGGGGGGAGAGAAAACAAATCTGAGCTGCTGTCAGTGTAATGTTTATCAATTCTGCAAGTCTCAATTTAATTTTATTTATACAGCACCAAATCACAACAACAGTCGCCTCAAGGCGCTTTGTATTGTAAGGTAGACCCTACAATAATACACAAACTTGAACTATGAACTTGAACTAACGTCAGATGAAAAAGAGCAGATGATTCTCTGCTACAGAGTTACGGTGAAGGAAATAATAATTTGATGATTATGATGATTATGATTATTCTGAATTTTCTCACCCTCAAAGAAAGGAACAGTCTACAATGTTAGATTCATTTTAATAGAGGGAGACAAAGTATCAATCAAAAAATTCACATTAAATATAAGGTATTAACTGATTTGTGTGTCACTGAGTGAAATAAGTATTCCTTCCCCTACAATCCAACCAGAAGTCTGGCTCCCACAGATTGGGTGTGTGCCCATGTGATATACGGTTTACAATCAATTAATCACAGATATACTACACTAAATTGGTTTAAAATCTTGAAGCACCTGCAAGGTCCCACTGTTCAAGCAAGCAGCAGTACAGGTCCATCTTAAATCTACCAGTAAGTGCTAAATGATTCAGTGAAGGCTTGGGAGAAAGTGCTGTGGGGGGAGAAGAAGTATAAATTGAGTTATTTTGCATAAACTAGACCCGCAATGATTGGAGAAGACAAATGCTTAGTGTTGTAAAGGTTCACCTTTCAGCACATTCACTTCACTGGATGCACCTTGTTTCTTTTCCTCACCTTTGATTGGGTGTGGTGCTTTCCCTTAATTGCGCTCACCTGCCACTCGTTATATAAGGACTGCACTCACCTACAGCTCATGCTTTCTTCACTCCCACATGGGGCAGCAGCTGAGGTGAGTTTCTGTATTATTTTGAGTTACTTAAAATCTCACTATTTCCTTTCAGAGATAGCATTCCATGTGTGTCTTTCCATTGCTCATTATTCAATAAAATGAAAACCCTGCAAGTGATTGCTGACTGTTCATTCTCATCCTGACCGGATGAGCCCCTGATGGTAACAATCTCCAACCTCCTCTGAACCTTCCTCCAAAACACTTAGTATGACCAAAGCTTCGAGTTACCAAGAAACTTAAAGGATTTAAAGTGTCTAAAAATAGGAGTGAGCCAAAATCCCTCATGAGATGTGTGCAAACCTGGTGGACCAAACATCTCACTGCTGTGCTTGCCAAAAAGGATTTCACCACCAAGTCATATTTTCACTCAGTTACATGCAGTGTTGGTCAAGTTACTTGAAAAAGTAATCAGTAACTAATTACTGATTACTTCCCCAAAAAAGTAATCCTGCTACTCTGATTACTTATTTTCAAAAGTAATTAATTACTTAATTACTTTTTAAAAACTATTTACAACCTGAATAGGTGATAAAGCGATAGATCTTTCAGCCCAATTCTACCATCATACAATGTAATCAAATGGAAAAGTCCCTTTTTAAAACTTGTGTTATTAGTTTTAATCTTTATGCATCAAGCAAAAATTTAATTAAATTTTATATGCAACATTCTCTGACTGGAAGAAATTTGTTTAATATTTAAACCTATTTTCTGCACATTCCAGCACATAAACTAATTTTTTGTGTTTACACTCAGTCTTTCAAATAGATGCAAGTAAAACACAGCAGAAAATAAAGTCAAAGACTCAGCGGTCCTTTTGCTCTATTTTCACCTGTAAAGCAGGAGTTGGGTAGGCGGAGGTTTACCCTGGTGCAGGTGTGCTGCGGTCAGTTGAAGAATCCGCGAGTTTGAGTTTCCCATTACGTCATAGCGTAATGGGAAACTCAAACTCGCGGATTCTTCAACTGACCGCAGCGAGTTTGAGTTTCCCATTACGTCATAGCGCACTTGGTGCTTGCTTGGAAGTTTAGGGGTTTTTTTCGCTGTAAAAAGAAGTTTTCTTCCCACGCACGATGGACGCTAATGTTTTTGTCACTTTTTATGGAATCAAACTCAAAGTAAGGTCAGTACTTCCACGCTTTAAACGCTGCACGCTCATACTCTCTCCCACAATGATATATTATCCATTGTTGATCTGCACACAGCTGTTGTCACAAACATCGCACTCGCTTACGTTTTGACCCTATGCAACCCGGATCCGATCATGGTATGACAGTGTGAACGGCACAAATCCGATATTTTCAAATCCCATCTGGGTCACTTTCGTATGTGGTAGCTACTGAATCCGAAACATATCCGATGTCTTAGAAAGCGACTGCTGTTTGAACAGTCATGTCGCATTAAATCAGTCTTTTACGTCACTGACACAAGACAGACGCCAATTATCAGCGCCGGAGAAGACATCGCAAACGCTTCCTGGCCAATAAGTGTAGATGTTAGTGAAACTGTTGGGAAGACAACAAACGTGAACATTTTATTTGTACTGTATAATCTGCAGATTCTGACAAATCTGCAACTATCCTTTGAAACACCGCTCCTCTAAAACAGCAATAAGGATCATTATTAGGTCATCTACATTATGTAAATAACAAAACTTAAAGCAAAAATTGGGAAACGTAAAGTCCGAAGTCTTTATATTAAGGGCATCAGTCAAACAATATTGTTTGCTCTGGGTCTAAACAGAGCACGTTGTGTGTGACGTTCTTTTGCGCATGCGGGCCGCTTTGAGCGTTCACACTAGAGCGCGTTTGCTGTCGCAATTTATTTGTAGTGTGAACAAGCAGACAAAAAAAAAAAATCTGATTTGATCAAAAAAAATCGGAATTGAGCATTAACACCTGCAGTGTGAACGTAGCCTAAGGAATGTTGACAACGCAACCCGGGAAGAGAGTTACACCTCAGGAAAGATTTTTATAGCCATATAGATATTACACTAGCTACCAAAGCCCACAGGCTCGTTATTAACAGCAGAGGTGAGGCAGATCAGTTTTACAAATCAAAATTAAGAAAAACTAAAAGCATAGAACTGTAAGATCAGAGAAATTCTTAGGGTAGCAGGGCTGAGACTGCAACACTCTTATTTAAAACACTTTATTAACAAACAGTGATTAAAACAGGCTCGCTACCACAGTGCTACCCTAGTAAAATAACTCAATAAAATAACTAAACAAAACGGTGGAGACAGACCAGTTGAGGAGGCAACCTACAGAGAGGAGCGTCCAAGGGTGCCACCAATTACTCACCCGTGTAGTTCCACTGCAAACCTCACTGTCACTCACATTGCACCATTTAGATTTCAATCTACCCATGCCCGGTGTGTACACTCATGCATCGGGGAGGGGATTCCACCTCACGTGCCTAGCCCCTCAACAAGCGGCCGCACCTCCACTAAAGCAACAAAACAAAGCAATAACTAGTTGAACAAATTAGTAAAAGATGAATAAAACAAAGACACCCTAAGTTACAGTTCTTTATAAAAGATTGATTAAAATGTATAAAACAATTTGGAGTAAAAGACCATAAAACCAGGAGTCAGGTGAGGCCACTCCATAAACGTTTGTAAGATGACAACAAAACAGAATAAAACTAAACAATACAGCAGCAGTATGGCACAATCCTGTAACAAAAGAGGGAAACAGTCGTCAAGGTCCACTCTACTACACACAAACACAACACAAAAGTCCCACTGACCACTATCTAAAGGGCAATACTGAAATGAGCAGCTTTCCTGAGATCTGCAGTGCTTAGCTGCCTAACGCTCTCAGCCACCTTGGATGGGAAAAGACTACCAAGTGCCTCCACATGGTTGTGAAGCACAGCTGTTTCTTATAAGGTTGCTAATTATCAGCTGGGAAGGTGTGGATGTTAGTGCTGCATTTGCGGACATTATGTAAAATCCTACCCCAAAATCTACTTCACTACATTTGTAAGTGTGCAATTTTACAGTCACCAGGGGATCAAACAATTACTTCCCCCGACTGTAAATCATATTGTAGAAGGTAACAGCAAGTATCAAAGATTAAAGATGTCTGTCTTTGTGGCATCAGTCTGTTAGAGAAAGTGCTCTACTGCCTGTCCAGTAAGTGGTGAAGAGGGGGGTCAGGATTATCCCTGATGGATAACAGTTTGTTCACAGCTCCAAATGTTTCCATTTTACAGCCAATCACAGAACCAGCCCTCCCAATCAGTTTTTTCAGTCTTTTGGTGTCACCAGCTTCAATGCTCATCAGACCAGAGCAAAGTGTCCTGTCTGCCACAACAGACTGACAGAAAATTCCCCGCATTTTGATTGAGAAGTTGAAGGATCTCAGCTTTATGAAATAGTGCACTGTGTTGGTTTCTTTGTACTCCTCCTACCCTGCACCTATACATCTAACCACTGCAGAGTATTTGTGTAGGTGGCATGGCCTAGACCCAGAGTTGTACTGGAAGTCTTAGATGAACAACATTGACGATTTCTGTAAATATTTGTAAAGTAAGATGAGCTAATGACAGCCAATCACAAGTATTTGCCCTCAGTGTCAAAGTCACATCCACCACTCACTTTTCATGGACTGATTCTGTATATAGCACTTTTCTACTCTACCTGAGCACTCAAAGCGCTTTATACAACTTACCTCATTCACCCATTCAAAGGGATTGAACGATCAACCTTCTGATTAGAATGTGACCTGCTCTACCTCCTGAGCTACAGCTACCCCATGCTTTCAAAACGCCAAGATGCTAACACCGAAAACACTTAGCTCAGAACTTCATAACACGACTTCACTAACCAGTGGATGTCATGTGACCGTCTTCACTTTTTATACCATCTATGGATGCAGCACTTACAACGGTTACACGTTTAATACAATATCAAAAGCATCGAGTGTGTCGTTCACAACATTGTTGTAGATTTTCTCCGGATAACCCTCTCCCCACCCGACACCATCCTTCAATGGTAGCCTGACTCAGCAGAACACTGTGGCTCAACCAAGCCTCCAAATGCTGACCCAGCCTTCCAGCTCCCCGTACTTCAGTCAGATTGAGCATCCATGAGAAGTATGAAGGTCCAGACTGGCAGCACACAAGTCACAAAGTCCTGGTGTCAGAAAGCACACGTTACCCCCAATGTCATGTATCCATGTGCCAACAGGTCAGAGCTTTTAACTGGCACAAAGGGGACCTTACACAGATGGTTTACGTGTAGCATGTTTATGCCCACATGTCTCCTCTTACACTGTATGAATGTTCAATTAGGTTTGTTTTTTGTTTTTTTGTTTGTTTTCTTTGTTTTGTCGTGGGGTTGTTTTTTTGGAGGGGGGGGGGGGGGTTAAAAGCAAAACTCTAGGCTCTAGGCAAGTGAGAGTTATAGAAGTAAAGCTTGATCAGACTGCTCTAAACATCAGTCAGGCACTAATTCTGCCTCCCAGTCTTAACTCTGGATTCAGATGGTGTCTAGTAGAATGGATGCAGTGCAGAGGACTTATTCAAATGATCTGCAGAAAATTCAAGTTTCTTCAGACTTTAAATGTCTTTAGCACACAGTGAGGACAAACTGATGAAAACACAAAAAGAACACAGCATTAAAATAGGCTTCCTTCCTTCCTTCCTTCCTTCCTTCCTTCCTTCCTTCCTTCCTTCCTTCCTTCCTTCCTTCCTTCCTTCCTTTCTTTCTTTCTGCTCACACAAATGATCCTCATTCAGCTTTTTCCTGGTTGACCTTGAGCTTGGCACATTTTGGAGCGTAGTGGAGGGAATCTCAGCATAAACTGTCAGCACCACACTGAGAGGATAACACGAAGGTTTGCATCAACTACTGGCTTTTGTCTCCCTCTACCTACAAACAACCTAATACCTGGCAGGAGCTGGTGGTGAAGGACTGAACATATATGACTGTTTATGCATTTACATCTTTTTTGCTTTTGCTCAATAAGCATCTTTCGATGCCAGTGTTAAAAATAAAAGCAGCACTTGCGCTTCATCATGTTTGGTAAGGTTACTGGATATTACAGTTAGCTGTCTGTAATATCCAGTAACTTTACAGGAGCTCCAGTCAAAAAAGGCAGAAATAAACTGTGTGTAGCATCCCACCCTGTGTGGATACCTCACCACAGGCTTTTGCTGCAAGTCTCTCTGACAGTGAGTCAGCACTTCTAACCACACAGCACCTAACCACAGCCATGCTTCCCTCTAGTGGTAAAACTACAGTCTTTTGTCTCACCACACTTTAGCAGATGATGTAATCCATGTGCAGTTGTATTATGTCAAGGCTGACTCACCTGAATGTACAGTGCTGGCTCTTTTTATAAACTGGAAAGCATTTCTTGGTGTATTTGTTTTTCTCCTCCGATGGAGGAGGAGGAGAAATGCGTCTTTCTTTAAATAAATTGACGATTATTTTATTCACACTGACTTGCTGCTATTCACTTGGGGATCCGATATTCTGATCTGGTCAGTACTTCAGAGAAGTAGCAGAGAAGAACATTTTGATGCACAGTTAAGATTAAAGCAGCTAACGTATAGCAGGGCTCTACCTCGCCATCTTTTGGACAAACTGTGTTTAAAAGCCATTGTTGTCAAACTGATGCTGAAACACTGCATCTCTGTGACACAGCTGATTACTTTTTTATTCTACACACATCAACCTCAACCCCAGAGAACTTTTTAAAACTGGCAGAATTTATATGTGACTCAAATGTTGTGAAACAAGTTGTGAAAAATATCAATTAAGAAGCCTTAAAAGTGCTTTTAGTTAACTGTAAGTACATATATTTTAATAGTTGTGCAAATATTTTTTCTACCTTGGCTGAATTGACTCTTTTCATTGAGAGTACACTGGAATAGCTGCAGGATGTGCACAGCAGTTCCTAGTGGATTACTGTTTCCTTCTGCAGCTTTCACCTTGCGCTGCAGACGTTGATAAAGAGAATCTCTGTCTCCACCTTTAATAACATTAACAGTGCCTGTCTGCTCGGGCAGCCATGCTGTCTGGTCCCGTTGTCGATGGCTTTATTTGATGGAAAGTAGTTTCAGCTATTTTGAGCTCCAGATGGAGGCTGGAGAAAGCACACAGACAGGCAGGCAGATGGTCAAAGGAGAGCGGTCATGGTCTTAGCGCAGACTCTCCACAGACTGTCTGGATCACTGCAGACCCAACCTGGTCACGTAGGTCTCCCTCTCCATCCACCGAGGAGGGGGATCTATTAAAGACCACTGTTGTCTACAGTATGTTGCATTTAGTTAAATGTGCTTGCTAATTAAGATTTTAATTTAAATAATCTTATATCGATTCATTAATTCCTGAAATCAATTTTTAAATATAAAAGTATTTTTCCGAGTATGAAAGAGGTAGCCACCCAGGAGTGAAGTAACCTGGCTGCACATGAACCATCATGGCTACTCCACTGAAGGCGCCACCAAGCCTTCACTGTCTCCAGTGAAAAGCTGGACAAAAGCAAAAGCATATGGAAGATGTGCAAAATGGAGCTGAAATACTGTGGAAGTACCACAAATCTCAGAAGTAAATAAAAAGCTAAATAAAAAGTGCATTATTGTAACTGCTTTAGGATCTGTTCTTAATTTTAAAATTAATATATTTAATTTACAAGCTTTAAAGGGTTCTTTCTACAGCACATTTCCGAGATAAATGATCATAATTATAATATTTCTGGCTGAGTTAAAATTGAATTGAGTCGAATAAAATTGTGAAAGAGAACTGAATTGGTTGTAGAAATCTGTGACAATACCCAGCCATGCTCTGAGGCATGAATGTGAACATGAGTGGTCATTTGCCTCTATGTGATGGTCCTGTGATTGACTGGTGACCTCTCCAAGGTGTACCCTGCCTCTCACCTTATCTCAGCTGCTGTTGGACAACTCAGTAAACAATTTGAGAAATGGATGGATGCCGGTAACACCTCAGAACTCTGATTAAAGCATCCGATGTGATATCCCTGCAGCTCTAGTTCACTCATTGCCCCTCAGCCATAAAAGGCTAATGGGTTATTGGCATGGACACCCAAGTTTGTGAATGCGATAACTTGAGAATCAGACAATGTAGGAGTTTCAAATTGATGCCATAGGTTTAGCCACGGACATCTCCGATAAGTCTGAATCTGTGACCTCAACCTCAAAGTCAAGGTCAGAGGTCAAGCTTTCAGAAAATCTTCTGAATGAGATTGAGAATGAGTTTTCATATCAAAGGTGCATCTACTAGGAGGCTGAGGGGTAGCACTGGTGTCCACAATACAGATAAATTTCTGTTACATATTGTAGCAACTAAGCATCAATATATCAACTTTCTTCCCCCAAATTTTTGATTTGCAACACTAAGCAAAACATTATCTTTGTTCTATCATACTAGTTCAAATTGTTACCCAATTTAAAGGTATGTGACATTTATGGATTAAAATACTTAAGCTTTAATAATATTCAAACTCATATTGATGCAGTACCATTGTCTTCACGTCACTGGTATTATGTCTCCTTTGATCATGTCAGATGTTGGGCTAATGCTAATGTGAACCGATTACTTTTTAGATAACATGTACTTTATTGCGTCCAGATGCAGGAAATTCTTTTGTTCATATCCACCATCCACCCTCCGTACACGTCCAAACCTTCTCAACTGTGTCTCCATATTGCTCAATCGCTAATGTTCTGTAAAACTAAAAAAAGGAAAGTAAGGAAAACAGTTTTAAATTAAAGCAAAGAAATTTTAATAGACGCTAAAATACAAAATCCAGATCTGCATTCAGAAATGTGTGAATTTAAAACCATATTTACTATACATGTGTAAATAAGCTCAAACCTCCAATCAGACTGTTATGCGGTGCAGGAACGTCATAAAAAAACATTCAAATTTGCACTTGTCATTTAGGAACATGTTACATCCAAGCTGATGCTTTGAAACAGTACAATCAATAAACACGCACACACACACACATGTTTTTTAATACATGAAATCAGGTAGAAAATATACACCAGCACACAAATAATTTAGAGCTCAGTGGACAAGTTACAGGAATACAAGGAAGATGTTCCACTATTTCCAATAAGAAATGAAAATACCGCAGCTGTTTACTGAAACTGGATGTGTTCTGAGGAGGATGAAATGTATCATATTCACACTGCTTTGGCACACATCTAATCAGATACATATCTGATTTCTCAGAAATCAGAATACCCGACTTACTTTCTGATTGTTGTTAAATATTCACACCGTTTAAAAAAATCATTGCAAATTTTCTAACATTTCTCCTGCATTAAATGTTAGTAAATTTAAAAAAATACTCTAGCTTGGATGGACTCAGTCCATTAAAGAATCTATATGAAATATTGATCTACTTATTTTAATCAGAAAAATGTTCCATTTTTATATTCAGTACTCGTTTGGTTTCCTTAGAAACATCTCTTAAACAAGGTAGTGAGAAGACATAGCTGAAGCTGCTAAAAAATAAGAAAAAAATGAATGTGATCCTGATAACATTTGTAAATATTACCAGTTCAGCAAGAATATTCAGCTGGAGAAAAACAAACAAACAAAAAAAAAAAAAGGACATCAGAACCTCAGTCTGCCGAATTAGATTAAAAAAAAAAAAATCTGAGTACAAGCATGAAATGATGTGGAGCGATGTGGTTTCCTCTGTGGATGCACTTGGTTATGTAGAAATCATGAGCTAACTACCAAGATCATCTTACTCCAGGTTTAAGTCATTTTGTGCAATAACATCCAAAGAATATCCAAAACTTTAAGGCCACACAGATTACAATTAGCACGATCTGTCAGATCCATTTCTTCCTCATTAGACTGAAAACGTGCAGCAAACAAAAGCAAAGAGATATGCTTCCAGGACAAAATACATGTCAATCAATGACAAACACTTCATCTTATTTATATTACAGGATATTCCATCAGTGTGGAGGACCGCAAGCTCACTGCACCCACATGAAATGTAAAATATTTATATTTTATGTACAAGAAATGCTGAAATAGCACTGAGTCAACTTCATGCTTTACACTCCAGTTTGCACTTTCCCTCCACTGCTTGCCTTTTTGTTTGTTTGTTTTTTTTTTAAAAACACCCACTTCAGACGATATAACTCTGCATAGCACACACTGAAAGTGACAAGCAAAAGGAGATACAGGGAAATGCTGATGGTGAAGGGTGAAGGAGCTTAACCTGGCTCAGGGTCTGTACATTATGAGGTCAAATTCTTATTTCCAGAAATCTGGCCGATGGCTTCAAAAGGCTCATTTGTTCAGCTTTAGTTTAATTAATTATCCAGACCTGATAATGTACAGACATTGACCTGCTAAACAAGCTCAGTTTAGCTAAATCTACCATTAGTTGTTTGCCTGGAAGGCTCCCTGGGCAGCAGAGGAAGCTGTTCCAGCAGCAGCAGTTTGGAAGGTTTTACTGGTGAAGACGCCCTGAGAGAACTCCTGCTGCGCCTTCTGGAAACTGGCCCCAGTACGTCGGTACATGCTGTGGACCTGAGGAGGAAGAAATTGTGAGAAAATTGCTGTTTAAACAGGTAGGTCATCCCTGTATGGGAGGAGACACCAAACGAGCTACAGTGGGGCAAAAAAGTATTTAGTCAGCCACCGATTGTGCAAGTTCCCCCACTTAAAATGATGACAGAGGTCAGTAATTTGCACCAGAGGTACACTTCAACTGTGAGAGACAGAATGTGAAAAAAAAAATCCATGAATTCACATGGTAGGATTTGTAAAGAATTTATTCGTAAATTAGGGTGGAAAATAAGTATTTGGTCACCTCAAACAAGGAAAATCTCTGGCTCTCAGACCTGTAACGTCTTCTGTAAGAAGCTTTTCTGTCCCCCACTCGTTACCTGTATGAATGGCACCTGTTTGAACTCATCATCTGTATAAAAGACACCTGTCCACAGCCTCAAACAGTCAGACTCCAAACTCCGCCATGGCCAAGACCAAAGAGCTTTCAAAGGACACCAGGAAAAGTATTGTAGACCTGCACCAGACTGGGAAGAGTGAATCTACAATAGGCAAGCAGCTTGGTGTGAAAAAATCAACTGTGGGAGCAATCATCAGAAAATGGAAGACATACAAGACCACTGATAATCTCCCACGATCTGGGGCTCCACGCAAGATCTCATCCCGTGGGGTCAAAATGATCATGAGAACGGTGAGCAAAGATCTCAGAACCACACGGGGGGACCTGGTGAATGACCTGCAGAGAGCTGGGACCAAAGTAACAAAGGTCACCATCAGTAACACACTACAACGGCAGGGAATCAAATCCCGCAGTGCCAGACGTGTTCCGCTGCTGAAGCCAGTGCATGTCCAGGCCCGTCTGAAGTTTGCCAGAGAGCACATGGATGATACAGCAGAGGATTGGGAGAATGTCATGTGGTCAGATGAAACCAAAGTAGAACTTTTTGGTATAAACTCAACTCGTCGTGTTTGGAGGAAGAAGAATACTGAGTTGCATCCCAAGAACACCATACCTACTGTGAAGCATGGGGGTGGAAACATCATGCTATGGGGCTGTTTTTCTGCCAAGGGGACAGGACGACTGATCCGTGTTAAGGACAGAATGAATGGGGCCATGTATCGTGAGATTTTGAGCCAAAACCTCCTTCCATCAGTGAGAACTTTGAAGATGAAACGAGGCTGGGTCTTCCAACATGACAATGATCCAAAACACACCGCCCGGGCAACAAAGGAGTGGCTCCGTAAGAAGCATTTGAAAGTCCTGGAGTGGCCTAGCCAGTCTCCAGACCTCAACCCCATAGAAAATCTGTGGCGGGAGTTGAAAGTCCGTGTTGCTCGGCGACAGCCCCAAAACATCGCTGCTCTCGAGAAGATCTGCATGGAGGAATGGGCCAAAATACCAGCTACTGTGTGTGCAAACCTGGTAAAGACCTATAGTAAACGTTTGACCTCTGTTATTGCCAACAAAGGTTATGTTACAAAGTATTGAGTTGTATTTTTGTTATTGACCAAATACTTATTTTCCACCCTGATTTACGAATAAATTCTTTACAAATCCTACCATGTGGATTCATGGATTTTTTTTTCACATTCTGTCTCTCACAGTTGAAGTGTACCTCTGGTGCAAATTACTGACCTCTGTCATCATTTTAGGTGGGGGAACTTGCACAATCGGTGGCTGACTAAATACATTTTTGCCCCACTGTACCTCTGCTGGAAAATAAATCCCGCTTCGGCCTGGTACTGCATGAGGTCTCTTCCTACTAAAAATCATCAAGTACGGCTCATAGGGGATCAACTGATTTTGGCTTCTCTCTAACATAAAGCAATTTGCAATGACAATTTTGATCTGGTGCTATAAAAATGAAGTGGAATTATTATTTTATTTCTAAATTGAATTTAGCAGGCAGCACAACAAGAGGGTTCCTGGTTCAAACATGCTGGCCAGATGGGTTTCTCTCTGGATACACTGGTTTCTTCCCACAGACTAGAGATAAGCATGTCGTATTTCTAAAAATGCCTTAGATGTGAGTGTGAATGACGGTCTTTCTCTCTGTGTTAGCCTTGTGACACAATGGTGACCTGTCCAGGATCTACCTTGCTTCTTGCCCTATTAGAAGCATAGGGCTGGGATAGGCTCCTGAACTGGACACACATGTAAGAATGAATGAATGGCTGGAATTCCATTTCATTGTGATTGGTGCACTTGAAGGATTTGCACTGGTGTTAACCAAAAATCAACCATAACATTACACAGACATCTAGCAACTGTTGATTAGTGAGTCAACAAGTAAAATAACCAGAGATAAAAACTGTGTTCTGAAGAAAATTAAGAAAAAAAGAAAAGAAAAGTGAGGCAACTCTTACCATCTTGAGCAGAATGACAGACATCACAGCGCACAAAGTGAAGAGGATGGCCACTATGATCATGATGATTCCCACTGCACGGTGTTCACTGATGATAGTGAATGCAGAGAGCCAACCACTGCAACAAACAGCAGAGTTTTAGGTGATCTTATGAACAGCATCAGTGAAACTTAAAATTGTATTCAACAGAAGGAAACATACAACATACAGCGTACAACACATGTACGCTGCTATATTCGATTTGAGGAGAAGAGAAGAATGTGTTTTGGAAGCAGCCGGACAAAAACAAATGCCAACCACTGGTTAAATAATTAACGTGAAATAAATGAACATCACTGCCCTCATTTTCTGTTGCTCTTATTCTTCTTTTTACCTTTAAAACTCTGTTTGACTTTAATACATTTATAATTAATTTGATCGTAATATTAAGAAGTTAAAAAAATAGGAAAAAAAACAACAACAAACAAACACAAAGTAAAAAACAGCAGGTTAGTATTTAAAATGGATCACTGGTTAAAGAGCAGAGGTTATGACACCGTATTCTGATGCAGTTTAAGCTGAAACACATTTAGATTGGGAAAAGAGAACAAAGAAATGGTGGGGTAACAGACTGCAAGCAGCAGAAACTTACAGAGTTACCCGCAGACAGAGAGGCAGCAGGCTAGAGGCTGAAGAATGGAAAGTTTCTGTCGTGAGAGATGAAAGATTGCAGAAAATGAAGGAAAGAGAGAGGACGGCAGCTGACAGGCCAAATGACCGGTAATAGTTCTGATTATTTAACGCAACAAATCACAAGCACACAAAACACTTTGTCAGTCAGGGGGACACGATCACAACGTGAATACTCCCGCGAAACCAGTTATTTTATTATCTATTCATAAGCTCTTATGAGATTCATACATACTATGAATTAATATTAATATAAACATAATTATTCTGTCAAAATTATATGTTAAATTATAACATTTGTTCGAACTTGAACTTAAAATATACTTATTGCAATTTCTGGTGTTTAAAAATAGTTTTTTAAACTTCTAAATTTCACTAAAGCCGCCAACAGAATATGAAATAACTGTTACGACTTTATATCCAAAATGTCTGTGGTTTGTGATGAAGATGCACAAACTGAAATTGAAATAGGACTCTGATTTACTTTCATGCAATGCATATATCTACCATAACATGCTGGACTAATATAAGCTTTATTTATAGAGATATGTAATTAAATACAGATTAGAGTTTAAAAAAAATAATTTGAAATTTGCAGAGGGTAATAAAAAAAAAAGCTATCCTATTATATCCTTAACATATTATTTCAAGTATATGCTTAAAAACCATAAACGTAATGCCCACATATTTACTTTTGAAGAAGCCATCTGGAAAACTAAAGTTTTTATTGAAAAATAGGACATACATGACACTCACCTGTTGCCCCAGTGAGGTATGCCTATTGACTGGATGATGAAGATTACCACTTGGCAAAAAAACACAAAGAAGAACAAGAAGAAGCTGAAGGAGCTGTCAGTCCTGAAAAAAAGAGGAAAAAACCATCCATTAAACTTTCAGACTTAGAAAACACATTTATATCAGGAGTACAGTTATATGAATGTAAGTGACATGTGCAAGTGCAAATCTTTACCATGGCAACGCTGTAATATAAATGTAATGTGTGAAATACACACTGTGACAGCACAAAAATTACAAGGGAAAGCGAATACATCTGGCGCAGACGCATTATCGTTGTTACAAAAAGTATCAAAGTTATCAGACATTTTTCTTTTTGTTCACAGCAGTTGATCGAAACTTAAAAATAAACTCACAGGGTTTTTTGTTAAATTTATACACAATACATTTGGGAACAAACATTTCAAAAGCTAATGCATTAATGTACACGTCTGTAAAATCCAGATGAAAAAATGCCTTTTAAGCAGAGTTCTTAAAAACACACATCACTGTCCACACACGGGGTCAAATGATGCATACAGTACCTTTCATGATGGGGGGACTCACCTGAAGGCCTTGTAGACGGGTCGGTACCAGCAGAGGAAGGAGCAGGGAGCAAAGAGGATGAGCCAGAGAATGGAGAGACCAAAGTCCACACCATTGCTTGAAGCCGTGGTGAAGAAAGCCAAACATGCCAGCAGGTTGAGGAACAGAGTCACACAGTTGACTGAGGACGACAGTAGAGAGAGTCAGTGATTGTATTCTAGTCAGAATTTCAGTATCATGTATGTATACAGCAAAGAAGAACAAAAACTAAACAGTACTGGCTGGAGTGTTTTTCCCATCACACCAACCGGTGTTGTTAAGAAGTGATTTTAGGGTACATTTTTACACCGATTCAGAGCTTCAAACCTTCCTGAAAGGTTTTTACTTCTCAGACTTCCAATGTCCGCCCCCCTAAAAATGTAATGTGCTTACACATCCAGAGGTAGTACATCATCTTGCAGACTCTCTGGCACTCTGGGGGGATTTCCTCTGAGAAGTCCTGGTAAAAACATGGTTTGATGGGGAAGAACTTTGGAAGTGGAGGCCAGTTGTTCTCTTTACCTGTCGAGTCAAGAGATAACATCAGCATGGCAAACTATAAATACAAGACAGCAGATATATCATGAGCACGAATAGAGTTTAACAAAAAGCAACCGGTGGTTATTTTTAAAATACTGACACATTCATCTGAGTCATTTACTCAAGTGTGTGGGAGTCAATGTACAGCAGCATTCCTACCTAAGCAGGCTGGATAATGTCACTGCTGTGCCTCTGGAACATAACTGCACTGTTTACATAAACCTATCTAAGCATCTGCTTTTTAAACTAAACTAAAAACTTATCACCGCAAGTTTACATCAGCAGATGCAGCACATGAAGACACATTTCACCAAACATTCAGTCATTCACCAGAGTTGATAATTAACAGATAATGATCTTCATATTATTGTTATAGCTCTTTGCAGACCTATTGATATGAATATCAGAGCCAAAAAAAAAAAAAAAAAAGCCAGTGAGTGCAAGGATGTAGTTTTATATTTGTCTTTGGTACATAATGCCCACGTTGCAAATCATTGTCTGTTATCAGGGCGCTGTGCTGAGGAGTTTTGTTTTTAATGACCTGTCGGGCCTCTGCTCTGTAGCTCATGCTCTCTGCGGTCCAGCTCGGCAGCTTTCCTCTCCAGCTCTTCCTGCTGCCTCAGCAGGTTGGCCTGAGCTGCAGCAGCAGTTACCTGAAAAAGGAGGAAACGCTTCACTCAACCACCACATTAGATGCACAGAAAATTACCTAAGCCACTGTCAGGAGACTCCGATTTCATGCAGATAGCAAGGAAACGGTGCAGAAATGATTCACTTCACATATAAGCTTTCTAGTTTCAGTTTTTAACACCCAAGACAGCAATCAGTCGCTGTGAGCCACTTCAATAAACACTCTGAATTGCATCTGTTTTCACAGGCATCTAAAAGGGTGTACTTGACTTTTAAATGACATATTACAGGAAATACATATTCATGGTTATCATATCTGATCTCTGACTTGCCAGGAAGAGGTAGGATGCAGGTGATCTGTTTTGCTATTCATGAATATTTATAGGACAGAACAAAGAGCTTCATTATAATAATGTGTAAAGTGAGTAGATGTTTGTGTAGCAACCACACATCCTGACGTAAGGACCATACTGAGAGTCTGAAGGGACAGATTGCCCTTTAGACTCATCCAGTTATTTTAGAATTCTAAAATGAGCCACGTGTTGCTAAAAAATGCAATTTCTAAACATTTTAGAACGTCTTTGTGCTGAATCCGTGTACCTGCTCTCATTTACTGTCTTAGCTGTTTGGTGGTTATTGAAATTTTGTGATTTTTCACCTGAGATTCTGGCATTTCGGGCAAAATAAATTTATATTAAAAAAACGATTCACAATTTTAATGAATCGATTTCACGTTATCCAAGCCAGAATCGATTTTAATCGATAAATCGATTATAAAAACCAACCCCTAATTAAAAGCTCAGTTTTGTGATCTTTTTGGCAAAATAAGGTTTGGACATTTAGTTCGATGTAGCAACTAAATGGCTTTGAGTAAAAGAAACGGCTACAGCATCTGTGTGAAAAAATAACTGTTAATTAAACAGGCAGGATAAGTAGAATTGGAACTTAAGAAAATACTCTTTCTTAGTGGTTTCCAAACTTTTAGTACCCAGAGCACAGCAGAGGGCAAGACAAAATGCACACCTCCATTCACACTGTCACTAAATAACATCCAATTGTCATCGTAGTTATTATGAGTTCTTCTAAATGTGCTGCAGTAGGAATATGTGATTAAGAGCCCATCTGTGATATCTAGACCTAGGATAAGAACTGAAATTTTTTAAATGTATTTATTGAATTTCAATAAATGGTCTTGCTCATCTTGGCTTAGATGTAGTGGTCTTCTACAGTAGGTTTGAGTTGCTCTCAAAAATGTTTTACTACCAGATGTATTTTTAGCTTGCTTTGCACAATGTTAGCATTAGCCAACCTCTCCTGACAGACTGGGGCCGTCTTACAGCTTCAGTAAACTGCAACTGAGTCTTATTCTGCTCTTTGTTGTCAATCAGGGCTTCGATGTATCTCAATCTCATAATTCCCACCATCCATCAACTGAAAAAACAGAGTGAGGTCACATAATTGTGCAATAATAATGCTAGATTGTTATAAAATCTCACCCACACCTGCTCATTCACCTTCATAAAAATATTTTTTTTAATCAGAGAAGTGGTGGGTTTGGTATAAATTCTCACCTGTGGACTGGGCTCTGTAGATGGCTGTAGCACAGCAGGAGATGTGGTGTGAGCTGCTAGTCCATCCTAAAAAACAACAATAAGCAAATAAAAGATTCAAATGCAACCAGTAAAAGAGAAGGAATACCAGGAAAACAAGGCTAAGAAGATAAAGGGAATGGCGACATAAGCAGGCCAAGACCAAAAAATTGAAATGGTGAACTGAAAGATGGTGAGAAAAAACAAAAGATACAATATTTTGACAGGAAAACGAAATAATGAGGAAATGTGCAGATAAGACACCATCAAATGGTTTCAAAACCAACAAAATGAGTAGAAAATGTAGCTTCCAGATGTCTTACACTGGGTTGAGCAGAGAAAGGGTTGTACTGGTCAACTGGTTCGATGTTGGATTTTGTCACCTGAGTGACAGAGGGATCCTGGAAAAACAATAAAAATAATAATAAAAACACGTGCGCATCTTTATCAACTTATAATAATGAGTTACCTGAAAATCTACAAATACATTTTGATCCAATTTCTGTCTATGATGACAGCTTGGAAGTATTTCTTATCTTTGAGCTAAAAGCTGCAGAAATAAGTGTAGGTGCTATGCAGTAATGAAAAAGAGGCCTCTTGTACCAGGTTTGGTGAGCTGCTATTAGAGGTAAGTGCATTTACATGGCTTAACTGACATGGCTTAACTGAACAGTTTTGCAAGAATATAAATAAATATAAAATAAAATAAATATATATTTATAAATATAAATAAAAAAAGAATATCAAGTTTATTTAGACTTAAAATCTACAAAGAAGAAATTCATTTAGTGCTGTTCATTTTCTCTCCAGAAGAACTCTTTGTTATAAGCTTTACCATTTCCTGAAACACTGAAAGCAACCCTCAAAAAGAAAAAAGCCGAGATTATGAAATCTCGTATCATGCTTTGCCAAAGTCATAAAGTAAAGTACAATAACATCCAGCAATAACCTCTGAGGTTCCTGGTAATATTACCCCTGGAGAAGCACTGGTAATCATTAAATGACTCTAGTGAGCTCACTATTGATTTAACCACTCTATAATATGAGAAGGCACTGCTTATTTTGACACGTCTGAGAAAAGAAAGTCAGGACCTGATAAATTCCATCAATGCAGTTCAGTACATTTTACACACATGCACGCAATTATAGATTTCTCTCAAAGCCTTTTAAGACCTTTTGGAGACCTTTTAAAGGCTTAAAAACATTATATTCACATACAGTTTTCTTCCTCCAATAAACCTTTTTATTAAGGAATTAAAACTGTAAAGCACAACCTAAATCTAAAATAAAAAACTAGAAAGCATGTTTTGACATCTGCACTGGATGATGACACTATTTTGGCAGCTTGTGGCATCCCAACACATGACCAAAAATTTTAATGATGCACTTTATATTGGCATGCAAAAACAAATATGAGGGGGGTAAAAAGGTACCAGGAAATTTTTATTCACACCAAAACTACAACAGTAACTGTGAATTCCTGCCATACATGACGCCACTTCAGCCCAACAGGGTCTCTGGAGCCTCCTGTGATGTACCGGTAACACGCATGTGTCGTGATGTAATTCAACAAGGGTCTGTCCTATTTGAAAGGAAGACGGTAAGATTTCTAGGATGTGCCAACAGCTTAATTGCAAATTGTCCTTTTGTATTTGTATTTAAGTGGTTGTCAGTCAATATCGGTAAGGACAACCAAAGAGACCCTGCAAAGAAAAATTACAGTCTCAATTAAACTTACACAAATATTTTATTGTTCTCCATCTTCCTGACACAGCTTCAGCTTCTGTTTAACTTAATTGCTACCACTTGTCCCAGTTACACCTGACACAATTATTTCTGATTTTTTTCTCCTCTCCAATCTATAGCCCCCGACGACGATGAGATTCTCTGATCCAGTACCTGAAGTTTTTAGACACACCTTTACACTCAGCAGTTCGCTCAGAATAAAGGCTCAAATTCAGCCCAGCTACAAATACCAGCTTTGAAAAAAAAAAATCCAGGTCTTAAAATGGGACACAGCTCAAGATGTGTCGGGGGTGGGGCCCGTAGGCTCAGTCTGGAAAACTTGGCCTAGTTGTTCAGCAGCAGTAGTCAGAGTCTGAATCAGAGATGTCTTCAGGTAGATTGGAGAGATTTTTTTTCCTCCAAAAGGTTCAATAACTATAACCTACATAACCAGTGAAGGGGCTATCACAAAACTGAGTTAGCAGGTTTGTATTCTTTTCCTGTGTCCTAGTCAGAAGAGGTTCATGGTTTCTTTACAGAGGATGAACAGAAACTCCATACTGTCTGCTCCATGGCCATGTCTTGAGCAGACACACCACACGACATAGGCTGAACCAGCTTGTTTCTGATGGTGGTGCAACCTCTGGCCTGCTCTTCACGTCTTTCAGTAGGGAAAGTATCTGAGCCTTGATTTCTATGAATATCCCTTTGATATCTGGATTCTTCAGAGGGCTGGGCAGTGGAGTCAAACACTCCTTGTATTTGGAGCCCTAGTCAGTTCTTTTCTTCGTGAAGTCTAGCAGCAGCGAATTAGTTGACAGTTGACAATGGAAATAATGGCTTCCTAAGGCTCAGTTTGTTAAGCCCTCTGGGACTGAAAATTGAAGCAGCTGAACAAGTTCCAAAAACTGCAGTTCTTCTGATGGCCACTTGAGGTTTACTCAAAATGTGAGTTACAGTGGAAGGATATGCATATTTGATTTGGCACAGATTATTACATATTGTGTTTGCAACCCTCCCAATGACCTTTGTCTACTTCAGGTCTCGATTTCAGCAACATACCAACATGGCAGCAGCCACAACAGCAATATTTAAAATTCAGAAAGCAGAGGGTTATGCAACAGTAGCTATAACCACTGTCATATACATATATGAAATAAACAATTTACTGATAGGGTGTGGTGGTTGCTACTATGTTGTAAAATGTAACTTGTGCATATGTAGACTCATACCTTGTCCTCATTAAAACATTCCTTATAAAAGGTTTGAATGTAACTCAACAACCTGTGATGTTCTGGAAGAACCTGAAACTATGCTGTAAATTACTCTGACAAGGTCTCAGAGATAATCCCAGACTGGCACATAAAAAGAAACATCTAAACACATATATATACACACCAATATCTAATATTTACACTAGAACATATTGTAACAACTAAGCTTTTATTTGGAAATGATGGTGTACAATGCAGTCCTGAGAAATGCTGCATCTGCAAGTTTGTGTGAACTCGGTGGGTGATCAAAAACAAAAACTATGACACAGTAACAACTTCCAGAATCACTTCAATAATCTGGGACAAATTAGTCCTTCCTTTAAAAGGTTGACGGAACGAGTACTTCACATGACTACGTGACACGTCACTCACCAACAGTGTGATAAGAGCTCGCCTGCTTGTTAATATGTGCTTGTGACACACCTGTAAACATTCCCAGACGGCAACATAGAGACGTCTGAGTGAGATGATCAACAGCTAGCAATATAAAGGGAAAAGGGTGAATGGAATTAACCTCTAAACCCAACTTAAATGACCCATGATACATTTTACGAAACAACTCCTTGTTGCCTGCAAAGATATTCAAAGGCTCTCGTTCAAAACGTCTTTACCTAATTGCACAGGTAAAAAAAACATATGCTTAGTAAACAGCGAGGAGTGGCTTATTATACATCCTTTAGAGAGACAAACCGACAGCAGTGAATAAAGTAACTGATGACAGCAAACTTACACAGTCTCTGAAATGAAAACCGAGCTGGGACAAGCCTCAAACAAGAGGACAGCATCTTCAAAACAATAGACAGACATACAAAGATGCAGTTTTCCATATATGCCGATATATGGAAAACTGCATAAAGTATATAGATGACATGTAAACATGGCATATTTTAATACAAAAATAATACAGTGACTTTAACGTCTCTGTACAAGGAAACCGGACATGCTCTCATAACTGCTGATTCCCTAGGTGTGGCCATTTCAAAATAGCAGCTGGATACTACTACATTTTACATTAGATACCACAGCCATGGGGTGCAGGTTTAGCTCACTGGGTGAACAGGTGACCAAAAGCAGTATGGCATGGGTCCGTCTCCAACCCGCGACCTTTTGCTGCATGTATTCCCCTTTCTCTACCTGCTTTCCTAACCATAGGAAAGTGACACACCTGTAAACATTCCCACCCGTAAACATCTTCACTGCATCTGTCCAGCAAAGGCCCAAAAATAATAATTTAGATACCACAGTGCTACAAATGATAGAAGCACATGCTCAGAAAGGCCTACAGGGGGAAAAAGCAGCATAGTGCAGTCTGCAGTCCACAAACATGCACATTTTAACATTTTTAATATTCTTTCAAAGGTTGGTAACATGTTAAATATTTAATGTGACCACAGACAGCGAGCTTTTATGAATAGAACTGCTTTTCAGAGTACATATTATACTCCAGCTGCTACTAGGGTATTTATCCAGTCCACCCACCAAACAAACAGAAGTCTCCACTGACGTCACACCTATTGAACACTTGAGATAACAAAAGTTCCATTCTGCAATACTGTAAAAGCATAATGCCACTTAAATCTTACACAGAATAGTACCCACAGGTCATTGGTTTTGATTTGGAGTGTGATAAGAGCAATTTACTGTTAAATATGTCACACTAAATGTGAGGCCTGGTTGAACCTTGGACTCTGAATGCTCCTATAAACTGTTGCTCTCTCTGCAATAAGATGGATTTCTTAACATTTGGTAGAACTGAAAAACCCTAACAACAGCACGTGTGTGTTAACAGATGCAAACACCCACTTATCTATGCGGTTATTCAAATCTGACATCATGATCAAGCCATTGTGATTAATCTGCTAAGTTTCTATTCACCTTTTATGTTGCATTTTATCTAATTCTACATTTTCAAGAATGGCCACTGTTACTAAAATGTTACACTTCATTTCAAAAACTGTTAAATAAGGAGAGTTATGACAGGTTTAATTTTGTTTTTTTTACTTTATGAATTTCATATTGCATAATAAGAAGGAAAGATGGAAAACATAAACAGGTTCTTTACTACTGCAGAAACTAGGCTAACATATCTAGCTCATGTCCTAGAGAAAAAAAAGAAAACTTGTGGAGTGTGAGATAATTCCTGACAGACTTCAAAGGTTTCCGTGAAAGAGAAAGAGAAAACCTGATATAAAAGGACTGTTTCCCTGCATGTACATGCACATGTACAATAAATCATGCATTCTTATATATACACATATATATGGATAAAAAATAACAAGCAAAAGATGATGGTTAACATTTTTAAATTGGTGCTCTTCCATTGTTGGGTTTGAAACTTCTGTGTGTTAAATACTGTGTTAAAGGAGTATGAGACACAGTGACAAAAACTAGGTTTTTAAAGAGTAACTTACATTAGGGATTAATCAATGTCAGAGTCTCCCTAACTGCTGCTGCCTCTGTGTCAGCCATTTATTTCATTTTCATCCTTTTTCTTGGCTGGCATAATATTAAATCACAGACTGGTGCATTTAAAGGGGTTGTCTACTCTTACTGAGTACTCAAAGCACTTAAAGACTAAAAGCCACATCTTCCTTTTCACACACATATTCACATTGTACTTTATTCTACTTGTCTTTTTCTATGACTTCTGTTACTTTCTTTCATTTTCAATTTCAGATGAGGACTAGGCAATAATGGAGGTAAAATTGCCCAAGGACACTTTTCCATGCAGACTGAAGCAGCCAGGGGTCAAACCACTTCCTTTATGAATGGCAAATAATTCTAGCTCCTGAGTGTACTACAAAGTACAATTAATGGGTCAGTGAGCTTGTCAAACCTAACGTGACAGTTTCTTGTGTCTCAAAAGTGGCTCTCTTCATAACTGGCCAAATTACCTTGGTAACTTAGACTGAACACATAGCCTTGTCCGGAGCAGTAACCACCACTGTGATCCCCATTACCTCAGACTAGGGTTTTAGGTTTTGTCAAGCCTGCTAACACTAAGAAAACCTGGCTGTGTTTACAGTATACCCCTCAAAGCTTCAACACGTCTTTGTGAAAAAGCCAACAGAAACATTAATGACCAAATGTGAAATTCTGGGCTTGTTTCAGTTATTAACCCATTTTAGTGCAAGGGAACAAAAGAAAATCTATAAAGATATAGCAACTAAACACTCTTACTCTCACTATTTCTGAACATTTATCCAGAGAAAAATGTATGGGAACATGAGGATAAGAACATTCCCAGTAGGCTTTCCTACTATAAATCTGTTCATATAACTAAATATTATTTCAGTGCATATAAAGAAAGACCTTAGTTTGTCGCTCGCCCTTTTTAATATTTTAAAGTGAAGGGAGGACGTTCCTATTTCCACAAACAACTGGCCTACTATCAGACATCCTGTGTGCTAGAAGCTCTTTGTAGAGAGAAAACCAACAGTTTCGATAAACGTCACATTACAAACCACCAGAACTAAAACAAATCACGTCTAAGACATTAGAAATACACACAATAATGTACATTATCTTCCGAAGGAAGCAGAAAATAGGTACTGTGGCTTAAAAAATATATCTGACACACATTTCAAGTTTAACTTCCTGCAACTAAACTCACAGGATATGCAGCCGTTTTACAAGCCACGTGATTGGTTAAAAAACTGTCAGTCACACTTCCTGCCAAATGGTTGCAATCCTCAAAGACGTAGGTTCCCGCCCCGACATCCACCCAACAAGTTTCCTGGCGTGCTGGCTACCGTTTAACTGCCGCCGTTTGATATGTCACCGACTGCGCCTTATAATCTCAGTCCTCGTACTTACATTGAAAGGGTTTTCGCTGGCAGTATCTGCGAACGGGTTGGTATCAAATTCCGACATTTTGAAAATGTTGCGAGGTGTTCTTTTTGTCTTCTCTGAAGGTGGAGTTAACAACAAACTCTTCCCTATCGCTTCTGGTGCCTGTCCTACCACTTCCTCGAATAAAGTTTAAAGCGCATGCGCACTGAGCCAGTTGGACGATGACGTGTGCGTCAAATGATGCGCAGGTAATCAAAGCGCGCCACCTGCAACCCCTCTCGGCGCCGTTTGAGATTAAAAGCAAATTCCAGTTGTTATGTCTTATCATTTTTATTATTATTATTTATTTTCTTTACCTACATGTTAACCTTGTTTCTATCTTACTTCACTATATTGTGCAATTGTTAACCAGAATCAGAATACTTCATTGATCCCTAGGGGAAATTATGTTGGTTACAGTGCTCCAGTACAAACAGTAACAAAAATAGACAAAACAAGAAGTAAGAAATAGCACAATATATACATACATATAAGTCACTTACGACTAAATATCTGAATAAGAAAGAAGAGCATGTGCAAAAAGGATGTAGCTATTGCAGTATACAGTGTGTTAGGTGGATGAGTTGTACAGGGAGATGGCCACAGACAGGAATGATTTCCTGTGTCGTTCAGTGGTGCTTTTTGGTAATCTCAGTCTCTCACTGAACGTGCTCCTGTGGCTAGCCAGCATGTCATGGAGTGGGTGGGAGGAATTATCCAACATTGTCTTTATCTTGGACAACATTCGCCTCTCCGTCACCACCTTAAGAGAGTCCACCTCCATCCCCACAACATTGCTGGCCTTGCAGATCAGTGTATTGAGTCTGTTGGCATCAGCAGCCCCTCAACCTGCTGCCCCAGCATGCAACAGTGTAGAGGATAGCTCTGGCCACAACAGACTTGGAGAAAATCCTGAGCATTGCATTGAGCATAACGATGTTGATATGAGTCCATGGCTTATATTGTAGATGTTATTTGAGTTTTTGTTATTAAAAACCCCCACAATCTTATTTACCCAACAAACTGATTACTAAACTAATAATGACAACAACAACAACAACAATAATAATAAAGTATTAATAAACTATTTGTGAATCCTGTGGATGCCTCTGCATTTCTTCCTTTGCTAAATCCATGAATCTTCTCTGAGGTCTTCCTCTTTTTCGCATCCTTCTGTAGTTACAGTTTGCACATCACCCTTGTTCTTGAAAATTCATATCAGTGCACTTCACCTCCTTTCTTCAGGCATCCTCTCATTCTCCAAGATTGTGTCAACCAATCTGGTCAGTAAGACAACATCTCCATACCTCCACAGGTATGTCATTTGGACCAACCACATTTCCACTCGTAGTTCGTTTCATAGCTGGCTCATTAAATTTTCTGAAAAATGTGTAATGTATTTATAGAAAAAATATATATAAGAGAAGACTTCTGTAAAAATCTCATATGTATGAAAAGTTTTAATGCATAAAAAACTCCATACTCTTTTAGTTCAACTTTAATTTACTTATTATAAAAAGAACACACACACTCACACACTCTCTCTATATAGCTATAGATATATCTATAGATATATATGTTTATATGTATATTGTTCTTGTTGTTTTATTTTCTTTCCATTTTGGGTTGGTCCTAACTGTCGGATGTCCTCGTAGGGCATGTCCAGAATGCCCTGTGACCAGTTATGGTCGAATAAATATTAAAACAAACAAACAATCTGTGGCGTTTAGTTTTAATTTTTTGCTTTGTTCTTTTCCAAGCAATTATCTCTGTGGGTAAAAAGATGAAATTATTCAGTTGAATTATTCAAATTAAAAAAAAAAACATCTGCCACGTCCGTCGTGACGTCACCAGCAGCCGTCAGTCGACGTCGCAGACATGGAGGAAGTGAGAGGTGAGAGATTTACTCCTTTTAAACTGTCTGAAATGATCTCTTTTACAGATACATACTCAGCTAGCTAACAGCAGATGTTTGTTTACGCTGCGTGATGTCCGGTGCTGCTCGGTAATATGACGGGAGGCTCGGCGTTACCCGAAAAACCACCTCATTGTTTCAGCCGGCGTTTTGATTGCTTTACGTGTGGCTCACTGTCCTTTTCACTGTGCTGTTAGCACCTCAGCCACAAAGATGGAGTTTAGTATTTTTTCCCTACCGCATATAAAACCTTTACTTTCAGCTACATTTGTCTGAAACCGGCAAACAGAGCCTGCCAAACGTAAAGCTGCTTACTGTGTGTTTCTGTCCTGTGAAGGCTGCACCGTCAGCTGCCCGGTGTTCTGATTAAAAATGTACCCCCAGCAATCCGTTCCGCTTGTCTTACTGGTTTAGCGAAGCAGGTAGTTATTAGAAATCCAGTGAAACTTGTTTAGTTCAAACTGTGATAAGACAGAAAGAGAGGTAATGAGGTAAAGATATATTATTTAAATCAATCAACTCAATAAAAAGTGTTATTAAATAAATTAACATCATATAAAAAGCCGAATATAACACAACAAAGAGCCTAATAAGTAAAACTATGAGGTGTAAGGTAGAGGCGATTTTCCTGTACCTACATAAATCTAATGCATTTTAATATTTTTATAGATGACTTTAACGCAGGTTTTTTCTGATGATTGGTATTGCATTATAAAGGATTACTGGATCGTGGGCACAAAAAACAATTATTACCATGAGCTTCTGATGATATTTAAAGATAGCTTGTTGTTTGAATGATCTTAGAGCAGTACAGCTATCACCATTAAAAGCTCGACATGGGTCTCACTGTGTGTGAAGATGGAAGCCTAATGTGTTATTGTCTCAGTTCTGCTGCTGATAAACTGGCTGCTGTGTGCATATGCACCTGTCAGTAGAACATTAAAGAGGCTCATACTAGAGTTTTGTAACTCACTGTATGTTTTTGTTTTTTTTGTTTTTTGTAATATTTATACACTTATTGCACATTAAATGTTTCCTCCTCAGTGTTTCCCCTGACCTGTGCTGTGCAAAATTATGCATGGGGCAAGGTTGGACTGGACAGCGAGGTGGCCAAGCTGGTGATTGGCGGAGATGCACTTGCTGTCGTAGAGGCTGATAAACCTTATGCAGAGGTAAGGCCCAGAGATATTTGGGGTACCTGTTGGAGGGAGGGTAGTGAACATTTAACACTCAGTATTGAAAATGTACAAGCATGCATGTGATTCATTCTTAAAAGTTAAAGAAACTTAATGTTTTCAGGTTTTCTGAAAACCTGAGACCACTTTGCTGGAACAGAGCTGGAAACTTGGTTTTCACTCTGGTTTTCTGGAATAGGTTTGAATAGAATTGTAGGACTACCATTTCTTGAGATAGCTACGCTTGAGTCGTTTGAGCTTATTTACACTTACTGTCAGCAATGAGGGATCTTTAACATTTGAATTTAGCTCTGTAGTCTTATGTTACCGTTAATGATACACAACTCCTCAGCCAAGCAAAGATAACGTAATCATTTTGGTTTTAAATGCAGTCGTGTCCTAGGCTGTCTTGGCACAGGCTCGGTGCTGTGCAATGCCTTTAATAAGTCTGTCTTTATTTAGCCACAACAGCTTTGCAGTGTTTGTCATAAAGGTCATTAGTTCAGGTTACGATAGTGCTGATATTTTCACGTACTGTGGACCACATCCCTTGGTTGTACACATTTTCAGAAGGATGACTTTGATCAACACATTATGTGACATGTCTTTTTGTTTAACTGACTTTTGGTGTTTTATTTTGTTTTGTTCTTTTTAAGGGACTTGTCACCATAATTCTTCCCACAGCTGTTGCTTTTTTCCCCACAGACTTCCTGTTATAGTCACAGCCATTGCCCCCTGGTGGCTAGTAAAAATAACGCAGATTTAAGGTACCTAAGGCTTTACGTTTCAGACCTGGGCCTCTAATATGAATAAACATTCACGCAAAACTAGTTAACTGGCTAAATTATCCCAGGCATTCCCCTGCCCGTTCGCATAAAAGGGGTGGTCTTGGCACCACCTGACCAATCTAAAGGGGGCATTTCACGGGTTGTATGACTTTTCTTTTTTTTTTTTTCCACAGAAAATGATCCCTATCTGAGCCACCTACTGCAGAGATGTTATCAAATGGTTCTCACTGAGAACCAAGAACATATAAATATACTATATAAGTATGCAAGATTGCAAGATATGTTGTAGAAAGTTATTAATCTGGTTATTTAGCAGTAAAAATAATCATTTAATTCCAGTTATTTACACATTAGAGTCCATTTAAACTTTAAAGCTACACAGCTTGATAAACAAGATGTGGAAACCAATTCAGTTAGTCATGGATCAAAGTGAAATTAATTGTACTGGTTGAACAGGTATTCTCAGTGTGTTTTGTGTTCTAGAACCAGTGTAAAAAAGATTTAGAATCAAATTATAATCAAATCCAACTATATTTGATTTTCTAAATCTCTGAATCATTACACACCCATTCTGTGATATATTCCATACAACACACAGTTTGTGCTTCATTCAGTGGTTTTAGGCACAGCTTAACAAGCAATAGAAAACAAATTCCCCCAGCAGACAATCTATTAAACAACCATGCTGTGAATAAAAGACTCCATAAAAACGTCATTGATTCCAAATGGAAACTCTGGAGGTAGCCTGATTAAATATAAAAACACTATTCAACCTTAGTGTGCTGTCAAATTTGATATGAAGTCAGGAAGTACAGTGTAGGTGTCTAGTTTTTGGATCATCTGTTTGCTCACTGACACGTGACTTTGATAGAGCTTGTCCTTTATTTACAAACTGGAATAGCGCTCTGATCCCGTAGATTACACTCTCATAGTTTGGATTCCTTCCTTTTCACTCGCTATAAATGACCATGGTTTGGAGTATTGGATTAATTGGGTCCATGTATAATCGCAGGCTTTTCTCTCAGTCAGCAAGACATCTGGGGCCTCTCATAGGTTTTTTAGAAAGTTTCAAGGCAGATAAAAAGAAAATAAGGAGAGCTACAAAACTGTGGTTTTTATTATTAAGATTTAGTACTTAGGAAATGTAAAGTGTGCCCACTTTTGGAACCTCTTGCTGCAACACCAACAGGAATATTTCTAAATAAAGTAAATAAAGTATGAGCTGTTATTCAGCTGAAAGCTGTGCTGTTTTCTCCAGCTGTGGATGGGCGCTCATCCAAAAGGTGACGCCCAGATTAAGGACAACAGGATTGCACAGACCACCCTGGGCCAGTGGATCGCCCACTTCCCTGCATGTCTGGGCTCAAAGGTGAAAGACACCTTCCAGGGTCAGCTGCCTTTCCTCTTCAAAGTTCTCTCGGTCAACACGGCTCTGTCAATACAAGCCCACCCCAACAAGGTGAGTACACGGACTCCCACACCTGCTCAGAGTTCAAGTTCTGCTGAAGCTGGCTCATCATTGTGAACTGGCTGAAGTTTATGGGTGGAGGCAAATGTCAGCTGCTTTATTAAATGATTTATCAGGAGAAAGCATTACTCAAATCTACTTGTATAGCATGTAGTGATACTAAACTCATTATATTTTCAAGTTTTTTAGGATCAAGGACATACTTTTTTCCTTTGTATGTGTATGAAAACGCATGTTTTTTTTCTATAATGTTTTGGTCAGGAATTAGCCACTCGACTACACACTCAGTTTCCGGAGCACTACCCAGACACCAACCACAAACCGGAGATGGCCATTGCTCTCACCCGCTTCGAAGGCCTCTGTGGCTTCAGACCAGTGGAAGAGATCCTGGAATTTCTTGAAAGTGAGTTTTGGATTTTTTGTGTCAAACCAAAAAACATGTACTCTGCTTCAAATGGTCATAAAACAAAATTAATCTGTGTGTGTTTATTTGTCAGAGGTCCCAGAGTTCCACACTCTGGTGGGTCACGGGGCAGCACAAGAGCTGCGGGGCGGCGTGGGAGATGCAGACCGTACGAGCCAGGCGCTGAAGAGGTGCTTCACCAGGATGATGGATTGGGAGAAGAAGGTGGTGGTAGAGAACCTCAACGAGCTGGTGAAAAGGGTCACGGAAGACGGTGAGAATTAATTTTTTTAAATGATCGTCAACAGGTTTCATGATGTGTATGTAGATATGTGTCGTTTAACTATTACACATTTCTGAGGCAGTTTTAATGTAAATTACACAAAAATTTAATCAAGGCCACTGAAGGCAAAAAAAATATTTTGAAAACAGTTTATTAAAAAGAGATTAATTTACAATTGTAGATTCTTTAAAAGATCTATACTATATTAAATTTAAAAAAAAAACATTGACATTGCAGAGTCAAAGTCTGATTTGCAGTATTTGTTTTTATAGCCAAGGATAATTTTTAAAACTAATCTCTTAATGCGCAATTTTAAATGTATGTTCTTGTATACACAGCTTACAGCTATCTACTGTTATGTTTGTAGTTCTGGGTCTGTGAAGGTTCTCAGTCATCCATGTCATCGTAGTCTAAGGAGCTTGGAAAGAAAAGCGTCTGGACTTCTTTAGGTTGCTTGAAGACGTTTCACCTCTCATCCGAGAAGCTTCTTCAGTTCTAGGGTCAAATGGTGGAGAGTCCCGGATTTAAACCCCGTGGGAGTTTCCCCCCAAGGAGGGAAAAAGGGACCCTGGGCCATCTGACCTCAGGAAATCACATGATAGGGTGGGGCTAGGTTTCACAATGAGCTCACCCGAAACCCTGGTTGATGGTGACCCACACCCGTTTTCACACCTTGGCTCATGTGATTAGGTAAAGGATCATCAGGGGGTCCTTTTGTCCCTCTTTGGGGGGAAACTCCCACTGGGTTTAAATCTGGGACTCTCCACCATTTGACCCTAGAACTGAAGAAGCTTCTCGGATGAGAGGTGAAACGTCTTCAAGCAACTTAAAGAAGTCCAGACGCTTTTCTTTGCAAGCTCCTTAGACTTTGTAGTTCTGCCCACATTTTAACCAGGACCTACATGTTGAAGATCGAATCTGTGTGTCAGATTGGAGTAATTACTAAAATTATAAAGGCTAAGAAACCTTTGTGTGATTCTGTTGTATACTGGCATTGGATAGGAAGGTTTCTCATTAGCTAGTGATGATATTTTTAATCTTGACTCCCTCAGGCAGTCGGGGCAGATGGCCGTCCCTCCCTGAGCCTGATTCTGCTGGAGGTTTCTTCCTGTTAAAGGGGAGTTTTTCTTTCCCACTGTTGCCAAGTGCTTGCTCCTATGAGCAAGCATTTGACTTGAGGCATTTGATTTAGCACTACATAAACTGAATTGAATTGAAAAAGTATGTAAGACCTGAAAAAGTGTGGTATCCGCTAACTTGAAGCATTTACTAAAACATAATTGCTGAAGTATAAATAATGTTTTGAGGGTATTTGTGTTAGAATAAATAGCTACAGTGAAAGGGTAGGGTCCAGCTGTGATTGTGTTGCCCTGAGTTCACATCAGGGGAACGGTGCTGTGCGTTCAACACCTAGCAGTGTTAGCATCTGGCAGCAAAGTCGACCATTCTGCAATTATTCAAAAATGACTTTAAAACACAGAGAAAAATAAGAGCTCAGTTTGATCTTATGTTTTGCTAACACAGTCCTACCTCGGGATGTTTGTGATCCTTGCAGCTGCAGCTGGAAAGGACACGTCAGGCATCAGTGGTGACCTGTTGCTCCGTCTCCACTCTCAGTACCCTGGAGACATTGGCTGCTTCTCAATCTACTTCCTCAATCATGTGGTCCTGAATCCAGGCCAGGCCATGTTCCTGGGAGCCAATGAGCCTCACGCTTACCTTTATGGAGGTCAGTAGATAGCATTTACATTTATAAGATTCTAGTACAATAGAGCTCCAGATTCAGTTGAGTGAGCGTGACTGAAACTGTTGACTTTCCAGCGTCGCTGCAGTTCTTCTGCATAACAGAGCAGCAGATATGGCTTTTAAGAGCTAGTATGGGATTATTTAGCAGCTTAGGCTTTTCTGTCTGAACGACCAATTTGACTATGCCAAGACTGGCTTCTGTCTGTCCACAAGACTCACTTCTCTACAGTATTGGTCAGAATTTTAGTCAAGCTTACAACACACTCATCACCTAATGGATCACATTTGTCATTTTACAGTCAATAACCTGTAAATTGTGAAGGTGAATAAACTGGATGAGCTATTATGTCATAGAAGCGCTAGGTCTTTAATCCCAATCATAAAAATGAACAATGTTTTTATCCATCTTCTGTTACTCTCAACGTCACGTCCACTGCATCTCTACCACAAATCTTAAAGTATAGATCATAAAGTCTCAAAACTGCAGGCCTCTGTAGTTTTGAGAAAATGCTACTCAAATATTGAACTACGTTCAGCTACAGATTAATACACAGGGAGTTTTTAAAGGAGGATTGTGCATTTTTATTATTTTACACTGAAGAACCCTGAAGTATACTAAAAAGCTTGTGACAGAGCAGAATACATGTTGTTGTACAGTCAGAGATGTTTAAACTGGAATCTGTCCAACTAAATTATATCAAAGACTGCCACAGGAGTGAACTAATCAGTCTGCAGGTAGGGAAACACAAGACAGGACGTGGTCTGCCAGCAGCTAATGAACTTTCACAAAAAGTGGTGTTTGTCTGACAGTAAACAGTAAATGGTGTCTGTCTCTTGGGAGGAGGAGAAAATAGTAGGCAGAATAAATAATGTTTTGGGTGTCACTAACATAACCAAGTAGCCAACTCCAGTAAATTCTGTGTGTATTATTTGATTCCTTAGATGAGTTGATGTTAAATACATCGATTTAGTTATTTTCAGCAGATGACGTGGAAGCTAGTAAAACTGTCTCATCCACTGGGAGCAAACTGCAAAATGCTGAGAGCCAGCCTTTTTTTTTTTTTTTTTTTTACCAGAAATGTCGAGCTTTGGTGTCATCTTCTTTGAAACATGAAGCATACACAAGAGCTTCTCTGTGAACTCAGCAGTCTGTGAAGCACTGATTTACCGCAGTGTCTTTTTTAGCAGCTGTCTCAGCAGAATAAAATGCAATCCGGCTATGAGATGTGTTGATGATGTGTTCAGCTCATCTTTATCTCTGGAAAATTGCCCTGTTCTGTTGTTCGCCCACATGAAAGCATCTGAATCTGTTTAACATTGCAGGATTTTCTGGGAATTGATTTTAATATTTGATTTTCTATTTATGCACCCATCTAGACTGTATTGAGTGCATGGCCTGCTCAGACAACACTGTGAGGGCCGGACTGACACCCAAATACATCGATGTTAACACGCTCTGTGAGATGCTGAACTACAGCCCCGCCCCCGCCTCCTCGAAAATCTTCCCGTGTCTTCAGGACCCCTCTGACCCCTGCGTGTCCATATACAACCCGCCCGTGCCAGACTTCACTGTCATGAGGATACAGGTTAGAAAATTGTATAGTTGATCTCATCTTTAAAATAAAACCTTGTCATTTGAGAAAAAAAACAACTAACTTTACGTGATATATTGACATTATATACAAATTAGACATAACACTGTGACCGCTGCTAGTTAAAGTGAATAATGCGGATTGTCTCTTTATCAAGGCTTCTGTTAGTGGGTTTGATATATTAGGGAGATAGTGAACATTTTGTCCTCAAGGCTGTAAGTGAGTTTGAAAAGGAGTGATGGCTAGATGACTGGGTCAGAGGATCTCTGCAGCTCCTGTGGGCTGTTCCCCATCTGCAGTGGTCAGTATCTATCAGAAGTGGCCCAAAGAAAGAACAGTGCTGAATAAGCGACGGGGTCATGGACAACTAAGGCTCATTGATGCATGTGAGTGAAGGCTGGCCCGTGTGGTCTGATCCAACAGATGAGTAACTGTAGCTCAAACTGCTGAAAAGGTTGATGCTGGTTCTCATAGAAAGACATCAGAATACACAGAGCATCACAGTTTGTTGTGTATGTGGCTGCATAACAGCAGACCGGTCAGGGTGTCCATGCTGATCTGCATCAGAAGTGGACCAAGGAGCAATGGAAGCAGTGGTCTGGTCTGATGAATCATGTTTTATTTTCTTTTACATCACGTGGATGGTCAGGTGTGTGTGAGTTGCTTACCTGGGGAACACCTGGCACCAGGATACATAATGGGAAGAAGGCAAGCTGGTGGAGTGTGACGCTTTGGGGAATGTTCTGCTGGGAAACCTTGGGTCCTGCCATCCATGTGGATGTTACTTTGATGTGTACAGCATTTGATAGAAACAGCATTCTCTGCTGACTGTGGCCTCTTTCAGCAGCATGATGCTCCCTGCCACAAAGCAAAAAATGGTTGGACCACAGCAATGAGTTTGAGGTGTTGACTTGGCCTCCAAAGCCCCCAGATCTAAATCCAGTCATTCTGTGGGATGTGCTTGACAAAAGAATCCATGAAGGCCCCCTTTGCAACTTACAGGACTTAAAGGATATATTGCTAACATCTTGGTACAGATACAGCAGCACATTTTCAGAGGTCTAGTGGGGTTCATGCCTCGATGGGTCCGGGCTGTTTTGGCAGCAATACGGGGACCAACACAGAAGTTAGGCAGGTGGTCATAATGTTATATCTGATCAGTGTATATAATAACCAGTTTTTTTTGTTGTTTTTAATTTTTTTTAGAATTTAGTTTAAAATGTAATATTTGGCATATTGTGTTTTGTGTTTTTAAAAAGTTAAACTTTTACTCTCAACCCATGTGCACTCTGAGTTGATATTATAGAAACCTTCCTTCCATCAGTCTGCCTTTGTGACGCTTTGACACGTAGTTTGTTCAACTGATAGAGTGCGAAAACAAATTTGAAAGAAATTAGAGTTTCTTCTATTTTCATGTATTTTCCAAAGTGGCTTTTATTATTTGAGTTTAGTTTTTGTAAAACTGCTTAGTTTCACTTTAGTTTTTACTAGTTTCAGTATTCGTTTTAGGGGTTTGATTTAAGGAGTTGCAAATTAATCGTGCAATACAAACACAACACTTTTTGAAGGCAGCTGAGTCACAGTTATGTGACTCTAACAATCTGACCAAATTAACCCTTTCACGCATAGTGGTCACTACAGTGGACAGCTATGCAAAGGCTGTTTTCTTGTATTTGGGTCAGTGTTGATGGTATACTTGCACATAAACCAATACATTGGACACTGATGTGTCACTCCATACCCTGCCATCCACTGGTCGCTTAGTGTGACTATAGATGTATGATGTGTTTCATTGTAATTATTGTTATTTAACCCTGTCATGCATGAATTATGACAACCTCAATCAGGATTTTTTCTTAAGTATTTTTATTCATCTTTTCATGCCTAAAGATGAAGGAAAAAAATCCTGATTGAGGTTGTCATAATTCATGCATGAAAGGTTTAGCAAAGATCAATGAATACTCATGCTAAACTTCACTGATTTCAGGAAGTTAGGTCCCAATTACAGACAGTAAAGTAAAAGTAAGGAATCGCTTAAATCACCTTTCTTCCCCCCGTTGATGATCAGTCTTCTTAACCATATCTACATCCCTAAGTACAATGAGGTGCCGACATGTGACTGATTAGATAAGAAGCAGTTTAACATGTGTAGTTAACTGTCTGGTGAGTGTATATGTGTCATTTTACTTTTTCATGTGTCTAGATTTTATTTGATTCCAGTTCAGCAAAATGGTTTTTCATACCTACCTTTAGTTAATGATAAACCATTATTGATGTTATTACAACACCTGTGATTTTAATACTGTTAAAAATACACATCTTTGATTGACATCCAAACTGTCATTGGACTATTGCAAGCACCACCTTTAAACAGAAAGTCTCGAATGTTTTCTTTCGTTTTTTAATGTTTGTTTTAAATACCGACTCATTGTCACCCTTCCATCCTGCAGATCCCAGCCTCAGTGAAGCAGTACAATATTTCTCCAGTCGACAGCGCCAGCATCCTCCTGGTCATTGAAGGTGAAGCCACGGGAACCTCGCCTGCTGCTCTCTCCGACCTCACACTGACGCGGGGCAGCGTCCTGTTCGTCTCGGCCAACGAGAGCGTCTCTCTACACATCACCTCGCAGTCGGGGATGACCCTTTTTCGAGCCTGCTGCCTTCTGTAGTTGTGGGTCTGTGGTCGTTAAAGCTCATACTACCTGTTTGTTTGTATTTGTGATTTGAAGTGTCGAGGTTTGTCCTTGTGTTTTACCTGAGCTCGATGACTCGTGCACTTTTTACAAGATAGTATAGAAGCTAAAGGAGCCTCATCGGTACCTGCTGCTCCCCTTTAACCCCTAAAATGTAACATGTGCCCTCTCTGCCACCTCCAGCACTCTTCTCTAGCTTTAAACTCCAGTTTTAATCCAATGCTGATGGATTTATTGGTTCTTACCCTTTTCGTGTGTGCAAGTACTCATAAAACACAGAAGATCTGCACATCCAAAATTCTTTATAGGTGCTGGATAGAGGGCAGAATAAAAAGTAAAATATGTCTGTTTAGTTGCTGTTTTGGTGTTTAAGGTCCTTAGTTTGCTCAAAAATAGAAATCTGAACATCTGCCGTCCCAGGACAAGTGAAGAACATCCAACATGTTTAAAAGTTTTCAATTAGCTGAAGGTGGATTGTAAAAATATTGGTGATAACTGGAAAAAAACATCAAGTACAGTTAATTTCTCAATTTTTTTCCTGCATGTTATTTTATACCCTGAATTATGAAGGTGACACACACTAGCTGTAATGAACTAAACAGCATTGTGGGGCTGATGTTTACTGTTGTACACTTCACCACCACTCAGTGCTTTGAACAGCCAGACAACCAACCTGTTAAGGACAACAAAGCACATCTGTTTTATATGCCAGCTACTGCGTTCCAGGATCAGTGTTGTCATTTTAACTTTAGCTCAAACTGGAGAATATCCACCTTTCAAACTTAATTTTAGGCAAAAAAAAAAAAAGAAAGTAAAAGAAAAACATTAAAAAGTACAAAGTGTGATACTGAGATGCCTGTGCATGTTTTAGAGCAGTAGCACTCTCCAGAGCACCTTCTGTGATTACTATATCAGTGCTACAAACCAATCACAGTGAAGCTAAGCCTGCTGAGTGTTACTGCTTCTGTTACCAGCGCATGTTTTACAGTCTGGAAACATCCCGTCAAAGTGGTGAAAACTCATGAGTATTAAAAATGAATGAATAAAAATAAATAAGAAGCGGGCATGAAGAGCCATTTCCATCTCTGTCCCATAAAGCATGACGATGTGGCAACCATGTAGGGGTGTAACAATTCTGAGACCGAAACCATGATACAAACGTCCACCATACTGTGTCATGTAGGTACTCTGGGATTCACGTAGAGCAGTTAAAGCATGCTAACTTTATGAAAGATGTAATAAAGATTGTTCAAGTAACAAGCAGGGACGCCTGCTATTTGTCGACTATACATAAAGTCCAGAAGTACTAGAAGTGCAGACTTTAATTAGTGCTTTAATTGGATGCAAGTTAACTGTTGATTTGAAGAGTTTGTTCAGTCACCCATAACAGGTGGGAGTACGTTTTGCATTGTGCTAATCTGGATGTATCAAAGAACTTTTGCACTGATTTGATTGATTTGATTGGTAATTTATTTCAACATGTGAACAATATACAAGTACATTTAGAAAAGAAAATAAGAGAGAAAAAAATACTATGCAAATTACATACAAAAAAACCCGTTCTGATTAATTTACATGTTGAAAGGGAGTGGGAAGAAGTACACACTTATTTAATCCCACCCCTTTGCCATAAATTATCAGTTAATATTTAGTCAGCTTCCTTACTGATATAATTTGTAATAAAAATAGCGAACAGATTTCTGATATACTTTATACTATAATATCACATCATGAGTTTTTTGTTTGTTTGTTTGTTTTTAAATAGAGACATTCACTTAATTTCAATATTTTCCTTGTCTTTATCGTTCGAGAAGATCATATTTTTATAACTCTTTTTGAACAGTTTTATGTTTGGACATTGCTTTAATTCCATATTCAGACTGTTCCATAGTTTCACTCCATGAACAGAAACACAAAAGCCTTTTCTTGTAGTACGTACCTTCATTGTTTTGAAGTTACAAAAACCCCTTAAATTATAACTTCCTTCTTTCAAAAAAAACATACTCTGAATATTACCTGGCAGTTCTTTATTTTTTGCTTTGAATAGAATTTGTGCTGTTTGGAATTTCACTATATCGTCAATTTTCAATATTTCAGACTGCAAAAATAGTGAGTTTGTATGTTCCCTATAACCTGCATTGTGGATGATTCGAATTGCTTTTTTTTGAAGAGTAAAAAGTGAATGTAATGTGGTTTTATAGTTATTGCCCCAGACCTCTGCACAATAGCGTAAGTATGGTGAAACCAGTGAACAGTATAGAATATGAAGTGATGTTCTGTCGAATACCTGCTTTGCCTTGTTTAGTACTGCAATGCTTCGTGATACTTTGGAATGAATATATCTTACGTGAGCTCTCCAGTTAAGTTTTTCATCTATTATTACCCCCAGAAATTTATTTTCACTGACTATTTCAATATCAACACCATTTATTTGAATCTTTGCATTTGTATTTAAACTACTATTTCCAAATAACATAAGTTTAGATTTATTCAAATTTAATGATAATTTATTTTTATCAAGCCAGAACTTCACTTTACTTATTTCATTAGTCATATCCTCCAATAAATTCTGCAGTTCATCACCGGAGCAAAAAATGTTTGTATCGTCAGCAAAGAGAACCACTTTTAATACACTGGACACTTTCTTCTTGGGGAATCAAATGTTTTTGGGACAACAGCTGAAGCTGTCGGACAGGACGGGCATTGAGACTGTCTGAGGGTATATAGAGCTGAACGGGTAAACTTCACTTTGCGGAAAAAAGTGAGGGAACTCATGCAACCTAATGGATTTTTACACCATTTTCAAATTTTGAAATCACTCTGACATGTTTCCAGCTATTGGTTGTACTCCTCATTGTCCTGTTAGCTGTTAGTAGCGTAGTAACTTGAAGTGTTACATTAGGAAGGGTATCTGGCATAAAAACTGTGCCAAATCAAAAACTCAGATCCATCCGCTGTGGCAGCATCTTGGGGAAAAAAGAAAGCAGCTGTAAATACCTCATTCAGCAGTTTTCAATGTGCATGAATTCACGCAAATAACTCACGGCAATACTTCACTTTGTCTTTGGTGTGAATGCAAAAAAAAAAAAAAAAGGTATGAACCTTGTAGTTTGGGAGAATTGTTACACCTCGAGAATCATAAATGCATACCGAGTCAAACATCTTGTTTGTCAACTAACAATTATCTAAACCTGCTTTAAGGTACTTATTGTAATTTCCTCTGTTTTGAAAGTGTTTTTAACACCTTTTAAATTTAAATGAAGCTTTCAGCAGAATGTAAACAATTGATCGGCATGACTTTACATCCAAAACACTGATATATTTTTTTGTTGAAGAAATATAAAGAGAACCTTAACCAGGGCTGGACGGCAATTTTGTGTAATACCAATTTGTACCACAAGATGGTGTATCAGCGTAACCTTTGTTTAACCAGGCAAGCCATTAGAACAGTTTGTACAAAGGCATTTACTGGTGAAATACTGCCCCCTGGTGATAAAGGTTTTAGTTAACATTTGCTGCAGTTTAATTACAAAAAGTACCTTTAAAAGATTTTTTTGTCTTTTTGTACAGTTGTACAACAAAATGCTGCATTGAATTTTATACCTTATTGTATTGGAGAGATTTTTTGACTGTTGTTTGTAACGATTAATCAGCACGTGGCGATACATATGAAGTAAATGGTTTTACATGTTTATTATAATAGCTAAACAGGTTTCTTTTCCTAAAATATAATCTCTTTTGGTGACCACTTTACAACATGTTGGTGCAGTAGTAATAGTAGATTATTTCGGTAATGGTGCAAACTTCTGTGTAACTTTCCGGTTCTAGTACCAGGGTCGATCTGAATTCACTCAATAATGATGTGCACTTTCTTCTCGTAGTAGTTTTTATAGGCTCTCAACTCAAATATTCAATGATAGGTCCTCTATCAGCCTGCCAACCTACCACTGAACACGTTTTTCAGAGTGAGTGAAGCCGTGTTAATGCTTTATTATCACGCTTGTGATGTAGGTTGATTGTCCCCAGTGCAGATGCGGTAAACCTTTACTTGTTTACTGTTGTTTTTTTAAAAAAAAAGAAGAGTATTAAGAAGGATGTGAAGTTATTTTTAGATCACTTTTCTTGATTACCTCAAATCATCCTTCTGTAGCTCAAAACACTGTTAACGAATCATCTCTTGTTTGCCATGTTTTCATGTTATCTTTGTTTTGTGGAGTACTGTATTTAATGTAACTTCTGATTTAATGATCACGCACCTTTTTGTTGCCGATCTTGCTGTAAGTCACATTTTCATTTGAATACTGGACACCTGAAGTTTGTGGCTCTTTTTTTCCTTACTGTAAACTAATGACTTTCAAATACAGTTTGCATTGTTTTCTTTAACCTTTTATGGGAACATTTACTAGAATATGTCTGTAGTTAGGGCATGGTTGAGTATTTTTGAATGTGGTGATGCTGTAGCATGGTACTGCAGAGAACATGTATGTAAAAACGGTTTAATAAAGCCAGGTTCTGTTAACTGTACGGTCTGAACTTGTTTTTTATTTCCTGCCTCTGCATGAACATGAACAACACACACAGACTTTTACAGCCCCCCCCCCCCGTGTGACAGTACTGTATTGTAGCAAGTATTTCTATTATATCATAGAAATGTTTGTTATAACACAATGTCATAGAGTGGCAAATGTGTAGCAGACTGGGGTGACCTGATGATGTTCTCCACAGCCTCCCTGGAAAGATCAAAGCCTTAAGAGAAGGGTGTGTCTGTTATGCTCTTGATATTTGAATGGGCAGCAGGTCAGACCCAGGACACGCTTATGAACACCTCAGTGTCAGCCCTGAGGAGCGAGAGGGGAGGGCGGTGTAGGCATCTCTGATTGGAATGTTTTACATGCTAGTGAGCAGAAAAGAGCATGTGAGAGTATACAATCTGGAACAGAGTAGAAATGCAACACATTTATTAATGTCGAATATAGCTTTCTATAGAACACATTGAAACATTAAGTATATGAAGTTTCTTTTGTCATAAAGCTGGTAGCAAATATCTGAATATAATAATGAAAGTAAAGCTGCTAGGTCAACGATGAGTAAGGCATTTTAAAATTTACCCCACACTGCCTAAGGCTCGACCACTTATGTTGTGTTGTAGAAAAGTGCAATAAAGCTTTATTTCCTTATATCCAGTGTACAGGTTTTCATTATGTTTACTTATTTTCTTTTAATATTAATTTCTTAAGTCTCAGATAATGAATTAAAATTGTATCAGGTTCTGTTATGATCCTCCGTAACGGTCACAGTCTGTTTGAAGTGCTCCCACAGGGGGCGCTGTCCTGGTAGTCTGCAGTGCACTTTGGCAACTGTGACAGGTGTTTTGTCGTCCATGGTGTCCAGAGTAAATCTGTGCCTGCAGATCACTTCCGGCTTGGGCCGAAGAACATCATACAGTGCCTGTAAAGCCCGCACGTCCTCCAGAGCATCATGGGCCTTGTAGCTCACGCCCAGCAGCTTCCTGACCAAGTTCTCCTGTCGAAAACTCTCCAGCCCATAGTCCTTCAGCACCTCACGTGACAGCGGCAGAGTGTCAACGTAACCTGAGACCAAAGACTCAAACTCTGCTCTGAGACCAAATTCATCTAGCGCGCGAGCCAGAAGCACACAATCAAAGCGGCGAATGTTGTGGCCGACGACGAGAGGGCGGCCGAGCATCTGAAGGAAAGCTATAAAGGAGACGAGCACCTCTCTGAGGGAGTTGGTGAGAACAGGCTGCCGGTGCAGGTACAGCCTCTGCCTGTGAACCTTGAAGCCAGTCACCTTGGAAGCTCCTTGCTGCATTCGACAGCGAGGGACGACGTAGAGGTTCAGCGAGTGGCCTCCACTCACCGCAGCCAGCTGGACGATCTCACAATTGGGATCTAGAGGAATAAAACATGAACACTTTCATGTGCTTCAAATTTAAATGACTACCTGAAGATTTTGTTTGTTTGTTTTTTAGCAGAAACAAGAGCAATTTTAAGAGCCAATAAATGAAAGTAAAATAAATAAAGAAGAAACAGAAAAAACACCCTCAAATAAGTTAATAATTGTTGATGTTGCACAGTTTGTTTTCCACTGTGCAGCTTCCTGCAGCAGACATGGGCTTAGCATAAATGGGTAAAAAAAAATAACTACAAATAATAAACCTGAGGGACATCTGTTTGTGTTTTGTCTTTGAAAGAATAAATAACTCAGCCATTATACTGGAATATGATTTTTAAATAATCAAATATCAGTCCAAATCTATATTATAGCTTCAACTTTCTGTTCTTAGCTCACAGGAGTGGTCTTTTGCTGCTGTAGCCTTCAAGGTTCAACATGTTGTGCATTCAGAGATGCTGTTCTGCACATTTTCTGCTATTTAATAGTTGTTTTTTTCTTTTAAAGAAAAGAAAAATGACCAAAAACAAACAAACAAATGAGCTATTGAATATTTTGGCTCCATTTATCTTCCATACATGTGTGCACGGTGCGCTTAGTGGGTCAACCGTGTGTGTCTTTCCAACTTTTAACCGCAGTTTACAACATTATCACCATGATACAGTTTTATCGGTCATAATAACTCACGTAAAACAAAGTTAGATTTTGACCGTACCCAGTCCAGTCGTCTCCAGGTCAAAGAAAACCAGCGACTGTTGAGCGCCTTCAGCTTCCTCAGTTTTTTGCATCACGAATAAATAACTTCCGTTAGTGAGAGCAACGGAGAGGTTAGCTAAAAAAGTCCAAAAGCGACTATCATCATTGGCCTAAAGTGTTTAGCGATAAAACATTACATTTGGTCGGCACAGTTTTACTGTACACCGAGTCTGTCAAGCTTTCCCCGCCATGTTTTAAAGCACCTGCGCAGTGACCGACCGGAAGCTTGAAAGTTTCAAAACAAAAGCCTCGACGAAAAGGACCATATTGGACCATACAATGAAGATACATGAAAAACACAACTAAAAAAACTCGCACGCTTAGGTATAACATGCAACTGAAAACCGAGAAATAAAGAACCTTCCCATTTAACTTTTTTTTGTTATTTCTTCCTCTTTGGAGCTAAAAGAGGCCACACATACACATGAGATGTCAATGGAAACCCCAGGATGTCCTTATTTTGTACATCAGGACTTGGTAGGGTAGCTTAAATAAGTCAAATGATATAGACCAAAAACAAATGTCCATTACAGAGGACATAAATGAATAGGCTGGTTCTAAGGAGGATATATTTGTTTGACATACTGATTTTTTTCTGCGTGAGTCATGCAAAAATTTTGAATAGTAGAATGCTCCCATCTATAAGAGACAAAAAGATAGCAAGTCATCTATACAAATTACAAGCTATGTTGGGCTCCACCACTGACTAGAAAAAATAAAATAAAATAAATCTTTGATATAATCATTGGTGTTAACCAGCAAGCCCAAGGTTCACAACTATGCCCTCTAGAGAAGAAGACGGTTCCATATGCTTGTCTGTCTGTCTCTTTGTTAGCAGTCTAGCTTCTACAGTTTTCAAGAAATGAAGAGTCAGCTGAGACAGGATACGGTGCAGTTTAAAGGTGTCATTTCCTGCTCTTATAGAAACCTGGGATAAAACAGAATCAGTTGAACCTTAGAAACCACAGAGAGACACTTTGTAGTAGCAGATCTTTTATTAAGGCTGAGAAAGATGTGGCTAATGCTCTTTTTTTTTTTTTAAACAAAATATTTTGCAGACCCAATGCATTTTGGTCCACAGAGGCTACAAAAAGGCATCAATGAGATCAAAGGGAAACAGAAAAGGAAGATTGCACTGCATGTGACACATTACATTACATTTAACAGTAAATAAGTTAAATCTAGATAACTTATGACCACACATACTCCATTTTATTTTCCACTGACCTGAACATAACAGCAAATAAAAGGTCAGCTTTAACATTATTTATTTTATTTATTAAAATTATTTAATATTTTTGCTTTGTCCCGAAGGTACAATTGGAGACGCTAAATGTGGTAGGTCTCCAGGCCTTGTACAGCTCCTGCAGCATTTTGGCATCCTCCACAGCATTATGAGCGTCGTAGCTTTTTCCCAGGAAGCGCCGGACCATGGACTCCTGGGAGTAACTGCTCAGACGAAACAGGTCCTTGCTAAGCAAGAAGGTGTCCAGGAACCCAGACACCACCTGTTGGAACTGCTGCAGGAGGGAGCAATTCTGCAGCCACCTGGTGAGCACAGGTGCATCAAAGCGCTTTGCATTGTGGGCCACCAGCAGCACTGGACGGTGGAAGGAGCGCAGGAAGGCGATGAAATTAGTGAGAGCCTCCGCAAGAGGGATGGTGTCCACGGGAACCCCGTGGAGAAAGAGGCGGTTGTTGCTGACGGTGAAGCCCGTGACACGTTTTGCGCTCTCTGTGAGAGGCTGGCGGGGGAGGATGTAGACATTAAAGATCCTGTCTTCACAGATGGCGCCGAGCTGAATGATGTCACACACCGTGGTGTCTGAAAATAGAAGACGGGACAAAAGGAAAAACAGATAACCACAAGTTATAATAGAACAGTCTTTTTGCAGAAAGCAGTGCAACATGAACAGGATGATAGCTTCCCATTTAAAAGCAATAGTTTGTCAGGTTATAATGTTAATATTTCTATCCTTGTCAAGACTTAGATGAGAAATCTTACACCACTCTTAACATCTGTCACTCACATGGATACCTTGACAGAAATGCTGAAAACAGTACTGGTGGGCAGATCTATCGCAATATCGATACCAACACTGGTATTGGATCGATACTAACACAATCGTATGTAGTTAAAATCCCAACACTGTTGTGTTGGTGTTCATTAAAATGTACTCAGGAATAAGCAAATTTATGATAATTCAGCTAATAAATCATGACACACAGCTCTGACCTACATAAGCTCCCCTTATAAGTTAAAGGTATCGGTATCGGCAATACTGCTCTTAATCCACTTGGTATTGGATCGATACCAAAATTTACAGTATCGCACAGCACTAGAAAACAGACAGTCTTGAGGATGCTACAGAGCATGCAAGTTTTTGTGTGGTTAGTTTTCAAACAAATGGGAGAGGTGCCTAGACATACATTTGTGCAGGAGTTGGGGCTCGAACATTCTCTTTGTTGTGCTGGATGATAGTTTCTGCACCTTTCAGGATGTTACGCCTGATAGGGATAACCCTTCTTTCTATTTTGTGAACTGAACAGTTTTTCCTTCACATTTCAGGGCTGCTTCCAGATTGAAATGACTGAGTGTGAATCAGAAGATGATGGAAAACAGCTTATTGTATTTTCTGGATGCAAGTCCACTGGAGAATTACGCAACATTAAAAAATGGCCGGTAGATGTATTAAACATAAATAAATAGACAAAAACACATAATGTTTGTTATCAGGAAGTGATAACAGATAATCACTCCCTATTTGTAGATTACAGTGAAAATGAAAATATCATCAGCTGCTGTTGTTAATCTTCAGCTCTCTGCGTGCTGTTCTTTTTGTCCTGCAGGTAGGGCTGTTTGCTGATCCCGCTTATACTGACGTGAGTAACACGCCTCTCTTTAATGGACTCCTGCCAAGACGTGTGACACCAACATGCCTGGCCTATGAGGCCATTCTCACACCCACGCTAGCTCAAATCACAGAAACGAAATCAGCATCTGGTTTCATCTATGGCGTGTCTTATGTCCCAACGATGACAGGAAATATAATTTTGACTGACTTCCTAACTGAACAGTGCTGTGGTTTCCACTGAGTAATCTGCTGAACTCTTTCTCAAATTAACTGCAGCCATGCAGTCCTGAAACACGAGTGTGTATTTAATGTTAAATGTACTGTTCATATAATGCAGAACATGTATGATACTAGCACGTGGGCACAGCTGTGGTTTCTGTGCTTTTTGTTTGTTTGTTTTTTGTTTAAAGCTGCCTGACACTTTTTATAATCCCTCAAAGAGAGCTTGAGGAAACGGAAGGCTGACAAGTGTAAGATTAGATTAGACAGCAGTAAAAACAGAAACTACCACCCTCCTTATCGCGTAGAGTAAGGGCTTTACATGATGTGCACACGCGTGTGTGTTGGCAGGTAAAGCCTTCAGATTGGATTGGAAAGACATGATGGATAATATCAGTACATTTTTTTATGTGTGAACAACACAAGGTAATGTAGGGGATCACTGATCTAGGAAGTTTGTCCCATAAAATATTTATTTATTTATTTTTTAAAACAAAAAAACTAAGTGCAGCAGCGGCCGTCTATCAAGTAAATAAAGTGATGTTTTGGTGCTTAAAGCGTGTTGTAATTCTGTTTTGGTAAATTGGTGAATGCAGTATTAGGCAAGGCACAGAGTTGCAACTGCATGTAACTACTGCTTTCATTTCATTGACATCCAGTGATGCTGAGGTTTAAGTTACTCCAAAAAAGCTCTATCTAAAATAACATAAAATAAAACAAAATACAACAAGAAACGTTATATTATTAGATTAGTACCTAATCCAGTGGTTTCCAGGTCAAAGAAAACAACAGTTCTGTCTTGAGCCATCTGCAGATGAAAAATTAAAACAAAACAACAACAAACAACAACAGTCAGTGTTTAAACGGAACCTTTTTAAAGTTAATTTTGCCTCCTCAGTCACAGCTGTAGTCAGTCACTGAGAGCGTGTATTGAACTCACCGTGCAGCCTGCAGGTTGCTGTAAGTCTGCTGAGCCTTGTGACAGATGTGAAGTCAGCTGGAGAGAATAAATGTACTTATGCGGACTCCTCAGGGAGGGCCCAGCAGGTGAACCCCCGCCACGACATTTCACAACTTAAAACTGCGCCCTGCTTTCATTTTAGTGGAAGAGAAACTCTTTTTTTCTTCCTTCTAACCAGTCTCCTTCCTGCTCGTTCGGCCCGCTCTGAACGTCCGTGAATGTGCCAGCGGTAGAAACACACTCACACGCACGTTTCTCGGTAAACGTGGAAACTTCTCTGCTGTTCGTTCACTTTCATTTTTGAGCCGCTAGATGACACACGGTTTTTGTTCTACGGCAAACCGTAGATTTGAATAGCCTATGTTATATAAATGAATAAATAATAATACAGTGACTGTATGACACAAAATACAAATATAAAGAAATTCATATTTTTAAAAAGTTACACTATTAAGCGAAACTTTAAAAAGTAGAGTGTGACCGTAATGATTTTGAAGTAATTTGAAATAAAAAGTTTTTAAAAAGCTGTTAAAGACGGTAAAAAACACCCCCCCCCCCCCCAAAAAAAGCAAAACAACATCAACAAAAAACGTATTCTACAGTATTATAAATATTCTGCGAAGTATTTTATTTTATTTTATCTTGCGCTCGTTTGCTGCCACCTTCTACCAACCAGGGATGCTCATGATTGATCATTTTCCTATAGTCCAGTATAAACGTTTTCACAGCCCCTCTGCTGTTCTGTGAAAGTTTGTAGACACCTTCAGAAACAGTAACTTGATGTAATTATTTACTGTGTGACTTTATCACATAGTAGTGAGGAAATTGTGGTCCGCTCTCACAGCGGTTAGTCTGTTTCGGTTCACTGAGCTTTATGGTGTTTCATTCATACACAGCATTCCAGTCAAGCTGAGATCTGGACTTTGACTGGATCATTGCAGCACCTTGATCCATTCATTTTCAGACATTGTAGATTTGCTGCTGCACTTGGGGCCATTGTCCTGTTGCACAACCCAGTTTTCTCCAAGCATTAACCGTTGGACACACTTGACTCACACGTTAGAGAACTTTGGTATTCTTCGGTTTGCCAAGTTGCATCTGAGCAAACCACAAGAGTTGTTGAACCAATGTCCTTTGGATAGACGAGAGCGAAGCGGAGACGTTTGGCCAAAATGCACAGATCTACATTTAGAGAAAATTAAATGCAGCATAACAAACACTTCTTATCAACTGTCAGGCACCGTGGCGGGGGGATGGTGATTTGGGCTGGGGACCTTGAAGTGACTGACCAAAACCTCCTCAGGCTGTACTGCCATGTCTTTTGTTTGTTTTGTTTTTTTAGAAATCAGACCTTGGGTTGAAATTACTGGGACATTCTGTTGACTATTTTTCAGCTGTGAATAATCTTTCTCACTGGACCATAGATGTATAACCTTTGCAGGTTGATGTGCAGCAGCTCATTGCTTCTCTAAGACCATTGTCGATGCCTTTCCTTCTTCACATTGTGTTAACAAACACCTGAGTGCTCCAGACCTGCAAACAGACAAAACTTCTGCTTTTATAGAGGAGGTGACATTTTCTGCTACTTACTCTCTTTATTCCTATGGAAGTGCAAAGGGTGCACTTAGTTTTTCACACTGTGGTTGTGAAAGTATCATGCATTCACTTAAAATAAGGCTGGTTTTTGTTTCTTTTTTATGTACTCGGATAATTATATGAGTAATTCAGTGGTACGTGGCTTTAACGCATTATGTTATTTTAGATAAAATTTGGAGAAAAAAATCCCTTCACTATTAGGCTATAACGTAAAAATCAATATATTGTATTCAGACCTTTTCTATCTGAACCTGAGCTTAAAAAAAACATACCACACATCACTCAAAACACATCAGCATGAAGACGATCACAGAGGTGAGAAGGTGTGGTGCCAACACAAAAAGCTTATGTAACTGTTTCTGATTGCAGTTTCCCCTGTTTCCTCTGGAGCAAATCTTATTGGATAACTGTTGTAGAAAAGAAATACTCTGTGTTAATAAATTCTAATTTTTCTTTTATTCATCTGGTTTACCCTCTCGCACCCTCCATGTCTTTCTCTGCACTGATGGTGGCACTAGAGCAGTGTTTCCCAACCTTTTGGAGCCACAGCACATATTTCACATCAGAAAAATCACACCAAACAAAAATGCCACAAAAGCATATTGATAGTTTTTGTTTTGAATTGGCTCGGTTTGTCCCGAGTATGCCCTTCTCGCTTTCTTCTGACCACTACTCATGCTAGGGCCTTCATTTGGGTAAGAATTTTCTCCAGCACCCAGGTCAGATTGACTACCTTTTCTTTTCAAATATTTATCTATTCCTTATACGCACTGCGTTGCCTGACATTATGACTATTATGTAATTTCTTCTTCCTTCTTCTGTTTTACTGGCAGTTGGCAACCAATTTAATTAGAGCAGGTTGTACTGCCCTTTAGTAGAAGATAATGTAACTGCTCTGCCCATTACGCCGATTGCTTAGAGTACTAATCAGGTGAAACCAGATAATCCTCCACGGCACACCTATGTGTGGTTGGGAAAACACTGCACTACACTACAGCCCAATGACGCGTCACCAAGGGCGTAGATTTGGCATGGACGGAAGGGACATGTCCCCACCAATCGCTGAACCAGATTATTGAATTGTCCCCACCAATAATTTGATCTATTCGAGTAAAGAAAATCAAACCCGATAGAAAGAAAACAAAAACGATCTGTCAACGTCTCATTCACCCAGCGGTGCAGAAAGAGTTAAATTACGTCCTCTACTGGAGTCCTACCTCATGTGACAAATATGGCCAATGTGATTGGCTGTGCATTTCATGGAGCTCTGTTTAGTTTTAGCAGCGGCAAACCTGCGCTGCGAGGAGGATGGCAGCAAAAAGGAAGAACCCGGATATAAGTATTTTTCAAAGAAACCTGTAAGTCACTTAAAGCCAAATTAACTCATAAAATGTGTCCGTCATAATAACATTACAGGCTATGCTAGGCTTTGGCCCACATCAGTCTAAAATTGTATGTAACCACGAATAATGTGTTTTGAAAACTAACTGCACAACATGCAGCACTATTAGTTCTCTCAGTCTCAGAGTAGCATTTCTAATTTTGACTGAAACTGTCAGAGAAAACGGCAGCTTTGAGCAAGTCAGGATATTAGTTTACAGAGGCTGTTAAAATTATATGTCTAACGTTAAAATGTTGGTGACACAATAATTTCATCCTAATGGTACTGACATATTCATAGGGTTAATTTTTGAGACAAAATGTCATGAGGTAGTCATGATTTTGCAAATATCCACCTTGTATTGCAGTTTGCACAAATTGTTTTAAAAATGCACTCACCCTGCAAACATTACTGATGAGTCAAGATCTGCACAAATTGACAGAAACACTGAAGCAGCTCCACATTTTATTGTCATGTATGTCCTATTTGTCAGGTGACAGAAGAACCAACACAAAGCTCAGAGAGCAATGGTGATGCAAGATCACAGGTGAAATTGGATCATGAGGCACATATGTGACTGCATGTATGTGGAATGTCTCACTGTTATTCATCAGGTGACAGAGGCAGCTCTGCCATGTTGTAGCTCAGACAGAGGTGAAGAGGCGAGGTCACAGGTGACTGACTGATGATTTGGTGCTATAGATTAACTAGTATTTATTATCATGACAATAATTGTTAGGCTGCTGATGTAAATTGATTCACTAGTGTATATTTGACAAAGAATCTGAATTGACATGTCTCACTTTTTATATGGCACGAATCAATGTGTTATTTTATCAGGTAGCAATATGTCCTAGTGCAGTCAGAGGGGAAGAGCCAGGGCCAAAGGTGAGGCACATCAAGCACAGAATAATAATTGTAATCTGAGGATAAAACGCAGGTACTGAGGCTGAAAGAAGCTTCAGTGCTCTCAGAAGACTAAAAAGATGGCTAAGGTCAACAATGACTCAAATGAGATTAAACAATGCTGCTGTATGTCCACCAGGAGAGACTGGACAGTATAGATGTAAAACAAATATGCCAGCAGTTTATCTCAGTTAACGAGAGGAGCAGGCATGTGTTTGGCTCCTTCACATAGTGGACATCGAGTTGTTGTGTGGGACACCAGTAGTCCATGTCTGTCGCTGTAACAGTAGTTCATGTTTTGAACAGAAAATCTCAGCTCACTGATTTGATCGGGGCAATTGTGCCTAAACTGTTGCATAATTTTGCTGAGAGATCTTTTACTTTGTGGTAATCTTAGATGAGTAGTTTTCTGGACAAAAACCAGCAGGTCATTCAGTGTTCCCTTAGTGCCAAAGTATAACAGATGTTGGTGTACTGTAACTGAAGTAATGATGTTAAGTCCTTAAAGTCATATTCTTTTATTGTCATGACTGTATTTGAAGCTATTTTTATTTTTGTATGATACCTGATTTATATGGATTATGGCTGAAGTACACTAAAGCCTAAAATACTTAGTCATTTGTTTAATAGTAATTTAACATTATATAATTCACATATAAAACTATGAATTGTGATTTTAAATGGTTTAAAAGCACGTAGAATAGTATATGTAGGCAAGTATATTTCTCCTCTTTTTATTAAGAAGCAAAACAAAAACAAAAAGAAAAAGAAACAGGGCAGAGTTCAGTGGTTGAATCATCCGTCCCCACCAATGCCAAAACCAAATCTACGCCCTTGCGCGTCACAGAACATAAATGACAATTCATAAATATCTGGAGTAGATGAAAGCCCTCTAGCTCAATGAATTAATATGCTTCCTTAACAACAAATGTTTATTTTAAAGATTTATACGTTCCTCTTAGGTTCTCAAACTGTGGGACAGTTCCCACTAGTGGTGGGTGGTGGTACTGCAGGTGGGCTCTGCACAAGCGAAGACGTCTCTTGTGATTTTATTTCAGGTTGGATCTTTGTTGGTGTTGACCGAGTGAATGATTGTGTGAGCTTCTTTTGGTTCGTGAAGTCAGGTTCAAAAGATGACTCAACTCACTCGTGCTTGGCTGCAATTTTGCTTTTTTAATAAGCAGATGGATTTTCCCTCATAAAGTCTTTTTTTTCTTCTTACAACCATAGACATGTTTATATCATTAAAAAAAAGAGGAAATGTAACACAAATCGCACCTTATACATACATACTGTGATAACTGTGTCCAGAGTGGCGCAGACAGACACAAGGCTTTTTTTTTTGTTTTGTTTTTTTGCTTTTTGCTTTATAGCACAAAAAATGAGTGACTGAGTATGGCCTGCTAAAATGTCGCCATGAGTAATAGTAGATAATGAACCGTACACAGGATAATATATCCTTTTATAACACCTTTTTATAACAGATTCTTTTTAAATCAATGTACATCCCAAAAGCATGATCATAAATAGCACATACACTGTGTATAAAAGAGGAACAAAACCAAAAAACAACCAAAGAAAGCAGAGCATGCCTTCCAGTGATAGGTACATTCACTTTTTCCTTTTTTTTCTTCTTTTTTCTCCACATGGACAGCTTAGACATACACAACAAACATCATCCCATCAAATATCAGCTAAAAGACATTTGACCAGAATCAGCCATGCCCTTTCAGCTCAACTCCGAAAACAGGTTTTTTTTAATGTCTAAATGGTTCAAAGTGATACTAAAAAAAACCAAAAAACACACACTAAATCATCACTGAGACTTCCAGCTTTTAAAGTTCCTCCAGAGACGCGGCAAGCAAAGAGAGATCGCAGCTTTATCACGGAGACATGATCGCTGTTTAGCTACTGAGAAGAATCTCAACATCACACGGATACTGTTTGGATACTTTATGGACAGAGACAGGAAAGAGAGGAAGAATATGCAGAAACACACGGACGGTTTGAGTTAGTTGCTACTAGTTTTTTTTTGTTGACAGGTTAACAGGCAGATTAAATGCTACTTATCACAGCCAGAGCCGGGAGAGAAGAGGAGCTACTGTACTGGTGAAGAAGAAGAACAGGCATGGCTCAGAGGACATCGCGGACGGTTTGAGTGCATGATGAGTGCAAGTGTTTCCCCACAGGTGCAGTAAAGCTCAGACTAACCCTTGTAAGCTCACATCAGTTAGTTTTAGTGTCACACGACGGATGTAGAGCTGCTTCTTCTTTTCAGTCCTTCCATTAAGCATATTTACGGAGGAGAGGCTAAACATGCACAAAGTGGGAGCTGATAAAAATGGAAGGGATCATTCACTCGTTCACTCACTCCAACAAATAATAAAGATCGGAAAGAAAAAACAAAACGATGGCTTTCATCTGAACAAAAACTATTGACAGCAATACCAACATGTACACTATAATACAGCAATAATATATATTAAAAGAGAAAAAATTCAAGTTCTGACGCAGTAACACTGATGTTTCTGAAATGTGGGGGTGGGGGGTAATAAAAGGCTGCGGGCAAAGAAAGACAGAACAAAACACGTATGGCTGACTGACATCTCAGGTCAAGTTCGCGTGACACCCGACGCTCTGCGCTACAACCGCAGGTTGGTGGCTTTTTTTTCTTTCATTTTTTTTTCCAAATTCTTTTACGACTCAAGAGTGCAACCAAAGTGCTCTCTGTTCATTGTGTAATATTAAAAAAGAGAGAAGCCAGCAGTAAACAGAGGAGAACCGACACAGAAACAAAAGTGGAACCTGAATTTCAGATACTTATATTTGCAAAACAGGCCGTAGAGACTGATCACCGATGAGCAACCCAGCAACCCAGCAGCAGCACTGGACTGTCTCTTTATGTACACCTTTTTTCCTCCTCTTTAATATAATAATAACAATAATAATAATAATTAACATACAGCTGTAAGAGACAGTTCCTTCAAACTGAAGAAAAATTGTGATGGAGAAGCATGCAGCCTCTTGGCTGGTGTGTCCTGTGTAAACGAGAAAAGCAGACTTAGCTTGGTGCTGGTTACAGACAAGTTGGTTGTCCGCCAGTTCGGTCAGTATGGCTACATTTCTTTTGGGGGGCTTTCACCATCTGCCCGCATGCTAAAAAATAAAGACGAGGCTCTGAAAGGTTTGGCTTTGCAGGTGTGGGTGTGGTGTCCTGTGTCTCGCCACCCGTCCTTCCGTTCCTCTTCCCCCACCCCTCCCTCTCCTCTGACTGACCCCTGGGGCTCCAGCAGGGGTCAAACGGTTCAGATCAGAGGATCAGCGAACACAGTTAAACTTGTCTTTTTGCTTCTCTCCAGATTTCACATTAGTCGTCAGTCATCCTTCAGTGACCAGCTGCTGTTTTTGTCCCTCTCTGTCAGAATCGCCTTCCTGCTTTGACTGGACCAAGGGAGGAGGTAAGGCTGGGCACCAAGGAGGGGCAACAGGCGACTCTTGGCGTAAACCTTGCCCCATGACCAGCCTCATTCTGCCCTAAACTCGTCTTCCTCCCGTTCTCACTCAGCCTCCCGCGAATGGTCGTTTCGGGGTCAAACCATGAACTCGTTGTTGCCGTACAGAACCAGCTGCTGCGGCCCCGAGCCGAAGTCCGACTCCCTCCGATGGCTTCCCGAGGGCTCCCGTGGCGAGCTGCGGCTCAGCCTGAGCCTGTGCCGCGTTTTCCCGGTACTTTGGCCCCCCTCTGCCTCAGCCAAAGGGGTCCCCAGGCTGCAGGAGGTGAGTAAGGGCCCGGAGGAGGAGGAACGGAACCTGTAGTGAGGGGAAGGAGAACCAGACGCGTTGGAGGAGAGAGAGGAGGAAGGGTGATAGGAGGAGACGGTGGAAGTGGAGTCTGCTGAATCCTGGGAGTCGGGCTGGCGTCGCAGAGCTCGCCTGCTCTTCGCCTCTGACTTTCTGGATCGGATTGTGCCGCGATCTGTGAAGAAGAACACACAAAGATGGCAGTGATAAGAGAGAGTTATTATTATTATTTATTACACAAAAAGCAACTAATTGAATTACAAAATTAGGAAAATTTACTTTCATGTAGACAATTTCACATGGTTATCCTTTATTAGACATAAATAGAATATGATTAGCTGACTTTACCTGGAGCCATTAAGCCATTACCTTAAACGAATATAAGGATGATGAAGGTTGAGTGAGAGTGTGAGTTGGCAGCATTTATATAGGATCTTTGGATTACATCGTTACCTGCAGTTAGTCACAGTAAGCAGGGACTGAAACATGAACACAAACACTGACACGCACCAGAGGGGTCAGAGGTGGCTCCCTCCGTATCCATGGTGATATTCTCTGAGCTGTCTGCTGTACCGATGGAGGCTTCAGATTCAGGAGTTTCATCATCGGATGCTCGCGGCTCCAGGATCAACATTTCATAGGTCAGCTCCTCCCTGTTGACAGACACATTAAAGGTCATATTTTAAGTTTTGGGATATTTATTACTGTATGCAACTGACCCAAAGCCATCCACATAGAAGCACACGGCAGCTACAAGACAGAACAAAAATAAATTTTATGTTTGCTCTGAGTTTCCAGGTGACATTAGTTACATTAGTTTTTAGGTGGTTTTAAAGCCTGCACTGTTGTCTGACTTTAAATATGTAACATGTGTAACAGGAATGCACAACTTAAATGTAACAGTATGACCACAGAAACGGCATACTTTTCTTTCTGCAGACTCTCAATCTGCTCTGCGAGGATTCGCTCCTCCTGCTGCATCGCCAGCTCCTGCTGGTCATTGAGCACGGCCTCTGCTGCGTCCTCCACTCCTCCTCCTCCTACGGCAGTTTCTCCATCAACCCCAGAGGGCGCTCTGGGGCTGAGAGGAGGTGAGGTCGTGTGGGTGGTGCTTTGCCAAACACGGCTTTTGCTCTGCAAGTACACACACACACACACACGCTTATAGAGACAGTGTGTTAGCGGAAGTCCAAAGTGACCAGAATGTTCAGGGAGAGACAGTGATGAAGCACACAAAGCTAAGCTGCTACAGGTGTAGGTGGATGCTCTGACCACATACTGACTAGATAGACTGAGCACAGTTCACCACATCACTGCTAAAAAGAAAGACTATGAGGTCAGGTGATAATCACTACGAACAGTTACACACAATCACTTCATACACACACACAGGTTGGCATTACCTTAACTTTAGCTGTGTTAGGCTGTACATTGTAAAACAGAAACAGAAAGCAAAGAGCGATCAGTGGGGCTACAGTTAGTGAGCTGCCTTTTTTGAGAGAAGCATAAACATTCAGCAGTGATTAAAGAACAGTGACGGCAGCCGTGAAGCTGTAGAAATGCACACTACTGCTTATGATGCAGCTCTGCTAACCTGAAATAGTTGATGTTATTAAGTTAGCCTCAATGCTTTCGTAGCCGAAAGCATATGCTTTCTATTTTCAGGGTTTATTTATAGTGCAGTTTGTTTTTGGAAATGTTAAACGTCAAGTGTGAACACGGCACAAAGTCTTTTAATGTGAGAAGATGTCTCCTATGGAACATCTGGATGTAGCTATATATATATATATATATATATATATATATATATATATATATATATATATATATATATATATATGCTTACTATGTACTAGTCAAGATAATGGCTTACTTTGCCTCCCTCCAGACTTCACAGAACATCACTATTTATGTTTATATTAATAATTAAATCTACACAAACAACAAAGCTACAGTACATTATCTGAGAAACAATGTAGTGTATAAATACAGTTTATACAAACAACAATGCTTGGAGAGGCTACACTGCACATAAACACTGTTTTGTGTTTAAAATGCTGTGGCTTATTTGACTTAAAGGTCAGTTGTTCAACTTTTGCTTGACTGTAAAGTCAACTTTAGACTGTAGCAGCCATTGATTTAAAGCGTCAATTTGAACATTTCGTCTGCTGTTGTCGAGGCTTTTTGAAACCAGAGACAGAGAAACTACGGACACCGTATCCTCATGTAGCTGTGGACTGCTGTGAACATAAAGCAGCCATTAGCTAAAGCACAAGCTGCTTTGCCGTCTCTTGTAGTCTAAGATGAACACCAGGCTTTATGAAGGGTATGAAGAAAATGTTTACTGAGGTCATAAATGACTGTAGCAAAAAGGTCGTTTTTCCCCATTGACTTCTACAGTCTGATTTCTTATGGCAACCAGACGAGCTGCCCCCTGCTGGCCAATAAAAAAAAATCCTGATTTAAAATAGTTCATCAATGGCTACATCCATCTCTTTTATACAGTTTTATGATGTTGAAGTCGGCCTCTTTTGATATACTGCTAATGATGACGACAAACCAGTATATTTAAAAAGAATTGAAGCAATAACTTATAGCTAATATTAAACGTAATAATACTTAATATTAATACAATAAATAAACGAGCTAATGTTTTTATTTGAGTACAGTTGTGCTTACAGACCCTCTCCACCTTCCTATACTTCTGATTATCATCAATATAATCAATAATCAGTTGCTAAACAGAAGACATACATTACATACATTATTTCAAATTACAACTGAAACTGTGAGAAAATGATTACCAGCAATGTTAATTATTTAATACAAACACCCGACCTGGCTGCCAGAGGCCACGTTGCTATAATAAACGATATAACAATGCCAGCTGAAAGACTTCTGGTGTTGTATGATTTGCTGCGCTGCATGTTAGCCAACCCACTGATAACAAAACAGCAACACAAACAAAGAGTCAGACACCTGACATAGAAGTAGCTTACAGGTATATGAGATGAGTGGTGTTACAGACGGCATGAGTGGACGGAATTAAGAGACTGATGGACAGGACAGGACTGGTGGTGGGCGGGTACATGTTGTGGGAGGGGCATACATACCGGGGTGGTAGTGCGGGTAATGCTCATAAACCTAACGGCAATTAGTACGGGTTTCTGGAAGGAGGGTGTGGGGGAGGAAAGGAGGAAGGACAGGTTAGGATTAAGGAGCGGTGAAGGTTATCATTTTAGTATGGATCTGGTTATTTTACAGGTCAAAAGAGGTTTCCAGATTAAAATGAGCTACAGTTGGTTAGAAAGAGAAAGATCTGAAGAAATCTTCCCAACCAGAAAATACCCAGTGTAAAAAGACGCCGAGGGAGGAATTGATAGGCAACTGAACAATGCTGAGGTTCGATTAAAAAGTTAATTAACAGGAAATTCCTAAGTGGGCAAACGTGAATTCATGATTCATACTAGGCTGAATGCAAGTCTTTGTAACAGCCTCAAAAGACGACTTTTCACCTTTCACTTTTCAACAAAGATAAAACTCAGACATTTCTGTTTCTCTCACCAGTTAATGTGTCTTTGCTTTTGTTTTTTGTCCTTGGTGCATTGCAGTTTTATGACAGCAAAAACTATGTAAGAGCCCAACAAGGGTCTGCTGTGGGAAGTTGGGAACTAGGGTCTACTGTGACTGGCTGACCAGATCTGGCCCAGAAAACAACAACCATGGACGTGTGGCACTTTACACATGCTCTACCTATAAGAACAAATCCAGGCGAGATAGCTCTGAACCTGCAAATCATTAAAAAACACTCTTATTTGGAAAGTGTGGATCCATGTGGATGCTGGAGGAATTTGGTTGTCCTGTGAAGCACAAGTTAGCTCATCTTCCCGAATAATGCTTTCCAGAAAGACAGATTACACAGCAGGATGCTCCTTAGGGAGTACAATAATTGCATTCCTGGGTGAAATCATGTAATAGAAGGTATACTGTATAATGTTACATACTGTATTTAGGCATGAGCTGCTTCCTGCTGAAATTTTCAATTTCTCCAATTTTGAATCTTTTGTAGCTTTTTTTGCCTAAATGAACCTCTTATCTCAGTTTCTTGCCGATTACTTGCATGAATAGTGGCTGCATCATCACCATTTACTAAAACTACGCAGTTGGAAAGTACGTCAGTCCACTAGGGTGCTTTTGAGAACTTTACACTTTTCTTCTGAGGTTATTGTTTCCCTGGTATAAATGATCTTATGTGTCCCAAAGAGACCTTTGACGTAAAGAATTAAACTCCTGTGAGGTATTATTACAGCAGAATAATTCACAAATGAATGATTCAAACAAGTGTCCATCCCCTTCAAATGCTTTTTTTGGGTCACCTTTTTGCATGTGTAAGAAAAACACAGCAAAAAGTGTTGATGACACATGTAAAGAAACACACAGGAATGAACTCCTGCCATGGCGACAACCATGCCAGCTGCTCGTGGAGCTGAAAACGGATCCATTTTGATGAGGAGTGAGAGGAAGGAGTAAATAAAAAATAAAAAACTTTCGCTCAATGACAACCTCAGCCTCTATGCTAACACCTACTGCACTTTGATCTTACCATGGACCTCCTGATGTGGGTCAGCCTGCTCTTGGCTTTGTTCTCTGCAAACTCCAGACTGCTGATGTCCTTCAGACGAGCCTTGTACTTGCTCATCTGCTCGTTGATGATCAGCTCCACACACCTGCGGACCAGAGAGCCATTTAAATTGGAAGCAAACAGAGCAGAGATGCTCTGGTACCCTATGATAGGCTTGGACACACTTGGATAAGGAGATGTTTGTTTTTCTTGAAAACCCCCTTTTCAAAATGTAAGAGGCTGAAGTTTTTTTTGTTGACATCAGCCCAAAGATGCAGTTACATTTAGATGTTATTAAGCTGTAATTACAGCAGTATACCAGGTTTCTGGCATTTAATGAATAATGACTGTAAAATTGCAGGGTCAGTTTGTGAACATACGCTGTGGTCTTGCTGATGTCTTGGACGCTCTGCAGTGGGTCAATGCTGTCGGGGCAGCGAAGGATGCAGGGAGCAAACACGATGGCGAGGGCGTTGGCTGACATCCTGTTTGTCTCCTCCTGCAGGGCAATCCTGTAACAGCATAATACTTTTAATCCTGATGTGCAATTCCCACTGAACACAGCTCTAATCCAGTGTGTCTGACGACTAGTGAAAATAATAATATATATAATAGGCCCTGAAACCTCTGCAGCTTCGACCTGATGCTCAAAAACATGATTCAGATCTTATTATAAAACCCTTTTTTCCAGGCACAAGCTGTTTGCCTGGTCATATTGATTCAAGTCATCACTCACCTGACCAGATGGAAGATGAGGCGCTCCAGTGTGCTGAGGTGTGTCCTGCTGAGCTGGTCGATCACAGAATACACTCCGTTGATCACCTCCCGCTTGTCTGGCTGACCTGAAAAGGCAGAAAAACACCACAGAGTTCAGGCAAACGCATTTTTTCAAGCTAACTCGGTCCTGGGCTGAAAACCAGCAAACAGACGGTAAAGAGCATAAGCATGAGTTTACCCATGGCTCTCAGGAACTCCTCGTAGAGTTCAAAGGTCATGAGAGGGCTTGGCAGGTCACGGAGCCACTGTTTGAGCACACTGGCAATAACGTGGATATTGTAGTCATCCAGATTCACGCTGCTGACATCTGAAAGAGCATGATTTCAGACAAGTTAACATGGTTTCTCTTTGATCTTTGGTCCAAATGATGCAGTAGTTCATACATGTAGTTTAAAAATCATTTAATAAACGGCCACGAAAACTGGCAGGATTCAAGTTTATTTTAGCTTTTAGTCCTCATTAAAAATTCCTTTTTTTCCATAACAGTGCCATCTGTCTCAGCTGTACTTTGTAATTAGTGATAATTAGTCACCAACTAAACCACATTTTTATGACAGTACACATTTTCACCCATAAAACCAGCTCATTAGGATGGCGACACGTACTTTTTAGGATCTTTATTTTCTCAATTTGACTTTCAGACTTGTTTCACACTTTTAAACGCCCCGGCAGGAATCCTGTAATATGTATTTGGAATGTGTGTCTCATTGATCTGTGAGTCAGCCTCACCCGTGTCCAGCCCCTGTCGGAGTTCTTTGATCTTATTGGTGGAGCCCGACTTCCTGTAGATGCCCTCTGTGTAGAGGCCGTGCATCTCGATGTAGTTGATGAGCTTCTCCACCAGCTGGGGTACGGTGCGCTCCTCGCTGGTCAGACGCGACAACTCCACGCCGAACTGCCGTGACGACAGCTCCGGGTCGTACTTGTTTGCAAACGTAAATAATGCTGCACATTAAACTGAACCACTGGCAGGCTGCACAGACCAGTGACCGTTACAGCTCGATGATGAAGGATGACGTAAACGTAAACTCCCATCTGCATTATACAGTAATATCTACCTAAAGCTGGTAAACATCTGTGTGTACTGATGACGCACGGGACTTTTTATTTATTATGACTTCCTTTCTTTCAGGGCTAAAATTCTTTCAGTAGGATTAATGGAGAAAAACTTGATACAAACTCCTTTAGTCATACTGTAACACATTCAGACGACATCAAACCACAAAATAAACCAAAAGGGCAAAAGGTGATTATTTTAGCTAATGATTATACTGCGCTGTGATTTCGATTGTTGGCTACATATTTTGAACGGCGGAGAGAACCCGTGTCATCTTAAAACAAGTGTCACATAAAAAAAGGAACTCCACCTACCTTCTTGCTGCACTTCGTGGTCATTTTGGAACAGCACTTCCTGTGGCAGGCGTAGCGACACACTGTAGACAAAACAAACGACAATCAGACGGGAGGCATTTCTACAAACTCCTCACAGTCACGACAGCGGCAGTCGGTGCTGTAGACATTTACCACCTCAAAGGCTAGGGCAAGCGTGGAGGCGGCAGAGAGCCGGGATGGGATGTCTGCTCTCAGAGAGTGCAGATGGAGCTCTGTAACTAGATCGAAGACGGACTCATGAAAGGAGAGGGAGGTTTAATCGAATTCTGCAGACACTCAGGCACGCAGGGAAAGTGTGTTAGTTTTTTGCGTATGTGTGTGTGTGTAAGGACTGCCATGTGAGTGGAAAGAAAAACTACACAGTTTTGAGTGTGAGTGGTGTGGTAAGTGAGTTAGGAGAACATTAGGATCTGCGGCTGGTGTGTATTTTTGTGTGTGTGTGTGTGTGTGTGTGTGTGTGTGTGTGTGTGTGTGTGTGTGTGTGTGTGTGTGTGTGTGTGTGTGTGTGTGTGTGTGTGTGTGTGTGTGTGTGAGAGAGAGAGAGAGAGAGAGAGAGAAAGATCCTGGGCAGACAGCTTAATGCTTGATTTTAAACTGACCAGCGGACAGCTGACAGTTACTGACAGAAAAACTAAAGCAACAGTGCTGAAAAGTGTCACCTCACTATGATTTTGCATTAAGATAACAGACGTTATGCACGTAGCTCTTATCCCTGCAGTTTTAAAGATAAAAATGCCTGCTGCACCTGTTTATATTTCACTTTAAGACCAGAAACATTGTGCAGTGGTTAGCACTGTTGCCTCCAAGCAAGCAGGTCCTGTGTTCAAATCTACCCACTCACTATCCACTATGTCCTGCTTTCTCCATGAGTCTGCATGAGCTCTCCCTGGATTTCCATCAACAGTCCAAAGATATACGTGTCAGGTTAGCTGGTGATGATAAATATGCCATATGTGTGAATGGCTGTCTGCCTCTGCTTTAGTCCTGCAATAAACTGGCGACCTGTCTAGGGTGGACCCCGCTCTCTACTGGAGCTGCTGCTCCTTCACATTGAGGTGTTTGGGTATCTGATAAGGATGACTCCTGCGCACTGGGAGAACAATCAGGGTAGACACAGGACATGCTGGAGAGGTTATGTCTCTCGGCCAGCTCAAGTACGTCTTAGCATTCCCTGAGAAGAGCTGGAGAAGGTGGATGGGTGGAAGGAGGCCTGGGTACCTCTTCTTAGACTGATGCCCCTGCAACCTTTACCCAGATAAGCATCACAAAAAAGGTGGATGGATGTGTATATGGGTGGATGGACTGTAGATAATTTAGATGTGATGTTTTATCTCCTCGAGGCCAACTAACAAACTGAGAATTCAACAGTCTTGTGAGCCACACTTTGTGACATTGCTCTAATAAACATAAGGCTCTAATAAGGATAATTTGGCACTGACACATGGCAACACTTCCTTCGTTATTTGGTCTTCATTTTTATTTTTGGAAGCTAAAACACTGTACCCCCACCATGCTGAAGGGTTTCTGGTTAGTTAACCTTTTTTCCCCAATGACAACCACAAAGTAGTTTTGAAAGCTGGAACAAAAAAATCCTACAGCACCTCCTGTGCCCTCCACATGAGGGCGGACCCAAGGAGCTTTTTTTAACTAAGCATAGCTGAGCCACAGAGGCTCGCTCTCGAGTCCCTACCCCAGGCCTGTCTCCAGGGTGGTATCCTGGTGACCTGTCCTGGGCAGGGTAAACTGGAGCTTTGACTTCAGTTCCTAAATGTGTGTTTTGGACAGATGTGTTCTGTGTGTAGTGCTTACGTTTGCAGACACAGGCTCGATCCATCATCCAGATGAGGGAGGAGCAGTACTCGCAGTAGGTGGGGATGCTGTACTGAGTGGACTTGAAAATGTGGCCGTTGTGTTCCTCCACCTGCAGGGGGCAGCAGACCTGCCAGTCAGCTCAGTTGACATATGAAGCAGAGACTGCATATAAAAGATGTCTGTATCTACTAGGGGTGCAACGATACTCGTATCGATATTGAACCGTTCGATACAGTGCTTTCGGTTCGGTACGCATATGTATTGAACAATACAAAATTTGTAATTTATTTTATCAACTTTCCTTCTGACGATGCTGTCTGTGTTGAGCGCTCAGTGAATCTGCGTTCGACTACTCCGCCTAGGCTGCACTGTCGAGCGAAGATCCACTGAGCGTTCAACACAGACAGCATTGCCAGAAGGAAGAGCGCAGGGCAAGCTAGCGAGACAGAAGTTAAGCTATCCTTGCAACATGGCAAATTGAACCTCCCCCACCCTCATTCAGATCTGGCGTTTGGAATTATTTTGGTTTTCATGTGAAGTATGACCCTGAAGGTAAGCGCGTCATGGACTAAAGTAAAACAGTATGTTGGATGTGCCACGCAATGCTCAATTACATGGGTGGGAACTAGTGTGTTAGCGCAGTTAGCTCGTTAACGTGTTGGCCGTCTAGCCCCATGCAGGGGTAGCTCGTTAACGGAGATTTGCCGTGTTGTGGCGTTAACATCATTTCAACGAGATTAATGCTGATAGGACTAGTGGGAACACAACGAATATGACTGCACATTTACGCCGACATCATCCTAGTGCAAAGACAAGTGGAAGCAGACAAAAACAACAAGCATGCATGCTACAAACTTTACCCGAGTCATTTAGACAGCCGTTAGCACATGATTCTCCTTATGGGGACCTGATATGTTTAATATTGTGGCGAGCTCAGACAAGGAGGAGACGGAGGTTTCGTTTGGTCTTGCTTCCCGTGAGCTAGCCAGGGAGCACAGCCGTTTATTGACATCTGCAGAAGAACACTGCCGCTAGCTAACTGCTCAGCGCGGCAACCGCATAGCAACAACAACACACAGGGCACCCTCTGACCCCGGAAGGACACACCGTCGCATCGAGAGGGCGTCACCCGTCACTATGGCAACATAAACAAAACATAACTGTACAAACAGAACCCCGAACAGCCCTGACCCGCTACATAGCCCACACCTAAGGGGTCAGTCGTCCCCGACGACCCCATTACCCCACACAAAGTCCTGCAAATGTCCAGGTGCCTTCTTTTGGCGCACCGGGGAAAAGTCACTCGGGTCAGAACATGGGGTGCCACCATCATCCCACTTCCGACACCAATGTGGCGAGCTCAGACAAGGAGGAGACGGAGGTGTCGGTTGGTCTTGCTTCCCGTGAGCTAGCCAGGGAGCACAGCCGTTTATTGACATCTGCAGAAGAACACTGCCGCTAGCTAACTGCTCAGCGCGGCAACCGCACAGCAACAACAACAGCAGCACACAGGGCGCCCTCTGACCCCGGAAGGACACACTGTCGCAGCGAGAGGGCGTCACCCGTCACTATGGCAACATAAACAAAACATAACTGTACAAACAGAACCCCGAACAGCCCTGACCCGCTACAATATGCTGCTGAGAATATAGCCCAGAAGAAGCGTATAGTATAGCTTTTATTTTGGAAAGAGCCATTTCTCTGTAATAAACTCTCTTTTCCAAAGATGAGCGATTCCTCAATCAGATACAGGTGTTACCGCGCCAGATCCGCGGCCCCGACCGTAGTAAGGAAACCTCTGGCAGTTACTTGAAGGTTCCGTAACTGACTCGTAGCCGGCAACAGCTTACTATACAGGTCAACTCCGCTAGCAAAAAGATCGAAGGAGGCGTAGGAAACTGCTTCACCGAACTTTATTTCTTCTCTAAGGCACGAACACCGCATACAGTGGGCTGAAACAGTTTACTCACAGCGAGCATCGCCGACACAACTCTGGCTGTCGAGGGAGTTATTATATTCCTTTTATTTCTTTTCTTTTCGTCTCTTCTGTAGCTAACCGTTACTTTTTCCCCTTCTCCGCTCTCTCTCTTCACACACACACCAGGCAGTCCCGCTACACACATCCCGAATACATTTCCCATCAGGCTTCATCCTTAAAGGGCCATGCCTGTAACACAGGGCTTGCAAAATCGCTAGCCCGACGTCCCGGGGCTAGCGATTTTTCCAGTCGGGTTACCAAAATCTATCTCTGCCCTGCCCGTCGGGCTATCATAGGAAGGAAAAATATGTCAATGCTTTTGCATTCTTTCGGAAATGTAGCTGGGTAATTATGTCATTGGCATCGGTGAGCCACTGTCAATATGTGACATATTCAAATCGCGTTTGAATTTGCGCTTGTTTTTTGCTTTCACTTTGCAAATGTCCAGGTGCCTTCTTTTGGCGCACCGGCCGGTCATGACCGGCGGGGGAAAAGTCACTCGGGTCAGAACATGGGGTGCCACCATCATCCCACTTCTGACACCAATGTGGCGAGCTCAGACAAGGAGGAAACGGAGGTGTCGTTTGGTCTTGCTTCCCGTGAGCTAGCCAGGGAGCACAGCCGTTTATTGACATCTGCAGAAGAACACTGCCGCTAGCTAACTACTCAGCGCGGCAACCACACAGCAACAACAACACACAGGGCACCCTCTGACCCCGGAAGGACACACCGTCGCAGCGAGAGGGCGTCACCCGTCACTATGGCAACATAAACAAAACATAACTGTACAAACAGAACCCCGAACAGCCCTGACCCGCTACATAGCCCCCACCTAAGGGGTCAGTCGTCCCCGACGACCCCATTACCCCACACAAAGTCCTGCAAATGTCCAGGTGCCTTCTTTTGGCGCACCGGCCGGTCATGACCGGCGGGGGAAAAGTCACTCGGGTCAGAACATGGGGTGCCACCATCATCCCACTTCTGACACCAATGTGGCGAGCTCAGACAAGGAGGAAACGGAGGTGTCGTTTGGTCTTGCTTCCCGTGAGCTAGCCAGGGAGCACAGCCGTTTATTGACATCTGCAGAAGAACACTGCCGCTAGCTAACTGCTCAGCGCGGCAACCACACAGCAACAACAACACACAGGGCACCCTCTGACCCCGGAAGGACACACCGTCGCAGCGAGAGGGCGTCACCCGTCACTATGGCAACATAAACAAAACATAACTGTACAAACAGAACCCCGAACAGCCCTGACCCGCTACAATATGCTGCTGAGAATATAGCCCAGAAGAAGTGTATAGTATTGCTTTTATTTTGGGAAGAGCCATTTCTCTGTAATAAACTCTCTTTTCCAAAGATGAGTGATTCCTCAATCAGATTTATTTTTTTAATTACTTTTGTTTCAGCAACATTAAATTTAAAAACTGTAATTTTGAGTTAAAATATATATTTATAAGTTTAATAAATGACAAATTAAAAAGGCATGAACATTTTTTTTGTATCGAAAAAATATTGAACCGTGACACCAAAGTATCGAACCGAACCGTGAATTTTGTGTATCGTTGCACCCCTAGTATCTACCACTCAGGTTTGTGAAGCCCTGTTTTAAATCTTTGCAGAACTGGTTGCAATATCTGCTTTTTATGATTGATGGTATGAAAGTAATTTTTTCTTTGAAACTAACAAACTCACAATATCAGTTTCCTTCTTCCTTGACTTCTTGCGTTCTCGTTTTGGAGCCTGAAAAAAGCAAACATGACAAAATTTGTTTTCTCTGTATTTCTTACCAGTAATGCCTTAAGATTAGCAATTTTATGATGTTATATCCTATGAAAGAATTTCTCTGTTATCATTTAATGAATTCATCCAGATGTTACTGGTCTTACCCTGCCGATGGTTCCCTCCATGGGCTTATACTCCGTCATGAATTCATCCAGGAACACCTTGAACGTGTTGACCCACACCTTCACGGGTGACTCGCTCCAGTCTCTCTGCTCCATACGCATCGTCTTCTCCAGGATGTGCTCAAACAATGCGTACAGATCCTTGTAACGGATGCTTTTACCATCATCCATCTGGTGGCGAGGAAAAAAGAAAGGAAAGGACGCAGAAAATGTAAATCTAGTTTAAGTGGCAGCATCTCGGTTTTTAAAATCTTCCTGGTCGTGTGACAGCAATGACAGAGTAAAAGAGGGTGTCAGACTCACAGCGAGGGCAGTGGAGTACGAGTTGAAGATGTTGATCCTGAATTCCTTCAGCGCTTTCTTAAAAACAACATCCACCATGGTGTCCTTTTTACCATCTTCAGAATCAAGATCGGCAATCTGAGGGAGCGAAGCACACCAAAATAATCTATATGGATCAATATGTGAATCGGAGTTTGGGGTGAACTGTTCCTTTAATTCTGTTTGATGTTTAATTTACACAGACAACCACATACGACACGCTGCATGAGAATTTAAACGTTACGTACTACGAGGTAACCCTTACAACTCTATGAACAGCGAAAACACACAAACACTGCTCTTTGTGTGAGTCAGTGAGGCGTGTGCGGCCTTTGCCCTCTCACCTTCTTCATGAGGAAGTCGTTCATGCTGCGATAGTCGTGGGCCGAGGTGAGGATGTGCAGCGCGTCATTCTGCCACTGGGCAGGTTCCAGAGCGATGCTGCTGATCTTCACGCTGCGACGTCTCTTCATTTTGGGAGACGGCTCCTTGTTCTCCTTACTGTCTCTGACCCCCCGAGATGAAGCCGCCTCCAAATCTGGACTGTGAGGAGGAGATGGGCCTTCTGCTACACAAAGACACCAAAGGTTTAGGCTTAATTCATCTAGGAATAAAATACACAATTTTTTTGTTTTGTTTTCCATTAAAAACGACTATTCCTTATGCTATACTGTGCACTTCTACTCTTCACAAATTTATTACACCATGTCTCAAATTTACTGCCAGAACAAATTCATGCTTGCAGCTCTGATCCTGTTTTTATTCACTTGTGTGTACCGCACATGGGTGTGACCAGGATATTCTGGAAGTAGAGCTCCTCTTGGAAGTCTTTTTCAACATTTAACACAGCTGCTATTTATGGATCGGTCCTGTTCACTTGTGCCTGGTGATCTGTGTCAGAGGCCCATCTCTCTCTGCAGTCTTCTCTCATCAGATGGCAGATGGCCGTCCCTCCCCGAGCCTGGTTCAGATAGAGGTTTCTTCCTGTTAAAAGGAAGTTTTTCCTTCCCACTGTCGCCAAGTGCTTGCTCACAGCGCCATCCGATTGTTGGGGTTTTCTCTGTATTATTGTTGGGTCTTTATCTTACAATAGAAAGCACCTCGAGGTGACTTTTGTTAATGTGATTGCAACTGACTAAAAACTAGTGTGCTCCTGGTTGCTCTGCCTTTAAGCTTTGAAACTCTTGAACTGCTGAGACACAGCTCTCTCATCACCAGCAATGATCCTTCATATTAAACCTGCTGTTCTCTGCATATCCACATCCATGAAGAAATCACAAAGCAAGAGGAAGATCCAGAAAGCGATCTAGAAACAGCAGCAATGCTGAGGCTGTCCAGAGCTAATCAGGTGACGTATTTCATTTTTATTTACAGTTCAGAGATAATTGTGAGCACATCTAGCGTTTGCATGCTTATAAATCTGCTCAGAGGCTGTATGTGGCATGCTGAATAGCTTTTATTTTTACCATGTGTTTCTCCAACTTCACTCATGATGGCCTGCTTCTCCCTTGACAGTTTTTTCTCACTGTGTTTCGTTTTACTCCAGAATCGCATCTTCCCTCTCATCCTGCTGAAAAAACAAAACAAAACAAAAAACTTCAACATCTAGCATAAAAAGTAAGATGTGACAAGAGAAAGTTGAGGAAGATCTACCTTCCATCTTGACTGGAGGTTTTCCTGAGGATCTCCATCTTGCCCAAGTCCCCTGATGACATGGTCTTATGGATTTTCTTCTGGTCTTTGTGAGACGACTGGAGAGAAAGATACAGTGAGTGAGAAAGACCACAAAACATATTTATAATCTGTCAGCTGACACGACTGTGACATGTTTTGATTAAGAATTCTGCAGAGTTTTATGGTTTTAGCAGAGTTTATTTGCAAAACTACAACTACTAAATTACTACTTCGAATAAATAAATGATCACATTAACTTCATGTGAAGAAACTGAAAAAATCGGCACCATAAACATGCACAGGCCTGATAATGAGAGTGTGTGATAGGCAAACAGAAGTCATATGTGTTAGACTGTGTAGGAAAATCTCATTGTTAGTGAGAAGTTACTCTGGTCCAGCTTTAATTGGCTCCAGCATGCAGGAGCAGTGCCGTGCAGTGCAATACGAGATGTTTTGTTTCAAGGACGGGTCAAGTTTGGGAGGTCAGAATATGAGAGAACAACGTCTTTGACCACATCACACGAGTCAAACAAGTTTGCGCTGGGACAGTCTGCGTTCAGTGCTGTAAAAGAAGAATATCTAAATAAACTCATTCTGAGTTTTAGCATTTTATTTTTCCTTCATGACAGATGCAAAACTGTGAGCAGTTTGGTCTAAGAGGATTTGTAATTTAACATGGTGAGGGGGACAACCACAGGTAGATAAGCTGAGGCTTCACCTATCATGTTGAATTTTCATTCACAGATACCACTGAGCTGTTTTTTACATCTTCTACTATTGTGAACCTATTGTGCTCAGTTTTAGCTCCACACTGTTACACATACCGTTTTCTCTAGCCAAGCTCCATTCTGTAGTCTTGCCCTTGCTGTAGGTCATTAGTTCAGTGTTTGACCTACGCATCTTTCTTTTGATTGGCTTACGCTCACAGACAAAAGGTTTAAATGGCAGGTGGGTGTGGCTTCTGTGCTGAGATGACCATATTAGAGATGATATTATCCTCTGTAATACGTCTGAGATGGAGGGTTTAGAGCAGTCTGAAGCTCACGCTTTAGGCTTGCAGGGATTACTTGATCTGTGGACATGTTTGATATGAGCTTCCTTCATTGTTTCATTACATATTCAGGGCTGGAGCTACACACCGACTCAAATAGCTGCTTGTTAAAACCACAGTGTGCTTCCATCACGTCACAAAGCAGAAATTCTCTCTTTAACATCAAAGTGAGCTCACTGCACTCAAACGACTTCCACAGTCGCCAGATCTCAATCCAACAGAGCACATCTGGAATGTGGTGCGACGGCATATTAGAATCATGAATATGCAGCACATTTATGCGTGACACTATCATGTCAAGATGGATCAAAATCTCCAGGAAGTGTTTCTAGCACCGTACTGAATCTGTGCCACGATGAATTCATCAGTTTAGAAGGCAAGGTAACTAATGACCAATGAGTATATATCACAGGAAATATAGGAAAGCATAATAGGTTCAGGTTACGAATAATTATGAGCTTTCAAAACTTGATGACTTTGCACTTCACTCTGTAAATCTGTAAATTTTGTATCTAATGAAACAATGCAAGCGAAGTGACCCTGTTGCATTTAGAACCTGTCTGAATAATTTAAGGATGATGACATTTTTGCAAAGCACATATTATCTGAATTAAACTAGCTGATAGAGCAAAGTGAAAACGGTAGTGTGGTCGAGAAGCTTGGACTTAGTTTCAAACTAGCAGCCACCAAAGCAGTGTGCAAGGCCATTCACAGCACCAAGTGACCTTTATCAGCACTGAGGAAAAACACAAACAGCGCTGCCATATTTAGCAGAGAAACATGTTTTTGGTCTGACAGCGTTGAAAAACTGAAAGTGGGGTTAGCAGTGTTAAAAGGCTCGTCCCCCTGTCGTGTGGCCAGATGCACATGAGAAGAAGGTAGAGAGGGGGACCGAAGTGGACAGGTTACTCGCACGGAGGTCAGGTGACCGCCGCAGACCCGGTATTTTACCATCTCGGAGTCACTGTGACAGTCAGCGTCGGGGTGGGAGTGTGGGGGAGACAGAGAGGGGGGCAGCGTGCAGGAGTGGGCGGGGATGTAGTATTCATCATCGTCATCCGACTGGGTCGCCCCCTCTGAGTTACAGCGAGTCAGGAAGTCGGAGCGCGTCCGGGACATTCGGGCTTTCTTTTTGGGGCCGGGGCGGCCCACCTGCTTCCAGGCAACCATAAGAATATATCAGCTGTGTGTGTATGTGTGTGTTTGTTGGCGTGCTTGTATTTACTTGTTTTGTGTCTTAAACTTGACTCAAAGTAAATAAAAATCTCAATCTTGAGTCTGAACTGAATGAGTAAAGATAACAATAATTACGATGTGCAAATGAAATTAAAGTGATGTGTAGAAGCTGCAGGCTCCTACCTCTCTGCTTCTGGATCCAGCAGACTTGGAATCATCTCTGAACATGGCGAGAGATCGTTCCTGGTTCACCAAATCCTTATCGGACCTGCATCAAATCACCACAGTTTAAAAGGTCCTACTTTGAGTTAACTGGTCTCTTTAAAAAGCGCTAATGAAGTCGACTTTTTTTTGTAATGAAGGAAAACTGGTGATACAGATTTGGGGAAATGAATCATTAGCCTTTAAACAGCACTGCAGGCTTGCAGCTGTTCATATTGCACTTTCAAAATAAAATGACTCGGATTAAGTGAGTTGATTTTTGGCATCTTCTTTAAGCAATTCTTCTTAAGCATCTTCTTTTGGCCATCACAATATTTAAGGGTTATGTTCACCAGCTCCAAGGGATGAAACTGTGCACCTATCTGGCCCAGGTTGTTCTATTGACACCATATGAAGACCTAGCTTAACACAACTGTGCAACTATCCACTGGGACTATTCACTCTACACGCCTCCTGCTTGTCCTGGCTAACTCAAAAAGATTCTCCCTTCCAGCAGATAAAGACCCCTCCACCCCCTCCATGGAATAGACCACGAGGTAAACAGTTTGCTTTGAGGAGTTTTCTTCCATTCAATCGAAACAGAAGAGGCACTGCAGGTGTGTCCATTTAAATAGCTTCAGTGCACTCTGGAGAGGCAAATATACGCCTCGGCCCTGCTAAACAAACACAAAAGCACAGTTTACTTACTTGGAGAACGGCAGCTTGCGCCTGGGTGGGGAGAACACAGTACTAGAGGGTTTCTCCACCATGTTCACAATCACAGTCTGGGCGTTGCTCTTCTTCTGGGCCTTTGGAGGTTTGGTGTCCAGGACCGGGCTGGGGGCCTCCTTTGCTGACCTAATCGTCTTCCTCTCCTGCAGAGTGGGGAGTACGGCAGGAACACTGCATGTGGGCTTCAGGGCAATTTTGATGTCCATCTCTGCGGAACAAATCCCTGGACCTTCCTGACTCTCTCCACGAGTGAAGGGAGCCTTTGAAGACTTACCGACCACAAATATGTCTCTCTTGGCTTGGGTGGAAACGCCGAGAGGCTGCTCCCTGTCTGATGCTATCTCAAGGCCTGCAATAGGGGTCATTTGGGCATTGGGTGCTCCTGTTTGAGAAGCTCTTTCTAGAGTTTGGGCTGCCAGCAGCTCTCCCTCTTCCAAAGGACTCTCTTTCTGCATACTGATCAACACCACTACAGGCCTTCGAGACGTGGACTCCCTTCTTTCTCTGTAAGAACTGCTGGGGCTTTCAGATTTTGGTTCATGAGCTGGACTTTGGTCAGAAGCAATATAAAAAGTTGCCCTCGGGGCCTCCACTTTGTTTGGCAACTCAGTCACAGGCTTTTCATTATAGTTGGAATCTCTCAGCCCCTGCTGAAGTTGAATATCCAGCGTCTTGGGCTGTTCCTGAAGTACACTGAGCTGAGAACTATATCCTCCGGAGCCTTCAGTTTCCATGTCTTCCACACTGAGAACTTCAAAACTTCCTTGACTAGCCGGGGACCCTTGGGGTGAATGTCTGTGATGCTCATCCTGTTGAGAGCTGCTGCTGCTGTTTGGGACCGGGTCTTCTGGCAGCGAACCCCCCAAGCTGGTACTTCGGACTTTAAGAAGCTCCAGGCTGAACTGTGCCTGCTCCAGCTCTCTCATTCGTCTGCTCTCTCGTTTCGACCGGTTCTTATGGCTGCTCTCGTCTGTGCTCCTGCTTCGCTCCAAGTCATCTTCTTTTTCCATCTCTGCTCCATAAAGTGAAACAGACTTAGAGTCTTCGGGGAGCTGTGCAGAGATGTCCTGGCCATAACTCTCCAGTCCGGATGAGGCGGGCTCTCTTCTTCCTGCCTCCATCGCTGCTGACAGACTTGTTTGTTCACCAAGTCTCTCGTGCTGCTCCTTGAAGTCTCTAAACCTGGAAACAGTAATAGTGAGGAAACAGAAGCCTATTATCCACATAGGCACCACCATGATTTTACTTCCTGTGCCAAAAACTTGGGTTTCTACACATTTTCACATAAAACACCACTTGGTGGCAGCAGATACAACTGTGAATCCTAGACTGTGCATACAGACAGATAGCGCAGGTGTCCCTTTGGATTGTTTGAAGTGTGTTCAAGTTCAACACTGTTTTGTTTTTTTTAAACCAGCAATAAGGTCTCCAAAGTAGCCCTGGTTAGAATTCCTGTGTAAATCTCATTGGCTGCATTTTGTTTAAATGCAACAATGTTAATGTGTCAGTGCATCAGTCCAACTATACAAATAAACACGCTGTATTTAAAAGACACTAATCAGTTGATTCAAACTACCTACAAGCTCAACTCCTTCACTCACCTGAGTCGAGCGAGGTATCCTCTGCTCCTCGCCTGTAACTGTATCATCGCTGCGTGCGTTCTGTGGTAACGCCTCCTCTCCCTGGATCCCTTCCAGGCTGTCTGAATTGCAGTAGCTGCCAGAGCCCTCCGATGGCAGCAGTTTTTCCAGCTCCTCTGTATGACGATCGCTGAATCCCGCCAGTGCAGGAACTTTCTCCTCTCTCTGTAACCCCTCCAAGCCGCCTGCAGACACAACGCCGCTCCCTCCTCTACGCTCAGGTCAATGGTGGACTGCCTGAAGAGGCAGAAACGCCACCATCGCTGAAAGAGAAAGAAAAGCACGGTGAGACAAAATAGATGTGAGGGAAAAAAGTCAGGCTGGGGATCCTTGAATATGTTGAGCTAAGCTTTGAATATTTTTTTTAAAAGAAAAAGATGCTCATCCCCCTTTGGGACCACCTAAAATATGTGCATATCTGTGAGGCTAAACTGACGCAGTTTATGTAAGAGATGTATGAAATTTGACGCCTGTTATTCATTCACTATGTCAAATCAATATGATGCAGTATGACTGACACCGCAGGAATGTTTGATTCAGAAAACTCCTCACGTTATTTTGATTAAGCCCAACTCCAAAACTTGAACTGTAATCTTGGAAGGCCCACGCAGAAATGCAACCAACAAGCACAGAATAAAAATCCCACATGTGACAGTTTATGTTTCGATGCTCTGATATTCTCTCGTAAAAGTTATCTGTGCCTGAATGGATCCTGCTCTGGAATGACCTGGTGTGTTTTCTTTCAGTCTCATGAGGATTTGGACAGCTTCTCTCCAAGAACTCTTCCAGAAAAAACAGAAAGAGCAAATTTGTTGTCTTTCATCCTCTCTCTACCACTTAGTGCTGCATCGTTTTTTCCACAGTATTTACTCTGTAGCACACGTGTTATTTCTTTCTTATAACTCATTAAAAATGTAACATATTCAGTCATCATTTAATACAGTAGCTTTATACTTAATTTCATACAATTTTATTCGTATAGCACCAAATCACCAAAAACCTATCAAAAGCTTTCATGGCTTTTGCTTCCACTAGATCGATCGTGCTCACCAAAGTAAGCTAAATAGCAACTGACTTTGGCCTTTTAGATGAAAACACACTGCTCTGGATTTATAACAAGACAAATGAAAGCTGAATACACTCAGGCAAAGGCGGTGCCTGACTCAGGACATCCACTGGAGCATTATCTGGTATATGGATGCAATCGCATTAACATGGATTTTGTGTTAGAGACTTTGCTAGTTAAAGACCAAGAAGACAAATATCATACTTTATATCCCGACGCAGCATCATTGAAGGTCAGAGCTCTCCTGTGAGGACACAAGTGCTTATCATCTCAAAAGGAGAGACTATGTTTTAAGAACCATGACACTTAAAGAGTTAATACACAGCTATTAATCATCTAATGCTTAAACAGTCCCAGACTGGATTAGTGATACCCTTCGAGCATTAAGGAGAACAGAGGAACAAAGCTACAGAATTGGACCACTTCTTAGGCCCATCCCATCACAGCGTCTCACCTGAATGGTGCACGCAGCTCGTCTCATGTTGACAAAGTGCTTCCTCTCCAGAACTGCCCTGAAGCGGCGCTGCAGCATGACGATTCTCCGCAGGACCTCCTGGTGCAGGAGGGTCTGAAGACGCTGGCGCTCGGCCTCGCGCAGGAACACCTGCATCATACAGAAACATTAGGTAAAGTGAAGTTGCTGAAGTCCACTGCATGGGACATTTTAAAAAAACATATAGAGAGAAGGACAGTCCATTTATAATTTCCAGAATTCGTACCATGGTGCTGCCCACTTGGTACCCAGCAGGGGGCAGGTGGATCCGTCTGAAGAACTCCCTGACGCCCGACTTTGTGGGGCTAGTGCCCCGAGGCAGCAGCACATGGAAGTGATGCACAAAGTCCTGAAAAAAGGATTTTTGTATGTTCATTTTCTGGTGATTCATTTTGTGATGAAAATACAACATTAAAAACGTGTTTTGTTACATGAAGACAGAGTTCTGGTTAAGATTAAATACAGCAAGGAAATCTAAACATCATGACAAATGTTATTTTCTCAATAAAGTAAAACATCTTTTAAGCAACATAGTGATAACATGGCTTTGGCTGTGGATCTGCAGCGCAGTTGCGTTAGGAGGGGATTACCTGAAAGGTGTACTTGCTGCTGTAACCTGATTGTCTGATCCGGACGGTTTCCAGCATACCTGTGTACCTCAGCTGTCTGAGCACCAGACTGTCGTTGAAGCGCAGCGGCAGCTAAGTGGGACAGAAAAACAACAGGAGCGCTTAAACACAATCCAGCAGTCGGTCACTAAGAGGAGTGGAGGCTATTCTGCAGGAGCGATCACCTTCTCAGCGTTGGAGCGAATGCACTTGACAAAGTACGGCTCCGACTGATCCAGAGTCTCCATCAGCTTATTGAGCGACGCCTGCACACACAAACTGAAATGATCACACTTTTGCTCTTTGTTGTTACTGATGCTGCTGCACGTGCTCGTGCTGCGGTCTGCTGTGTCACCAGTGTTGTTGTAATTCTTTGAGTGCTCCAGCAGAGGGAGAAAGCGGCACTGACCTGGAACTGAGCGCTGATGCTGGGAGGCTTCTTCTTCTTGTGCAGATGAAGCAGAGACTTGGTGATGCGGTCGTGGAGCGTCACGCTGCTCAGGTAGCGCAGAGACTTAATGTCCAGCAAGTGCTGCGCACAAAAACCCGGATCATTTACAAACCTGTGTATCACTGAAGTGAATGAACACCTACTAAGTTTTGCGTAGTGTCAGGTCAGCGTCTTACCTTGGGAAGAGTTGGTTTAGTTTTGCAGTTTTTGTTTCTCCTGAACATGAGAAATTATAATTAGCAGATATTATCAGCAGACTCAACAGCTATTAACATCTTTTATTTCCTCTGTATTAGTGCTGATACGCTCTCTTATCCCTTCTTACAATCCAGCCTTACAGGCCTTACAGTATGCTGGGGGAAAGCGCCTTAAAAACCATTGCTTTAAAGACAGCCTATTATACTTGTCTGTATTTTTTGCCGGCTATACTCTATACTGTTACAGTGACATTATATTAAACATGCCAAAGTTTTGATTCATGAAGTCTGTGTGTGTGGATAATCCCTGTGACTCACAGTCTGCTCAAAACGGCTGCTTTTAGACAGCTATTTCCTTCCTTGGCTCTGTATGATGTTAATGACTGCAGATAGCCCTCAAATGGGCACGAAGATCTGGCTGTCAGCACCAGAAGCCTGACACATCTGCCGTTTAAACCTCCAGTTTACAACTGGGGAAGCCAATCAGAAGATTCAGACAGCGTATGAACAGCACCAAGTTAGAGTGTAAGATATCCAAGGAGTTTTTAAAACTGTGACTGACGCAAAGCTACTTTAGTAGAGTCCAAGAATAAAATTAGTTAGCAGGAAATGAGCAGAATAGGCTCCATTTAAAGCGTATCACTACTAATATTAGACCAACAGGGGCGGGCGAAGCTCAGGAAGTAGAGTGGATTGTCTACTAATTGGAAGGTCAATGGTTTTAAATTGCTCCTGATGTATTGTGTGAGTGTGTGGGTGATAGATAAAAGAGCTTGAAGTGCACAGAACAAAGCACTGTATGATTGCGTGTGCATGGGTGAATGCATGCTTGCAGGGTAAAAGCGCTTCGAGTGCTCAGCGTGATATACTGGATTGAGAATTATCAAAAACAAACAAGCAAACAAAAAGACTACTGTGACTTTGTGATATGTCACTCACATTAGAATTCCCTGAGCTCTCTCTAGGAGCTTGCTGTTGTTCGAATTGAGGAAGATCCCATCTTCTTCCAGCGCGGGGCTTCCCATTGAAGAGAGGCGACCCGACCTGGAGGTGCGACCATTACATCCAACGCTGTAGCCATCCCTACAGGGAGGGAGGAAGAGTGAAGATCAGCACAGAGGCATTTTATTTAATACTAATAATACACACTCGAACTTACCAGCTGGCCTTCTCATTGAGGGCGTTGGTGCCTTGAAGATCTGACAAGGGGGTGCGGGGATTCTTCCTGGTTATACCTGGATAGGAAGTGGTGAAGGGAGGAAAAGGAAAGGAAATACAAAAAGGAGTCAAAGGTCACAGGGTTTATCAACACCTACATCTCACTCACCCCGTGTTTGAAGCCACAGCATTAAGATCCAGCGCTTAAGGGTCTCCACTAATCCCCTAACTCCAACTCTCTACCGTTCTTCGTTTTCACTGCTCTAACACACTTCTTCTTTATACATGACAAACAACTATCTTCAGGGCAGTATCTCTGTCCCACTTGGACTCTATTAGAGTGGCTTTGCTATCTGAAACAAGCTATTTTAGCCTTCTTCTGATTGGCTGCCCTAAACAGCAGGTGCAAAAGAAAATTGCCCAGATTACCCGTAATTTGGGCATTACAGATATTATCTTAACAAGGCTCTTTCAAAGCAAAATATAAACATTACAGTATATGACTGTTTTCACAGGCTTACTTGTAGTAACCATGACTAGTATACAGATGTCGAGGTGCAAAATCATCAGACTTTCTCTTTTACAGGAAAAAATAAAGACTTGAGAAATTCTCTTGGGAATTTCCTTTGAAATGAGTTGCATTGCTGGAAAGCTGCTAAATCCCACTTCTGCAAAGTGCTGCTTTACAACATTAGGATACATGACATGAATAAACACACTTGAAGTATGCAAAAACACACTCAGGCACACAAATGTGATTATCAGTGCTGAAAGGAGTGATAAAGGACGGCCAGAAAAACCGTGGGTGTCATTAAACCCTTCTGGTCTACAGAGACCTGATTCATTTGTCCGATCACTCATGCGTGGGAAAATTTTTGGTTATGAGCTTTGCTCCTAGGCTGAGTCAATCTGCCCAGAGCTCAGAGTGACCCACATACCTGATTTCTTATTAATGGCTGCAACAGAACCAGTTTACCGGGCCTCAAAACCACAAGCCACCCATTATGATCTATACAGCACAGGATTCATTCCTTTCATTAGGCCGAGCTATGTGCCTTCTTAACTCACAAGGAATCAATCCATTTAAAAACCTCTTTCACAAGGATCACCTTCCAAACTCTACTTAGATATGAATCATAACAATTCAATATAGTACCATTTAATACATAAGTGAAGATAAAACACATTAAACCTCAAAAATTACATCAATTTTCAAAAGAATGCCTCTCATATTCTTAGCAAATTGAATTTAAATGATCAATACCAAAAAATATTGCACGCTCAAATAAGTGCTGACCTTTCAGTTTTACAGAGGGTCCCTATTATTCTGGCTTCAAATTTATTGAAATATTGACCCTGCAAACCTATCTTTAAAATCTGACAAAACAAATCCACATATGAGGACAAGCGAAATCCCACATCCTTATTATTTATAAGGATAACACTCATCATACGAACGTGAAGGGTGCAATATGCAAGATTATATATGCAAGAAATATAGCTTTGTGTCAAAGACATCTGTGTTGTATATCTACTGAAGTTGGGATAGTATTCAGCTAGGACCAGCTGTACCTTTCCGTAATACCAATTTATAGCTCAAGAGGAGCTACTGACTCATCCTAGTGTCCAGTCTGTCGAACTAACACGAAAAGAAGAAGCAGCGCTCCCCAGAGATTGTTTTTCACTTTTATACAGTCTATATACAAAGCAGGCAGTCAATAAATGAAACAAAAACATGATGACTGCAGATCCTGGGAACCAGCAGTAATGTGTGACCTGCCTTGGATTGCGTTGAATCCATGCAAAGCCTACCAGGTTGCCTATGCAGGCAGCTGATGTTGTTGCCAGCTTTTATACTTCTGCATGACACAGTGTACTGGTGTAAATCCCAGTGTGTAGGTGATAGCATGTACAAAACTCCTGCTAAACTGCTAAGACTAGCCAGACTCTCAAACTAATGTGTTTGTAAGTGCTACACTTTTTAGTGACATTCAACACATAATTTGTTTATGTATTGTTTTTGGGAGATTTTCTTTCTCTTAGACTAGTCGACTTGCCTAAATACTTTCTGCTATTTAAAAAACTAGCGTCCAAAGATTAGCATGGTAGGCTAGTTGGCGATTCTAACTCAGTTGTAGGTATGAGAAATATAAAGTGCTTTAGGTGTATAGACAGGGGTGCACATAAGTGGTCCACAGGTGCGCATTCGCTGTCAAAATAAAAGACGTGCACCAGATAAAAAGTTGCAACGCGCGTTTGCGTCCATATAAAAAGCACTGTTTTTGTCCGCTAGAGTCGGATTTTCACGGCATATTCTGCACCACATCTCTATGTGTTCATCATTTGTTTGAAGCCAGCTCACCTCCTGCAACTACTTTTCCGAGAATACACGCTTCTTTTGTGGTTCGGACTCCTTCTGACATTTCTTTGGAGGTAGAGGAACACCAAAGTAATTGCTTAAAGGAGCTTCTTCGACATCTTTAACAGTTCTAAACAAATGTCTGTCCTCCTGAAAATCTTATGTACGCAAACACGCGTTGCAACTTCATATCTGGTGCACGTCTTTTATTTTGACAGCGAATGCGCACCTGCGGACCACTTATGTGCACCCCTGTGTATAGACTGACCTGCCGTATGAACATATGGTTCATTATAGTTGATTTGTAGTTTTAAGTGCCTTGAGTGGTCAGTTAGACTAGAGTGCTACAAAACTGTGTGTAGGCTGCACTTTTAGCCTAGCATCGCTTACACCCGCAGCAAGCCTAGTTTGCCTTTCAAGTCAGTCATGGAGGTTGGTTGTTGACTGATGATGTAACAATTATTGGCAAGTGAAACAAAAGAAAGCCACACTAAGAAACAAAAGTAACACTGCCACTTCTAGGCTAAACTGTTTCACATATTCCACCTTTGCAAAACAAAAAATCATAAGTAAGGTGAGGAATAGAGAAAAACACAAATAACTAATACAAACTGTTATTTCAGTTTGATCAGTCTCAATTTTTGGTTAATAATCCATAAAACATGAAACATGTATGAACAAAATACTGCAAAAATCCATGACAATCCTTTTGCAGCACAAAACCGTATCCATGGTGAAATCACAGTGTGTGGGACTGAACTGAGGCTGCACACAAGTCTCTCCAACTTTCTTCCCACCGTCTATTAGTATGAATGTGTGCAGGAAACTCCGGTTACTTACTGTATTTCTCATCTTTGCATCTTTGAAGGATCTCGAGGCTCCGCTGGTGAACAGGGTGGTGAAGAAAACTGAAGCTGTCAACGGTTTTAACAACAGCACAGGGAACTGCTGCATCATTCCCTAAACCAGAGAGAGGGAGAGAAAATATGACAGTAAAGTCCAGTCAAGCATCTATCAGGAATATTAAACATAATAATGGTTATACTGTGAGTGGATTAAGTCACTAAGCTCTTTGGAGTTTGGAGGTTAGATCTACACAGAGAGTAGATAAGCTGGGAATAATGAACCAACTCCATCACAACAACCTACTGTCATTCAAAACCATGAGTCAAATGCTTATGAATGCCGACTATTGATTTTTAATACTGAAGGTTTGACGTAGTTCCTCTGGTGCCCACTGTAGTGGTACCGAATCTGTCCTCACAGAATCTATAAAAGATTGAAAACCTTGCTAAACTTCCTAAAGCGAACAAAAGGCAAAGCAAAATTTTCAATTGTGGAAGTTTGTAGCCGAGCTCCTGTTCAACCATGAGCACACCCCCCTGCACTTTTTACATAGCCTGGCTACTTGAGTCCCGACTGAAGACAGAAAGTTTATTATGATAAGGTAAATACACCAACTAACCATGTACAAATATTTAAAAAGGCCCACATCTTAACAATCAATCATTTTTCTGTAGCTCCTACTGTCAGCTTGGTTAATATTTGCGATGCGCAGTTTAGCTTATGGAAAACAATACTACACACCTGTATACTTAATATATTTGAATGTATAGCTAGTCACTGTTATCCTCATTTTGGACAAAGAAATGTTATCAAATAGTAATCTGAGACAAACTCCGAAAGTTTCTGTAAATATAATTTCTTCTGAAAATGAATGCAGAAAACACCATAAAAGTATCTGTAGCACCTGCAGGTAAGTTAGTCTTTCGTAACAACTATAGGGGGAGAGAGTGCTTTTACTTCAAGTCTTCATACCATAATTACCTGACATCTAACATGGCTTGCTGTGCTGTTATTTGTACACACAGCCCAGCCAACAGTTTTGGATTATGAAATAGTGTTTTTGGAAGGTTTCCATGTCTGTACACTGCACCCATAAGTTTTCAGATGCAGCTTGCTAAACCAAGCTTTCCAGTGTTAGCTAACAGCTTTAACAGTCTACTCTCTCACCCATGTGTGGTCACATTTAGCATAAAAAAGTTTTTTATTTTTTTTAAAGAAGTTGTGGCTGCAACAGCCATCTTTTATATACAGTCTATTATGGCAGAACATTTTTTTTCCTGGCCTTTAACTTTAACGGTTTACTGCATATACTGAACCTGCAGGGTGTTCTTCACCTGTTTTTTTGTGGGTGTGTCTGCGTCCAGCCTCCCTGAACGCCACATGAGCTCTGAAGTAAGCGCGGAGCACGGCCCAGCGAAAGGTCGCCACGGGGTCGATTCCCATCAGGCCGCAGATGAAGGCGTTCTTGCTGCTCTTGAGCAAGGCCACAATGTCGGGACGCATGTGGTCAGTGTTCTTCTCCCTGAAGTCCTGGATGAAGGAAAGACGTGTTTTCAAAACTGAGTAACAGCCTATTTCTTTCATTTAAAGAAGAACGTTAGGCAACCTTTGTAGGACTAAAGCATGAAAGCACAAAGCTGAAGTATTACAACAAACAAGGACCTTAGTTATTGCTGTGGCTGCGATTTTATTTCTTGTTTGTAAAGCTGTGGAAAGGCACTTGGCAGCAGAGTTTGCAACTATTTATGGGCAAATGTTTCACCTCTTTTCTTTACTCAGTTGTGTGGATAGAGTTAAATAGCTTGCATGATAGCGCCATCGATTTTCATCTAAGACTTGGCAAGAATGCAAATACATATTAGTATCTAAAATGTCAAAATATTGCTTTAATCTTCAAAGCCATAATTAAAATGAAGCAGTTTTACAGCCTGTAAATATGTACTTAATTCACGCTTGTTGTCATGCACCTTTCGCTTCACATTAAGCACGAGGTGAGGAAAAATCTTCTCACACATCCATACGAGTGGAGAAACACATGCCCCACGCCCTCTGCCCCATCTGTCTGTAAGGAATGAAATATTCCAACTTGAAGTGGTGCTATCATAACAAAGCTTGAACTATAAACCCTTCTCTGTCCATATGAAACAAATCAGCTGTGCGCTCGCTGCCGAGCCAACGTCAGGCACATTTCACGTCTGCGGCTCTCGCTGCACGGTTTGCACCAAACGACTCACTGGCTCTGAGCAAATATAAGATATTTTTCCACAGCTGAGATAACCAGCTGTTATGGATTTATATTATACAGTGAAACAACAATACGCTCGATCCAGTCCAGCACATGTGCTTCTTATCAAAACGCAGCTGGGAAACGAGCAGAGAATTAGATCTAACTGCAAAAATAGGTCGACAGAACAAGCAGATCTGCGGCAGGGTTTCAGGATCCATAAAGACTCGAGTGAAGTGAGACAGCTCAGACTATCAAAATCTCAATTTGATGCAAACGAAAGGTAGAAAAGTGGATGTCAGATTCCGAACTGTAGTTCCTGGCTTCATCAGTAAATTGATGTTATCACTGGAGACATGTCTCCTAACACTTTATTTAAAATGAAGTCCGCAGCAAAATTAACAGATATCAGTGGAAAAAAATCTCTTTTTTTCACGTAACTGTTTGTGCCAGCGTGCTCGGTTTAATGCCTAATTTTGGGTTCATTTGCAGCTATTAGCAGGTGGGGCCGTTCTGTAAATCCAGGGCAGCAACAGAGCAAATGGTACATAAATCCTGGATTACTGTTACAGTTGGCTGCCCTGAGATTATAAGCAATTACCAACACGTGCAGGGTCGGGGACACGGTGAAACTACAACGCTGAGGCTAGGATGATCATCGGTGGTGACGTGCTACTGTAAAAAGCAGATCAGATCTTTTGCATGACAGCAGAGACTCGTCTTACCTTGACTCCGTACTTGACTTTCCCAGCGTAGTGTCTGATGATGAAGGCAGGCTCCATGACAGTGGGGAACTCGATGTAGCTGTTTCCTTCATGCTGACGCTTGAACTTGTCCAGCAAGGTCTGATTGGAAGCTTGAGGGAAACTGCAAAGACATTGATTTCATCAGGCTCGCATTCAAAGTCTCTAAAGACCAAAGTGGACACACTTTGGTCTTTAGAGACTTTTTATCTTCTGATTATTTCAGGAAAATAAAAAATAAGTTACAAACATTACCACCACCTGCCACATTTTTCCCACACATCTGCTTTCCTGCACTTCTCAAGCGCTCATCCCATTCCTCTAACCCCAAGAGATTAAAACTCCCTGTCACATATTTAATCCCATGATTTAAATTTAACCACAAGGGTGCTTACGAGGCCTCCACTTGCACATTCTTCTTTGGTATTTTCACCTCTGCTTTATGGACATTTAAGCCATTAACTACTAACCTCTGCTGGCTGGATCAACATTCCTGGAGATGTTTCATATCACCTCTCCTCCCTGCACCTCCAGACCGCCCTGCCTACCCAGGTGGAGGTCCTGAAGTTTGATGCTGTTAAAGTCAAAATGAGCCCCCACACTCGTCTGATTCTGCAGTAACATAATCCATCTCTCCAGAGGCCCTGAAGGCTGCACTAGCTGTGAGTGATGAGATCTCCAAGAGACTTTCCTTCTTTTGCTATAGTCATTTAGCATGAAGCTCCTTCCTGCGGCAGCACAAACCCTGGGAGAGATCCTGTCTGCCTCATTTTTTTCTTCAGAGATCCCCCTTTGACCCTATTTCTTCAAAATTGCTTCCCCACACCCCAACACGCACACACGCTGTACGAACAAATACATACACGGCATTCGGTCCACTCCCAATGTTATTACATCCAGATGAAGCAGCTACGCTAAGTGGCAGGTAAGATGACAGCTAACATAGATAAATATGGTTCCAAAGATGCACCGCCTGGTGTGTTTTTCTATGCGAGGGGGCTGGGGGAGCATTTGATTTGATTTATGAAGAAGAAAGATGCCGAGACAGAGAGCTGACCCGCAGTACAATGTTTCACCATAGGAAAGGCAGAGAAAAAGCACAACCTGTTACAGTAAAAGTGGGGGAGGAATCAGTATATCTTTGGTTAAACCCTGGTACGAGTCCCAGTGTTGGTATCGATCAGGCTAATGAATGAAAAGCCTGCAGAGGGAGCAATCGGTCTCTTCAGTTTAACAGATGCACGAAAGTAGTTTCCGTGTAGTGTGACCATCATTGATGAAGCACACTGCAAGGGGACAAAGTTTAAAAGCAAGAACCAAACTGCAAGCAATAAAAGACCTATCTATACTCTGCTCTTCAACTGGTTTCACCAATAATCAGCTACATTTATATCCTCTCCTCATGTTTAGTGAAAATCCCAATAATCAGACAACCCATTTGAATAAGCACTTGGCAACAGTGGGAAGGAAAAACTCCCTTTTAACAGGAAAAGAAACAGGAAGAAACTATCTAACGCAACTGGTTAAGTGTGAGGGGAGGGAGACAGGACAAAAGACACACAGATTAATGATAACCAATGATTAAAAGCAGAGTTGTGTATAAACACAAAGAGAGCAAAAGCAGGTGAGTAAAATAGAAACACTCATGGGAAGCCCCCAGCAGCCAAGGGTCTATTGCAGTATAACTAAGGCTACGTCTACACTAGCCCGGATAAATTTGAAAACTGTGTTTTTGTCTGAAAACGCTCTGTGTCCACACTAGCGTTTTCAGTCGTTTTCACAGAGTTGTGCGTCCACATTGAAACAGACGAAAACGCTTATGTTCCAGTACTGCGCATGCGTGAAACGCAAGAAGATTCGACCTGCCTCGTTTCTGTCTGCCGTTTATTTACTTTCCGGGTCTTTGAAACGTTGCGGCAAAATGTTGAGGAAAAGTTTTTTTAAATGGACTAACAATGAGGTGGAGTTGTTGCTGCGAGTAACACAAAGGTACAAAGTTGTAAAAGCGAGTGAGAATAAAATAATTTGAAGAAAAGCTATCTGGAGCATGTACAGACTGATATTAATCTTTAATAGGGCTGTCAAAATTAAGTGCAAACAAAACAACTGCTGTATAATGCCCTCCGCTATCTTAGTTTAATTGGTCACATGACTGCATCACATGACTAAAATGTGTCATCCGTTTCAAAACGTCTCCGAGTTCGCTGTCCACACTGCAACGCGAAAAACGGCCTTTTCAAATGTATCCGCTTTGGAGAGCTTTTTCAAAACGCTGTGTTTTCCTTTACCGAAAACGCCGTCTCAGTGTGGACCAGAGGCCAAAATGGAGAGAAAAAGATGTGTTTTCAAACGAAAACGTATTAGTGTGGACATGGACTGAGGAAGGGTCACCTGAAGCCTCCCTGAGAACCCATGCTCAGTTTTCAGGTCTCTGATTCCATTTTATAGTTGATAAAATACACCATTTCCCTTATAACACATGGAGGAAACCAGCAGTTGTGCAATATCTTGCAGAAAATGGTTCGACTGACAGTTTTAATGATTATCTAGTAAACAAACACGATCCATGCTAATCAACAGGTGCCGTACTTGCACTCCTCGTCCAGCAGGTGGAACAGAGCTGTGGGTTTCTTGCTGATTAGGTTGATGCAGCCACTGTTGTCGATGTAGTCGATGTTGTGCCAGGTGATGCCCTCTGCCCTGTACTCTTCCTGCAAGCAAGAACAAACAGACAGGAGAAGGATGGTCAGTAACTTTGCGAAACACAAATGAAGCGAGACAAAAAACCCGTGTGTTAATGTCTTTGATCGCTATGTAGCTAAAGTCTGACAGGATTTCTTGCATATGCTGTTCTTCTGAATTGCTTTCATATTTTCCCACAGGCATATCTATCAATCAGTCTCTAGCTGCACTACAGCACGAGAGGTTAAGCATCTTACACACGCAGCAGAGCTGTTTACCAGCACTGCAACCAAACATGTTCTGTTTTGCATGAGATTTTGACTTTGATAAGCATGGTTCGTACAGGCCAAAGAGTATGCTTATGCTTGTGCTGGCTTTCCATAGAACTCAATCAGGAAGTCTTCAGTGATGATTTCATTCCGCTGAAAAACCTGAGCCACCATTAGGAAAACACCTGGCTGCTTGCAGACTGTCAGAAAAAGCCATTTGGCAAGATCTGTCTGCCTCTGAAAGATATGACCCTGGTACCCTTGACACCCCTAAGTAAGAAATCAGCGAGCCTCTGCCAGCTGGAGGCGGAAAGCATGAAAAGTTGATTGGGGCGGGATGAGGTTAACGTTCTGCTCTACTAAGAAAACTACTGTTGAGGTACATTTGAGAAAGTCATGTAAACAGGTCCTGCTCCAAAACCTTGCAGGTTAGAGAGTGTCTTTCAGTTAGGCTGCTGGAAAAGAGGATGCACACTCAGCAAAAGGTTTAATGGCAAGCACCACCAAAGCAGAAACCTGGCTGAAAAAAAACCACAAGAAAAGAGGGTGGGGGTATCAGATTAATCAGCTGGACAGCATTAAACAAGCAGCCAATATCCAAAGACAGTAAGAACAATGAATTGATAATTGTGCTACGATTAGAGCCTTCATGTTCGACGACACGGGCTACACTGCAAACAAGTCCTCAGAAATCTCCTGATCACTGAAAATGACTGGATTGGTTGTTTGCATGAGCTCTTAATACGAGTTTAGCGACCTCTAGTGGGCGTGTGTGAGCTCATGTAAAATGAGCACTTATATCGCTACCCTTACACCTCTTTTGCGCAGACACAGTGTGGGTCCTGGTGCTGAGCCAGACTGCCTTTTGAGAACATTATTACACCTTGTCGCTAGCAGAAGTTGGAGTCAATCACATCAGCCAAAAACTGCTTTCTTACAGCACTGAGCAGTCACATATTTTTGCCTACCAAATTTGTGGTGGAAGCTTTTGCTTTGAACAGATTCTAGACTGGGCCCCAACCATAGGTAAGTTGATTGGACATAACGTTTTTAGTGGGAGAAACGTTTCTGTCGCACGACAGACAGGCGACCTGCCCATGATGTACTCAGTCAGATATCCCCGTGGCAGCTGGACTCAACCCTGAATTGGATACATGGAAGAAAATGGATGGATTCAAAGACTTCCTAAAGCTTTCTTACCATGTCTAATCCTCAAAAAGGGTTTACTTGAACCTAAAAAGTACTCAACAAGTGAAAATTCCTCACCACACTCCATCTTCTGTTTCCCAGCAAAAAGTTGGGTGTGTTTGTACCCTGGCAATAAGTCAATTCAAAAACAAGCAGTAACACAGGAATGTGCATAATGATTAATGACTAATCCTAAAATAAACCCAATTGTAAATGTGACTGTATGGGAACAAGTTCAGGGTTTATGTGTGCTTGGCATTTTTAGGTGTCATAGTGTAGTTCAGTCTTACATTTACATGTTTGCATCCTTTATATGGCTTTATTAGAGAGCAAATATAGTGGAACATATGCTGGCCATTTGTTAAACTGAATAGCGATCAAAAATTCAAAGCGGAGCTGCAACATAGTTTCACATATGCAACATGTCTGCCCTGTCCTTGTTTTAGGCTGCTGAATCACCGATGAGGCATTTAGAACATGTGGCGTGTTTTGCTTTTATTCCGAGGTCGCACCGGATCAAGTAAAATAAAAACAGAGGCGTAAAGAAGTTTAAATCTCTTTTTGTTTAAATCTCATCAAGGACGAGCGCCGGCACTGCTGGCCGACGCGGTTCATCTGGCTACATTTGTTGTGTCTGTGAGAGTTTGTGAACATGCACACTCAGTCAGAGAGAGAGGGGCAATTAGATACAGACACTCTGATAATGAGATAAGCACACACACGCAAGCACTAATCAGCCATTTTATTACATAGGCACATTAACGTAAACAGCCCGACCCAGCAGACAGAGGACTACAAAGTGGTGACTCAGTATGTGAAGAATGTACAGAAGGTCTTTCAGTCATGATTCAACCAAACAGCAAACCAGATCCGACAACTTAGAAACAGCTGCTTTAGGAATTTTCTTTATGCACTGCAGAGCGACCCTCTAATTTTTATATGCAGGACCCTATTCATGGAAGTCCTGTTAACACAGTAATTGAGAGTAGCAAATAAATGCCAATCAAGGTCTCGTTCTAGTTGAGCTGGCAGAAAGGAGAGCTCAGATGAAAAAATGCTAACAGAGGAGACGCACTAAAGCTATATCCAGTCTGATATGTTTTTATTTTAAAGTCGTTTTTAAAGTGGAAGTGATCCCTGCTCATTGGAGCATTTCCAAAATGATTTCTACCTTTACTGACACGTCTGTTTAAAAATATTACACTGACCATTCAGTGGGCACAGGTGCTGGTGTAAACAGGAAGCAGATGGTGGGTTTGCTTGGAGAAAATATAACAGAGGAAGAAGAGAAATGGCTAAAAGAAGAAAGATTCCTTTGCCTGGACCATTGGTCTCAGGATTTGCAGCTGAGTGTGAAGCAGCTGGGATGAGAATTAGCAAGTCCGAGGCCACAGTTCTCAGTGGGGAAAAGGATGGAGAGCCCACACTGGGTCAAGAAAGAGTCACCGCCCCAACAGGAGGACTTCAAGTTTCTCAGAGTTCTTGTTCACAAGTGAGGGGAGAAAAAAAGAGCGAGACGAGCAGATTGTGTGGTACACGGAGGAGAGACGAGAGGCCTGAGCGTGAAAATGTTCATTTACTCCCTAATCTACTACTCCTAACCTTACCTGTGCTCACAAAATCTTGGTAGAATGACATCGAGGACAGAAGTGGGGGAAACAAACTTCCTGCAAAGGGTGTCCGGGCTCTCCCTTTGACAGGGGGGGAAGACGATCAAGGTCACTTGCCTGCTTGTTTTTTTTGTGACTGTACAGATTTGTTCACGGAGTGTCTCCACAAAAACTCTCAGCTATCTTTGTGACGCCTGTTATTTGGGCAGCTATTAAAAAACATTATCAAAATTAACTTAATTTTAATCAGTTTTGGGGCACTGAAAAAAGTACTTCTACTACCTTTTCTGTGGATGGGTGTTTAGTTCTGATTTAAACTCATACCAAGTTTAACTCAGACTCTGTTGAGGGCCATCTTTCTGTCTTTGTCTCTGAAATATAAGGCTGATAAGATTTCCCCAGTACAATAGAGGCTTCAGATCCTCCACAAAACATGATGAAATAAATTTGGCAAAACCAAACCACTGTAAACAGAGAGAGATGTAACTGATATTGGACCCCTAAAATCCAATCTGCAAGCAATAAAAGCCCTCAAACCTCCCGCTAAGTCGAAAGTGAGCCGGGAGTTCTGTTGCGGTCGATGAGGTTGGTCAGGATTTGTGGTCATCCTTCCATCCATTAGTCAACCATGTGTCTGTTCTCTCCTGCGTAACTCAGTGCAGCATTCAAGCAACCCAGATTGTGTTTGGCTGAAAGCCCCGGTGTAGAGGTGAGGGAGGGTGTGTGTGTGTGTGTTTCTCGATTGCTCCTGCTATCTCTCCACTCCCTCCGTCTTTATATTTCTAACTCACTAAGCTCCCTGTCTCTCTTATTATGACAGCAGAGTGTTTTTATTGAGCGGACAGGAGGAACAGTGGTGCAATAATTGGAGATGGAGCAAGTTCTTGTGGTTTTAAAAGGGTGAGGAGAAAAAGACGTCAAAACTGGCAGAGATGCAAAAAAAAAAAAAAAAAAGACGGGCTGGAGTGTGTGCTTTGGGGAAAAAGGGGCATCCAGAAAGGAGAAAACTAGCAGAGACCAGAGACCATGAAATGTCAAAGAAAATTCAAAGACTTATCCATTAATGTTGTAAGGTTGGTGGGTCCTCAGTTAAAGTTTTGCATTCGGCTCCAGTTAGTGTCATTACTGGCAGCATGAAGCCATAAATGGACACTACAAAGGTTGCACAAGTAGTCCGACTGCTCCAGGATGGCACATCAATATATGTTTATTGCCAAAACGTTTGCTGTGTTTCCCAGCACAGTCTCAAGGGCATGGAGGAGATTCCAGTCAGGTAGTTACTCTAGAAGAGCTGGACAGGGCCGTAGAAGGTCTTTAAGCCATCAGGACTGGTATCTGCTCCTTTGTGAAAGAAGGACCAGGATAAGCCCTACAAAATCACCTACAGCAGGTCACTGGTATGAATGTCTTTGTGCTCGCTGCCCGGCACCATGGAGCCAATTGCCATTGAATACTAGAACTGGGAGATCCACTACAAGCACCCTGTGCTTTTTCCTGGAGGATGAACCATTTGATATCATCGACTGGCCCTCATGCTCACCTGACCTACATCCAATTGAACACCTGTGGGACATTATGTTTCTGCCAGGTTGCACCTCAGACTGTCAGGAGCTCAGTGACTCCCCTGGTCCAGATCTGGGAGGAGATAGGACACCATGGACACCAAGGCCGTCTCGTTAGGAGCATGTCCCGACGTTTGGATTCAGTCCTTTGTAGGCTGATATTTTTCATTGTGACATCCTTTCCTTACCCGGTCCATAACAGCATAAATATCCATCCCGATTGTTTTTATGTGTGTTTTTATGGTTTCATTGTAGGTGGTCCAAAAGATTTGGACTCCAGCGTTTTCCTCTATCTCCTGAGCCACAGCCGCCCCATAAAAATGAATTCATGAGTATGACCATTAATACAATAAAGAGATTGTTTTGGTAAAATTGGCACGTTCCTAAGGATCCTATTAATTCAGAGAAATACCTCGTTGCTTTGTCTGAGGAAAAAGTAAGCTGCAGAATTCTCTGTCAGATGACGATAAACCTTTCCACATGTTTTTTATTTCAGTTCGGAGTCAGTGTGATATCTCCCAAGGTAAACACGATACTGTGTTTGCCTTAGGCGGTGGCCATCATATATGTTTTCTCACTTTGATACACGGTCCTCGTACAGACAAGAAATCAAGCACCAACTGGCATGTAGAGTGTAAACACTAGACACTCACACCCTCCTCGATCCAGCTGAGGGCTAAGGTTGGTGCGGCGCTATTAGCTTTGGCTCCTGTTCCAAAGATAAACACGCAGCACTGATAAGACCAGCTGGTTGGCTAGAGCGGATTGTAGCCCAGAGGGAAGAGAGGAGGAAAATCCCCTTGATGGAGAGCTAAAACCGCCTTTCAAAAATGAGGCGTATGAGCTGACAGAAAGCATGCATTTTGCTCGCATTCAGAAAACAGCTTACATCTTTTCTGGACACATGATCCTTCTTAAAAATGAGCACAAACAGTAGATCTTTATTACAGCTCAATTAATGGGCTACAACCCAAGCACGGAATCCACAAATGGCTCCAGTCTTTGAAACTTAAAGGTTGAATAGAAATTAATTCAACCTTAATAGTAAAAAAATAGATCACATCTTCAAAAATACTAAAAAAATTAAAGTGAAAAAGAAAAGAGTAAAGAGCTGCAGTTAGTTGGAAGTAGACAATATGATCTGTTTTATTTCAATTGCATCTCCATTTCATTTGATACTACTGTTAATACTCAGAGTACAACTCCAACAAAATTAAGCAACGGCAGTTCAGACTGCACAACAGTAATCTATTAATGCCAGAAATCTTAGAAAACTCTCAGAAAGGCAGAGTTTTCCTCTGGGATTAACCAGGTAATCTGAACCCCACAAATAAAACTTGACATCAAACACCCCACAACACCTACAGGGTCATGATTAGTGTTTAGTTACCTTCTAAAGGTGAGTGCCAGCTGATCTGAGGTCAGCAGTCAAAGGCTCAAAACAAAGCCACAGGTAGGTGTGAAGAGCTTTCTCTCCGTATCACATCAGAGTAAGGCTCGCAATTTTATTCAAACAAACGCAAATCAGTTGAGATCTGGCAGCTCTTTATTTTGAAGCTCTACCAGCTTCCCTCAGAGGGGCCCAACACCACCTCAGCTGTTGTTCTGTTAGATAAACTCAATGATAGCCAAAGTTTCAGAGGACACCGGTGATTAAGGATAATAAACATGAACTCTTTTGAAACAATATTTGATGCAAGACTGGCCATCTCAGGAGCACTTTGACTCTTACTAACTCAATGTAACAGAGGAACACGCCTTTAAATGGAAGCACCTTACAAACCAGAGATATTCATCAGTGACAGACCAAACTAAAAATAAATAAATTTACTGTACTTTTAAAACGAATAAGATGATGACTTATGTAATTAAGGTAATCTTTTATTCTTACACGGTGCTTCAGTTGGTAGAGCTCAACTACAGCACTGCAGAAAAACATAGTATGCATAGTTTCTTTCAAAGAGTCTTAACTGGAAATATGTTAAGGCCACCAATGCTATGAAAACACATTTTTTCTACTCCCAATTTCTTAGTTTTTTGCATATTTGTCACACTTTAAGGTTTCAGATCACCAAACAACTTTTTATATTTGGTAAAACTAACCTGAAAAAATACAAAATGCAGTTAAATCAAATCAATCAATCAAATCAAATCAAATTACTTAAATAGATCAAGTGAAGTAGGCTAAAAGGTGTCAAAAAGCAAAAGATCATGCCAGGATATAAAAAGAGCCAAGAACAGGTGAGAAACAAAGTCAATGACAACTACGAGTCTGATAACGGTTACAAAGCCATTTCTAAGGATTTGTGAAGTCCGCCTAAGCACAGTGAGAGACACTACATGCCCACATGGAGGAAACTTGGAATAGTCGTGAACTTCCCCAGGAATGGATAGGCTACCAAAATTACTCCAAGAACACATCAATGACAACATGGAACCATGAATTCTGCTCTCTACCAGATTATCCTGAAGGACAACGTCCGAACATCAGTTTGTGACCTGAAGCTCAAGCTCACTTGGGTTATCAAGCAGGACACTAATCCAAAAAACACCAGCAAATCCACATTTGACAGGCTAAAAAATACCCAAAATGACAGTTTTGGAGTGGCCTAGCTGAAGTATGGCCTTAAATCCAATTGACATGCTTTGACATGACCTTAAACATATACATGCTTAAAAATCTCCAATATGGTTGAATTAAAACAATTCTGCAAATAAGAGTTGTCCAAAATTTCTCCACAGCAATGTGAAAGACTCATTGCTAGTTATTACAAATGCTTGATTGCAGTTCTTGCTACCAAATGTGGCACAACCAGTTATTAGTTTTAGGGAATAGTTATTTTTTAACCCGGGGGCAGGTAGGTTTGGCTAGTTTTTTAAATGAAAACACCATTTAAAAAAGGATTTTGTATTTTTTTGGGTTATCTTTATTTAATATTAAAATGTGTTTGACAATCTTAAACATGTAAGTGTGAGAAATATGCAAAAAACAAAGAAATCAAGAAAGGGAGGAAATACTGTTTTCACAGATCTCTATAAATTTGAAGTCAAATGTGCAAAAAACATCACATCTTGAGTTTTTAGATACAAATCACTCTGTCAGATGTTGGATGCAGAAAGACAGATAAGGACTTATTTTTGAAGTTAGGTTGCAATCCGTTCTGATCAGTCCTGCCAGTCTCCTCTCTGAATTGTAGAAAAATACTGGCTGGGTTAAAATGTTATCCTGCATGTGTGTGTAGCCTGAGGGCTAACAGTGAGAAACAGATAACAGCGCCATTAGCACTGGCTGACTGCCGGTTTGTTATCTTCATTAAGACTGAAGAGACGTTTACTGCACTTGTTTGCTGCCATTATTCTTTTTTTTTTCACACTCCCTTCCTCTCTTAGCTTCACCGTCAGCCATCAGCTAGCATGTTAAATTGCCACGGCCTATCAGTGTTCAGCAAGAGGGAGAGGAGAGCTGACAGCTACTCTGACACAGTCCGTCTGATTTGAGACTCATAATCTCCCCTAAATGATCTTTCTCTATTTTTCCTTCTCAGTTCTGTTGTCCACTCGATGTGATTTGGAAACAACAACAGAAACAACACGGCACGCAGAATATTACGTGGGTTAGCAGTTGGCATCCAAATAAAACAGCATGAATATATAATGTAACTGATGTGGGATTTTTTGACTCATAGAGGCTAGTTTTGATGCTGCAGATGAGTTTGCTCTGAGATGCAGCAGTGGTGAAAGAGAAGGAGGCATGAATAGTAAACAAGTCAATCCAACGACCTGCACAAAGCTATGTTAGCAGCACTAAGCTGTCAGATCCATGCTGCTCAGCTTGACTCATGCACTCTAACCCAGCCTGTCAGCCTGTTCTGAGTATTCAGCACTTTTTCCTCTGACCTTTCACATTAATAGATGTGTGTGCTACCCTAGCCCAACTGCATAATTACAGCTGCTTTCACAGTAGTGTCACAGGAGCACTACGCACGCTCACCAGAGGAATACAACCGGCGTGATTAAGGCTGATGAAGAACTAAAGAGTTTCCCATGATCATGTTTTCAATAAAAATTATCAAGTTATCAACCAGCCTTAGTTGTCATGTCCAGAATGTTCTGTAGATGACTACTTAGCAGCTGATGCTTCCTAGCATCTGTCCAGATCTCAGCTTTTGATGCAGTTGCCCTTGATGTATCAGGATCGGCCTTACAGTGGTTCTCTTCATACCTATCTGACAGATCTTTTTTTGTGGCTAGTTTTAAGTACAGATCTCCCCCTCCAGTTCATGTTGGTGTACCCCTTGGTTCTGTTTTGGGGGCTCTGCTGTTTTTATTGTATTCGCTCCCCCAGGACACAGACTGTTAACCTGTAAGGATCTCCTATCACTACTATGCAGATGATATTCACTTGTACGCCTAATTTCACCCAAATGAAATGCTTAAACTCCACAGTTTATGAAAGACTTTATTTTAGTTTAGTTTATGAGACACTGTTAAACAGTGGATGGCAGACAGTTTTCTTCAACTAAACCAAGACAAAACTGAAATAATTATCTTTGTGCCAGAAAAATGCACATCTGGGATAAAGGAGACACTTATACCTCTTAGTGCTGCTGCCAGGCTTCTGACAAAAAACAACACAATGTGACTCAAATGGGACTCCAATCCTCATGCAGCTACACTGGGCTCCGGTTTATTTCAGAGTGGAATTTAAGATTATTTTATTGACTTGGAGAGCTTTTCACAGACAGGCACCAGGTTATATCAGAGGGCAACTGCATCCATATGTCCCTGGCAGGTCCCTGAGGTCCTATGACCAGGGCCTGCTGATGGTCCCCTGCACTAAGCTGAAAACAAAGGGAGACAGAGCCTTCTGTTCAGTGGCCCCCAGACTCTGGAAATCTGTTCCTTTGGATTTGACACTGGTGGACTCTGTGGTCTCTTATGAAAACCAGTTACAAACATATCTTTTTAAATGTGCTGTTTTGCCTTTTATGCATTGTTGGATCTTGTAAAGCATTTTGTGATTTTATATCTTGAAAGGTGCTATATAAATAAAGCTTTACTTACTTGCTGTTTGACTGTAAATGAAGTAGACTTTGACACATGTACTGACACATCTGACTTAAAAGGAACCTGCACTGATTTTGCACATCAAAGCACTTTTCTTCTAGCACCTCTTTAACATACTGCGTTCAGAGGTTCAACTAAAGAGGAAGCCATGCGTCACACATCAGAAAAAATTACTAATGTCCCTCCACCTCACCGCTTTGAGTGCGTGCATATGCAGACGTCGAGAAGCAGATCCTGTTTGAATGTTTGCACGTTTTTAACGTCACTGTAGTTCCAGCTACACACAAAATGCAATGACGTGTTATCAGCGGCTGCACAATGATTATTGTGTGGAGGAAAGAAAAGGAAAGGAAAAACAGTAACATTACCCTACCTGCTCCAGTTTGAAGATGTGTTGGTTGAAATAGTGCTGAAGTCGTTCGTTGGCGAAGTTGATACAGAACTGTTCAAAACTGTTGTTCTCATAATCCTCAAAGCCAAAGATGTCCAGCACTCCTATAGACAGGATCTGGTGGAACAGGCAGACAGCAGACCTCAGATTTAATCAGCGTGATTTCTTTTTAAAGGAAGACTCTTCCCTTTGAAACACTGTAAACATGAGTAGAAATGCATGATGCTTTGACCAACAGCATCTTTATTTAGAGATGTTTCCCTTTACGTCCCACTTGCTCCAGCCTCTCACTTGCCCCCCGGGTGTCAGTAAGATTCATGTCATCATGCATCATTAATATGCACCATCTAAAGAAGGCATTCACTCAGAGAAGGCCTTTAATTATGAAATGGACTGTAAAAGCTGCTTCTCATTTAATTGAATGTTATTCAACAGTGTTTTATTTCCCTCTGAAGGCTCATTTTTTATAGTTTGGCATAAAAAACATACAAGAACACATGGCATATATATATATATAATCTGGTATCTGAACATAAGAACAATGACCTTGATGGAAATTGCACCCTCATCGACCCCTGACAAACACACAGACAGATGATGTCAGTGCCAAGGGAGGCACTCACACGCACTCCTGTTTTCACCATTTCAGAGGACGCTGCATTGACTTACATTCATTTCCTGCAGGCTAAAGCACTGCTCATCAATACTCGAACCTTAAACTAAGTCCTCAGCCTAAAATCAAATGATTTACATCCTGTGGACTGTTTTTCCCCACAGAAAGGGGCAAATTCCCACAATGTGACTGTGTAAATAGATTTATGCCCCCACGATATGAATAAGACAAGTACACACATCCACGCACACACAGGCAGAGTGCTGGGACATCAGAGGACCATGGGGGGTAAACCGAGCTGAAGGGAACTTGATGCCATCTGCCCAAATGTTCCTAGCATACACACACACACACACAACGATCTGTTTTCCAATTCCTTCGATGCACCCACTGGGTTTGGCTTGCCAGCTGCCAACACACACACACACGCACATGTATACACACATATCACACCCTCTGCCTCTAGGAATAAAACAAAAGGCAACAGAAATAGAAGAAAGAACAACATGGCCAATATTTACTCAGTGTAACGGTATAATCGTTTAATAATAATAATAATAATAATAATAATGATAATAATAGTTGTCTAACAAAAGTACTAAAATCAGGTTTAATTACTACAGTTCATAACAGCTCTGTTCCATTTAAGGGTATGAGCCGGTGGTGTAACCTAACTAATATTATTAATGACAATATTTGAAGGATATTTCTAATATGAATTTTGAGGGAGATCACTTTATTTGGACACTTGGACACACACACACACACACACACACACACACACACACACACACACACACACACACAGGTGAAATCAAGACGACAATAACTGGAGGAAAGGCGATCTAATCAGAGATATCCAGTTTAGACCTTGTTAAAGGTGTCTGACTCTGTGTTCGTGGAGTGTGTTTTCATTCCTACCTTTGAACTGTCCTCCAGGTCCTTGTTGTTCAGCAGGGCATGGTTGGTCCTGAACACAATCCAGTCAAACAGCGCGCTGTACAGTGACTTGGCCATGGAGTCCCTCACTGTGCCTGCCTACACACAAACAAACACACACACAGACAAACAACGTGATCAAAAACATATGGATTTTATAATCTGAAACAGAAGCTAGCTCTGTGGATGTTTACCGCTTTCACTCACAGTCTTGCTCAAGTAACTTTTTTAGCTTTTTTTCCCCACTTGTTCTGTTACTGGATCATTGTAATGTTAAATGTGTAAAGTGGGCAGAGAAAACGTTCTAATAAAATCCTGCTGCAGCTGAAACATTTGATGGAAGAGATTAAACAGACAGAAAAGCAATGGAGAAAAATGAATCAGTGGATGGTGTTTTAAATAAAAAACTGCTCATAATTTGGCGATGGCTGCAACAAAAACCTCATCCAGATTTTTCTGAAAACAACAACATTTATTCAAACATTAACTTTGATCTGCCTAAAGACTCAAAGCACAGGAAAGAAGTTAGCCTGACTGCAAGAATAATCTACATACCAGAAGCTCCAACTTTAAATGACTGATGTTATGGTCTTCTTAGCTTAATCTCTATGCACACAAAAGTACTGAATATGCACGCAAAGACATTTTATGTGTAAACTCGTTCAGCTGCTAGTTAATACAGATATCAATTCAGCCAGTGGACACGATCAAGACAACCTGCTGAAGTTCAAACTGAGCATTAGAACGGGGCAGAGAAGTCATTTAAGTACTTTTAATGTGGCATGGTTGTTGGTGCAACAACAAACATTGCTGCAACAGTCAGACCGTAGTGTCAGAATTTGGTGTGAACAGCATGAAAGCATGGATCCATCCTGCCTTGTATCATCAGGTCAGGCTGGTGCTGGTAGTGTAATTGTCTGGGGAATTTTTCCTGACCCTTAGTGCCAACTGAGCATCCTTTAAACATCACAGCCTACCTGAGTATATTTGATGCTCATGTCTGTTGCCGTATGAACAAAGTGCACCCAATCTTCTGGTGGGATAACACACCACGTCACAAAGCTCAGATCATCTTAAACTGGTTTCCTGAACATGAGAGTGAGTTCACGGTTTTAAAACGACTTCCGCAGTCACCAGATTTTAATCCAACTGTCATGGTCCGGGTGAGTACGGGGTTTTTCCACTCCGCTGGGCTCCACCTTCAGGCAGAGACTCCAATCAGCTTCCACAGCTGGTTCCAATCAAGTCACCAGCATATAAGACCAGCATTCACAACAGACCTCTGCCAGATCTTTTGCTAACTCACGTTAGTGCTACACCGCCAAGCCCTTGTGAGAGCCCCTTAACTACTGCTTTTCTCCTCACCGTGTTTTCTTTGTCATAGGACCCACCTGTCAGTCGCACTTCCCAAGCTAAACTACTCACATCTCCGCCTGGATGCTGGTTCTGTCATCTGGTTGCTTCCTTTCCATCATTGGACTACACCTGCCTGCCTCCCTGCCAAGTCCCTCACTCCAAGTATATTCTGGATCCTCTCTGGATACTCCTCACCCGGAACCCCTTGGACACCCCCTCCTCGCATGACACTTTAAACTACAACGCTGACTGCGTACCTCCATCCAAGCCGCTGCCCCTTTTTCCATTCCCAGGATCCATCCGTGAAATCTAGCACCTAGTCATAGCACTCAGAGTTTCATGTTCATAGTTTGGCCTCACAATTCACAGTTCATAGTTTCCACAGTTCATAGCTTCCACAGTTTCCTGCTTTGTAAGTTCACTAGGCACTGTAAATAAAGCACTGTGTTCACGCCCGTTTTGCCTCCCTCTGTGTCTGCATTTGAGTGCACACACACAGCCTGGCCCTCTCGGCCCTAACACCAACAGAGCATCTTTAGGATGTGGCAGAGCAGGAGATTTGCATCATGGATGTGCAGTCGACAAATCTGCAGTAACCAGAGATCCAACGTGGTACTACCAAATATAATGGACACTAAGTGTATATGATCATGATTTATTATTATTATTTAGATGAGCAGAGGTGACTGGCATTGTGTTTTTGCAATGCATTGCTAGTTTTTCTCTAGTTGCTAGCATTGATCCTAAGCATAATCAAAGTCAAAGTTAACTTTATTGTCATCTCTGCTATATACAGTACAGTATATAGAGAGACGTGCGACAAGGCTCCAGTTCCATTCAGTGCAAAAAACAACAATAAATATAAGAAGAATAAGAATAAATATACACTTAAGACTGAGGTAAAGATAAAAGGAATAAATATACATTTTAAAATTAGGGTAAAAAGGATCAATAACAGTCTAAGTTTCCAATTTACAGTTGAATCATTTAAAGTGACCTTGAAGTGGTTTAAAATGACCAGCGTAGCAGCTTTGCAGTTTACAGTATTGAGTGATTTAATGTTACAGACACGTGAGGATCAATCCTCTTATTTCAAACCTAAATTAATAACCTTTGTTCCATTAATGTATAACATGGTTATTTTATTTTTAGGCATCAAAACATCAGGATGTATAATTACAGCAACAGGCAACTGAAAAGAGCCAGCAGTCAACAATCAGAAGTTGCTTAAGGAAAAATAATCGAGCTACTTGCTTGAGTAAGATTGAGTAAGTTACCATCAATGTTAACAGCCTATCAGTGGCTGTGCTACTGTAACTTAGAAAAGGCAATGTACCCGAGGCTCCTGTTATGAATAAACTGTTAGGCAGTATAACAGCCACTTTGTATTTAAAGGGCAAACAGAGCCCCTGTTTAAGTTCCCTGTCTGCTCAGAGTTAGTGGTCTTATGTTTTGTAGGCTCGCTGTGCACAGTGCTGTAATACTTTTTGAGTTTTCAGTCATGAGCCAGAGCCTTAAGTATCTCCAGACCTACAGATTAGTATTTGCACAACATTTTTTATAGTTCACTTTGTGATCCATTAAAAAAACCCAACCCACTGTGCCTCAATGAGCAAAACAGCAACTATTCTTTCTCTTTAGAGACGATGAAAATCATGCTAAGCTAACATAAGCAGACCTGACTTGGACACCAGAGCATGTTCTCTGTCACTAATAAGTGTTATGATTGAACAGGGAGTGTAATGACACAAAGGAAATCTGCTTCAGCTAGGTCAAATATTTTTATGCCAGGAACCCCAAAATATTTGTGCAATACCCCAATCCGAAAAGGCTGCTAAGTGTGATCCAATCAGAGAGGATTTCATCTATGGGACAATCAAAAAGAATCACAGAATCAGTTGTGTTGTTGTAAATAACTCTCTCATCTTGATGTAGGTTTATCCCTCACAGAGCCTTATGTCATGTGACTATCGAAAAGCCCTATGGCAAATTCAAGTCAGTCAACTTCACAATTCAACATATATAATGCCTAAAAAAAAGTTGCCTCAAGGTACTTTATATTGTAAGGTAAAGACCCTACGTTAATTAAGAGAATACCCCAACAATCAGAAGACCCCTTATGATCAGGCACTTAGTGACAGTGGTAAGGAAAAACTCCCTTTTAACAGGAGGAAACCTTCAGCAGAACCAGTTATTCTTATACAGTCCTTTTCTACTCTCGTTTTATAAAGTGATGGATACAACATTTTTAAGTGCTTTCTATGTAACATTCATACACAGTCATGCTCCAGTGGATGCATCGGAGAGCAGCCCAAATATCCTTGGGCAAGATAGTAACCCCAAATATTCCTGGCAGGCAGACTGGAATGATCGAACATTTACCATTTTTTTATGGGATGCACTAATACCAGGCTAGCTAAGCATTTATTGAGATAAAAACTAGATTCTGGCAGATAGGATCTGGAGACTCAGTATTCCTACACATGCAGTTTTAGTCCTATAACAGTTATATGCAGAATGTAGATAAATCAGAAAGCTACCAGTATTGTTAGCTAACTATAGCAGTTTGCTACCTAGCAATTAGGAGCACGGCGATCCACTGTCTTCAGAATATCAATGGCATTCATTGCCTTCAAGCAGCAAGAAGTAAAATAACTGCTGGTGCAGGCTCACAAGTTAAGCCTTTCTCAGCTTTGAGGGGAGCAGTTGAAATGACTTCCTATGAGAGTAAAGGTTACTACTGATTACCATGAGGGAGGTGTCAAAAACATTTAGAGGGTTAGCTAGGTGTTCTTCCAAAGGAGGGCATGTTTTTCTCAGCAGGGGTGTTGGTCTCCGAGTATGTCTTTTTGCTTTGCTGCTATGTTAGTGTTCTCCTCTCAGATCATACACTTATTGTTGATATCTGTGGGCTAGCTGAAACCATAAGAGATGATAGTTTCTACTAAAAGTTTTTTGGGCCTATTCTAACCACTATTTTAATAACTGCAGAGGCCGAGCACACCAACGCAGATGCACGAAGGACTGAAAGTCTTGCAGCAAACCACTATGATGAAGCAAAAACGTGCATTTTTAAAAGCTGCCTCCTCTCTTTTACATTATTGATTGCTTGTGATATATTTTTAGCAGGCAGGCCTGTGACGTCTCTGTGCCCACAGACTTATGTAAGATTGATATGAATAATACAAATAGAATCACAATTTAATTGCTGCAGCAGGAACTTGGGATTGGCAGATCTGAAGTGAACATTTGACATGCCCACTGAGCACGTGTCGTCTCTGTATTTTGCCATGTCACTTAATTATTCATAAAAATGGGACAAGTTAGGAACTAGAAGGGAATATGGCTGGAAGCAAATGCGTAGAAAATGTTTCACTCAATGCCCACCTAAGCAACAGATGAAATAATTAGCAGGACTTTATCGGAGGCTTTTGGAAAGTGCAGCAATACGGACTGTTAAACTGGGTCTTAGCTGGTGTTTCTGATTATAAAGCCCTGGAAGGGGAACTTGTTGTTTTCTCTGTCTCCATCTCTTTCTCTCGTTCCTCCTCCTTGAAAAACCACAGGAGGTGTGAAACACCAGCATGAGCTCACACTGCACGTGGCCTGCTAGCTTCCTCGCTGCAGGATGTTTTATCTAGGTATTTCACCACAATATGCCAGTATGCATATGTTTTTCATTTGCATTTATGTACTTGTTATCTGTGTCAGTGCCCATATATGTATGTTTACTGGGTGTTTTTGATGCATTTTACAATCCATCACCAATAGGGGAGTGGTTTTATACTTCTCATCATCATATAGCTTAAAACTATCATAAAGTGACGCCTCATAGATGAATGGAAGCCATTTGAATGAGGGTCTGATTATTCCCCACCATCAACGCCTGATCCCCGCACATACACTTCTCTTTCAATATGTCTGTCTTTCAAACAGGAAGAAGGAAGTGGTAGAGTCAAATAATCTGTAGCCACATCAAAATTGTCAAACCGCTTGCCTTATCGTGACCAGCATGGACCCACGCATGCTTACAGACACACACACACATGCATGCAATCAAGATCTCACACATGTACACACTCGCTTCTAAACCCAGACTAAATCACACTGGGGTCAGAGTTATGTGCATCCAGCTTGGATAACAAAGGATATCTATAATAACAGCTATTTAATAAAGCCCATTAATTTTTTCCTGCTCATCCAATTGAGGGTCGTGACCGGGCTGGAGCCTTGATGTCAAACAAAATCTTTTTTCTTTATTTCTTTTGTTACAAAACAGTATTTTTGAGCAGCAGATGGCCTGTGTGCCTGAGATGACCGTACCCCCTTTTTATGACATCACATTCTTGACCAACAACCCTTCTTTTTTCTTTACGTTTCACAACTTAAAAAACGTAAAAAAAAATATCCTGCTTTCACTATTAGCTTACGTCTGACAGCTAATGTATATATAAAGATGGTTGAAATGTTACTGAGATACTGCTCAATGCAGGCTTCAAATTTCCACACCAAACTTGTGTGAGTTACCTTTTTGTGTGACTGGCTTTTAAACTATGTTTAAACTACGTACAACTAAGATAGTAAAAAATCTGCAGCTCAAAACAGATTTCTGCTGAAAGAAATGTTCTACTTTCAGCAAAAGAATCTGAAAACAATCTGTCAAACTCTGAATATGCATGTTTATAAACAATGTCCAAAACATATTTTTGAATGTGAAACTTTAACATTTAGTTAGACATGACGAACAGTAATTGCACTATTTCTCTATTTGTGGCACAGCCAGCTTAAGTAGTAGGAGTAGTAAGTCATAGTAGTAGTAGTAAGTAACTTCTTGAGGAAGCTTGAATGACAGAACAATAGCTGCCAAGCACAATCTTCCTGCTTGAGCTGGGTTTTACTTTTACTCTCATTATTCCTCTATGATAAACCCCAAGAGCTACATGATTCAACCAGAGATCGTCCACTCAGGTTCGGGACTGTCTGCGATAAAGTTAGAAAACCAACATCTTCCAATCCGCAGCTTGCTGAGGTTCAGCAGGTCGAACACCTCATCCAAATTTCCCCACCTCCACTGCGGGTGGATGGGACAGCTGCCTAGCACATTTTCTCAACCATTCTTATCCAAGCAGGAAGAAATCATTTCTGAGAAGAACCAGCAACATCTGCCAGGTTCTTTTTTCCACATTTCCTTTGTATAAAAACAGGCGTGTTATGGATTCCACAGGTGGCCTCGACTCGCTCCCACGACCCTCCGTCAGATCGGGGCAGGTTTTCACTTCTAATTTTACGTGGAGTGTGATTTTCTGGCATTATGCTTTTACTGATGCCGCAATGAGTGGACACGAAACTGGGGAAAGAGTGTGGGGGGATGACATGCGGGAAATGGCATGGCCTCTGGTATTTGATTTAGTTTAAAGGCTGAATTAAGGATCGCTGTTATAATGCTTATGGTGGATCCATTATACTTTTCCTTATTCTCTGTGACACATATACTCTTACAGCTGAGGATGCCCATCTTGAATGTGGCCAAACGTTCAAATAATGAGGACAAACAAACTCTATGAGCCAAAACCTCAGGCTTCAGACTCTAAACTCATTTTTTCAGACAGTTTTTTTCTGCTCTTGGCCCTGTGCGATACTAGAAGAGTAGATCTCCCTAATATGGTCATTCCCCTACAGAGGCCAGGCTGAATGACACAGTGCATTTGCAGCAACATCCATGTAAAGCTAGCTAAAAGCTAAACTGAACTCTTTACCTCCTGAAAGGCTACAAGGAGTAACCCTTGAAACACTTTTTCTGAACTGAGTGGTTTCTTTCGTATTAGACCTGTTTAACGAACAGAGGTTAGTGAGGGTGGTCTCTGCCTGTACAGAGTTTTTCTTGGAAAAACCAAGAAACTATTCTAATGGTCATCGAGCCACGTCTTTATTGACATAAACTGAGGTGTTAAACGTCGTCTTTATGGGGTAAAGAGTTAAAGCTAGCATGAAGTGCACCAGTTTGTCCAAACTTGTGCCTTATTTATATATGTAATATTAATCTAATGTTAAATGTTAATTTCATCATTATGAAACATTTTAATATTGTTTTAAAAAAATATTTTTAATAAAATATGTTTGCGGTCTACATATATAGTGCGAAGTAGTAATCATTATCTGTTATGTGCTGCTACTTGATAGATAACAATGTTCTGTACGCAATCTGAATTAGAGCAATAAACCGAGTCTGCCCTGTCTCCATGGATTGCATAAATCTTGGCACAAATTAAAAGTAACATGTTATATATGACACGTTTTTCTTTCTTTGAGTGGATAGTTGAGGATTTCCTATAATGCTAATCTGCTGTTGTTTTCGTTTTTTTATTATTTTTTTTACCACTTCCTCCACATAGTACCTGAAGGTTTCTGCAGGTACCCGTGAATCCTTTTATCTCTTGCTCTTCTCGAGATACGACCACCTCAACAAGGACAGAGGGGGAAAACACCAGAAGCCAGAAGCGAACATCATTTAATCAGAAATGCAGCTCTAATCCAGGAATAGAGTTCTGATCACATCGTCTGAGCCTGTCTCACACAGCCAGTCCAAAAATAAGTGAATTTATGCTTTGAAACATATGCGACTGGAGGAGAAAGAGACAGACAAACAGACTGAGGCAGGATCGTGTTTCTGGCCTCTGTGCTGTATATTCCAGTGGAGGTTGCACATTCCTAAGACAAGAACACATGACTGAAGCAACGGGGGTGTGGGAGAGTGGGAACAACCATTGTTGGGTGAAACTAGGCTGTGGATCAGATGGAGAGGTGGAGCTTAACGGGGTTACAGGCAATCAATGTGTAGCATTTCCTTCCTCAGACAAAAGGCCCTGAAGCCACAAGCACAGAGCAGGACTATGCAGTGCTTTGCTGAGCTTGGAGGGAGAGATAAGCAAACTTCACTGAATATTAATATTCAGCAGCACTCTGATGCCCTTCAGTGGAGTTTATCTAGGTCAAAAGAGGCAACAAAGAGGTAAATTCTTCAGACTGTGAGTCTAAAGAACATGGTTAACTCAAACCGCCACTGCTTGGCTTAACAGGAAACAGGAAGTTGCAGAGGAAGACCCCTATCAAAAGAGAATGCCACAACAAACTCCCCAGACAAACTCTAAAGCAAGCAAACACAAACAAAGAATCTCCAGTACAGATGACGCACTTCAAAACAAAACGTTCAGCAACAACGTGCTTTTACTGAGACTCACTGGATGTGATGAAGCCACGCTCCTGCTGACACCACAGAGCAGCGCCATCAAGAAGCAGAACAGACGAATATTGTTTTGCTGCATTTTCTTAAATGTGTCGTGGCACCGAAGGACTAGAGGTTCATAGAAGATTTAGCAGCTTTAGACGGTAAGACAAAGCCACTGCATTTGGGGCACGTGTCTCACTCTGGTGCGGTTACCTCTGCAAGCTTGTAGGGCACTATGAGCCTTTCTCCAACAGTCACCGTCTTCCTGGTTGTCAGTGCTTCAAGAAGCATCTCCTCCTTCACCTGTGCACAAAAGAAAAGCAAGAATAAAAGTGTCATTTTCAAGGAAGACATCAGGGCACTCACTACTGGACTTATTAACAAATAATCAGTGATGACAAAGGGATATCACCCACAATAGCTATAACACAGGATCACTTCTACTCTATCAGTAAAATGTAACCTGAAATGAGATTTACTGTTTATTTTACAGGCAATGATGATGATAACATTGATTAGGAGACTAATGAAATAAGACATTCAGCAAAGCTGGGGGGATTTACAGGAGACAGATTGCAAAGATATGGGAGCAGAGATATGGTGACTGACTATGTATCCTACAGTTCCCACAGTGAGGTTGCACTAGGTACACAGAATAAAGGCCTTTTAAACTTAGTCATTATGCATGTTTCACCAATATGTCCCTCGTGGTATCTATTACAGCCATTTAAAGCCACATTATACCATATATTCACACAGCATTCATACAACCGCGGACAGTTTGGAACCAGCGGTGTCTTTGGACTGTGGGAGGAAACTGGAGTACCCAGAGGAAACCCACACAGGCTCAGGGAGAACATACACACTCAGCTCCAGCTGGCTGGGAGGTTCAAACTGATGACCTTCTTGCTGTGAGGTTACAAAGCTAACCGCTGTATCACTATGCAGCTAATTTATAAGTTTACCCAATCGGTACTCTTTCACTCATTTGATGAAATGTCAGCAAGTCCAAAACAGACAATCCCATTTGGTTCTATTACCTATACGCAGATGATTGTTTGATTCAGTTGTAGTGTTTGTCACATATTGTCTGTATGTATTTAGCTGACCATAACTCTGACATCTCTTCCACTTTTAACCAACGTAGCTGACACAAAAGCAGCACACATGATATTCAGTACAGTACTATATGACTTTCCATTTGAGTTTGTGTTCACTCTAAAAATGGCCCCAGACAAACCAGCGATGACAGGGCCACACTGGGAGAAGCAGATGTCACTGCACACATCTCCTCCATCTACGGGGATTATGGGCGTGGGCCGAACAGCTGCTCCTGAGACTGTGTGTGTGTGTTTCCGCGTGTGTGTGTATACATGTGAGAACAAGCCATCGCAAGGCTGCCTGATGTCTTCATGTTTAAAGAGCAAGGGTGTCAATGTTATAGTTAATACCATTATGGATCTATTTCTGTCAGTGGCCTCTAAATGCTTTGACATAAATTTGGGGGGGGGGGCAGGACAAGTCAACTCTGCAGTGAGTGGGTTGGTGGGGAGCGGGGGGCATAATCAGACCTCATTTCACACTGCCTGGTAATCCCTCCACAAAGAGCAAAGCCTATTCTGCAGCTCAGTGATTGGTCTTCAACTGGTACATTTCCATGTATTAGTTGCTTGGTGACAGGCGCGATGCCCTGTCATGATCACAGATCTTAATACTCTAATAATCAGAAGTTTGTAAGCACCAGTTTGGGGCCAGTGATTCTGAACTGAAGTCAGCCATTTTTTTGGAGCACCTTTAGATCCTAGTGAGGACAAAAAGTAAAAGCAAACACAGCAGAGCCGCCTGATCTGAGCATGACGGTTTTCCAGAGACATTGCACACAAAGAATCCTGAATAGAACTCTATAGGAAAATATGAGCCAGTGATATTGCATCTGCATATTAGAGGTTCACACAAGTTTCAGCTGTGAGGTGGTGGGCCTACTGTAGTAGAGCCACAGGTAAGTGTGCCTTCTAGGTAGGGCTGGGCGCTATGACCCAAAATTCATATCTCGATATTTTTTAGCTGGATGGCGATATAAGATATATATCTCGATATTTTTTTTTTAAAGCCATAAGTTAAGAACAAAAAGAGAGTTCTTAGTCACACCGTGTCCCAGCTGTCACACGGGCACTTTTATTTACATACAGCGTAGATGTACATGAAGAAATTACTCAAAAATAAATTATCAGCATTTATTAAATAATCATGGTCCATAAATAAAAGAAAACAATGTTGTTTTTGTGCATAACAAAAAGCTCACAATTGTGCAGTCAAAATGTAAACTAATAGACGCTGAGCGTAATAACAAAGAGACAGATTTCACAGCTGCACCACGTCTCTGAACAGGTGCCATTTGTGGTCCTTATACACACACAGTACATATCACTCCGCGAGGCTCCTCCTCGGTAGCCGTAGTCCTCCGACAATCCATCAAGCGGTGCAACTCCGTAGCTTAGCAAAGTCATATTAAAACATTTTTTGACAGATTGCTGAGCGCTGTGTACCACATAAAATCGGTTCGCGGTCAGTAAGCACAACCAGAATTCATACATAAGGTGCACTGTCGATTTCTGAGAAAATGAAAGGATTTTAGGCCGTGCAGCACCTCCGGGCTGCATGTCGTTAGCGCGGTTAGCTCGCTAACACGTTGACACCGTCCAGCCCCACACACGGTAACTCGCTAACGGAGATTTTCCGCTTTCATCTTGTCATTGCCTGCAGGTGAAGCTATGGGGGAGGCGGAGTTGTGTTCAGTGAAGGAGAGGCGAGGCCGAGTAACGCAGCGTAGAGACAAAAGTGGACGAAAGAGAGGCAAACCTGCGGCTCCACAAGTATAATTATAACGTAACATAGACTATATCGATATAAACGATATTGTCACATCTTATATCTCGTATGAAAATATATCGATATTTTTAAAAAAACTCGATATATCGCCCAGCCCTACTTCTAGGGGTGGGGGAAAAAATCGATACTGTGTAGTATCGTGATATTTTTTTTGCTAATAATGTATCGATACAGGGACAGCAGAAATCGATATTTTGTTACAAAAAAAGTTTTTGTGCTCTGACTTCAGAGCATGTTGATCCTTTTTCTGAGCAAGAATCCTGACATTCCTTCACTGTCCAAATATGTTTAACTTTTTTATGGCAGCAATAAACATGACAGTTTACTTATTTTAATTTAAGACACGTTTTATTTTAATTACGTTTTAAACTTTTTTATTTAGCATTCAGTTAAGTTGGACTAGACTGTAATACAAACCGTTCAGTTTGTCAACAATAAAACTGACTGAAATGAGAGAAAGACTGAGTGTGAGAATTTGATATTAGATAAAATGAATATTGATAAAGTTTACCTTTATGTACAGAATCTGAATATTGCAAAATATTTTTAAAAATTGCAATAATATCGTATCATGCGTTAAGTATTGTGATAATATCGTATCGTGGGATGTATGGTGATTCCCACCTCTAGTGCCTTCTATTCTCTCTCAAATCTGCCATTCTTCTCCCAAAACCCTCAAACTCCTGCTCTCAGGTCCTATACTCTAGCACCATACTCCATAGCAGCTTTGCTAGTAAAGGTTCAAATATGTTTCCACTGTTTCCACTCTGCATCGGTCAAGTTCTTGTATTTCTCTGAATGTTTAGTCTCATAATGATAATTCAAATTGTAATCCTTAAACATGGTAATCTGCTCTCCACAAACCAAGCAGATGGCTTTACCTCTGACTTCAGTAAACGAATATTTAGCGGTTTATGTGTTTGTTAAAAACTCTGCATGCGGCATCAATCTATCTTTTTGTGCGTGTCAGCTAAAGCCTGTTGGGGCTAGAAAACACACTTCTCATGAGCGTCAGTTCCATTGCTTCCACAGTGAGACTGCAGATGCATGAGTGCAAAGAAAACTTTCAGTAGCCTTCAAAATAAAAGCAACAAAGTTATATTGTGATTTCACCCTGAAACAGAATTTCTGGTGGGGGGGGGGGTGTATGAAAGAGTAATTGGCAACCGAAACAAGACAACTGCAAGATTTAGGTTTGAGTCCTGACTTCCTGTTGATGTGTGGCGGGCTGGTCAGGGACACTCATGGGGCAGGAGGTGGTCAGGAGGCCGTATAATGCCCAGGTCTGTTTTGAAAGGACTTTAGGCTTTCCCTGTCAACATTATTTATCACCATTAATGTCTAAATTGACAGTGTGATTTTGCATTAATAATATGCAAAGCAGTGTAGACCATCGTCAACCTGTTGTAGGCAGTGTCAAAAATGTGTGAACCAATCAGTCTGTGGTAACTGGACTATTATTGGTACTTTAGCATCCTGCTGACAAGACACAATTTAATAATCTGCAGCCTTTTTTGATCTGTCCAGGTCCACTTTAACCTACACAGAGAGTCCTCCCCATCAAGCTACATGCTGTTTATTGAAAGATTGCACACATTGTTGGATCCCCAGAATGCTTCACTGTAATCAAATGCCTGGAGAAACACACAGTAACGCAGTGCCATGCATCTCACATACGTTTTCTCCTATGCAGACACACTATCATGGTTCAAAGATCATTTGAACTGGGCTAAAAGTGACACCTGGTAGCCCGTCTGTGTCCTAATGGAGATCTTTTTATTACATATCAAAACCCAAAACAACACGATAGCTGCTTTGGGTTTGAAAAAGGGTCCTGGATGCTTACAGGGCCCCTCTGTTTGCAGTTTGCAGTTTCCTCCAGGAGCCCCAGGTTTGCCTGCCAGCAAAAACATGCAAGGTTGAGTCTTCTGTTACTGCGACCAAGCTTACATCTGGAGTTGATCCCACTGCTCCTTGTACTTACAGAAGGATGAGTTAAATGCAGAGAATGAGTTTCCCTACTGGAGTCAATAAAAGATATCTATCCTCTTTTCGTAAATGTCCAGAGTAGATTAATATCTGATGCTGTTAGTAAGTTAACATCAGATATAAGAATAAACTGTGGCAACTGGTTATTGTAAGGGCAGAACGCAAACGTTAGACAGCTGGTTTTCATATTCAAAACTAAATGCAGCAATTAAAAAGCAAAATAAATAGCGAATGTCTAAAATAAAGAAGAAAAAGAAAAAAATAGACAAAAGAAAAACTGTTTTTAGCATTCAATTACCATCAGCAGTTTCAGGCTTCAGCGCATTTATTCAGACAGAAAGCTTCTCTCTGTAAGCTGGTTTCCAGTTTGCACAGAAATGTTTCTGGTTAGGTCAAATTACTCAACTCCAGACCTCAGAGGATCCAGTCTGTCAACTGTACATCAGCCTGTACAAGCTCTACTTCCTCTTCCTGTTTCACCTCCACAGGAAACAGGAAGTGGCACTTGGCTTTATTCCCATTTGTGCGTCAATCTACACAAGGTTCTCTTTGAAAGGTGCTTTGCATTAATATGCCACAGCAGCAGTGAGTGCAGCAGTAAACATACCTCATCCTGCCCGAAACCATTTTACACATCAAACGCTGGACATTCATGCAAATTAGGACTCATTTAGAGCCAGAGTTTGCCTTCAAGCAGTCCTAGCCTCACATGACTCAACATGAGACTTCCTTCAGCTGACCTGAACAACCTCTTTAACCATTTAACAGACTCTCTCACACAGTGCCTTAAAGTAAAACCATGCACCATCAATAAAACATAAGTGCTAACGAGTTTTGATGGTGCCTGTCTGTAGTCTAGACACTCATTCAGATTCTTAGCGTAAAGCTAAGCTTGCAAGGATGAAACAACATCACCAATTTGCATAGGTCATACTAATTCAGTATATCTATATCTAAATCATAGGCAGATCAAGGAGCTTGTAGTTCTACTGCCAAGCTTCAAAGGGTAAATATTTAAACTCAATCTTGATTCCCAGCAGGTCCTGTTATTTTTCTAGACTGTGTACATTAAATAACACTACAAGTAGTATTTAAACGTAAACTCTTAGATCACCTAATCTGTCACAGTCTTTAAACTTCTCTGCCTACCTGATTCAATGGTCACATAATGAATGATAATATTTTCCCATCATCCAACCAAAAGACTGCATCTCACCACAAATGTTAATGCTTAAGATCCACTCAAAACAGGGATTCATTATGAGCCCATCTTTCAGGTCAGCACTGTGCTTTCTTTCTTTCCTTCTCTTTCTTCGTGGCTTTTTAAGAATATCTTATAAGACCCAAGAGACAGACAGCCAGAGGCTCTGCATCAAATAACAGACATCCAAATAAACTTGAACTTAAAAAACTGACCCCTGAGCATGTGGCCTACATGTGGCTCAACTCGCCGCACTGCCACTCTGGATCCCTGGGGGAAACAAAGAGACCAGCCTGGATGTTACAGGCGAACACTCCACAGTCATAACATCCCCGCTGTGCTGTTGACAGGAGTCTCCGGCACACTTCGGACATTGTTTTGTCACCGACTCAACAAGCGCATCCGGCTAATTGTTGCAGTTTGTAACAGGGACTGGGAAATGACACGTCCAAGCAGCATGTGGGTATTTCAGCTGTCCTTTCTATGTATGTGTGTGTGCATGTTTGTGTGTGTCTATGGTCTGATTTCAACGTCAAGAATGAGTCCAAATGCAGCTCAACTTCATAAACTTATAAACACTGTGTGGCACATAAACCCTGCCAGTAAATGTTTTTGCAGGTCTCTATTTTCCCCAGGAGAGTTAAAGAGTCACCAGCAGTTGAAATTCCACAGACGCTTAAAGTCATGCAGTACTGAACAGGTGAGTGAAAGAGCCCGCAGCAGAGTAACAGGCTTCACCCGCACTCAAATGTTGCTAAAGGTTAGCACTGTTTAGTAGGTATCTACGTCTGGGTGATGTAGTTTGTGGACGAACCTTTCTAACCAAGCTAGCTCGCCTTAGCTGACAACATACTGTATGGTCACATGTGGTTCCTAAGAAACAAGATGGTAATGATCATGATGCTCTGCTTTTTAAGTTGGGATTTTAAAAGCACACCTGCAAATTAGTGGGTGCTATCTTTCTTATACAGTCTGTGTATGTACACAAGAGCATCTTTTAAAATGTGTTAATTTTACATTATTAAATGTTAACAAAACAAAAAGATGGTTATAAAATATCTCAGTCATTAGATTACAAAAAGGAGGAATAACAAACAAACATTCAACTGCTTTGTTTAACACCAAAAGTGTAGTTTACTCAGAGCCACTACAGTCAAAATAAGAGTGACTTCCTTTGTTCTATAACGCCCTTCCATATGCATATGTTGAAAACACAGGATGGGTGGAGCTACCAACAGAAGGAAGAGCTTGGGTGAAAGTGGCTTGCAAAGTGGCTTGCACATGCACAGCAACTATAAGCAGGTTAGACAGTAGATCCTAACATAACATTTGCCAGCTGGATGCTGAGGTGGATGTCAGCTGAGCCACCAGCTGATATGGCTGGGACTGAGATCAGCTGGACTGCAGCGACTGCTGCAGAGCTTGACTTCTGCCTGGCGTGAACTAATGTTATTCTTGAGTCTATTTTTAGTCTGAGTTTTACTGCAACAGTCTACATTATTTTTGCTGAAATCAAAGGCTGGATGAACTCTACTTGAACTTCATCTTCAGAGACAATGTGCTCCCAGTATGAAAACAAATGGCCCGAGTGTAATGCTGAAGAAATGACAAAACAAGCCAAAAACAACCGTTTTTTGGTTTTTAAAAGGGAGCGGAATTAAAGAACAACAGTTGTTAACAAACAAATGAATCACAATGACCCTTAACAAAGCTTTTATCTGTATTTAAAATGCTCCTACAATAACTTAAATATGATTAAACCTTGCAGTTAAAATTGGGACAGTAACAGGGACTCATTGTTCCTGGTGGGAGAGCAACAACAGACCAGGATAAGAGCTCTGAAAATAACCTCTACACAAACAGTACTTTGTGAAAGTACTGGATGGGTGGACGGCTCTTTGGGACCTGAAGCACCTCTTAACTTCCGCTGTCACCACAAGCTGTGCTTGTATACCTATATCCTCAGCTCTCTAAAAGGCTTTTTGTAAAACCCACATTGTGGGAGGAATCACATTTTTCTCACAGCTTTCAACAAAAACAGAGCATAGAAAAACGCCTATTTGCTCGAGCGGATGTTACTTATTTTTAAAGTTCATGAAGTCTGTGAGAATAAAAAAACGGCAAAGAAGGAATTTTGGGAGAACAAACAAGCCCTGTGGTAAAGTTCAGCTCCAATTCTTCATTTTTTTATTACTCTTCAAAGTATCAAGAGTTTTGCATTTCAGCCTAAAGTCAGCACCATAAATTCCTCAGATATCTTAATGTGCAATTTTTCCATTTGATTTTCACAGAGCAATGTTGGATATACACAGCTCTGTGACATTTATTGATTCAAAGCATAAACTCATGTCTGCCAAATCAACTTTAATGCTGCTGATTCAGTGTTGGCGGACAGATGTCACGATCTGCACCATGCCGCTCACCTCTAGCAGCTCTGAGACGATGGGCAGGACCTCTGGGTTGCAGATATCGATGGAATCATCCCTGTAGGTCTTCTTCTTGTAGCGGATGTTTCCCAGGTGGAGGATGGCTGACAGCAGGGAGAAAATCCTGAAAAGGAACAAAGGTACTTTTCTTTATCACATCAACAAACTCCACCTTCTTACTGAGCAGGCTTTACAGTGGATATTAGGGCATCATGAAAACGTATTTATACTTAAATACATATTGTAGGGACTGAAAAACTGAAGTAATTAATCCTATCGATTAATTTCCAAGAACTGTGGTTTACAAAACATAGGTATTAATATGAAGCCCTATAGAAATAGTTTTGGGAAATTTGGGAAAATGTATTTATTTTTTATATATTTTATTATATAATTCATATGCTTTCTTTTCAAGAGTAAGATAAGAATACACGCTTCTTTTTTTAGCTAAAGCTAAAAAATTACACTTTGCAATAATTTTTTTTAGCTAACAGTTAGTTCAGTTAGTGATTTAAATCTTAGAAAGACTGTAAAAAAGTAAACAAGAAAGCACAACATGCTCTGAGCTGCTGAGACAAGCTGAAGCACCTTGTGAGAGACTAAAAATGCTTTGTGGTGAAAACATCAAGAGGAGCAGGGGTACTGAGGGAGCGCTAGTCTGCTTTAGTGTGGTAACATTATCATAGCTAGACAATTCCCTGTTTTTTGTCCCAGTGCATAGGTTTCTTCAAAAAAATAAAATAAAATAAAAAAAGTACTGAGATAAGTTTCTAAAAGCGTTCAGACTCTGACTGTTGGCTTGTAGTTCTTTAATCTTACTCAGTTTTACACAAGAACAGGTTACAAGCTAATGGTTGTAGCCATGCAGCTAATCTTACTGTTTGCGTGTTGTGGGCAGGAAGCCAACCATCTCCATAGCCAGCTGCAGCCGCTCAAAGTCGTGTTTTAGATCTTCTCCTTCCACTGTGAAGCAGTCCTGCTGGTGTCAGGTGGAAACACACAAAAACAGACGAACACATAATCACTACAAAGCACATAAATTCAACAAAAACAAGATTCTTTATATTGTATCTGTTATTAAAGTGTGTACCAGAAGCTAAAAGACAGCATGCTGTCTTTTTGTGACACTAAGCAGGGTTTCCCCACAGAACTTCTAATATAAAATGTGCCCGATTTCCTCAAATTATCAAAGAAAGTTGCAAAATAACACTGAACCCCAATAACAAGACCTCAGCTCTCCTGATGAGATTTATTTTAAGTGCTTTTTCTAAAAATGCAATTAAAATAATTGTGAATTATTGCAATTTTCTAACGTATGTGCAAAAAGTCAAAGATTAAAATATTAGATATTTGTGTCTTACTAATGTGCTCTATTTATAAACTTATTGGACACTTCATTAGGTACACCAGTTCAACTACTTGTAAAAACAGACAATAACAAAGAAGCAATTCAATAAATCAAAATGCAACAGAGACTTAATTTTTATGCAAGTGCCTTTGAACGCAGCATGACTGTTGCTGCAAAATTAAAAAAAACTGCTGCTCTATTGGGATTTTAGCACAGAATCATCTCTAGGGTTACAGAGAATGGTCAGAAAAGAAAATATCCACTGAGCAGCATTTTTTTGTGCCAAAATGTTGATGCTAGCCATAAGAGAAAAAAGGCCAGACAGAGCATCACGTCAAGCATTGAAGCAGATGAGGTTTAGCAGCAAAAGACCACCCCTAGGAAATAGAAAATAATGGCAGCAGCCAGTTTAACCCTCAGCCTCCTAGTAAATGCACCTATGGTATAAATTTGAAACTCCTGCGTCACTTCATTCTCAAGTTATCAGATTCATAAGATTTTCAGAAAACGTAACCTCTGACCCCTGAACTTGAGGCCGAGGTTACTCAGATTTGAACTCGTCCGAGATTTTCAGTAGTAGTCCTATGTCTCTTCATTCTGGAGTTCTCACATTCGCAAACTTGGGTGTCTATCTCGCCCGGCCTCCTGCCTGCCCGCCCAGCAGGGTGACGACAATATCCCATCAGCCTTTTATAGCCTCCCTCAAGTTGAATCTTGCGTCTTTAGATTCATAAGTCAAGTCTAACATGAGTTTATGTGACACATGGCAGTTAATTATGAGAAAAGCACATTCACTGGGTTGGACCACAATGTAGAAACTGAACTTTAAACTGTTTTATAATCATGGTCATCAGACTCAGCTAAGCAACTAACAGCAATTATTTATAGAAACTGCACATTCCTTTGTGTAATGAATGTAAAAGAAAATACAGTTTACAGGGTTTATTTCAGCTGTTGAAGGGGGAAACCCTGCGAAGTGAACACAAGTACATTCCTGTGTAATCATGAGCCATCGCACAGTGTTTGAAAGTGTTTTAACAATTAATGAGTAAAGCAAAGGAATGAGCAGCGCGAGGATGTGTACGTATACAATCATAGCGTGTGTGTTTGTCTCTTCGAGCCCTCCAGTTAGTCGGCGTGTCTCTGCTCCAGCAGCGAGCCTCTGTCAGGCACATAATTAGCACATACCACAGTGACCGGCCGGCGAGAGAAGACACAGGAACCCATAATCCACACTCTGGATCTGCCTCTTGTACCCTTTACCATTCAACGCTCATCTGCTTCTCCATTGTTTTCCTTTGGCTTCGAACTTGTCAGGAACTGCAGAGCCAACAATCAGCGCATTTCTACAGTGAGCTTCTCCAATTGCAACAAAGGGGTTTTGAGGCTTCTCGAGCTACATCGAGACTCAGGAAAAGCCAGTTTTCAAATTGCCGGGTATGTTTTAAATCGGCGCCAAACAGCACAATGTGATACGTTGAAGGAAGTTGAGAAAATAAAGAGATCAATTTTGGCAATTGCAATGGAATACTTGGGTTGAAAACCAAAACCTTAGCTCGTGGTGCTCAGACAAAAGTCGAGAAAAGAACAAGGGATTGTTGAGTGCAGTAAAGTGATGATTAAGAAACAATCTGTTCTTACTTATTTTAAACAAAGAGTCTATTTTCACTTCAGAGCTTGAAATTGTAATTTCAGGCCAGTTGCAACAGTTCTGGTGCATTAAATCAAGCCGGGAACCCTGCTGACTGTGCACATGAAGCTTTTTAACAGATCGCTCGAGGATTCTGTTAAAACTGAACGTGCGTCCAGTCAAGGCTTTCCTGTTATTTACCATGACTTTAGTCAAGATTTATTCCATGGACCAGCCATGCAAAAAACATCAGCATGCCAACCCATCTCTAGACATTCCACACAGCCAAAAACCAGAGATACCCAAACAAGCGCAAAATGCAAACCAGCAGCCACCGAGACCCAGAACCAAACACCAGACTGCACACATCAAATGCAAACATCCAGAAAATGTTTGGTCTTTAGGATCTTTAGTTAAATACTCAGATTTTTCATTCACATTCATTGTTTAAGTGGTATTTTAAGCCCCAGACGCTGCATCTGGAATCTGTACACACTTGTCACTGCTCAAAGTGCGTCTCTATTTACTGCAGCACACATTGACCAGTGGTAGAGGTCAGAGGCCAAACAGGCCCAGAGGGTTGGTCAGGTCATCAGGCAGCTGTCAAAAGCTGCCACTCTTTCTGTGTGTGTGTGTGTGTGTGTGTGTGTGTGTGTGTGTGTGTGTGTGTGTGTGTGTGTAGACACTGACATCATCTCCTTGGGTGGTGGGGTCTCTCATGAGGTCATTCAATGACCTCTGGGAGAGACAGTGTGTCAGCAAACAGTGAGATGGGAGGATTGTGCGAGAAAGTAATAACAGAAAGGAGCCATTTACTAAAGCAAAGCTTCCAAGTAATGGATCATAATGAAAAAGACAGTCAGCTTCTCTAAGTATTTGGACTTTGGCACATTTGTGTAACATTACCTCTGTATACCACCACATTCTTTTCTTGGTTTCATTACCATGCAAAGAATTCTGCGATCATGCACTTTAGTCCTTTGTGGGCTTTCAGCACTTTTGGTACTGCTGAGCTGGCCGGTGCAGTCACTCTTCGTAAAGTTTGTTATGTTTTTCTGGGGGGGGTTTCTGTTTTTTTCCTGGCTAATGACGGCCTTCCTCATGCCATCACTGGCATTTAAAGGTCCAATGAACAGCTACCTAACGCTAGATTAACACTTGGAATTAACTACAGATCGTTTATCTGCTTCATGAAATAAAGAGGGAACAGGCCATGAAACCGCTTTTCAGTCAATTTTCCCTTTGCAATTTCTGCCTCTGAAAATGGGGGACTATGAATGAAAATGGCTGTAATTCCTAAACAGTTACTACAAACCTTTGGTTAAACCCTTGAGTTAAGTCCAAACTTCAATCACATGTTGATGGTTTGATCTAAAATTGGTGATGGTGTACAGAGGTTAGGGCCTAACAGTATGCCTTTTTGCTTCCCTTGCAAAAAATATAATAAAAGAAAGAAATCTAATTAAAAACAGTCTATTAAATCTAAGATTAAAAAAGCTACACTTAAGTGAAACCAATTTCATGGAAGATTGCTAACTGGTCCGGTTCAGCAACAACGTCATAGTTTCACGCCTGGCTTCTTGGATCCTTGTAGGATCTCGTGTTTGCACCAATTTCTTGAAAATCCAATGGCCTCAGAAGCGTAGCACAGTAATTAACGTGGCTTCATAACATTTACTGTAAATGGTGCAAATGATGCAGAGATACAGCATGAATCAAATGAAGAGAGGAACACAAATCGTATCTTAAAAACCTCAACAGAAATTTCTCAAACCACTCCTGCAGCAAAAGCCACATGTTCAGCATGACTTAAATGATTCTTCTTATAAGCAGTTGTTAAGTATGCTACCTCAGCCAAGGAGCTTATGTTTCTGGTGTTTGAGCTCATGGTTGACAAAAAAGCCTAAAAACTAAAGTACGATTCGTAGTGTGGTGTGTATTGCTAACATGCACAAAGTACAGTAAGACTTAAAATATGTCACGTTTTACCTCTGAACTAACCTTCAAGGTCAACAGTTTGATCTGAAGTTCAAAGTAATAATAATATTACCTAGAGCTATATTTACAACAATGTTTCTTACTGCCATTGTTTGTACTGACAACATACAGGCATGCAGGTAATAATATATGGGGATTGTAAATATCACGTTATTTTATCATGACTTTGTTATGGGCGTGCAGTAACAGATTATAGCCGTTTAAAGACAAAAACAAGTTGAGTATAAATGTATGCTATCGCTGTACTTTATGTTGTTAAATGCCTCCAAGCAAGATATGAAGTAAAGGATATTCTGCAGGTGTGGTATGAGAAAAGTCCATTAGCTTGTAAAATTAATAGGGATTCACAACGCCAATGAGAGCTTTTTAGAGAATACTCAAAATATTTGTTTTCATTCATAACAAAAAGAAATGTTTCAGAGCTAAGAAACAAAGAGTTGAAAAAGCCAAAGTCAAGAGTGAAATACAGTAAGTCCACAGGTCGTATTTATACTGACCAACTCTCATGTCAAGTGTTTGCTCGCCAGCAAAGTCTAAGTAACATAATCTCCCATTAGCAGATACAGGGGCCTTTAAACAAACACAACAAATCCCACTGACCAAACATTACTCACTTCAGGTGGAGGCTGGCAAGACAGCGGGCAGGCTCAGAGACCAATGAAACGGCAAAAACACACACAAACACGCATAAAACGGACCACACAGCTAGAGGGAAGTTTCAGGATGTGAAGCTAATTGACCACTGCTCAAGCTGACTAATAGACTTAGGAGTATTTTACCAATTGTTCAGGTCAGCGCTTGCCCTATCTTTAATGTTACCGCGAAGCATGAAATTATGTTAAATTTACATCCTAGTCAACATACTTGAAGGCCCTCACCACAAATGCTTGTTTAACATTGATGGAAAGTGTCGCTGCTGCAAGTCTGCTTCTCGTTTTGAACATGGTTACTAGTATCATTTGGATCAGCGACACTTTTGAGTGCTTGAAGGTTCTTCTTACTCCTTTCCCTCCTTACTGTGGTAAGCAATCGATGCTATCAATATCAGCAGTTTTTGTGGCTCTGTGATAACAAACCAAAACTGCAAAACTTCTGTCATACTCACATTAAGATCCTGAACCTTCCCTTTAAAGATGGTAGTGTTGAATTTGTCACCTATTCCCCAAAAGCAAAGCACGCAAAAGCCAAAGGACAAGTTTAAAGGGATGCCTTATTGTCCGAATACTGTTAATAAGCATGTCGTCACCCGTCATTTTATTTTTTTTAAACGAGAGAAAGAGATTCATTTACTTTGAAAAACAGGCAAAAACCTTGAGTTACTGGACAAAGTACAAAGAGCAAACGTCTTGAGACGGAACAGCCAAATACAGTCAAAAGATTACACTAAGGAATCCCTTTAAACATTTTAGAGCACAACCGGCGGAGGTCAGCCCAGGTCGCCTCCATCTTTTTCACTGAAAGCGGGCGGGTGTGGAAAGCCAAGAAAGAACAAGACTAAGACTGGCACCAAAAACCCAGTGTACCACGACACACCCATGGACACAGACGTACACAAACAGCTTGTCATCCACACGATACTGACCAGCTCACTCTCATAGTAATTGTCCCAGTAGAGTTTGTGCGATTTCTTTGTCATCTGGAAGTAAGGCAGAGCGGGTTAAGAAGGCTTGAGTTACACATACGTACAGTATGAAAATGCAATCTTTAAAAAGACTGAGGAAGCAATGACGCATACTGTTAAGACGTGAGGGGAGAAAAAGAATCTCACGAAAACAGACACACATCCACAGAGTCACGAAAATGAAACCCCGATGACCTCATCAGGGTTTGGCATTGGAAAAAAAACACACCATCTGTGGTGCAAAAAGTAGTTAGATATTTTATGTAAGTAAAAGTAGTGGCAAATATTAATTAATTACAATTTTGAAAGCGTTTCCTATCTAAATTAAAACTACTACAATACTATCATAGCACAACTGGATAAATGCTGTTGATTCCTTAATGTTATAGTTGTGTTTTTAATCATTTTGCTTTTTTTTAAATTCAGACTGGTTAAGTTAGTGATTTATTTATCCTAAGTTATCCTAAACATTAACTTTAAGCTTAAATCTGTATCACACTGCAACACCTTCTAATGTGTAAATCACAATCAGTAAAGGAATTAGTAACTAAAGCTATAAGCAGAAATTAATCCAGTGTGCAAGTGTCAAAAACACCCTTCCTAACATTGGGACAGTGTATCCGTTATGATGTTATGATGGTATCCCATACCATCATAACATTGTCATTTGCAGTGATCATCGTGGATGGACAAACTACGCTGTGATGTCTTAGCCTTGACATCACAACATGGCAGAAAAAGGGGAAAAATGCCTGTTTATATAAAACTCTCTTCTAAAACAAAAAGTAAACAAGTGTTTTCTTTAATAATTAGCAGTGTAGCAAATATATTACTGAGTAAGGTTTGCTATAAGCTAAATTTACTCGTGCTAGCATCAGCTAACTTCTTGGCTAATGCCAACTAATTGTTCAGATAAAGTGATTGGTCAGTTGCAATGCTGATCCTGGACCAGCATTGTTATGATGATATAGGAACAATACCAACACAGGGATATCGGATAGACCACTGGAACTCAATAGTTTAGATTTTGTGAAGTCTTAAAGTTATGAAATGTTGCTGCTTTGACTGACACGTGCTAAGACATACAGAACAGACGTAGCCACCACGATGTAACTCAGTGGTAAATGAAGTCTAGTTAGGAAGCCTTGAGCTGAGGAGCAAGACTCACCAAAAAAGACTGGCTAGCAGCAGATTGTTAGCTGATGACAATATCCTGGATCGCTTTCCGTTCTGATTCAATGACCATAAAATTTACCAGTTAAATCCACAAAATTAACTTTGTGTTCTGCTCAATACGACCTGGAAGTAGCAATTCTGCACACTAAAGGTTTCCTCGTAGGCGTCTTATAAGGAAACCAGTGGTGTTGTTGCAAGCAGAGGAGACATCCCTTTCTGGCCACTGAAAGAACTGATGTTTAAGGCACTTTCACACTGGCTTCAGTCAGCAGATCTACACTCTCAAAATCACAGTAAGTTAAGTGCACTGCACAGTAAAGAGGGGGCACAGCTTTGAAGTATTTGAGCAAATGTACTTCAGTCAAAGCCACCGAGAAACACAGAGTAACACAAAGAGCTAAGTACGCACAATCGCTCTGCTCTTCTGTGACATCGGCGTGTGCGTAAGTGCGCACCACTACACGACTGCCGGCAGCCTCTGCGTGAGTCCTCGTCAGCGCCAGACTGAGTCGTGAGTTTTGCAGTTGCCATGGAAACAGAGCTGCAAAGTAAGCTGGCAGCTAACAAGAGGGGGTTGTTGTTGCTGTTGTTGTTGGGGAGATTAAAGAGAACGGGGGAGAAAAATTTTATTTTTTGGGCAGATGAGGAGAGAGAATCTTTTTTTCATCTTTCCAGTGTGCTACCTTCATGGCATGGGGGAATATGAATCCTCACACATCAGCTGCCAAAACACACAGATGTACTGCAAAAGATACACACCCCCCGGGGGCTTTTGGCATGTGACCAGGCATGTCTGCACACTCGGCCGCACATACATGTGAGAAAAAGAGTTGAATTTCTGGCAGTCAAAGATATGTATGTGTCCCAGTTGAGTTAAGTGAGTAAATAAGATCCAGCAGAGATTTTTCAGCTTTACTAATCAATAATAACTTAACCCGGTTTTCATTTGGGATGAATATTTGCTTTTTTTTATGAATCATTTACATAAAATTAGCATTTTTTTGCCCTACATCTTTTAAAAAAAGGCTTTGATGCACATCGGTTAACATGCTATCAGTTTAAAATCTTTGTAGACTCAAGCTTTCCATCCCTGCTATAATGATTGTGTCTTCATTTGTAACTCATTATCTCATCTGGAAATTGTTTATATCTGAATTTTTGTTGTTTTAAATTAGAGGTCCGGATATATCTGATTATATCTGATAATAAATACATCCTGACAAAGTCTACAGACATATTTCTGTCTATAGTGCTATAGTACTGCATTAGGCTACGGTAAATTAGGATTTGTGGATAATCCTGCCTTAAGTGAGGAAGGTTACTTGATGTTCATGTTAGATATTTATATTTCATAGTTGTATCATTTTGATGGGCTGTTTATGTGTAATTTTAAAAAAAAAGTCTTTTAATTTTTTCCCAAAATGCCATCAGTTATATTATTATTTTAATATAAGATCACACATTTTACTGATCACACTACATACTATTTACTACATGTAAACTGAATATAGCAGGCAATGAGATATTCTAAAACCAGTGTTGGTTTCCATTGGCAATGATGTGCATTAAACCACAAGCACGTGCTCACTCCATCCTTATTCGTGCCTCACTGATGACTGTCTAAGTTGGACATATATGATTGGTTGTTTTACGTAAGCTGTTTAAAATGTTCACTGTAACCTGTTTGGTGATGAACCAAATTGAGGCCTTTATCCAAAGCTTATCAGTCAAATTAATAAAGCTGTTTCTTCACATTTCAAGTGCTGCTGGAGCTTTAATCGATTCATATTTTAACAGACAGAAACTGGATTTGAATGACTTGCCAGATAATAAAATATAATAGAATAACGTGAAGCTTTTCTAGAAAGCAGCACCCACTTTGCTATTTGTATCTATGTTTGGGCGTGTGTGTTTTTGTGTGCGGACCTGGTTGAGGTAGTGATATTCCTCAGGTTTGAGCAGGTGGAAGGCCTTCCTCTCCTCTTCACTGGCTCCAGCCAACAGGTAGTAAAACACATGGTAGTTCCTACAGAAACACACAGAAACACATTAGAGGACTGATGTCAAACTTCTTTATATTTTTCGTAGGTCACATCCAACTCACTTTGATCTTAAGTGGGCCAGACTGGAGAAAATCCCATTTCTGTCAGTGTAAAGAAGTTTAACTGTACGTTTAATCCCTTGGATACCTCAGTATGAGAAAAAGAAGTGATTTTTTGTACATGATAAAGAATTGCTGCTGATATAAATGTGCTTAAACTGTAAGAAATATATGTGTAAAATTACAGAAAAAGCCTGACTGTCCTGTAGTTTTAAAACAGCACGATTTTGTTAATTATTATTTAACTGTGGACACGTTGTACAAAAATAGAAATGTCTGTAGTAAATACTGAAAAGAAGCAAGAATTTTTCTTTGTTTTAAGTGTTTATCTATTACTTGATTACAGTCTAAAATTTATGCCCCCCTTTATATTTTCCAAACGCATCCAGTGGGCCGGATTGGAGTTCTTGCCAGGCCGATTCCGAGCCCTGGGCCTTATGTTTGATACTCCTGAGTTAGACGGTGAAGAAGGAAAAAAAAGAAAAAGATTTATTTTTCTTGTATTAATTTCTTTTAAATTTCCTCAGAGGTGAACTAAGGACAGCAGCTTTCATATCTCCCCGCTGTGCCGAAACGGCCCCTGGGGAGGAGACTCCTTTCGCGTTATCTGCGGAACATTTCTTAAAACAAACCTGCAACATGTAACAGATAAGTCACCCCTCTGACCCGGCGGTCTCACATTTCAAGACAAACAAAGCGGCAGTGTGGTGTGTGGGCTCAAGGTAACGAGTTGTGATTAACCGTGACAAAGGCTGGGGCTTTGGCCAGTGCGCTGAGAGGTAATTCTATTACAGCTGGAAACGAGTTTCCCTTCTCTGCAGAGGGACACTTACTGTTTGATGGAGTGGTGGAAACTTATAAAACCCACGGAGGATATTAAAGACTCCCAACCTGTAAGCTCACGTTTTCTATCATCGCACCTCTCAAATAAAAGATGCTATTACATAATCTCTACATCCGATTCCAAAGTATTGCGATATTTTACTCTGAGCTTCATGAACTGCATATATACAGGTTTGGTAAATAATACATGGACTTGGCAGTAATGAGTTATCCAGATGAATCCAGATAAAGTTGCTTAATGAATCCAGCTGTTACAGGGCAAAGGTTACTCGTCATTTGCCCTGAACGCAACCGTAAACACAAAAGAAACAAATGCACTCAACCCCAAATTATTCTTTCTGACCTTCCACAAAGAACTGTTTTACAACCTTTTTTTTGCCACAGAGTTTTTCTTCACACTAACCGCTGACCAGAATACAGTATCAAGTAGCAAACCTCGTGATCAACTGCTTTCAGTCTTTTTTGGGCTTTTATTTTTGTAAGACCAGAAAAGCAGAGTTCATGTAGGTAAGGTACCATGGCTTTGCCCAGAAAACTTATGTAATCCATCAGGCTCTCATTCAAATACACCAATCAATGACTTGAATGCCTGAATGAAGCAGTGAAACATAAATGGGAGGCTATCAGCTGAACACTGTATTAAGTATTAAATCTTCAGTTTAAGTTCATTTGTGATTCCACACGAAAGATTCCAGGGTGCATGTCTCCAAAATCATCTTCTGGTTCCACAGAAGAAAGGCCTGATTATTCAAGATTGTGTATGAGAGGAGAAGAATTTTAAATTCAGTTCTGCATTTAACCGGCAGGAAGAAGAAAATAATGTGGGAAAAATGGGGTCTCTCATTCAATGCGTTAGACAACATAAAACAGGGGCAACTTATAAGATAACAACAATAACAAAAAATACCAACAAGCAAAAACAGTATCCACACTTGGGATTTGCGTGACGGCTCTTGAATACAGTAAAGCCCCCTCCCTTGTAGTTTCTGCAGAGTCATTAAGCCCCAACAGTATCCCTGGAAAGTTCAGCTAGTTCACTCCCTAGTGCTTTTTCCTCTCCGGTGGGATCGTACAAAGGCAACCTGCCACTGAACCGACTTTAAGATTTAAGATAGTTTGCAGTTTATCATCCTTCTCCCCCACCTCTGTGGTTCAAGGATGAACCGTCTGGGAGGTCCTGACTTTAGTTTCTATCCTATCAATATGGCCGCCAGAGCCTGTCATCAGGATGAAACAAAAAGCCCAGACCAGTCAGGGTTAGAGCGATTAGATGACTGTTGGACAGTTCCCCTCCTCCCCACGCATGAAGCTATTATGCTGGTGGGATCAGTGGCTTTTTTTTTACTGTCACCTGGGAGCGATATGATGAACTGTTAGGGTGTGTCTCTGTGTTACCTGAGACAAGTAAAGCTATTTATAGGATGTGGGTGCAGGTGGAGACACGTGCATGTGCGTGCATATGCCCAACGTCAGGTAGATGAGTTCTTCATACACATGTGAGTATGTTTATACGTATAAAAAGTAAAAATAGACAGTTTTACACTGTTATACTGGACAGGAAATATGACTCCTTATGTAATATCTCGAAATCTGTATCACAGTATTTGTCCCATTCTGTGTCAATAAATGCCTAAACTCAGAGGAAAACCTGAGAGTTAAACAAAGGGCAGAGGTTTCAGTCAGATGGCCACCTGATATATCCTTGCAGGGGAAATGAAGACTATTTCAGCATTGAGTTTCTTAGACAAAGAGCATGTGAGCGAAAAGATACGCATTTAAGATCTTAGCTTTCAGGCAAGTGGAAGTGTCTCAGTGTTTCATGTATCATATTTAGATTATTTATGGCTGCACCACCTCTAGCTGCGCTTATTGAAGTTCGTTATTTTCACCTTTTAGAAATGTTCACAGGAAAAATTGGATTTCCGTTAAAGGTGGAGTCAAAGCTAAACAGATTATTTTTGATGGATTTTAAATCCACACAAAGCAAAGACTTGGATTCTTTCTGATTAACAAGATGTTATTTACATACAAAAGCATGAGAGCTGCTGCTGAGTCATTCTAGGTGTGATAAAACAGCGATCCATACTGATGAAACAATGTGGAAAGTGAGCCAAGTGCTGCAGATGACAAATCTTCTAATGATGTCTGTATGGGTTTATCCAGCAAAAAAAGAAGAAGAAAAACAAACAAACAAACAAACAAACAATATGTGATCTGCACTCACCTCTCATTGTGCTCCTGGTACACCAGACGTGATTTCTCCAGCAGGTACTTCTCTACGTATGCGCTGGAAATAAACATAAATGCAGCCGCACTAAGTCACAAGAGTAATTTAAGAACAAGCTGCTGTAATTATGATCAGAAATGAACAATGTTTCAATATCACATGGACACTGAATGTGCTTTTTTTTGCCATACTCATCCTAAACAGGGCGTTTTAACAGATTAGCAGACAATAGGAAGAGGTAAGAGGTATAATTATCTGAATTGTGGTTTTTAATAGTTTTTCAAATGAGAATTTACATAATCGCACGTCAATAATGGCTGAATGTTGTTTTTTGTAACTTACATGTTTATATTTATAAATCATAGCACAATATTAAGAGATATATAAAGTTAATAATAATAATATACATAAATTGTAGGCATTATTCTGCTATTATATCTGTTATTAAATTATTTCTCAAGTCAGATTCATTTTTATAACACCTTTAAAAACAAAAGCTGTTGACCAAAAGTGACAGACAAAAATAAGAAAACAAAACAAAACAAATTTTTGATTAAAAAAAAAAACAAAAAACGAGTAAAACAACATGAAATGTGTATCTAGTAGAGCTGGAACGATATATTGATTTTTAAGACTGATAACAATATTTGGTGATTCTATTCAATTCAATTCAGTTTTATTTATACAGCGCCAAATTACAACACTCGCCTCAAGGAGCTTTATATTGTAAGGTAGACCCTACAATAATACATACAGAGAAAAAAACCAGAAATCATTTGACCCCCTATGAGCAAGCACTTGGGCGACAGTCGGAAGGAAAAACTCCCTTTTAACAGGAAGAAACCTCCTCCTCAGGCTCAGGGAGGGGCGGGGCCACCTGCCGTGATCGGTTTGGGTGAGAGAAGGAAAACAGGATAAAAAACATGCTGTGGAAGAGAGCCAGAGATTAATAACAAGTAATGATTTGATGCAGAGATGTCTATTAACACATGGTGAGTGAGAAAGGTGATTGAAGAAGAAATGCTCAATGCATCATGGGAATCCCCCAGCAGCCTATGATTCTAAAATCATATAAATGGCCCAATATTTTTTTTTTGTTTTAAACAAAAAGCTTTTAACTAACATTTCATGCATGTAGTAATTTATGACTCTTTATTAACACAATATGACAATAAGCTACTTTCGGCTGCTTCCTTTAAACAGCGAGGACATGTAATCTTGTTTTATTGTCAAAAGTCGTGGATCGCTTGATGCACTGCCCGACTCTGCTCGGATCAGCTCGTTGTTTTGTTTGTGGTGTTCCAAGCACATGTTGCCAACAGCTAAGTTGCAGAGCGCCCTCTGTCTCATAAATGCCGATACACTGGCAAATAATATCGGTCCAGCTCTAGATATGGCTTCTATAGATGTGTTTTATATGTCAGCATGCATCTCTCACCCCCTGACTGTGCCACTCTCCTGATAGTTGACCTGGATGAACTTCCCAAAGCGGCTGGAGTTGTTGTTATGGGCCGTCTTAGCATTCCCAAAGGCCTGAAGAGAAAACAGAAAGGATTACATATCAGCACGCACAGGTACAAGGTGCTGGCAAGCTATGATTAACAGTTTACACCTGTAAGATAAACCAAGTATCAACAGGTTAGGGTTAGCATTCAGATTTCAGTAGATGTTATATCTACCAGCTCTGAAGAAAAGTAAAAAAAATATGTTGAAATATGTTGACATATGAAGGGAAAGCTACCAATCACAGCACTGTAACAGAGGCCATGAGGCACAGGAAGGGGCCTGCAAAAGGGGCACACACACAAATACACAAACACGCAGTTAAAACTCACAGTCAGACACGTCAGTCACGCACTAAACTGCCAAATTCCTCTGAAGGCAAACACTGCAACACTGAAAACAGACACAGTCACTGCTTGTGGGAGTCTGTGGGCATTTCTGCTAACACACACACACACACATAGAGAGAAACTATCATTAGAGACCCCTGGAGGACTCATTCAGGTTCTCATTAGCAGTCTGATGGGCCTCGCTGGGTTGGTTAGTTAGGCAGAGGAGAGGAGAGGCAACAGGAGAGGCAACAAGGAAAGGGAATGCACCACAGAGATACAAACGAAAGGGAGGGACAAGAAAGAAGACAGAGCTCAGACATAAAACAAAACAAAACAAAAAAGACCAAAAGAGTATGAAGAAGGGATGATCATTTGTGAGAGAGGACATGATGAAAAGAGAAAAAAATGGGGAAAACTAAGTGAAAAGAGAAAAAAGAAGGAAACAAGCCCACAGATAAAGATATGGCAGGAAATAAGAAGATTTTTCAGAGAGGATAAAGTGGTAGCAACGGTAAATTTTCCGGCTGATGCAATCAGTATTTTGGAGCGATGATAAATTACTTCATAAAAGCCAGCAGAGTAAAAGGGTGGGGGAGAAGGGGAGCGGGGGAGAACGGTGTGGGCGACGGATAATTGATTGTGGCTTCTGGGTGAATACTACAGCTCAGGAATAACACGGTTAATAAAAAGTAAAACCCTGCTCCAGAATCAGGCTTTGATCTCTGTGATGATTCATTTAAAAACAGAACTTGACACACATTCAGCGAGCCAACCGGGACAAAGCAGCCCGAAGAAAGAAGCAACAAAACAAGGTTTAAGTAAGGTTGATGTCGTTCTTTTTCCAGGCCTTTCACTTTCATACCAAGCAACAGCTTCCCCTGCACATCCATCTTTTAGACCCCTGTTGGTCTTTAATGTGTGCCAGTCTTGCAGTGGTTGACACACAATGGTAACTACCAAAAAAAACTAAAAGGAGGCAAAGGCGGAGAGTGGACTGGCAGTGAGATCTCCTTTGATTTCCCGAAATGTAAATCGAAACTGCAATTCAGAATGATAATGACAGAGCTTTCATCCTCAATCGTTCTGCTGTGGGAAATACTTCCAGTTTAAAGTCTGAAGGGGGAAAATCCACTTCCTGAAATGATTGAAGTGAGCAGCCCTAACAGAAACTGTCACTCACAATCATTAACAAAAAGAAGTGATAAATGCACTGGTACGATGTATGTGAAAAGGACACTTGCCCGTCGCACATCTGTTTGCATGCATGTGCTAAGCCCCACGCAGTTTGTGCGTGTGCTTTCTGTTTATGTTTGAAAGAGATTAATAAGCAGGGCGGCACAGTCTGGATGATTTACTGTTGAACTCTGCTTCATGGTCAACGCCTGCTGCGACCACAGCACAGGAAAACACACGCTATGATTAGTCTGTGCGCGTGTGCGTCTATATGTTCGTGTCTGCATCAGTGTGTGCTCAATGTATGAACGCGAGGAGACGAAGCGAGAAAACAGATGCAAAACAGAGACAGAAAAAAAGGAAAAAACTAAGCTAATCAAGAAGAACCTTAACTTTATTTGGACTATTTATTAATAAATAGTAAATAAAACAGAGACAGTCTTTGTTGCCACGCCATGCCCCGCTATCTTATTTTCTAATTTCCTGTCTTCACTGTACTGTTTCGGACAAAGCCCCCAAGCAAACCGTATTTCCTCAACCGGTAGTCAATTTGAAGTCAGACAGGAAGGGGGTCTGGTAAACATGAACAAACACGGGGGAGGGGACACAACAGTAGTCATATGATATAAAATAAAAGCCCTATTAAGAAATGAAGGGTTTCTATCGGGAAAGAAAGATTAGCAGTACAGTATTAATCATTAGAGTGCTATAAATATAAACAAGGAAACTAGATATTTTGATACTAGTCTGCTTCAAATGAAGCACATTTAAGTCTTGTGCATTTGAGGTAAAATAAGGCACCAGCAACTATTTGTGAACATTTTAATTTAAAGTAAATAAATAATTAAAAATCATTTTAAGTCAATAGCAAAAGAAAGGTGGCAATCCCTGACAAGGAGGAGGCTGGGGTGGATGGATGGACCTAAACAGGAGAAATCTTCATTTTCTTTTTTAGAAACCAACAGCGACTTAAAAACTTCCTGTCATGTTTATACAAATGCAAACTGTGACCTAGTTTTACTCCGAACTGGATTTAAACAACAGTTTCACAGGTATGAGAAAAAAAGAGGCTTCCACTGTCACCTATGAAGGGAAAACAAAAAATGAATAAAGCTGTTAAATTATTAGAGGGATAATATAAGATTTACTCTAAGTGTTTGAAATATTGACTGGTTATATTATGTACTGATGACCTACTTTAGTTAAAAATCCCTCTGTTGTTGCCGGGCAGATAACAAAGACTGATAAGGAAAGATGCTGTGAAAGGAGGGGAATTAGTTTAATGCAACCAGTTGAACAAGCGAGGACTAAAATATCTTAAGTCATACTTTATCACATTGTTTTCTTCGGATGCTGTCAAAATACAAGAAGCATTTATTTGATTGAATATATAAGTCAGTTCATTTCAATATCAAGCACCAAAAATTAGACAGGCTTCTTTGGCGTTATTGGTGCATTTAGCAGTAAATTGCATGTCACAAACATTCGTAAATCAGTTTGCACGCTTGATTTTATTGTTTGCCTCCCTAAAGTTTGCACCTTGAGGAAGGAACTCCCAGAAATACACAGGAACAGGATATGTTGCAAAAGTATTCCCACATCTTACACCTAATTTTTCACTGTGCTCTCTGTAAATAACAACAATACCTTTTTTTAAGGTTTGTGCCGGTGCAATATGTTAGTAAATCTGGCCTCAAATTTGAATTTGAATTGAAAATCCAAAGTGACTCAACATAATCTGAATTAACCCCAGCCTTCAGTGCATAGCCTGTGGGACCATATGGAGTACAGAAATAAACAACTTAAATGTGTTAAAAGCAGCTCACCACAGCGTCCACTTATACAAATGAAAGATACACTGCTTCCCGGCAATATGTCACATTTTATGCCGAAGCAAATGTGCTGAGCCCAAGGCTTAATCCAGCTATAACACTGTGTGCGTGTGTGTAGGTTTAAGTCCAAGCGTCATTCTAACAATATGTTAATGAATGCATATGTGCTGTGGTAGCCCTGGCGGGTCCTTCCATGCTGTCACATTACGTTAGGAGCCACTTGTTTTCTCCACTCCTGCAGAAAGCCCGTGCTCTACAAGCACTGAGGAAGCAAGCAGTGGTTCTCCTATTTTGGGATGAAATTTTGCATTTTATATGTTGAAGTGGAGTGGGGGCGAGATGGGAGCTAGGATGGTAATTAGCATGTCAAGCCTTTCCTCAAAGCGATGGCTAAAATTGGTTTGGATACCAATTCTAATAACATGCTTTCTCCCTCTCTGTTACTTTCTTTCCCTTGTTTCCCAGCAGAGCCACAGTATTTCCTCGTACACTTTCAAAAATCATTAGGTGACCTAGTTTATGAAAAACAAGTGGAGACGTGCCAAAACCACTGCTGGGCTAGCTTCCATTAGATAGCTTTCTGTGTTTCAGGGAGCAGTGAGTGCTTCAAATGACTGAAAATGGTTTCAATTCCCCAAGTTTTTAGTTTTAAGAGAGAAAAGTTTTCATGAATGAGTCAATTATGAATAATGAACCAATGGAACGAAATCCCTGTTTTCCTTGTTATTAGTAACAATCATTACTTTTTGTTTAATTGGATCTTCTTTAAGCATGCTACTAGCCTATATTTGTACAAGTTCTTTATCTACTTTCTAGGCCAACCACAATGATGAACATAAGACATTTCTTCATATTGATTTAATAAAACATGGAGGCTTTTTTTCTTGTGCCAAATATGTTCCCTCTAAAGGTTAAAATGCTAATAACATTAGCATGACGAAGAGATGTAGTCCGTTAGTTTTGGTGGGTTGTTAGCTCTGTTGTACTAAATTGAAACAATGAACACTGATGAATTAAGCATGAGTCGCAATGAGTCTAAGTCATCGGGCAAATTCACTACAAACAAAGTGATGCACAGATAAAATGATGCCAGCGCTATTTAACTTGGTGTCCATCTCATCCCCTCCATCCTTACACTGTTGATTTTCTGTATGACGTGTGGTTTAACAACATCTGGAGCAGCAGAAATACCCCGAAAACAGTTTTTCAGGATGACTTCATGCTGTGTGGATTCCTCCAGAAGGCTACTCATAAGCCCAGAGGAGTTTCTTTTTTTTCCCCCCTCCGCGGTAAGTGCCCCTCACTCACAGCTGAGATGACATCACATTGCATTCCTCTGCAAGCAGGTGCAGCTCGATTTTACATGGCAGGCTGGGAAAAACAGCATATCTGTGCAAGTGTGTGTGTGTGTGTGTGTGTGTGAGGATTTGTGTCTGTGGTTGGGGATAGCTTCAATGCAGCCCTTATTCTAGCTGTGCAGACGAGGTTGTAACGCACGCACATGCAGCCGACCAGGTGGTTGTGGCAGTGTCAAATGACAGCATTGTGCAAGTGTGTGTATGTGTATGCAAATGTGCGTTTTTATTCATCTCTGGATGTTCCTGCTGATCAATGCACTGCTTGTAAACAGGAGGGGAAAATGAGATACGGGAAACAGTTTCATGTATATTGCAAAAAAGCTTGTATGTCGCGTTATATATAGATGTGATGTTTGGTGTATGACAGTTTTGTCCTCATACAAGAAAAAAATAGCACGATGGTTAAATTTTTTTAAATTACAGCGTCGTTGTTACGCTCAATATGTGCAAACATAAACACAGGCAGAGCTTAAAATCTCCTTAAGTCTTTAACCACATCTAGTATAAACACACACACACAGAGACGCACTAAATTCACTTCAAGAAACAGATGACAACATTTAACCCAGACTGCTTGGATCAAATGTAAATAAACCGTTTATCTCTAAAACATCAAAGACTCTAAATTACATAATAAAGTTAAGCAATAAGATCTTTGCTTCATCTGCATCTCATCTTCTCTTTTTAACTTTCCTCTGTCCTCTGAATCCACTCCCCCAATCCTTGTGCACTCCTCAACTCTTTTTCTGTCCTTTCCTCTGGACACATGGGATGAGCTCTCCTTTTCTGGGAAAAAGAAAGGTTGGGAGTGAAAAAGAGGTGAGGATGGAAGAAGGAGGACTGCGGTTATGTAATCACACAAGGTAGGCCTTTGTGTGATTACACACAAAGGTCACACAGCAAAGAAGGGGCCACCGCATAACAGCAAGCATGAGGAGAAAGGACATGGGGTGGTTTAGGTAAAGGAGAAGCCAATCTTATTATAATGATCATAGCACATGTATGTACCCGAACTCCTCTAAGATGCCTTGATCAATCTGGATGAAAGTTACTAAAGAAACTGCCTAGGGTAACAGATGTTGATGATTATCAACATATGTTTAGCTTTTGGGAATTAATTTGTAAACATATGAGTGTAATAAAATTATATACATTATGTGGAATAGCTGATCTCAAAACATGTGGTGACATGTACGTTCCCACGTGTTTGCAAACTCTCCTCGCATTTATCGTACATGGATTGAATTCTTGAGCTTGCACATTACCTTTTTTCAACATATCTTTCTCACGAAAACACACGACAGTCACAAAGTATGATTCTATATACCGGATTTACAATACTTCAGATACATGTTTGTGTTTTAACACACAAGTAAAGCGAAAAAGCAATAAAATATGGGCTCTTAGCAAATATATAGACATACATGCACACACTCAACCCTCTTGTCTGTAGAATATAATAAGAGTGAGTGCACTAGCTTAATAAACACCAGATAAGAATTTTTACTGCTAAAATGAACCACAAAATAATGTTAGCTGATTATATTAATATTAATATCAGCTAGCTAGGACAACAGTTACTAACCGATAGCTAGCTCGGACAAACCATTAATACAATTAGTATGTGTATATATATATATATATATCTTATTAAATTAGCTAGCTTTTCTGTGCATTTCCACCCATCTTGTTATTTCATAAGCAATACAGCATTAATGCTGTCAGCAGGGATGTTCCTGCATACAAAACGTTTCGACACCCACCACAAAGATTGGGACTTCCTCTAAAGAAAAATCGACAGAAGTGAGATAAAGTTTTATTTTTGTAACAATTTATATGTTCTGTTTATTTCTTCTTCTTTTTTTAAAAGTGTGGTTTCATTTACTCAAACAGAAAACTCATTGGTTTGTTTATTAAATGGCTGCAACAGAGGTCTGTGCAATTCCTGTTATGTAGGGTAACATCAACTGTGCCAGCTGCCCTTAGTTAGCACCCTAAGGCGCATTTCGAGCTCAGAAAGGCCCGTGTAAGTCGCTGTTACATTGCATTCTTCCTCGCTGCCTTTTTCACCAATGTTCATCCAGAGTCGTCCCGTGTGTAATAATTCTTGTCAGTCCTACTCCAACGCTTAGAAATAAAATTTGAGCTTGCTATTTTAAGCTAGCCATTATATAATCAAGATTATATAATGCTGCTAAAACAACTGTGTGGAATTAGCATTAGTGTTTCCTACAGTATATAGTGAATTTTTGAAATATAGTTTTAAAAAAAAAAAAACAGCTTTCACTATGTTATGTCTTGGGGTTTTTTTTCCTCTCTCTGAGTGAGTTACAAATCTGCTTGCACAGAATACAAACAGGGGATCAGCTCTACAAGCCAAAAAATGACCCCCTACCTCTTCTAATCACTAGTAATCACTTTTCCTTGACCTTTAAGGAAAACATGATTAGGTTATGGAAGGGTGTGAAGAAGACTTAGGAAAAGAGAAGTACAGCACGTGTGCGTGCCATGTTTTAACCACAATGTTCAAAGTTTGGGCTCCAAAACACACACCTTACTTTACTGTAAGGTGTGGTTACGGTTTGGTTTCATGTAGGTCACATGCTGTGAGCACTAAGCTGCCACACTTGTTTTTCCAGGTTAATTCACTCAGTCAGGAACATTCCTAAGCAAACATCACCCCAAGGCTCATTTTTTTCTAACTGCATTCTTAAATTTGGACACCGATTACTATGCAAACAGTCAGGTCAGATCCACTGTACCACATGCTCTGGTTTTACCTTTCGGCTTCATCGCTACCCTCCACGGGGCTGTATTTAAGGGCTAATAATGCTCTGATATTAGGTGACACACTCTGAAATGGTTTCTTTCATGTGGTGAGCATGAGCCGTTAACGTCATGGCTTAATGGCTGGTGCTTGACATGAAAAACCTTACTGAATAACAACGTCCTCCAGTTGATAAAATGCCCAGAATCTATTGCCCAATTTGACCACAAGAAGAATTAAAACCAGGGAAACAAGTTGACATTGGCCTGCTGATTCACAAACGTGTCTAACAGCTGTGAAAGATAAAAGGCTTATTCTCAATATATATAGTTGCACTTGTGTGGATTCCACTACAGAACATTATTTAACACAAGAAACACCACAAGTGCGCAACAACATTAATCCAAAAGATGCAGCAGAGTGTTTCTGCTCATATCTGGCACACTCCACGCTTGCATTAGTCATCTGCAGCTCTGTGCCTGTGCCAAGATCATCATGTTAAAAGGAGCCCATTATTTCATTCACACGTACACGTATAAACACAGTTGTGTATTTATGAAGCCCGTTCACTGACTCATATTCACTTCCTGGAGGCTTATACTACTACTAACTCAACACTTAGCCTAACCTTAAAACAGACACTTGTGTTTAATGATTTAACCTATAAGAACTTGGTCTTTCTACCCATATTGTAATTTTCTTTTCACACAACAACATGAGTAACACCTTAGAGTATATCAGCATATCCAGGCTTTCTTTACATTAGCTGGTTTGACAGTCAGAGATAACAAGTATCATGATGGTGGCCATCAGCTTTCTTTGTTACCCAGGCTTCCTGTTCCAGGCTCTGTGTGCACTCACATAAAAATGATGATGAAATGATGAAACTTGATCAGCTGAGCACTGCCTACTCCAATCATTCACACATGAATGAGTGTTAAAGCTCTAAAGAACGCAACAAATAAAGTTGTAACCAGGAACTCTGGTGCAGCAAATAAGATAGGACAGTCATGTGACTGAAAATGGGCATGTGAATTCACGAGTGTTTATTTTAACACTAACATTCGTGTTCATTATGCTCTTGATGCTGCTGTTTACTTCTACTGCGATAGCTGCACACTGGAACTTCTTGGTGATAGATAGCCTTTAAATATAATAATAAATAAAATAAAGATCAAACATTAAATTTACACACATAGATAAGCTTTCACTATTCACCCGTCAACATTCGATAATTTAACCTGATACTGGAAGAAGAGAAAACTGAGAGCATCAAACTTTTAGTCTGTATGAAGTGGTTTGTATACTTAATCACTTTCCTTTCGAGATGGAGCAATTATCTATGTGTATTTCCATTCCTGCATGGTAATACTAACATAACAAAGACGAATTGGCAACATATATATAATATCTTTTTTTATGATGTAATTACTGACTTCACAGCAGTTTCCACACTTAACAAAGCCATCAACTGGATCCTTTGAAATTCCTATCTGGCCCTTGGGGCACATGTTTGACACAACTGGCCTCACCTTTTCCTATCATCACAATAAGGCTGATGGTAGGGAGAAAGCTAATGCTAGCTAAGTGACTCCTTTTAATTATAACAGCACAGGGCTCTGCTGCAATGGTCAGTGACTCAGCATGTACTGAAATAACATGAATGACATTCAACACAAAGCAAAATCAGTGTATGTGATGACAGCGTTTGGGCTCATCATGTCTTTATTTTTGAACTCATGTATATTTGGTGTTCAGGTTTTACAAAAAAAACCAACCTAAAAACACAACACGGCTGAGTGAAGGGGTTGCCGTTAGCTTGGACTACCAGTAATTGCAGCATGACAAGGCTGAGAAAACTGTCAAACTAAAAAGAAATATCAGAACTTTGGATTCATCATCTGGACACAGTGTTTAAGTGTTTCAACACTCATCAAAGTGGCTTGTTTAGCCTCAGCTGACTGCACGTTTCTCCAGCCTTATAAACAGTACAGCTGTAAAACAGCCAAAACCAGCACCAAAGCCTAACAATTAGCCACAAGTTCAGTTTCATGATTGTTGTACATTTTTTGTGTGTTCACAAACGTTTTGGTGCGTGTCTCATGTGTGTCCATCCTTCAGAAAATAGTGCCTGAGCGCATCTGGTGCTGTCACATGGGCAGAAAAATACACGTCCCACGCAGCCAAACACATGTGAACACGTGTTAAAAAGAGATCCAGAGCACACTGAGAAGAAGAAATATCACATCTTTGTCACAGGTTGTCTCACATGCATACACACACATTCTCTCTCTCCATAAATGGCTGCTGTCGTTGTGTGCCGGCAACACATCTGGATCCTATTGGCCCCAGGAAGGGCTGAACACTCAATAAAAGCCTCCTTCCACTGCAGAGGACTGTCAACAGGCCGTCCACCACTGTCGGCGAGGAGGAGGACAGAGAGAGGGACAGAAAAAGAGGGAGGCTAAGGGGAAGAGGAGGACAGGAATAAAGAAAATGGACAGAGACACAGGCAGCAGGAAACGTAGAAGAAGTAGCAGAAGGGTGATTATAAAGACAGGGAAAAAACAGCTCAAACTGCATTGCCATTTTTATGATTTAGTACCTTAACCTTTCATCACAGTAATACCATGTTTTATTGGATATATTCAATTTCTAATTTATTTTATTTAAAGAGTGCCAAATCACATTTGCGTCAATGTGCTTTATACAGTACGGTAAAAACCCTGCAATAATAATTATATAATAGAGAGAAAATCCCAACAGAAACCCACTATGAGCAAGCACTTGGCAACAGTGGGAGGAAAAAACTCCCTTTTAACAGGAAGCTATGATGGGTAGTCGTCTAATTATAGAACTAAAATAACAAAAACTGTGTAGATTGTTCACCTTCAGAGTAAAAGTTCTCAACCTCACAGCGCAAACCAGCAGGTTTCAAAAGGCGCGACTTTTAGTTTGAAGTTTAGTTTAGTTTTTCGTTAAGTTTTTCTTGCTCACAAAGTAGGAAAAATGCATAAATACTGCTGTATGTGAACGTGCAGAGACAGGGAGAGAGAGGCATGCAGGTCTGTATTTAACGCCTCCTGAAATATTTATTACTAAACCTATTCTGAAGAACCGACTTGAGCAGTGTTTGCTTGTGTGTACTGCATACCTATTGTTTTTCTGCAGATAAAAACAGACACCTTTCAAGAAACGTGAAGGTGCCCAATCAACCCCAAACCCCCTTCAGTTGGATCCAGCGCTCTAACACACCACAGCTTCTCAGGCAAACCCTGTGAATATGTGGGAGTGCGCTCGGAGCTGGCGGCGATCCTGTAACGCAGCGCGGTGTGAATGACATAAAATGTAACTCAGCATGCGAGGTGGTGTGGGAAAATCCCACGACTGAGCGTGTTGAAGTGTTAATCCCCCGAGAGCTGGACCTCTGCATGCTGCAGTGTGCAACTGTGTGTGTGTGTGTGTGTGTGTGTGTGTGTGTGTGTGTGTGTGTGTGTGTGTGTGTGTGTGTGTGTGTGTGTGTGTGTGTGTGTGTGTGCGTGCGCTGCAGTGACAGATGATTAATTTGGGGATTTGACTGGGAGGAGTGTGTGTAGCCTGAAGTGCATTTATATTTGGATGTTGCAATGCAGTCTGTTTATGCATTTGTGAGACAAAAGTTTCCACCTAGCCCATGAATGGTGTAAAGAGCAACATATTTCTTCTGTGAAGAGTTTACAGTAATATTGCTAAGAAAATGGGTTACTATAACAGTTACTACCGACCGCACAGATAACTTTATAAACAATTTTTGAAGAAAATAAACAACCAATTTATTGCCTATTATTAAGTTATGAAGCAGCATTTCAGCATGCGTTTGGCTCAGTGGCTAAAATCACACTTAAAAGGTTAAACCTCTAATGGTCTAATAGTAATTCACACACTTATGAAAGTGGAAGCCTCCGTCTCTGCAACTTTTTGGAAAAATGTGACAAAATCAGACATTATGATGATATTTTAAAAAAAGGACGGACAAGTATTTTTAATCTCTGACGCTACTATTTTCGCCCTGTATTCTTTGACAATAAAGACAGAAAGGAAAAAGGACACACAGCCTTACTCTGATCACATGACATTTGTCTAAAAACACTGTGGTAAATTCAGTAATCACATTAAAGTTATAAATCAAACCGTTATGCTGTTACTTGAGCTACACGACTTCTTTTATAACCTGCCAGATGAAAATGTGAGTACAGTTGCGCAACAGGTGCATAACTTTAATTCAAGCAGGAGGAAGAAAAAAGTTGGCAGAGTGATCTGCTTTCGAGGAGTGACCATATACACATCATTTCTAACTAGCAAAAACCCGCCCTGCAGGCAGTTTTTGCCAAGCCAGAGGTTCTTGCTCGCTTCATTCATGTAAGAAAGCATGTTAAGGTTAACATATCATGTTAATTATTTTATGTTCATTATAATACTAAATATAGTAAGATGGCAAAAACGGCTGTTCATAAACATCAGACAAATGAATAATAAAACCAAATGTATTCTTCTTTCTTTGCAAGCTACATATTCATGGTTACATATTCAAAGTTATCAGTTACAAGCACTGTTAGCATCACTGTCTGATGAACGCTTATTTACAGCTATGCATGAAAAAACTTTCCAATGATCCAAAAGTGCCACTACACTAAAAATATCCATCCATCCGCTTCCACTTATCCTTTTCAGGGTCGCGGGGGGCGCTGGAGCCTATCCCAGCCGTCATAGGGCAAGAGGCGGGGTACACCCTGAACAGGTCGCCAGTCTGTCGCAGGGCCAACACACAGAGACAGACAACCATTCTCTCTCACATTCACTCCCACATTCATACCTATGGGCAATTTAGATTAATCAATTAACCTATCCCCACTAACTGCATGTCCTTCGACTGTGGGAGGAAGCCGGAGTACTGGAGGAGAACCCACGCAAACACGGAGAGAAGATGCAAACTCCGGACTGATGGTGGAATTCTTGCTGTGTGGCAACAGTGCTAACCACCGTGCTGCCCCACTAAAAATAGTTTAAATATATTTATACACAAAATACATATTGTAAACTACTATACTTGTAAAGATGAGGGAACATACAAACATATGCTATGATCATTATACTGAGATTTATTGCAGGGAAAAATCAGGAACTTGACTATAAAGAGACGACAATTCTTAATCTGGAAACAACAACAATCCACCGCTGTGAACACTTCCTAACAGCTCTACAAGCACCTGAAGCAACGTGCTAACCTCTTTCATACACCTACAGATCCAGAGTGATATTCACGCAGAGCGTTTGCTGACATCGACCCAGCAGCTAAACCTTGATTTTCACCAGGTAACATAAGCATGAACATGCTTGCAGGATTGTACATTTCTGCTACGCTGTGAGCTTCATGGTAAACAGCCAACTAAGAATAAACAGCTTTGTTATCTCCTCCTTAGGACGATGATTTGCGCAAATACGTTTTAAATCACTTTCAGCGCTTGAAAGTAAAGAGTAAACTTTTCTGGTATTTCTGTAGCTTTCATACAGTTTGTAATTCCTAATAAAGAACGCAGCGGTGCTCAAGTAGTAATCAGTATCAGCTGAGACAGTGGAAAAGGTGTCAGCAGACAAAAAGACAGATCTGTGCATCTGTTCTTACACGGCCGCTCTGGAAAAACATTTTCTTTCCAAACATCAGACTTGAAGCTGCGCAGCTTGAAATATTCAAGTGAAACCTTTCTGGACATGAACTCACTCTTCAAAAACACAGCTCCTTATTTATGACATAAACACAAAAAGATTTATAAGTACAGTATTCTGGCGAACAGGTCCACTTTCCACACTCTCCAAAAACACAAATAAATAACGTCGGCTGTAACTGAGAGTTACCTCACTGTTCATAACTGAGCGATAGTAACTCGGTCTTTGTGCACTCATGGATAGAGTATTGTGTTACCGGAGCGCCGGGGGTAAAGAAAGAGTCGGGAAGCTAAATTAGTGCCCTACATGAACTGTGGATTTGGCAAACTAATTCAATAAAGGAGTGCAGCATTTCCTGTCTTATCTGTGCCTGTCGGGGGGAAGGAAATTTTTGGAGGGAGATGAAGCCACCTAAATTAAGACAATCTTGCCTTCCTGCGAGGCTGCACTATTTCCTCTTTGTCTTCCTGAAATTAAGAAACTGATACCTCTTCTAGCTTAACATGACAGTCTAATATTAGCCCTACGTCTTTCTTTTTCTCCCTTCCTTTCAGGCTTTTCTTCTACTTCCATCTCCCCCATCTGAAAGCTTCATTGCCTTGTTCCTCTTTCTCCTCCCCTCTCTAGCTAAGCTCTCTCTGAGCCCAAGTGCTTCAGACGGTGTTTCACTCGGCAGCAGAAGAAACCTGAGCTATTTTTACACCGATCCCGCAAAAATTTAGTGCCAGTGTGAACAGGAGCCCTGGAACGCTCACCGCATGTAAACCCAAAACCAAAATACATGCGTACAGTGAGCTATACAGTGACACAAGCATACATAAAGACAGTGGGTAAACCCACAGATGCTCAGCCCCTCTCGCCATGCTCGCTATCAAACGTGTCATGACGGTGCAGTGATAGCAGTGTCGCAGCTTTGTTTCATTGAACATAGTAAGTAAACATGAATGTGATGAGGTGGGTGGCACAGAAGAGCCACAACAGTGTTTGACTAGTGTGGGGACATTATTTGTGAGAGAAAGCGAGCTTGAACAAGGCAGTCACACATTTCTTCACGTCGTTTGTTTACAAGGTGAACAAACAAACTGCTGCTGAGGGGATAAGAGTTTTGCCACCCACTTTGCCACCCGGAGGAATCTCTTCCACTGCACGCCTTTGCCTCTGAGGACCATGGAGACGGTCTTTAGGAAGAGTCAAATCTGTCGCCATTACCAGCCTCTGGGGCACTTGGGAGCCATGCTAACTTGAAAACGATCCTCTCGCTCTACATTATTTAAGCGCGAGATCCTCTCATCTCCCTCCTCCTCCTCCTCCCTTCCTTGACTCTCCTCTTTCTCTATTGTCCTCCCCCTTTCCTTTTTTTATCTCCGTCGTTCCACTGTGTGCCTTCGGTGGTGCTGTAGCAGAGTGGGTGGGATAGAGAGAAGATGAAGGCAGAGAGGCAGGGTGCTGCAGCAGAGTGCTTTCATCCACTCTCTGCAGGGCTGTTGCATCAAGGAGAAGTCACACCAAGTGGATGCAGTGATACACCAGAGCCAGGGCACCATAACTGTACGCTACATGCATTTTTAACCTGTCATCGTAACTGCTGGAACGTGTTACTCACAGGCAGACATATTACATATTTCAGTAGCTATAATATGAGTCACATGACATGAACCAGGGAGATGCTGCAGTTATTTCTATTCATTCAGCCAATCTGTTTCCTGCTAATCATACTGAGAGTAAGAGCACAAGCATGCAGACGTTTTTCCACAATACATACTGTCCCCCTTAAAACACACTACAGTTTGTGTTGTCACGTGACTCTGCCCCGTCCATTCTGCCACATGGAAACATCGTATAGGAAAAGTCAAACACTGAGCTGATTGCACAACTCGTGCAGTTCGGACAACATAAAAATGCCGTGTACGTTGTTTGAACGCACTTTTACACAGGCAACATCAAACAAAAAGTCCAAAATGTCCAGCTCTCTTAAGGTCCCACCACAGCATTTCCTCGACTGGGACTTTGATTGGGCCATTGCAGAATCTTGATTCTTTTCTTTCTTATATATCCTGTTATAGATGTGCTGCTGTCTCAGTGTCCTGTCGTGCGACTCTGTTTTGGCAGACTTCAGCTATTAGACAAATAGTCTCACATCTGACTCTTTGGTGTGTACAGAGAAGCTGACATGGCTGATTTATGCCCTGTTGGTGCAAAACAAACCCAAATCATCATCCCTCCACCACCGTGCTTGACTGTTGGTATGCGCTTTACTTGTTTTTTTTGCCAGAAGCAGAAAAATGATATGCCAAGATGATAATATTTGATATACCTGAGACCTGTGGAGCCAGACATGACAGCTAATTTTTTCAGCTTTTTCAACATTACATGGTTTGACCTGGGAGAATTTGCTGGGACATCCACTCCTGGGAAGATTACACGAGTGAAGGTTTCAGATCAGCAAACTGCCAAAACATCTGCGTTTATAGAGGTGATAGTTGGAACTGGAGATCATTTATCTGAATTTCAGGGGTTGGGCCACACCTTATGCATTCCCCTTCAAATCCTATGCCTCCAGTATATATGCCTTCCTGCACTACAGGATGTTTGTTTTCATTTTCATACCCCACCCTGCCTCCCCCATTCTCAGTTCTCAGACCTCTCATTAATACCTGGGGATCTGCCTGGCTCGCCAGCAGTCCTCACTGAGGCTTACCCTAAATCCCACTCTCAGTCCTACATCTACACTTATTCCATATACCTTTCTCTTTCAATAAATGTCTAATCTAATTCTGCTTGTGGTCCCTGCTTGGAAATTATTGCTGTAAAAAAACAAAACAAAACAAAAAAACAGCAACCCAAATGTAAAAGCTGCATCTGAACAACAATAATAATAAGATCTGAAGGACGAAGATCACAGATAACTGGTTAATAAATCCATGTATGAGACATTTGAAGGGGAACATCTCATACTTTCTAAATAAAATGTGGTTGTTTAGGATGTGGTTAAAAAAAAACAAACAAGTGAAACCCTAAATAATTTACTGGTGAATCTCAAGCTCATTGTATATGTACAAAGACAATAGAGGCTATCCTATTCTATTCTATTTTATTTGAATAAAGAGAATCTTAAAATAAAGTTGACACAGATTTATGAATAAAATATAATTAGCAGAAACCAAACTGAACACTGCAGACTGAGCAAATTGTCAGAAAATAAAGCAGCTCTGATTCCTTGAATAAAACGGCAGTTTTTAGGTGTATTTAGCACTGGGCACCTTGCTATTTCATCACAGGTTATGGCAGCAGCATCAGTCAACTATGGTCTATTAGATTAAATTAAATATTAAAAATAAATGAAACTTTAATGATGCCCGTGGGGAAAATCAGGTCATTGCACCAGCCGTGAAAAGGATATAGATCAGAGCAGAACAGACAGGCACCACTGAGCAAATACATCAAAGAATTACAACTGGAAAAAGCTTGAAATAGGGCGTATTAGGTTTCGATTTAATATCATAAGCTTTGATTTATATCATTATTATAACTGAAACTGAATGTTATGATTGTTTTCACAATGCTGCGTCTTCTTTGGATTTTATAAAGTTAAAGAAAATCATTAGATTAAACTCTATGTTATGTTGTGCAGCACAAGTGTAAAGGGAAGGCTTGTAGACACAAATATACTGTAGTTTGCCAAATGTCATCAGTGCTGCCTCATTCATACCAAGCAGTAAATACTGCACTGAAACAATACAATACAAACGCAAGCAGGCATGTGCACCATGCACCGACAAACCAAACCAAAGCATCACCTGTCAGCCTCAGTCTGAAAACAAGTTCAAACCTCCACCGGCCACTCCCGGTCTTTTCACGCACCCACCCAGTCCACACACACTCAGCAGAAGGACTCTCAATGGTACAGCTGTACCATTCATCCCTTCATTCATTCATTTATCCACAGCGGCCTACTGGGCTTTGAATGGCTAGACCAAGCATGACTGTACTTCACTTGAAGTATTGGGGTGTCTGGTTTGTTTCAGTGGATTTCAACATCAAAACCTGTTGAAACCTGACAGGTGAGCGTCATGTTCATGTGCTTGTTGTGTAAATCCCTGTTTTGTGACAGCGTACAAAGACAGTGATTAGGACTGCTACTGTCTGAAACTTTCACAATCACCCACACTTACAAACACAGACAAAAACAAGGCAGTGTGTGTTCTCCACAGACCATTAGTGATGACTTCATGCCGATCTGATAACACCACTATTACCCAGCTTGCACAGCAGCTGAACTAAAATCCATCAAACTGAGAGTTAAAATGAAAGCAGACTGATGCCAGTGTCGCTTTCACGGTCAACTCTTTTCAACACAATACTTAAAACTCCAGCAGCTCCTCCCTGCACCCAGACTAGATACGAACACGCCACCATTTTCTGGCTGAGAGCCATGGCCTCAGACTTGGAGGTGCTAATCCTCATCTTAACCGGGTCACACCAGTGCGAGCTGGACGTCACGGCCTGATGAAGTCAGCAGGACCACATCATTCGCAAAAAGCTGAGACAAGGGTTAGGGTTATGTTTATGCAATTTGCTGTGCCTGAAATTCAGTCTAATAAACAGAATTAGTGGGGAAAAAAGCAGCCATGGTGGAGTCCAACTTCCACAGGAATGGGGCTGACTTACTGCCGGCAATGCAAACCAAGCTCTCACTGCAGTCATACAGAAACTGGATTGCCCAAAACAACAGACAAACAACAATAATATCCAAAGTCCAGGCCAAGAGGAATCCTGATTGCTGCCTGGATCACATCATCTGCCTCCTTTCAATGTGGAAGAACAGCAGCTCTACTTTAAACACCTCCTAAATGACTGAACCTTTTTTCTATAAATGAGTTCTGACACTGTTCAGATGAAGCTTTTATTATTTGTGTATATCTGCATTCAAAACGGGCTTTTTTGACATGCAACATTACAAACGCTAGCAGAAAGACATCCTAAGGGCAGGTTTTGCAAACTCTACCACGATGGAACCATCAGGTGACTGTTATATGTAATGTGCATATAAATGTACAAACATTACGGTACAAATGATGCATTTAATGATGCAGTTTCTTCAAACAAATACACAGAAATATTTTTTTTATTTGTAGTGAACCCCGTATGGACGTTACAAAACTTGGTATCCTAGCTAATTTCATTAAGTTTCATGACGACTGAACCAGCAGATGATGATGATTAGATTCAGCAGTACTTATCAAATGTTAGCAAGCTAGCACTCTAAAAAGTGGTTAAATATGCTGAAAATAATACATAAAAATAACACTTTAGCACTGTCATGTTAGCATTTAGCACAGAGCAAAACTACAGAGCTGCTGACATGTAAATGGACTCTCAGCCTGGTTTTAGAAAAAGGACTAAACAAATATACAAGAAGCTCAGGGAAAGATATAGAAACACATTTCTAAAATGTAAAAGCAAAAATCCTAAAAAACACAGAAATCAAGTAGCTAAAACATCATGGAGGCAAACTGTTATTCTCTGTGAGGCTAGAGAACATGTGTTTATCAGTTAGTTTTAGCTAGCAGAAACTCTGTGGGATACTTTGGGTAGTAGAAACTGAAGTTGCTGATGTAAAGCATTAGGACAACTGGGTGCAACAGGATGTTTCTGCTTCTTTGTATGTAGTATCTATTTGTTTAAGGTCCTTTGAAAGGTAAAGAATTCAATAATAATAGTGAAGTAGTCCTTAAATAAACACGCACATTCCTTTAGTTATTTAAATTCAGTGATACGTGCTATAAGAAAAAAGGAAATCAAACACCTGCTAAAAAGTGCTTTCAGACTCACCGAGTCAGTCTGTGACACAGATATGTTTCTCAATAAGGAATGACAGAATTATAAAGAAGAAAAAGCAAGCAGGAGGGTTTGTGGGGAGATTTAAAGTTGTGATTACTGCAGCAGTGACGTGAGCAAAAATGAGCCAGATTTTAGCTGCATGGGGTCTCACCACAAAACCCCCCATAAAACAAATGGAGCAGCCACAAGAAGCCAGTATCTGCAGCATGTAGTTAGGCAATACCTAAGTTACGGTATCTTTTTGGGTATATATATAAAAATAATAATTAAAAAAATATCTTTATGAAGAAAAGCTTTCCAGGAGTTTAGTGTAAAGCCAGACTTTTTAAAAAAAAATTTCATCCAAAGGAGAATAGCAACAAAAAAAAATTAGATGCTAATTTCCTTGAGGGTATCCCAGCTACTTGTACATGTCATGTTTCCTGTGGTTCCCATTGGCTTTTAGTTATGTTTCAGTGCATGTTAATTGCCCTTTGGTTACTTCCTTCTTCTTTTTTTTTAATAGTTAGCTTTTCTAATGTGTCCTGTTGCAGTTGAACTTCCTGTTTTTGTTCCTTTGTGATCATCTGGCCTGACCTGATTAGGTATGATAGGTAGGATTAGGTAGGTTTGATAGGCGACATCTTGGATTGCGAGGTTGGGGTCAGTGTGGCTGCGCTGATCTTCTGCGGTGGCGTTACAGTTGAAAACTCCACTTAAAATGGATGTAGCCATAGCCGTTTTCTTTCACATGCACGTGCACTTTTTTTTTTGCACTAGAAACCCGATAATACCCAAAATCTGATTCAGATTACAAAATGACATGTTTTTTGTGTGAACCCTAAAGAAAAAAATAGCACTGTCTCAACTCTGATGAGGCATGTATAGTCTCTATCATGTGTACACTCTTCTGCATTTAAACAAGCACTTTACCTCAATGTTTATTGCAGCTATTAGTTGAATATCCACCTTTAGATAAAAATAACAACTGTTGTGCAGAAACATACCATGCACACCAACTGAACCCACCCCACACATTATTCCTTTCTTATGTTTGGTTCTCTGTGTAACACCATATGCTGCTGTTATGCACCAAGGCTACCAATTATTCTGAGGCAAGCCTCCTCCAGAAACTCGCAAACAAAGGCAGAGTTTGTTGTCTTTACAGGCTTAAAATAACTTTTCAAAGGCTGCTTCACAACCGCATGATGCTGGGACAAAAGGTAATGAAAACCAAGCCGACTCGTGCACGTTAGAGGGTGAATGGGGAAGATGTTAATTTTAACAATTGTGGAAGCAGTCTTGAAATGACACTGAGAATCCGCGGATGAAAAAACTGAAGAGATAAACAGATATCTGTATGACAAATTAAAACAAACAACTTTTTTTGGGGGGGCTCAGTTTCCGTCTGATTGATGAAAGTCTAGTTAACGGTTTCAAACAGACAAGATTACAAATGCAGATCTAGTTTGCTCAATAGCCTCCATAAAGCCCAGATGGCCTTGTGTCCAACTAAAGCTGCACTAATGTCAGTAATCTCATCTGGGCCTGATTGCTGTGACACCACATAAGCAGAATCAGATTGAATCAGGCCCGTTTTAACTATCAATTTCCTGTCGTGAGCCTCTCGCTAAATCTATTGGGCGGAGTCGCGGAGAGTCATCAAGAGAAAAAAGACACTGCTGGCAGGGAGGAAGAAGAGGAAATCACCGCCTGGCCATACAGCATTGTGTGAAATATTTGTGTCAGCTATTGTTTTTAAATGGGCACATCCATTCAGTGTTACTGTCCAAAAGACAACAATACAGATTCCACTGCATGAAATGATAGGTACTTATTATTCTTTGACGCATGCATGTGCACAAGAATCCTTATATGGTCACTGCAGAAGCTCCGCTCACCTGTTTAAAATCACCTGTTAATGAGGGGCAGATAATCAGAAGCAAGTTAGCTTTAAGGGAGAGGAAAACGAGCTAAAACAACTTGTTGTTAAGGCCGAGTATGAAGTAAATAAGGCTTATTTTGAACTGCGAATCATGCAAAGCTATTCTAGCAGAGTTCAAAGATAAAAATGAGCAGAATAAAAACAGGATCCTTTAAGCTAATAAAAGATGACAAAGAAAAAAAATTCTCAGGATGCAGAAAGGAGCAGCGAGAAAAGGAAAAAAAACTTGGCTGATGATATTACACTGAACCTTGTCCAGGTCAACTATATGTCTACAGAGCATTTGAGTACACTGTGTACAGCTGTCTGAGGGGATAAATGCTGTACTGAGCTTCCTGAGAAAGGAAAGCAGGAATGCTCCAGAGAAAGAGTGCATGAGAGGGAGATGAGGATAATCCAGTGAGCAGATGTTTGGGAGCACATCGAAGAGTGCTCGCTGCCCAGAGGATACCGATTATAAGCGGATGGAAGCGCTAACAGGAACGCTTGGGAGCCAAGGTGGGCTACACGATTAGCCAACGCACACCTGCTAAGGCTAGCCAGAGTGCGATCCTGAGATGTAAAAGGTAGCCGTTGTTGTTAAAGCACATGTAATGAGAGAATTTCACAGAAGTAGCCACTGGCAAAAGAAACACTCCAGATGTCACACAGAGAAGACTCCAGACATGTGAGAGTGGACGGAGCTTTGCTTTGTACTTCTTCACCATTTAATCAAGAGGAAATAGCTCATTTAGTTAAAACTCTAGCATGCGCTAAAGATGAAGGAGAGGTAATGTGACCAGTGAGTGAGGGTGGGACAGCAGCACAGAGGAGAGCACTGTGCAGTAAAACCAGCCTGTCCTCTGCACTAGAGCAGCTCTGGCAGTACAGAGCTTTCCGATGTCTCATTGTGATTTAAAGACCAAGGACACAGTCAGTCATGAGTGAACATCTCCTATTCCCCAGCTCCTGGGAGAATAGAACATGTTCTGACAGGCACCTCTCCGGTGCACAGAGGTTAGCGCTGCACACGCCATGCAGAATAGTACACACACACAGAGCAGCGGTGCCCTCATTCAAGCAGAATAAAAACAGCACCTCCTGCAATACGCACGCATCTTGAGCGATGGTGCTATAATCCATGCATCCTCTATCAAGCTGCCAGCCTTATAACAGGCCTTGCAGTTCTCACCTGGTTTGTGAGGTTCAGTGGGTTCACCCCCAGCAGCTGTGGCACCATTGCCGTACTGTAAATGTGTCCATATGCCCGGGGAGTACGTGCCGTTTTAACCCAGGTAGCTGTCTCCAATCCCAGTTTTGGTGGTGCTGGATAGGAGCACCGGACAGGTCCTCAAGCCATTTCACACTCATACTTAATGACGCACGCTCCTTTGAACCCACGTTTTGTTTTGTATCAGAGTGCTGAGGTACTACCTGGAGCCATCCATCAGCCACAGGAGACAGAGCCTTTCCCTGAGGGCCTGGTTAAGAGCGGGGGGGGGGGGGGGGGGGGGGGCATCTGGATGGGAACCATCTGGTGAAGGGGGAGTTTGTTCTGCTACTCCTGCAGCAGGCAGGCAGGCAGGTCTGCCGGCCACACCACCAGAACAAAGGCAAGCTGTAATGTGGTCCCCGCGGCCGAGGCGGGGGAGCTCTGTCTGCCTGCCTCCCCAGACAGAGCAGCACACAGCTGGGGTCAGTCTCAAAGCCTCACCTGGCCTTCAGGACGGATTTAAGATGCAGACGTCTGCTCGTCATGCGAGAGACTGCTTCACTTTCATGGATTGCCTCCGCTCTTCACATGACAGTAACTCAAACACTAAGATTTTAATGACTCACTTTCTCTACCGCTTAGTTGTGGAGGACACAGCCGGCAGCCTTTCAGAAATCCCGTCCTTCAGTCAGATGACGACTCGATATTATTTACCGAATGTGCATGTTTTCCAAATGTGGCACACAGAACGGCTGCTCCACATACACAAAGCTTTTGGGAAACTGAATCTTTTTAGTTATTTATTTACTTTTTGCTTAAATGTATGGCTCTGCACAAAAGTCTGTCCAGCTTACGTGAAAGTGAAGGATTTTTTTCATCATCACTCAGTTTCCCTTCCTGCCTCTAAATGACTGATAATCCAACATAATGTCAGTGGCCTCTTTATTTTCAGCAAGCCTCTGGGTTTGATCTGATCTCACAATCAAACAGTCAAATAATAGTCAAATTTCACCTCCTGTGTATCAGCTCTCCGAAACTTAATAGGCTGCAGGGGACCAAAAAAAAGAACATCTCATCTGATATTACCTGACTGCACAACTACAACTGGACTGCTAGACACAGACGGACACTGGAAGCCAAGTCCTTCCCATCAGCCTGCCAGCTGTCTTCCCGTCAGCGCTCTCCCGCTGTACGCTCATATCTCTGCCGTCGCCTGCCTCTGAACGCCGCTCAAATTACACACGACGGCAGTTATTGGACATCTGCGGCGCATTATTAAAGGCTTTTACGCGACGAGAAAAGTTTCCAGCGGACGATGACAGCATATCATGAATACTTGGATTTGACCGCTGGCGTGATGCAAGGAAGACAGTCATTGTTAGTCATGTGTCTGCACTGCTGTATTTCTGAGACGCATCACACAGAGGCTACAGAGGCTGCACTGTAGCCAAAAAAAAAAAAGAAAAAGGTCACAAGACTGAACCCCTGCAGCGGCTGATGCAGCAGCCGATGAAGAGCTGAGTGGTCATCAGTCACTAGAAATAAAGCTGTGTGAGTCTTTAAGCCTTTAAAACCACACACACACACACACGCACACACACACACACACACACACACACACACACACACAGTGTCCTTGAGAAGGGGGTAAAGTCAGGCACAGCCTCTTCACTCACTGCAGCGTGCTTTACCTTGAGCAAAGGTGAACAATCAGGTCACTGTGATGCAGAAAAATGCACAAATATGTGCAACAGGGTTGGCTATTAGATCAGCCCAAACTTCCAAAGATCTCCAGCCAAAAAATACAAATCTTCACTTAGGTTCTAACAGGAATCATCACAGCGTCGCACTGAGTCCCGACAACAGCAGTTACTTAGCTTAATGAGGAAAAAAAGCGTTCACGCAGCCAGAAGTAGCCGAGCATGTCAGTGCAGGGGCGCAGACAACTTTCAGACGAAGTGCAGACGGCATACTAATCCACGGATTTAATACGAGTAAACAGAATAGTATAAACAGAGTACTCGAAACAATAGAAAGTCTTTGGACAGACAGTGTCATCGGCAGTGAATATGAACTTCAAACCAAAAGAAATGAGGACAGATTTGGGCGTTATCTGCCTGTAAGGACTGCAAATACTGTGATATTTGACTACGCAAAAGGCCAGTTACACGACAGCCCATTAGGAGGTTCAAATAAACTCCAAAGCTACCCCAGCAGGCCGCTGTAATCTTTTCGTATGTTTGGAGCCAAGTATTTTGGTGCTTTTCTCTTACTATTTTTCCTGTGCCCTTGTTTTGCAGGAATGTCTTGTGTGCATGAACACATCTGCCGAGGTGTGCAAAAGTACAGTTCTCCACACTGACTCAACAAATGACTAACACGCGTATAGCTTTTGTCTCCACTGTTGTTAACCTAGGAATTTCACAGTAGCCTCCATGTACCAAGAGCAAGCCACAAGCTCAAGCTGCACCAAGTGTGGCTATTTTATTGTTTTACCTTCACGCTGACTAAAAGCCCACTTTGTCTCATTTCCCTGAGCACAGGAAGAAGCTTTCACTGTTACAGCTTGAAAACTGAAGGAAATAATCCCAGCCTGGATCCTTCACGGCCCACCTGGTGTTTCCATTTAAATCTCCTTTTAATTTTGTCAATCAAACGTACACGGGAAGGCCTGAGATTTAATATAATTGATTTAAAATATTTATAAGGAACAAGGTTTAAAAAGTAATTTTTCACTCATCTGCAGGTTGCCCCCCCTCCCTCCATTCATCCAGTTGGCAGTAAGCCTCTTACACCAATCCAAAAAAGAATGATTTATCTAAGGCTACGGGCTTTTATACAAATGTTGTCAAATCAAGGCCCAACCGCAGCATCTTCTGCCAGCGAGAGATATCTCATCCTGCAGTGTTTTCTTTCTTCTTCCAGACCTCTTCCTGACATTAATGTAAAAATCTGGACATCTGCTTTCGTTATTGCTCCGTCTCAGGCAATCTATAAGAAAAATCTAATGAATCATTATGATGTAAACTAACCAACTTCCAGTCGCCACAGCAGGTAGCTCTGCATGTTTGATTTGGCGGATTTTTAAACCCTTGCTGACAGATTTGTGTCACCTCCATGAATTAAACCAGGGATCTTCTCCTTGTTAGACAAATGTGTAAACCACCACACTATGAAAGCAATTTAGAAGATACTGGCAGCCACCTGTGCTAGCCCTCAGCCTCCTGGCAGCAGAATCCTTAGTTAGCGCAAGTACCATAGAAGCAGAATTTCTAGAGCACCTGCCTGGTGGGTCATATTTGTGGGCCGATGTTACCAAAATTCAAACTCATCTGAGACTTTTAGTAGATACATCTATTGTGTCAGGCTTTACTAAAGTATCACGTTCACCAGATCTTCAAAAAACACTTGACCTCTGACTTTGATCTGAGGAAAAAGATTCATGCTTGCCTGAGATTTTTAGTAGATGCATCTAGTTAGCGTGGGTGACAACAATACAGTATACAAACTGGCAGATAGAAATACCGTAATTGTCGGGCTATAAGCCGCTACTTTTTGCACAAGCTTTGAACAATGCGGCTTTTAGTCAGGTGCGGCTTTTCTATGGATTGTCCGTGATTTTTGTCATATCGTAAGACGATTTGTTTTGTTTGTTCCACTGTTGTACGGCACTACGTTGCCTGGCGGAAGGGCATGTGATCAGACACACAGTATTGGGGTTCAAGAATGGCATGTTGGTCACATGTCCGTCCGCCAGGCAACGTAGTGCCGGTCGAAGTAGCGCGAAAAACAAACTTCAAAGTAGCGCTACGCGTTCAGTGGGAGGCGTGGATGACGAGCGGCGATAAACTTGCGAAAAGCAAGTTATGCCCAACTCCACCAGTGGATTCTGACAGCGTGGAAAAGTGTTAAAAAATCCATGATCACCAACGGATTTCGAAGGGCTGGACTGCTGCATGATGGGGAGGAGGACACCGCCACGGCCCTTCAGAGGGTGTTCGACTCTGACACTGACAACGAGGATTTCTTTGGTTTTGAAAGTGACAACGAAGGAAAGAAGCGGAGAGTGGATGACGAAGCCATCCTGAGCCTGTTGGTATCAGACACTGGAGGAGAGGACTTTGGTGGTTTTAGTGGGCAGGAAGAAGAGAAAGATGGTGAATTACTGACTTTTCTTCTTGTTAAAGCCGTGTCACTGCACCTGAGCCTAAAAGGTAGGCCGAATCAATTGTTCTGGTGTGCTGTAGGTTATTGTTATATACTACATTTGTTACTCATTTATGAAGCACAGTACATGTTTCGTACTTGTAATTACCGCTACTTGTACTTGTACTTGTACCCTAAAAAGTTATGCAAATATGTACCCATAACTTGTTTTTCAAAATATTAATAAAAAGGGATGTCTCCAAGAAGCCATCTTTTTCCTGACAATTCCCTTTGTGCATATTCTCTTACATATGATAAGTCAACATTGAAACACCTGTGGCTTTTAGTCAGGTGTGGCTAATGTATGTACAAAACAGGATTTTCCCCTGATTTTAGCTTGTGCGGCTAATATTTGGGTGCGCTTTGTAGTCCGGAAAATACGGTACCAAAGAACTGTGTTTTGTTAGCCTTGCCAGGGCAATTTAGATGTAAAACAAACAAAAGAATCGAATGTCATCAAAGGCCTTCAAGGAATTTATCAGAAGAATACCAAAAAACTGATTCGATGCATTTTTTGTTATTTTCATCTTAATACATTTGAAAATCCCCAACGTCTGGGAGAATCACATCATAGTCCAACAGTCAGCATGACTTATTAAACAGTGTTACAGGAATACAACAAAAAGCGTTGCATTCAGTCTTGACACACAAAGTCAAGGTAATAGTGTTGTTTATATTCAAATACCATTACACTTTTATAGACTGCTTATAAAAGTCAGATGAAGCCACAGTGATGTGAGCCTCTGGTCAGCAAAGTCACGTTTTTTGTGCTGTCCAAAAATCAGTTGAGGTAGGATCTTCTAGCTTCATATGGCTCTTTTGCATGTTTCCACTGATTCTACATTCAACAATTTGGAAACTGAAATGAAAAATTTAACCTAGACACCAAATTTGGGAGAAAAAAAAACAAAGCTGAAAAAGTATCACAGCTTCTGTCTGCTCTACCTCTTAATTTTGCTGAACCTTAGTGTTGGTGGTAAGCATGGATGTATACACTTAAATGTCTAGGCTTAAGTTCCTCTAACTGTGTACTTCAACTCCAAAAAAGAAAAAAGTTGTACATTTCCTCAAAAACAGCTCTTTGGATAGTAAAGATTACCAACCCAAGGTAGTCCCACCGTGTGACATGCCCTACTTCATTTGGATTTTTTTTAATCAAGGTCTTTTATTGAAAGAGATTTAATAAAAGTACCGTTACAAACAACAAATCAAACATACAAGCGGTTAATGCGGTTATGGCGTTAACATCATTTTACCAAGATTAACGCTGACAGCACTAATTTTAATATTTTGGTGTCAACCAGCAAACTCTCTACCTAAATTAATGCAATCATTTGAATACTTTGGTCGATTATCGAGTTATGATGAGTAAAATACAACTGCTTAAATACAATTATAATCCATCAGAAGAAATTAAAAATAAGTATCATTTAGCATGGCAAACAGAGTAAAAATATTTGGGAGTTATAACACCTAAGGATCTCGCAGTTTCTAAGTTTATATTTGAGAATAGATTCGATTAAAATGAATATACTGCCAAATTATTATATTTATTTCAAACATTGCCAATGGAAATAAGCCAGAAACAATTTAATGAATGGGATAAAATGTTGTCAAGATACATAGCAAGGTAAAAGACTCCGAATTTGATTTAAAACCTTACAACTGGATAAAGGAAAAGGGGGATGGGGCCTTCCTTCTCTCAAGGATTATTATTGGGCAGCACAATTAAGGCCTATGATATGCTGGTGTAATCCTTCATATGATGCTCAGTGGAAAGGCATTGAGGAGGGTCTGACCTCCATTCCCTTACAAGCTATTATAGCAGACAGTAGCCCGCAAGATTTAATAAACACTATTTAAATGGATCAAGCTGACTTTTAGTTTGGGAAATAATAATAAAAGAGCATAAAGGATTGGTGACTTTGCGCATGCTAATGGAGGAATGTAGACTTCTTCGTTTTGAAAAGGTTAAAGAAAAATATTCATTAGAAACACAGGATTTTTAAAGATACCTACAGATGCGGCATTTTGTCAGCAAAAAGGTAAAATCTAAGTCTGAATTAAGCAAACTGCTGTTACACTTATTTAAAAGGGCATACAGCGCAACTAAAGATAGAGGCATCATCTCAGGCCTGTATAAAGGGTTAATAAACATGAAATCACACTCGACCCTATATATTAAAACTAAATGGGAAATGGAGGGAGCAATAGATATAACGGAGGAAGAGTGGACAACAATATGGATAATATGGACATATTATCCATATTGTTATTGGAAAAGCCTGATAAGATATTTTATTGCACCTTACCAAAAATCTCACTATGACAGTAACCCTCCCGTTTGCTGGAGAAATTGTGGAAACACGGATGCAAATCGTTATCATATTTTCTGGGACTGTGATGCTATTAAAGCTTATTGGAAGGGAACACATGTAGCAATACAAGGGATATTTGGAAGATATTTGCCTTTAGAAAGAAAAACTTTATTTTTTGGACTCATCCCAGAATGATGGACAAAGAACGATAAATATTTGTTTAATATTTTATTGGTGGCAGGCAAAAAAGCCCTCATAAAAAAATGGCTTTCATGTGAGAGCCCAACTATGAACATGTGGATGGAGGTCACAGTGGATATTTACAGGATGGAGAAAATGACAGTGGATGTGAAATAAAAGAGGGACCTGTGTGTATCACGTTGGAAGAAATGGATGAACTATATAATAACACGCAGGCCAGATTTTGACTCGTTAATCTTAGTTAAGATATCATTTATATTACTGGTAATTAAATCTCACTCCCTAACTGTTTATGCTTTTTTGTTTTGTTTTGATTTTTTTCCTTCTTCGGTCACAGGTGTAATGGGGAGTGACAGTTGGTTTAAATAAGCTTTTCAAAGGTGCTTGGAATTGTTAAAATATAAACTAGCCAAGTGGGAGCCCAGTCCAACACGTCTTACTCCAATGTCGGCTCACTAGCGCCCCCTTATTTTAATTTTTCACTCTAAAGGGGACCGCAACATGAGTAAGATGTTGTATTAAATAAAACTTTAAACCATTAACTGAAACCATAAGTTTATTAGTACAGTGTTTACTGAAGTCACAGATCAAAGGAGCTGAAATCAGCTTTCACACAGATTTTTTTTCGCAATCGGACTTCTTTTTGAAACCAGAGCAGTCGCCCCCTGCTGGCAAATGCTGGAAAGAATAAATTTTAAGAAACATCTGCATAGGCTTTGCTTTTAATCCAGGAAGAAAACATTTAACAAACAGTAACAGATTTACACATCAGTTTGTTTTATCTGTAAATAGAGCTGGGCGATATGAGATTTTTTCATATCACGATATGTTTTTTTCATTTCAGTCGATAACGATATCTATCACGATATAAGCCAAATAACTATATTTGTAAGATTTAAATGTGCCGTTGCTCACAAGTAAAATGTGAAATAATCAGCAGCTTGTTTTTATTTAAATATTTATTTCCCATAATAAGTTCAACAGGGTAGATGTACTTAAGGAACATGAGACTTTTTCAGATAAATAAAGGCAAATATTGCAAACTACACAAAAGGCAGCCGCTAAAGCGTTTAAGTTTCAAAATAGAACAAACGAAACAGACTAAATTGTCAATTCCACTTAGAAACAAAATATTAATTCTAAAAACAAATCTTAGTTTGTTTTACAGAAGAACAGACAAAACTGACTAACTTTTGTCAATATCAAATAAACTGAGAACTAAAAGGAAATTCTCAATCTCTCCTTGTTGTATAGCTGAGCTTTTCAAACAGTTTTAACAGTTACTTTAGTCTGACAAAAGCCGAATGACGAATTAGCGCTTCCAGTCAGAGACTGAGGCTACGTCCACACGTACACGGGTATTTTTGAAAACTGAGATTTTCCGTTTTCGTTTTAAAAAATAATCCCGTCCACACATAAAGGCAGAAATGAAGGAAAACGCTGCTATGAACATGCCAAAGCAGCAGGTGGCGCTAGATTCCTAACCGTGCAGAAATGTTGGCCAATCAGAAGTCTAGAAGCCTCGGTGGGAAAAAGTAAACAAAGCTGGGGCATAGAAGCAGAACCGAGTCGTATGTGTGGAGGGACAGTAACTGTGTGTATATGTAAGCATTTAAACACTGCAGAGAGTAGAATTAACAGTAACAGTATTGTAGAAATTCATTTCACCAGTCACAATAAACTGGTGACGCATGCACCAGTTTATTGTATTTCCAGACTTGCTTTCGGCACAATTTACAGTGCACGCTACTCTGTTTTTTGTCAGACTTGAAATAGCCGAAATACCTTCACACTACGGAACTTCTTTGGCTCTTCTGTTCGACAATCTCTCCGGCATTGGAACCATCATCTGTTTTCTCTTCGGTCACGCTCGGTTGATTTTTCTAGTCGGCACACTCATTTCCTCCATTACCCGCTGGCTGCTTCCCAAACAAACACACGTGCGGCTTGGCACTTGTGCTGTACGTAACAAGTCACGCGACGTGACGCTGCGGCTGTGATTGGTTCGGCTCTGCGCTACCTAATTTGGATTGGCTGACCTTTTTTTTTTTTTTTTAAGAGGACAAGAGCGGCGAGGTCTATCGCGATAGCTTAATTTCTCTATCGAGTAAAAGTTATATCGCGATACATATCGTTATCGTTCTATCGCCCAGCTCTATCTGTAAATTGTGAGCTGATATTACAAACACATTAGACAAAAAATAAAAAAATAAAAAAATTCTGTAAAAGCTGAAAACTGTTTGAATGCAGCTCTGTTTCCTCCATAATGATATCACAAAATTGCCTTAATGGTTATCACTTTTTTGTCCTTCCTGTTATCATCATTACATCAGCCTTTAAAAATCCCCCATTAGTCAAGCTCTGATTGTGAGGTCAGCACTTCAGCAGCCAGCATGTGGGGATAACACTTAACTGGTCAGTAAATGTATCTGTCAGAACATGTGATGCGTAGATGTGGAAGCTGGGTGGTAAATACACATTAATTTGATTTATTTGGGCTAAAGTCACAGATTGGTCCCAAAGCATTTTTTCAGTCTATACAACAGGCAGCTTTGACTGAGCTCTGGCAGTAATTTATTAGAAAAGTTATGCACTGTATTAGACAGTATCCAATTTACAGGCATGAAGAGGGAAGACGTTCAACAAAAGGGAGATAAAACTACTGAGAACCAAACAGAGTGGCTAGAATTTTAATAGTTCATCTGGACCGGCATGCATTTGAAATCAATCTAATAAGCTTCTCTGACCTCATATTTTCAGCCTGACTCTGCCTCAGGGGCACATTCAAACCACCACAAAGCCTCAGTGCAGCAGCAGCATCTGACCGAAGCAAATGGTTCTGTAATTGCCATTACAACTTGTGGAAACCAAAGAATGGAACCAAAGCACTCTTGTGCCCTGCCTGCTGGTAAACTTTTTACCCCAGAAATCTGCTTCTCCTTATATTGGGGAGGCGCCGATCTTCCCATTGAAAGGAGAAAACACTCGATGTTTTCCTGCTTTCTCATTTTAAACACATTAAAAGCTATTCTTTGCACGGTGGTTTAATGCCATGTGACACATAACTGCTACCGATTCATCTTTTACACTACATGAAGTGCATAGTTTCTTTTTTTACATGTAATGACACTGCATGCTTCTCTTTCATTGTTTAGCTATAGTGACCCCTCGAGAAATTCAACATTTTTCTTCTTATTTTTCCTGTTACTGTTATGTGTCTTTTGGCCTTCTACCAATGTAAATGCTGTGAGCTCATATTGAGGATGACGAGTGGCAGCTCATCAAATTAGCTGACAAAATCCACCTACTAGCATCTCTAAAATGCTCACTAATCATAATCCGGCTGGTTTAATCTGACATTTCGCCAGTTTACAAGAGTCTGTCAGATTAAAGAAATTAGATAGCCACATGAATTTGTGTGTTCTGAAAGTGACAGAAAAACGATCTTTATGCCATCTTGTTGGTAACACAACAAACTACAGCTGCTGGTATTTAACAGTTTTTAGATGCTGGCCCCTCTGTTGATGAGTTTTTGTTTTCTACCGTTTGAAATCCATCGACAAGAAAAAGATACCAGAAATAAATGACTGATTACTGGTGATCAAAGATGCCGGGGTTTTACCATATTTTTACCGTTTTACCAACGTCCTTTATTTAAATATGTTTAAGACTGGCGACGTGTCCAGGGTGTAACCGGCGCCTCAGCCTATCACAACTAGGATAGGTTTCAGACCCTCTGACTTGGATGAATGTTAAAAGTTGTTACAGTATTTTACTGTAAAGGTGTAGGTTCACACTAAAATGCTGACAGCTCTGGTAGCTAGCATTTTACTTTATATCATGTGATCTTTAAAATGTTGCAATGATTGGACTGAGGACAATTTAAAATGAACATTTAGCATCTATTCATACCTGTTTCAACCTAATTTTTTACTCAGATGAGTTATGAGCAACATAATGTAGCAACAGTAAAACTCATGCTTGCTGTTCAGACAGAAGCACCGATAGTATTTAGAAGTATTTAAGCCAAAAAAGTGTATTAGTGTAAAATCTTTAATCTTTAAACATTCCAAGTGCGCACCTTTTTTGACACACCACAGTCAGACAGGTGATTGATAGGGAAGTAATTACATGGGACACAGTCACAGCCTCCATAATAAAGCACATATGCAGCCAAATAGTATCTACTTCCTCAGAGAGTACTGTAATGTTCCTCTATCTGTGTTATTATTAAACAAAAAGAGCATGTCAGTTTTTGTGGTGATGTCGCCCCCGGCAACTGAGCTCTGACAGGTATTCAGTCAGCCTGCAGATCAAAGCAGTTGTGTGTTGAACCACAGCTATGTGGCTAAAAAAGAAAAAAGCATTTCTGACACGTGTAACATAACCTTCATTCTGTTGGTGCACAAAAACCTCTCAGCCATGTAAGGTACATGAAAACTGTGTTTCTCCAAAGATTTTTTTCTGAAATTTGGAACAAGAATGAGCGTCTCACACATACCAGAAACCTTTATTTTCCCCAAACCAGCTGCAGTAACAGGTTTCTTTCCCCAGAGGCAGCGTGGGGGTCTTTAAAGGTGATTCATGATTTCCAGCTGACAAACCGTATTTCTGACTGAGTGTACAGCAGATTTATTTTACTGTACAGACTTGCACGTGGGATGCATGTGGTGTCAACATGCACAGCTGCATATTGACATGACATCCCCATACATCCTGACAGGAAGCTGTGAGCTGAGGAACAAAATGGCTGCCAGCAAACAACAAACTACGGGTGGGCACATATCCCACACAGAGTCATGTTTAGGCTGAAGAGAACATGCTGCCCTTGAACAGACCAAACATGGAATTCCCAATGAAATTCCATAATCCATAATCCATTATTGATTTATAATCCACAGCAGATTAGGCAGCATTCCATTATTTTTCCCCCCGTTCTCCTGTCAATGCAGAGATTGGACACTGCAGAAAAACAACATATCTAGGTCACACAATAAATATTAAGTATAAGGAGTCATATGTGGTAAAGCTGTTGCTAAATATAGGTTTCCTGCCTGTTAAGGGATTCCAGCTTCAGAGGGACATTTCTATAATCCATTTCATGCCTGGTCTCATGAGCTGACATTCCATCACCAGAGGGGGGAAAAAAATTCCCACTGACTTCTCTACAGATTTCGTTGGCCTTTTTATTTTGGTCACTTCCTTTCTACACACAGGGCGTCTTAATGAACAACATATGAACCATATTCATCTTGAAAACAAGTCAGCTTGAACATTTATGATGTTTTCTGAAGCATTTTGGGTCTGAGTCTTGCTCTAACTATCAAACCTTTCTAGTCTCGATGCCCAAATGAACTGCACAGCTTTACACGAAGTTGACAATAGTGACAAAAAACGTAGTAAATGCAGTAAAGCTTAAACCCAAATGGGATCTAGACAGAGAGAATGTCTAGATCTATGGATCAGTGGGTGATTTGCAGCCTTGGTCACAAAACACACCCTGCGACACGATTCAGACAACTCTACAAACCAACCAATCAGAGTCAACCATGTAATGAGACAGACGTTATTAGCGAGCACAACATTTGCCAAGCTGCAAAGGGCTGTGGTACCAAATGTCATCAAAAAGAGTAGCAATCCTCTTCAAATCAGACTTTACATGTCGTCAGATACTCATCTTAGACTTATGGGGCATTCCAGTTATTTCAGAAGTCCAATATCGGAACTTAGAGTGACTTCACTCAGTTAGTGCATTCCAACAGTAAAGTCGGAAAAGCAGGGACTCGCTGCAGAGGCAGCTGAAAGTCCACCTGATGAGTGGAATCAGTCACTTATTTTAGAGACATACTGAATAGAATCAGTATGACCCAAAATACTATATTCAAAATTTTGCAAATTTTGCATGTTCCAATTTGAGAAATGAGGATTATCCATAGTATGCTCATTGGCTAATGACTTCTGATTGACAAGTCCTCAGCTAGTGTGGTTTCACTGGTTAACTCAAAGCTTCAAAACAGGACTTAGCTAAGTTATGTATGACATCATGCTAGCTACATCCATCTTTTATGCTGTTTACCTTTTTTTAGTAAAGTTTGTGCAGTGGAAGATGACTGCTAGACTAAGTTTTGTGCCTTTTAAATGAAATCAGACAGTCAGGTATCACAAAAACGCCACTGTTCATTTTAAAAATACACCCATGTGTCCTCCATTGGTCACAAGGCAAAATGCTAACCGCAGTTTAGTTTCTAATTTAGTTCCTTACCTCTAACACAGGCCCCGCTCCCAGGATGATCTGCTCCACCCCACTGGCAAAGCCCTTCTGGCTGAGAGCTGTCAGGTGATGGATGAGGAAGTTGGTGCTTTGGGTCTTCCCAGATCCACTTTCACCAGAAATCACTATGCACTGGTTCTTCCGCCGCTGCAACATGGCATGATACGCCACATCTGCCACAGCATAAATGTGGGGCTCCAGCTTCCCCAGCGTGTGGTTGTCGTACATTTTGACATATTTGGGATTATAGATTGGCAGGAACTGGAAGGGGTTAATCACGATAAGAATACTCCCAACATAAGTGTAGATCTTCTCCTGGCGGAAGCGTGCACGGAGGCTCTCCAAAAGGGCGCGCTCCGTTAGCTCCGGGAGAGCACACAGGTCACAAGGTGGGTCGCTCCCTGCAGGCTGGGGGAGGAAACCCCGTTCGACCATGCGCCTTCGTTCCTCAGTCACCCGCAGCCACATTTGCAGGCTGCCCCCGTAATGAATAGATCCATCCAGGTTTTTCTCCCGCAGGAGGAAGCGGTAATCCTCGCCACTGCACAAGCCACTACGGTTTTCCAGGGCGGTTCTTGGCCACAGCATCATCCGCTGAACCGGGCAGTCGCTGGGATTGAGGATCCACTCTTCCCCACCGAACTCCTTCACCTCGGCCAACACGTAGCATTTGGTACGGTCCAGGTGTAACCGTTCGATGAGGCACTCGATGGCTTCAGCAGCAGTGGTGTTCTTGCGGGCGGTGACGGGGCAGTAGATGGTGCCCTCAGCCAGGGAGCCCGGATAGACGCGCAGGGTGAACTCCTGGTCCTCCAGGCGCCGCCGCATGCTGCCACTAATGGTGGCCATATTGGCGCTGCCGGTGTAGCTGCAGCCGCCATCTTGTAGGCTCATGGCGGCGCAGCAGGTCCCATCAGCAAGCTGCTCTCAGGGACCAAGGGACTGACTCAGGACATCCCAACTAGAGGAGGGAGAGAGAGAAAGATGGAGGCGGTTAAGACATTTTTGGTTTCAGACATCAGTTCATGCCCTCACAGCGTCAAACACTTCCAAGTACATTGAGTCACAACAGGGTCATCAGAGTCAGGGCGACACAGTAGTCCGACTCAATGGGCTTTCTGTTTCGTATCGTAAAGGGAACCACTATGAGAGCCGCCACAAAAGAAGAGCAAGAGCCCGATGCTAAGGGAGAGTCGAGAACTGATAGTGGGCTGATAGTTATTCAAAACAATGAGGAACAGTAGCTGCTGCATGAATTTAAAGGCTACTGGCCACAGCTTATCAGAGCCACATACACTCTGTGTGTGTGTGTGTGTGTGTGTGTGTGTGTGTGTGTGTGTGTGATAATCCAAGTACTGTAGCTGTGTGCCAAGATTAACAGCTGCCACCTTCCACACAAAAGTGGCTGTAATGAGAGCACAATGGTGCAATTCACCACTTCCCTGTTGATAGTGGACACAGGACTCCATTCTCCCTCTCAATCTTTCACACACACAAACTTCAAATGTCACACTTGAAAATTTAAAGTGCTCTTCCATCGATTAATGATTTTGGGAGACAAACCGCTTTTAAATTCAATTGCACAAACAACAATACTGTATATTGTGTCTGGGACACGATCAGAAACAGACTATAGCACTTCTGTGCTGCACTAGATTAATATAACTCTTTATATACAGCATTTTTTACCTGATTTTTAACTGATGGTAACGGTTTATATTTACCTCTCTGCTTAAATGTGTAACTGCTTTTTCCTTGGGCAATCAAAGCTCCAGCATTACTTATAATATATGGAACAGCTTTACTGTCAAACTCTGAAGTTGTTCTGTACACTACATGTGTTGTTAGTTTGGACTTTATCGCTTGAGAAGTAGGTGAAGTTGTGCCAGAAATCTCGACAGTGTTCAGACTGCATCCGTTTGATGGAGCCACTGAAATACTTCAAGGTTAATTTAACTAACTATTCTTTTCTTTTCTGGAGCCAGTTCACCTCAATGTTTCCTTCATTCTTTACTTTCTCTTTTTTGGTTGAATTTTCTAATCTGCTACATCTCTCTCATGCCTTCTCTATTTTTTCTACGATACAACAAATACGCACCAGACAGCCAAAGTCAAACGTCTGTCAGGGCGGCTGTTAGCAACACAGCTTCCTTTAGTTGTCCTTTGAGCTATGTGTACAGTATGTGGCCGACAAACACAGAAAGATAAAGACAGGAGAGGAGAGGATGAGCCAGCCACTCGCCCTTTGAGCGCTCCAGACAGGCCTTCCTCTCCCTCTTGCTTGTCTGGAGTAATCTTGAACACCTACAGGAGTCTGCAGCAGCCCACAGACAAACAGGGAGGAAACAGACAGCCGAGTGTCTGTAAGACACAAAGAAGTGAGCTGTGAGGGATGAAAGACAGGGCAAAGGCAGAGGAGGCAGAGCTGAGAGACAGGCAGAGATGACAGAGAGCCTGGGACTTAAGATAACTGACGCAATCACTCGCTGGGACACTAATGAGCTGCTCAAATAGGTAGAAGGTCAAAGTTTCAAGTCTATTATGCAGAAATGCAAATAGAGTCAGTATTCATCACGGTGCGTGTACGCTGTGCTGGTTTCCTTTTGGGAATTTCTGGTGTTTTTACACAAATATACAAACAAACACTAAAGTTCCCTGACACTGTGGTCACAACGATGTGAGTAATAATGGCAAAAATGCAATCCAAGGCTTGATTTATGGATGTTGATGCAATTACACTGTTCCTCACTATAGCCCCTCCTGCCCACACACACACAGTTTACTTGGATGGGCCACCCAGATTTAGAACCTCATTTTGGCATTTTTATGTCCTCCAAGAGAGCGACACCAACCCCTTTGCTGTCACTTTAAAGGCTCCGTCTCAGTTCAGAAGGTAGCCCCGGCTCTTCACATGACACGTTTCCTTACCAGCAAGTTCACCGTTCAGGTCAATTTAATTCCAATGTCTCTCCAGTGATTCCCTCCTCTGTGGTTGGACATACACTGTCAGCTAAATGAACCTGGAGCAGGTGGAGAACTGGCACACGTGTCACTGCGCTGTAATAAAACAAGAGCTGGAGTTTGAGTTTACAGCCGTGGATTGAGACTCTCACTTGGAGGGGCAGCTGATTGTTTTAGTCTGATGTGTTATTTATTCATCACAAACTAGTTGGTTATTAAGGTTTCTGCAAAGGATAACCTCATAAATGGTAACATTTATTTTTCCTTTGAGTAAGTGGATGCATGCCTCCATTTATGTGGAGACACAATAGAAGCTACATCTTGTTCATCCCACCTTAGTTCCACCCTCTGGACAGACACTGCGGGACACATGCAGCCACACATAAATGTGACGTAATGACACGTGGAAAAGGAAGTAGTAAACACTGAATAGGGAATGGATTTTGAGGAATTCTACTTCTATAACATGAGAGCTTTTTAATTGAATGTTATTAGCATTTAATTTTTAGAAGCATCTTATAAGGGCTCAATGGTGAATTTTTGCCTGAGGCCCAAAAGACTATAGAATCGTCACTGCTGCACATCCTTACTGATGCCAAGTCCAGACTGATTTAATTTCATATAAAGTGCCATTTAAAAACATATGCAGATGTGCCAGTTTAGCTCGCCTGGTCAAGCAGGCAGCCATATACTCCAAGGAACCTTCAGATGTGTCTTTCACACTTTTCTCTCTAATCTCCACCGCTCACAGCATTAAAAAAAAGAAGTCTGACATCTTAATTTACTGGATAACTACTGAGCAGACTAGTGTGTGCCTACTCTATCAGCATAACGAAGAGGTTTGATTCACAATGAGATGAAGCACAGTCTTGCACATCGCTGTAAAGCTGCTGCTGAGCCCAGCTGCTGTGGCCTTCATTCAGTTCTCCAGTTGCTTCGTCTTCATCAGCTCTCTGCAGCTTGCTGAGCTCAGCTGCCAGTCCAACTCAGAGAGTCATTAAACTGGAAAGCAGCAACTTATGACTGCTGTCGGCATGTCTTCCTGTCACAGGCCAAAAATGAGCCACTGAGGGCAAAAAGCATGCATATTTCCCAATGAGAATGGATGACAAGGAGACGCAGGAGCCTGGGGGAGACTGAAGAATCTTTCCACATTTCTCCATATTGGCAAACTGCACGATACATTCTTACACATCAAACAACGCTACAGCAGAGAGTGAAGAGGGAATTAAATACACTGAAATCAAATCAAATCTTCAGTGAACCCAGAGCAACAAAGTGTGCAGATCTCCTTTGATGTCTGGCAGGTGGCTTCCTGAAGGAAAATCAGTTTGTCTGGAATCAGCAGAAGAAAACGTCGCCGCCTAAACAGAGCAAAACTATAACTCAGCTCCCGACGTGTGGTCGCTGGGAAATACCGTTTGAAAAACACTGCAGATGTCACCAAAATAAAAGGATATTGTGGATTAGGAGTTTAAAGGGCAATCCAAATCCCTACTTCGGGTAATGACGTCCCCGCCCCACAAATATATATATGTGTTGCTTTGCTGCCTCGAAAGCTAATACCACTGGCTTCCCTTTAAACCTTTGCCCGAGTCAGCGGACTGCAAGTCTCCAGAGCAGAAAATGAACCTGTTCGCCTGCATTTCAGCATTTAGCCTTGCAGAGAGTTCATGCAGGTTACACTGGACGCTCCTGGCCAGAAGGAGGTAGAGACTGCTGGATGGTGCAAAGGTCAAAGTAACTAGTCATGGTCACAAATCACACATGGTAGAGCTGCGACCTCGCTGCCAACATTTTTTGGGGGGAGATGGAAAAATCGTTTCTGACATTTCCTCGAACAGCTGCACGCGGTGAGATCATTCGGGGAGGAACTGGATGACTTTTAGAAAACAAAAGCCTTTAATAATATAGCTGGACATGACCTTAACTGTATGTTCAACATCTACTCTAACTATTGCTGACAGAATTAAGGAGGATGATGGATGAAGCTGGAAATTGATACAAGTCGGGTATGGAAGAGAAGGGAGGAGATGAGATGATAGAAAGCAAAAGTGGTGGAAGGAAGGCGAAGCACAGGACGGGGCTGAACATCTGTTACGTCTTGTTTTGACATGGTTGAATCTGAAGTGCTGACAGCGTGTTGAGATAAGGACGTAAGCTGACATGGTGGAGAAATGAGCTTGTAGTTTAAAAGTAGAGAGACTGAAAGAGTAGAAGATGTCTTAATGAGAGCGTGGAAGTCATCTGACTTGCCGGATAGGTTCAGCCCAGGGTCACGGATACGCATGTGGAGTAAAACTGCAGATGTTTTAAAACAGGGCTCCTAAATAGATAATTAAAGAGAAGGAGACTGAAAGAAAGTAGTGAAAAAAAGGAGAAGGATTTCCTGTAAGCTCCTAAACTGATTAATCTGCCTACCAATCCAAAATTCAAAATTAGTTTTTGAATCAATTTAAAAATCAGCTATTAAAATAACTGTTGATAAAATACCTACAGATTAACTAACTGATCGGATAGGAATCCATCGGCTTATCTGAAGAATCAGCCTCTGAGGTAACAGCCAGGATTTTCCGGCTTCCTGTGAAGCCACCGGACATCTAAACCAGTTTTCTACTTGCATTTAATCCCTATGATTTCCACGCCCCGTTTCCATACAGTGCTGAAAGATATATTTGAGCTATAGTCTCAAAGCTCAGACTATAGCTGCAATTCCTCTTCAGGTCTTCTTGTGACTGTTCAGTATTTGCACTTTCACAAAGCAAAAATGAATCCCTATCTTATTGATTGTGCAGGCTTCTGTTTATAGAGATGAACTAACTGACTACTTGTTTCAGCTCTAAAGGAAAGAGAAAGCTAATGGTGCCGGGTTGTTGTGTACAAGCAAATATAATTCTAAAGATATTTAGCTGTAAATATTAATGGAATTGCATTTGTTAAATAAATAAATAACTTGACTTCATGCGCTTGAATAACACTCTAGGTTTGTTGTTTGCGTCCCTTAAAAAAAAAAAAAGGACTTCGGGTACTCTCAAACATTGTTTGCCGAGTTATTATCCACCATGACTTCCCATAAAACCATAGCGCCATCTCTTCAATGATGTTGACAAGTGTGCAGTGCGGCTGCAAATATCCATTAGCTGTTGCATTAGAATCATATTAAACCCATTTATTTGTTTTTGAGTTGAAATATGGTCAACATTAACGTTTGCCTCAGGCTTTATTGACTTCAGGCAGATTATTAGAAATCTTCTTAAGTCAAATGTTGTGTGCTAAATTATACCCCGTGCAATCCATTTGATAAATGCAAAATATAAGTCGACATATTTGTTTGTCTGTCTGATGGCAAAATAAAAACAACATTTCAGACAAAACTGCTGGAAGCTTCATCTCTTTTTCAAATTGTTACCCATCATAACACATGCTGTGCATCCTTGTTTGAGAGCAATTATGGTGCACCACAGTTTATATGATGTTATTTGACCTGATAGAGGGTAGAATAACACTTATTAGATGCTAAGTGGACACTTTAGATTGCTACTTTACTGTAATATGACATGTGTTGGCTGGTTGCTAAAACAGACTGTGTACTGTAGAAAAGTAGCCATCTTGAATTTTGGAAACAGATGTGACAAATTAGAGACGGATCTCACTGAAAAGAGAACGCTGCACACCAAGATCTTCTTACAATGCAGATGCACCCTTGACTCACACTGTTACATTTTTTACACATCAAGTAATTTCTGTGTAGCACACAACAATAGCACACTTGGAGCCAGCACATTTATGAATTATCCACTACGTTTGGAGACAAAAAACTCCTCTCAGGGCTCAGCAAAAATATGTTCCTTTTGGATAAAGTAGATACTGTTAAAGTTTAACTTTGAGGACATAATTTGCAGTTGAAAAAAAAAAAAAGGGTGCAATAGATGTTACCGTAACAGCCAGAGTAACAAAAGAAAACAAAATGTTCAAAATCGCAATATTAGCCAAACCTGAGAGAAATATTGTGGTGTTTCCCAGCTCTACTATTCACATATCAGCACAGTCAAACATCAGGCCAAAGACCAGCTAATGTTCAATGTTCCTTTGCGTTCTTACACACACCTCTGTCGGGTGATGTCTGGAAAAGTTCATGACTGTGCTACATGTGTTATAATCAGTTAGCTTGTCTAAATGGGACGCTACTTAACAAAATAAACATCACATTGTGTTTAGGAAGAGTTGAAATGAATGACTGAGACCACGACATCATGAGTAAAATGTTTGCCAAGTTCATAATTCAAGTAATAGGTAGAGTTCTTGTCTCATAGATTTACATACATCTAATGTCTTTTTGCAGCCAAAGGATCGTCCCCCTGCTGGACACTAGAGAGATTGCAGTTTTAAAACACATCTGCACTAGCTTCATATTTTCACACCTGCAGATACAGCTTCCATCTTGTATACAGCCAAATATAAACCAATTTTTATATAAGTTTATGAACCTGCAGCTACATTTGCTCGTTCACATCTGCACTCCCATGCGCCTGTGTGCACCCAGCCTCCTCCCAACACTGCAACTAAATTCCAAATGTGTGGGAACTGGAATAAGAACTGTTTTACATCAGCAGTGTAGCAAATAAATTACTGTGCTGCTGCAAGGAAGGCACTACAGGAGTCGGATAGTCTTCAGGATCACAGAAAAGTTTGAGAAACCTGCCAGGAACGGCAGGCACACATCCAAGATATTAAATGGAGATGAGAAGCTCAACTAGTCTTGCAGGTCTAAACAGTAACACCCACTCCTCTCCCACAATCGGTTCTCACCAATACACCAGCAATAAACATCAGACCTCAGTAGTCCCCCTGCACTGTTAACGCACATAAACACACTTAACGTACAATCTTTCAACACAAAAGGTGCACTCTTACCCGTCCCAAAACTGAGTGCTGTGCTAATAAAACTCAAGTGGAAGAATGGGAACTACAGGGTTTAATTATACTTTGAACTGTGACTGCACATCAAGTCTTTTCTGCCTCCTTACAGACACACAGACTCTCCAAGCCAGGATCACTCGTCACTGAAGATCATTTAAGGATTGCAGGCACAGTGTTACTCTCAGCAGGCTCACTCTTGATCTACAGTATCATAGCAAGCTTAGCCCACACACACACACACACTCCCAAAGCATCACCTCAGATGAGGACCACACCTTATTATTGTCCTCAACAAAATATAAAAGAATATATCGAAAGTTCAACCTACACAAGTTTTCAAAAAATAATAATCTAGGGCTCACGAATCATTTTCAAATCCTGCTGTTTGAAGCCAGAGATTCAAACAGTTCTTGTTCTCAGTTCCTGAAATCCTGACATTTTAAAGGTCAGGATTTTATATCTGCTACCGCAAAGCTGCTATTTTGAATTCCTGCAACATCTGAGGAAGATAGAGGAAGATAATCATCTTTTTCACTCTGTGTGTATCAACAGCTGCTTATTTGGACAGAAACTCATCAAATCTGCATCTGCAGAGGTGCTAAAGAGTGTCAGTATATATGCAGGTGGAAAAAAATAACTGATAAACACCACATGCATGAAAATCTTATACTTAAAAGAAATCACTTTTGTACTGGTGGTTAGCGCTGTGGGCTCCTAGTAATAATCCAGTCCGGGGCCTTTCTGTGTGGAGACATGCATGTTAGGATCGGATAAATTTGAGTAAAGATTGTTCCAAATCCAGTTGAAATTGACTTCTTAATCAAGTCTACAATGTGCTGAAATTTGTGCAAGACTCGTCAAACGTTCTGTGAAAGGCGCCAGGGTTTTTTGCCCAACTTTAAACTGTTGCAGAACTGAACAAATAGAAAAACTTTCACCTTTAGACACAGATCTGTGTCGTACTTTTTAACAAGGCATCTCACACTGAGTGTCGTGTTCCTCCCGTTTAGTGTTTACTTTAAGCACAAATGTGACGCAGAGAGTTACTGCAGAACAAAAAATGTGTTCAGGCAACTTTCCGTAGAAAGTTAAAGGTTGAAATAAAAAAAGCAAAAAAGCTTAATAATAATCGCCCTATGTGTGTGTGTGTGTGTGTGTGTGTGTGTGTGTGTGTGTGTGTGTGTGTGTGTGTGTGTGTGTGTGTGTGTGTGTGTGTGTGAATTCCTGAATTCCAGTGGGCCAGCAGAGCTCACAGGAACTGAGCCCACACAGACACAAACATCTGCCAGAAACCGATGCACACAGTGCCGAGTCAGTTAGCGAAACACTCTGAGGCTTGTGGACTGTATGTGTGTGTGTTTGGGGGGGGGGGGGGTGCAAGACGCCACTTCTACACTGCACTGAGCTAGAAACAGGACTTTCTCATGTTAAGCAGAAGATCTGGTCAACACTCTATGGGTTAAAGCTCAAGTGCAATGTAATAGGAGAATGATCCCAAGCACAAATAGGTCCTTTATTTATCCAGGGCGATCTGGCCACTTCTGAACACCTCAAAAAGGATTCAATTAAACTTCAGTGCAGACCGAGTTGAAATCTGGACCTGAACCCCAGTGAAATGCTGGTGAAAGACTGCAAACCCTTCAAACTGGCAAAAGGGAGTGGTGCCAAAATACTATGACAGCAAAGTCCGAGACAGATCTAAAGTTATTGGAAATACTGCAGATATTGTACATAAAGGTGCCACAGTCAGCAGTGGCATGTTTTCAAAATGCAGAATTAGCTTTTCTATTTGACAAATGTGCATTTTGTGACTTCACAAAATGCACATTTGTCAAATAGATATATATTTTTACACAGCACACACTACACAGCACCAGATCCTTCAATACTGTGTGATGTATGTTTAAGAGCACCATTCTCTCTCCACTCTTAGATTTCCCACTGGGGGATGACATCATCTCAGGCCATCCGCCCTTCTCCTGGCACACAACACACACAGTTATGTATCCATGCCTTCAGTGGACCTTCCATTAACTTACATTCATTGTCTACAATGTAAGCAATACCTACTAGCACAGAAACATCACCCTCTTTGAAACGTCGTGAAAAGCCCATCACAGCACTCTTGCTGCTGCTCTTTTCCCAAACCACACCCTCACTTTGTAACACGTCTTCACTTTCAGTTATTTTCATTTTTTGTGTTCTGTCCCCATAAGGAACACATGTCCCCATAGTGTGAGCACAAATGCAGGTCCCCACAACATTAGTAAAACATGACACACACACACACACACACACACACACACACACACACACACACACACACACACACACACACACACTTTAATGGAGCCGCAATGGGGAGCTCTATTGATTGAAGACCCCGCTTCTTACTGCAATCAAACATTAACTGTGATTCTCTGTTGCCATGGTAACATGGTAATTGAAATCAATTAGCATCTGAGCGTCACGATTTTCCCAATGTGATGTTTTTGTGCATGTCTGGTGTGTATGTTGGCACACAGAGCAGTGAGAGCAGCAATAGTAGTACTGTTTTGTTTTTTTTATTTCAAAAGGCAGCAGAGTGAGCTGTAAACCAGCAAAATTATGAATGTGAGTCTATGTGAGGAAATCTTTTATTTTAATGTGTTCTGCAACCCGCTAGATAAGCTCGCCAAAGAGCCAGTATCATCTTTCGCTCTTTCTTCCTAGCTAACCAACCCCCAGGAGACGCCTATGACTCCATAAGTGATGAGCAAGCGAGTCGCTATTGATCAGCGAGCAGAGACAAAATGTCGACCTCCACCATCGGGGAGTGTGCTGGAGGCCGACTGCCTCAGGTTTACCCTAAAGATGACTGACAGGAACTGGCCTGAGACAGACAGATGTCGGAGTGGTTTGGGTCTGTGTGCGTTATGTCATTTAATGTGGGACCTCAAACATCAACACGGGTGGATAAATGTGTTCACAGGACGTTACTGGTTAGCACCTTAAAAAAAACAAAACCTGTCAAAACCAATGACGATACAGTCATCGGTCAAAACGGAGGGCACAACTGTTACACAACTCATGTGATTTCATAGCTGCTACATTCACACCCTTCTTTCCTTCATTCCCTCTAATCTCACCTTTTCCTACCTTTTCCCTCTGCCTACTCCTTTCTCCTCCTTTTTGCCTCCATCCTTTTTACAAATTTTTTTTGTTTTCACTCCTTCCTTCCTTCCTCCCCTCTCTCTCCTTCCCATCTCTCTCTCTTTTCATCCTACCTTAACTTAACTCTTCACCTGCCCTCCACATCTTCTCTTTTTTTCCCTTCCCATCTTCTCCCTCCCTTCCCTCTTTTCGCATCATTCCATCCTTCCCTCTTATTCCTCCCCTCTTTCCCTCTTACTCCTCCCCTCCTTTCACCCCTTCTCTTCCTTTCCTTCCTCTTTCACTTCCCTTTGCCTACTCCCTTCTTCCTTGCTTTATGTTTTGACTCCATGCTTTTTCCATGTTTTCATCCTTCTTTTCTTCCTTTCCTGCTTCCACCTCCTTTCATCCTTCCTGCCATTTTTCCTTGGCCTCCTCATCTCTTTTTGCCTATTTCCATCTTCTTCCCTGTCTTTCTTGTTCCTTTACATCTTCCCTCATTTTCCTTCCTCCAGTAATCCAGTCTCATTATTCCAAACTGAGTGTAGACCTATTCAAAAAAGTCATGTATATTGAATTTTACAGTATACAAAAGACAAAAACAAAATAAATCAGGGAATACCCAAAATAAATGAATAAATAAAAATAAATGTCTGTACAAAAACATTTTAGCTCATTTAAGTCCAAATTTCAAGTGATTAAGTGAGTAAATTAGCAAATGTAAGACATCTGTAAAAATGTAGAAAAATAAAAAGTCAAATAAACAGGGTGGGAAAAAAGTTATAACACAGATTTGAACCAATTAGTCCAAGGTCCAAGCTTTAATATCAGCTTGCTGTGCTGAATAAAAGCACTTTTGAGGAGAAGACGGGGGTACGATTGGTGTGTATTTCTCTCCCACAGCCTGAGTGAGGCCAGAGAAAACACCCCCTTCCAAGTCTATTTGCATTAAAGCTGCTTGTGCCCTGGACTTGTTCATCAGAACGCGAGACAATCTGCCCACAGTTTTGGCTCTCAGGGTGCGGTCAGCCAAGCACCACTCAGAGGAGCTAATGCTGAGTAACTGCTGGACGCCGCAGAGCTGTGGAAAATGAAAGAGAAGAACTTAATAAGGTGAGCCGGACCAGCAGACGGGCTCGCTCAACACAACCGAGGAAACGGGCGTCTGAGATGTCAACAGACTGACCACAGAGGTACCATCAGCTGCAGCCCACGGCGCAATTACCAATCATCAATATTCCCACTTTTCAAACAATGCTACAAGAACGCCGTCTCCCCTTACAGGGTCACCGTGTCACTAATGGCTCCATCATACCTCATTGATCCTCCAGTTTCCACCTCTGTTTGCTGTTCTGTACTGGGATTTGTGTCCGCAGGACGACAATCAATACCATCCTCCATCCTCTCCCTCTGTTTTGTGCATTAGTTGTCCGCATTTTTTCTTTTTAAAAAAGTCAATGCTCAGATGAACTCAGGTTGTTTTGTTTTATCTGTGCTGCAGAGCCCTAAATGTCAAACGAACGAAACGGGTTAGGCTAGGACATCAGTATGAGAAGTTTCCATTAAATTAAATGCAAGCATTAAGACCAGAGATATTCAGAGTGTACGGCAGGCCTAACATCATCCTGCATTACTCACTTCGAGCTGGCCTGTTTAGGAGTGTCCATAAAAGGTCTGGGATGTAAAATGTCAGTCAATTAAATGGCCTCAAAGGATGCTGGCCTCTTTTAACTCTTAATTTAAAACCGCCTTTTTTTCCGTCCTCCTTCTGCTACTTTCCAGTCATACCAAAAAAAAAAAAAAAAAAAGAAAGGGGGGGGACTCGGGCTGAGTAATGCTCGTGGACAGACCGTTCCTCATGCATAATTTCTGCACAGTAATAAATGGTGAGGCCGTGGCGTTTTGGGGAGATCAAAGCAAAGCAAGCCTGGCCCTAATAATGGCTCTTATAGCGCTGGACCAGAAAGAACCAAAGATGCCACAGGCAGCAGGATGTGTGCGTTTGTTTGCCAGAGAACAAGGAACTACACTTTTGGATACAAAAGCTCTCATAAGCTTTTGTGTTCCGATCTGCTGAACAGATGAATGAAGCTCATAGATGAATGAACTCACAGCGCAGCCCGACAGGTAAAGTGATTGTTCAGCCTAAACAATCACCTGCTTCCTGTGCAGCTCTGTCACTTTGCCTTCAGGGCAACAGCCCGCCACACCTTCAAGGCAGACAGACAAAAATAGGTCAGCAGCTAATGCGTGTATTTTTTGTGCATTCTCAAGTGTGAGTGCATGCATGTGTATATGCAGTCGCCATGGATGTGGTAGCTGTGAGATGAAGGGGTCCGCAGCACTCCAATAAAAGTGGGCTGAAACACGACACCGATCACCACACAGCCAGGGAGGAAAAAAAAGGCAAAGCTCAGCAAAACAAGGGTGCCACAAACATTACCAGTAGCATGTCTTTCAAACCATTTGACAATCAGCAGAGGGGATGTTGAATTGCATGTTTGCGCCCACATTTTGGACGTTGCCTCTGACAGCGGCTCTCAAGCTTCTGCGATCTGAAATGACATGTCGCCTGTTAGAACACATGTTAGTTTTCCCTAACTGTCTCTCTGAGGCCTGCGTTCTCTTTGATCGGGGGTTTAACCTTAAAAAAGGATAAGGCTGGCATTCTTCAGCTTTTAATTATCCAAGAAGGAAATAAACCAGCGCTGAAATGTTGCTGCGAGCGGTGACGAAAAGGGCCGGAGCAGTTCAGGCAGGGTGCAGTCACCATGTTAATGTTAATGTAGTCGTCTTAAAAGCAAGCCTGGAAGCACAATTAGGGAAAAATCTTTCTTTTTCTTATTAATTATTACAACACCACCAGTGGGACAAATGTCACAATGTTTTAAGTCGTCTTTGAAATAATCCCGAGTCCATGCACCAAGTCTCCTTTTGATAGATCAAAGCGTTCGGTTACGGCCTCGCTTCCTGATTGGCGGTTTCGCTGCCAGATTACATTTACTGTGAGAGACAAATACCTTTAAGAACCCATGCATTCATCCATCCATTATCAGCCACCCTTTACAGTCGTGCTGCGGTGGCAGCAGGCTATTCCATACGTCCTTCTCCATGGCAACAGTTTCCAGCTCCTCCTGGGGGATTCCGAGGCATTCCCAGGCAAGATTAGATAAATATTCTCTCCACTGAGTTCTGGGCCTCCCCTGGGGTCTCCTCCCAGTTTGTAGTATGTGGATAATCTCCACAGGGTGGTGCCCAGGAGACATCCTAACCATGTTCCCAATGGCTGGACCACCTCAATGAGCTCCTTGAAGTACAGAGGAGAATTGGCTCTATGTCTATGATACCAAAAACTCATGGTCACAGCAAGAAGGTCCTGGGTTTGAATCCAGCACTAGGCCAGGGCCTTTCTTTGTGGAGTTTTTACATTCTGTCCATGTCTTTGTGGGTTCTCTCCAGGTATTCCAGTCCAAAGACATGCAGTCAATAGGGTTGGGTTAAATTCTCCATGGCTGTGAGCTTGAGTGGTTTTGTCTTTTTATCTTTTTATGTTAGCCCAAAACTGCATAAGCAGAAGAAAATAGATGGAAAAACTAAAAAGAAAGATTAAATGATTGATGATTGAAAATGATTAAAAACGTAGAAACACTTAGATACATTAAATACAAGTTTCACAGCTTGGCACTTACAAAACTGGAATACTCCAGAACAGAGCATTTCTATTTTTTACTATTCAAACTAAAAGTGATGATAGTTAAAAATGTTGATATGAACAATTACAATTTCATAGAGTTGCATAAAGCTGCAGTGAGTCAACCTATCTGCCCATCTGGAAGCATTGCAACAAAACAGCCCCACCAAGCAATTTCCCTACAAGTACTCAGACACCACTCAGAACTGGACTGATTAAGGATTAGAGCAGGGCAATATGACCAAAAATATTTATGACGATATACATTTGAAAATTTGCGATAACGATGTAACTGACGATATAATTGACACTAGACAAAATACTTTACAACTACACAACTTTATTAGTGCAAAAAAAAAAAAACCCCATCAATGTATTTTCACTTAAACAAGCACCTGTTTTTTTAAGTGCATTAAAGTTATATAAAAATGTAACAGTGCAAATGCAAAATCCTTGCTGACAGTTTAACCAAAAGGCATTTCCAGTGGAAACTGGCCGACATATCCTCAGCATAACCATGTATAATATCCACAAAACTTAAAAAGAGGTTATACGCACACAATACGGTAATATTATGTTGAAGCACAGTACGTATCACTCTGCGAGGCTCCTGCCTACGATAGCAGTAATGCTCCGACAATCCATCAAACGGTGCGGCTTCGTAGCTTAGCAAAGTCGTACTGAAACATTTGACAGATTTTCGAGCGCCGTGTACCACACAAAATCGTTTCGAAGTCAGTAAACACAACCAGAATTCATACATAAGGCACACGGGATTATAAGGGACACTGTCAATTTTCAGAAAAATCAAAGGATTGATTTTAAGTGTGCCGTATTTTCCAAACAACACGGTAATAACGACGGCCCACTAGCATGCTCTACCATAAATAGTGCTTTGTTGTGTATCTGACGGACGAAAGCTAAACCAGTTCCACACCACTGAAGTTGCAGCATTTTTACAAACCAATTCTGGTTCATCCGTTTCATTCAACAATCCACTTTCACCCTTCTCATTCTCCGTCATCGCCATGCTTTTTCCGCCATGTGCGTATGAAAACAAAGGCACTGCTCATGCGTGTTTTACCCACATTCTATCGCAATATTTGATTTTTTTATCATTGCCCAACATTATACCAGTATTACCGTGAACGGTATGATATGGCCCAGCCCTATAAACGATTATCAACTCCTCTTTTGTTTCTTTAAAAAAAAAAGAAGAAGAAGGACACGGAGTACACATACTGAAGCACGTAGAGGCACAAAGATGACCTTGATAGGACGCAACAGATGAAGAAGACAGGAGGCTTCAGGGGACTTGGCGTCTGCCACTATGAGTCAGGAGACTGACTATGGCAATCGGGTTTCGAAGAGTGTCATTCCTCTGACGGGAAGAGGAACGGTCATGTTCTCTACAGTCAGCAAGGACGGGACAGCGGAAGAGCGATGGCTGATGCATCAGCTGTACAAGGTCAATCCACTTAAAACCTCGGACTTCAGATAAAATGTAAAGAACATTTTATGAAAGAAGTTGGATATATTTTAAAGATCCACAGGTTAAGAACAGTGGATAAAAGTGGACAAAGTGCAACACATTCTCAGGGAGATGGGAGATTTCTAAGCCCCATGTTTAGCATTATTGCTGTCTGGGCCTTAATCCAACCTGAGGCAGAGTTCATGTTTGTAAAGGGAAGGGAAGAGGAGGTCGTCCAAAAATCCCAGTTTACAGGACAAAAATAAGAAGAATGCGCCTCGACCAGATGTCTGAATTTGAACAAACTCTGTTTATGACCTTGTAAACGCTTCACCCGAATGATGAGGTGGCCCTCAAACACAGCAGCGACCTCTGACATCCTGCAGGAGCTCTGAAAACAAAGGTGACAATGTGTTTTGAATGGCCGCTTTTTAAGCAGAGCTGCAAGAAAATACGGTGTTTCATTAAGGGGAAACCGAGCACTGTGCGCAGCTAAGTGGTGCTGCAGTTTCCGAGAACTGTCTGTTTGACGTTTTGATTTGTTTTCTGAGGAAAAGCCTGCATTGTTTGCTCCAGTCCCACCTCTATTGTGTGTCCCAGACCTTGCGTTTCAGCAAATTCAACCAGGGCTCAACACAATAACAGTGTGAGGTCTTTGCTGCTGTACGCGTTCGGTCGCTCACATCAGCTGGGCCTCTGTTTTTCGCTCGTTCTCGGTAGTAGAGGTTTCTCTTCGGCTCTCAGTTTTCATTCAACCACGTCAGCGCGCCCCTCCCTCTCACCCTGAAATCCAAAAGGAAATGACTATCCAATTAGAGAAAGCGGAAGATGGTTCAAGGTCCCCTTTTCGTTCGGGTGAAACATGACACGATAAGAGGCTGAGGGGAAAACACTGCATTGTGGTCACTTTCACTTCCGCTTCAGGGATTTTTCAGCCACAGAGTTTTCTGCCTCCTCCCTCCACATGAATCATTTTCCTGTGACAATCTGTTCAAATGTACAGAAGATTAGCACATCCTCCTCTTAAACTTCACTGTTTCTCGCCTGCATGAGCACTGGATAGTAAATCCCTGGAAGCTCAAGTCTCGAGCTACAGGATGGCCTAATTTATCAAGCCTCCTTGAAAACCAGCACCGCTATCTCTGATGCCGCGGTGCTTGGAGCAGGTCACACAGACATGAGAGTGGACAAAAGCAAGTAGAAGAGACAGATTTCTGTGGGGTAATGACAGATAATAATGGGGCTCTAACATAGGCTCCACGGCTGGTTTAACCCTTCATTACAACACAGGGCTCTGAATCTAAAAGAACTCAGTTGACTCAAGCTACTCTGCAGAGATGATGGGGGAAAGACAAATAATGTGAACGTGAAAAACAAAACGAAAAATAAAAAGGTTCCAAATCTCTAAAAGTCAGTAAAACGATTTTTAGATTCTCATCTGTCACAACAGTGAGAGGAATCTTACAGCGGAGCCCTGATCTCAGCATGTGATACCACAAGTTTTGGCGATACCAAGTAAATACAGGGCCAGTATTGCCCATACCAATACCGATTCTTTTTAACCTTATGTATTGGAGAGCAGTGTGTCATGATTTATGAGATGACTCATTATTAATTTGCCAATTCTGAACTAATTTTCATGACAACTAAATCACTGTCATTTTTACTTTCCACAATAATTAACGAACACAACAAAACAAAAACACCCCTTTGAACCATTCAGCTGGGTTTTTCTGGATCTGGCAGGTAAATGTGACCTGTCTCTAAAGCACTTGGGGTCACTTCTATTAAAAAAAAAGATACATGTGACAAACAACAAAATAGTACTGCTTAGTTTGTTCAGCTTTTTGGGTGTCTGGGCTCTCCCTTAGAGATAGTGAGGAGCTTCGTCATTTAAGATTCACATATATAATCTCTACTCACTGGAGAGATTATATCACTCAGCTGGCTTGGAAAGGAGCTGGAAAAGGTGGCCAGGGTGAGGGAGGTCTGTCGGAAATGCATGGACGGATATTCCATGCAGTGGTTGGCGTTTACAGTTACATTTGAGTCTTGATGTTTTAGTTTATTCAAAACTTCCACGACATCCTTTTGTGTCTTTTCAAATCTTCCTCTTAGGTTAGTATTCAGTTTTGTAGTACTTTCTTGCTTCTTGTTTTAATTCGTTTCAGCTGTGTCCCATGACCCTCCTGTGTCCACTTACCTTGATTACCTCACGTGTGAGATTTTAAACCCCGCCTTTTGTCCGTTTTTCCTCCCAGTGTGTTCCTGTCTACTTTGTTTGGAACCTGCTTTCCTTTTCCTGTGGACTTTTGTATTCTGTGGATTTTGTACCAGCCATAATAAAGGGCTTGCTTTTAGTTATCCTGCCTGTCTCAAAGCTTTTGGGTCCTATTGTTGCGACCCGTGACAGTGGCCATTGCTTAGTTCTGCCCCATCAGTACTGTACAGGCCTTCAACACAGTTTAAAACAATTCTGATGATGATTTGATTTGATTTTTTTTCACTCTTTTGGCACAATAGGGAGAATGAATTACAATTTTTACAAAGGTATGGCTGTACAGTTTATCCTTTATAGCAACAATTACTACATTAAGGATTGACAGGATGAGTGACATTTGACTTTTTAAGACATGCAACAACATGCTGAAGAGGGAGAGTTCTTGGGGTTTTAGAAAATAATGAAATATTTCTGATATTCTCACCTATCTTCCTTCTCCTTTTCCCTCACACTGAAGCCAATAGTGTTAGAATTAACTGTATAACAGTAATGGTGTGACAGCACCAACTGAATGTGGAGCTCCTCTTTGTGGACCGAGCGATTGTATTATTAAGCGAAGACCTCTGGCACTCAACGCTCCGCTGCGTCCTATCATTGAAAAATGGATGACGTGTCAAAAGAGAGTCAGCGGTATGTTTTGACCCTGGAGGCTAACGTGGGACCACAAAAGGGTCTTTGGCGAAGATAACTCTAAATAGGGTCATAAATCAAGGTCTTAGCTCAACGAGATCAGCACATGCTGTAGTTATCAAATCCTAAAGATCCTCAAGCAGAGAAGTACAGTCTTAAACTGTCCTTCAAAGACAGATTGATACTGAAGAACAGGTGCACACAAAATTCTCAATAAGACTACAAATGCGATTAATATCTTTTAAATGCAATATCCAAAACTATAAACAGATCCTCTGATGTCAAAAGGGCTTTGAGGCTCATTTTTATGCTTCTTTGGTTTCAAGACAACCAGATTTTTCCAACAAAATCTAAAACCTATGGATTGTTATTATTATAGAAAACACAGATTTTGTTCAATAAGATAATCTTGATAAACACCACTTTCATGATTTTTCAACGATATCACCGGAGGTTAAACTCTAATGTTCGGATATAAACTAACAACAGCAAGGTCACATGACTGCAGGGTCAACACCACTAAGCCTATATGCTCGCCATGATGACAATGCATGTGCCTATCTTCTCGTTTGGGCACAAGTGAGATTTTATTGACATATTTCATGTCGTAAAACAAATGTTGGGTGAACTGTCTGCCTTCTTTTATACATCCAACCACAAACCCACTGAAAAAATGACTAAAGAGTTGAGAGAACCAGAAGTACAGTAATGATAACTTATTTCCAGCTTCTAGGACTCATTCTTATGTCACTGTCTTGCCACATCACAACAACCAAACCCAAAAAATCATGTCCTCATTGACTGAGATACAGAAATGCTTCAATTACATCTCCTTCAGTTTTTCCTGAAACCAAATGCCCAGTGACTCTCCTTGGGCCACGAGGTTACCATAGCAGCAGCTGTGTCTCAGTCACCCTGTGTGCCCTCCCGAGACCAATCCTGTACAGATTAGATATGACCATCAAACGGAGGAACTTGATCCTCAGAGGATTAGAGCCCAGAAGCAGAAACTATGTGACAAACTCGCAGCTTTCTGTTCGCTCCTGCGACTCCGGACTGTCCTCCAAAACTCCTCAGAGGATGTTTTGAAAATGCTCACATTGCCTCTAGCCCACATATGTGTTTTATGTCAGCTACAAAGGGGAAAAAAAGAAAAGAGGCAGTTAAGGCCAAAGAGGAGAGAACAGAAAAAAAAACGAAAAACAGCATCAAATTACTCTACAGCGTCTGCCAAATCCTGCAGGATGATGTCAGAGATGTTCAAACACATTTTTTAATACTGTAATAAGGCTTCATGGCCGCCAGCTATTTTAGATTATTAGCATTTAGACAGATCACATTCATTATGACATTTTAAAGAGCAGAGGTTTGCAGGGACGGCCGAGGGTCCGTCTGCAGTATCAGCCACCAGTCTGCTTCCTACGCAGAGCCCCTGAGGGCAGACATGAGTGCTGTTAAGAGTGTGTGCATGTGTGCATTTGTGGCGATATCAGTGACGTGGGATTATGTACACTCAATTTAGTCCCAAGAATGCAGCCATCAGGCCAAAATAATCTCCCACAAGGCCTCAGGGCACGTTTTAGAAAACAGGGTGGGACCACAGACAATTTAACACTTACAAAAATATCATTGGCATGACTGAAACACATCATTGAAAAATCTAAACATGTGGCCACATTCTGTGAATTTTCACGCTTTAATATAAATAATACAAAAGACGTGTGTGAATCCTCTCTGGGAACAAAGAAGCCTATTACATCCTCATCAATAAATCACGTATGGATGCGATGGTGAAACAGATAGTCTGTTTCCTCACTCAGGAGGGGGGATGAAGTGTGCAATTTAAAGGTATAATAACATTTTCTTTTTTAAGTTTACGTTTCACTGCATCGTGACTCTTATTTTTCCTCTCCCCCCAAATTGAGAGACAGCGTAAAGCAAGAAAAAAAAAAGAGGAATAACTAGTAACATCTGCCTTTAGCAGTCTGCAAGTGTGACCTGAGTATATTCATTTTCTGTACCAGCCAAGAGCAGCGAGACAAAAACAGACACAGACAAAGCTCTCTACACTTCCCTTAAAGTGTAACCACAAACTCTCACCACATTCAGCAGACACAGACACACTCGAGGTAAATAAAGCCACAGACTACGTCAAGATGTGCTGCAGAAAACAAATGCAAATCATCAACAGACACAGCCATGTTGAGATTTTAGTTTACCCTCAGTATCCTCCTGCACCTAAAGCAGCTGTGTTCCTATCAGGGTACAAATAACAACAATTTCTTACCCCTGAACTGATTATGCTGTATAAGTGCATCATAAAGATCTATTATGGCTGCCACTACAACATATCCTACAGGCGGGTATTGGGTAGGCTCCACTATGCTGGGGTTAGCCCATAGATGGAAGTTATTATAAGAAGGATGTGCAGCACCAGGACCTGATATAATCTAAGCCTAATAGCTGACAAAGCCAAACAGGACTCAAAACAAGGGGCTCCTAACAGCAGGTACTCATCCAGGCAGAAATAACACAGGGCAGAACAATCCTGATCATAAAGGATCTCTACATGGGTAAGATGCCATTGAACTACTGGCCAATTACCTGCCTCTCCACAACGTGGAAGCTCCTCTCAGGCATTTCAGCCAACCTGAATAGGCATAAGTCTATACATGAACACAGCTCAGAAACACATTACAAATATCCCCATAGGGTCAAAGGTGGTTATCAGAACAGTACTAGGACTCTAAGGCCAGGCAGGCCAACCTGAGCACTGCCTCAATCACCTAAACCAGCCCAGCACTAACAGTAGATATGGATATAGATTCAGAAGTGGAGTGACCATCAGCCAGACATCGACTCACTGATCCATCTCACCAGCATCCACCAGCGTTGGAGCAACTGGAAATATATAATAGCAGAGATACAGTGCAGCTACAAGTACCTGGGTATCCCACAGGCCAAAAGGAACCCAGATACCCAACTGGAATAATAAGCTGGTCACAGGAGTAGATGGATACCACTGATGACAACATATGAAAACTGACAATGCACAGAGGTCTCCACGTGAAGTCCAGCACTCTGAGGCTCTATGAGCAACTGAAAGAGGGAGAGCAAGAAATACAGGGACTTGGAGCATTCACAAATAACATCAGGATGAAGCAACTGGAGATAGACAGTGATGAGGAACAGGAGGAGGAACTCTCATGGATGACCAACCACCTGTGTGGGATATACAATCGACAGAGGAAGGACCCGAGATGAAGAAATCCTAATAAAGGACAGCTTAAAGGACAGCACAGAGAATCTGATGTCGCTGCACAAGATTAGACCCTAAGCAGCAGATCCAAAGAGGCAGAACTCTATCAAAACCAACAGGACCCAAGTTACAGACTGTGCAATGGTGCTCCAGAGACCATCCACAACATAGCAGCACAATGTAAGATGCAAGGTGAGACACATACACTGAGAAGCATAACTAAGTGGTTGGGAAACCAGACAGGAACATATGTGGTGCATATGGACTAGAAGTCCCCAACTCCTTATGGGAGACCACCAAAGGGGGTCGAAAACAACAGGGCTAAGTTCCAGTGGGACTCTGAGTTCCAGACAAACCTCATGAAGAAAGGAATGATACATCTAGGCTAGGCTTTTTTCAGTGTGGGATATCCCCATCATTCATGACAAAAAACAAACTTTGAGAAGCTGGAATAAGGAAATGTGGAGCATTTCACCCCCAGCAACCACCTCCAGCTTTAGGAATACAGAGTCATTCCTATACTACCAAAGAGACACCTGACCTAGGAGGGGACCAGGAACATCACAGATGCTTGAACCACTTCAGATTAGATTGTCTCAAATTAGCTCTACTTCCCTACTTCAGTCATTCCCAAGTTTAGTCCCTTGGGAATAACTGAACCTCTCACCTGTCTAAAGCTGAACTCAGACAATCTTCAATACAGGGAGTGCAGAATTATTAGGCAAATGAGTATTTTGTCCACATCATCCTCTTCATGCATGTTGTCTTACTCCAAGCTGTATAGGCTCGAAAGCCTACTACCAATTAAGCATATTAGGTGATGTGCAACTCTGTAATGAGAAGGGGTGTGGTCTAATGACATCAACACCCTATATCAGGTGTGCATAATTATTAGGCAACGTCCTTTCCATTGGCAAAATGGGTCAAAAGAAGGACTTGACAGACTCAGAAAAGTCAAAAATAGTGAGATATCTTGCAGAGGGATGCAGCAGTCTCAAAACTGCAAAGCTTCTGAAGCGTGATCATCGAACAATCAAGCGTTTCATTCAAATTAGTCAACAGGGTCGCAAGAAGGGTGTGGAAAAACCAAGGCGCAAAATAACTGCCCATGAACTGAGAAAAGTCAAGCATGCAGCTGCCAAGATGCCACTTGCCACCAGTTTGGCCATATTTCAGAGCTGCAACATCACTGGAGTGCCCAAAAGCACAAGGTGTGCAATACTCAGAGACATGGCCAAGGTAAGAAAGGCTGAAAGACGACCACCACTGAACAAGACACACAAGCTGAAACGTCAAGACTGGGCCAAGAAATATCTCAAGACTGATTTTTCTAAGGTTTTATGGACTGATGAAATGAGAGTGAGTCTTGATGGGCCAGATGGATGGGCCCGTGGCTGGATTGGTAAAGGGCAGAGAGCTCCGGTCCGACTCAGACGCCAGCAAGGTGGAGGTGGAGTACTGGTTTGGGCTGGTATCATCAAAGATGAGCTTGTGGGGCCTTTTCGGGTTGAGGATGGAGTCAAGCTCAACTCCCAGTCCTACTGCCAGTTTCTGGAAGACACCTTCTTCAAGCAGTGGTACAGGAAGAAGTCTGCATCCTTCAAGAAAAACATGATTTTCATGCAGGACAATGCTCCATCACACGCGTCCAAGTACTCCACAGCGTGGCTGGCAAGAAAGGGTATAAAAGAAGAAAAACTAATGACATGGCCACCTTGTTCACCTGATCTGAACCCCATTGAGAGCCTGTGGTCCATCATCAAATGTGAGATTTACAAGGAGGGAAAACAGTACACCTCTCTGAACAGTGTCTGGGAGGCTGTGGTTGCTGCTGCACGCAATGTTGATGGTGAACAGATCAAAACACTGACAGAATCCATGGATGGCAGGCTTTTGAGTGTCCTTGCAAAGAAAGGTGGCTATATTGGTCGCTGATTGGTTTTTGTTTTGTTTTTGAATGTCAGAAATGTATATTTGTGAATGTGGAGATGTTATATTGGTTTCACTGGTAAAAATAAATAATTGAAATGGGTATATATTTGTTTTTTGTTAAGTTGCCTAATAATTATGCACAGTAATAGTCACCTGCACACACAGATATCCCCCTAAAATAGCTAAAACTAAAAACTAACTAAAAACTACTTCCAAAAACATTCAGCTTTGATATTAATGAGTTTTTTGGGTTCATTGAGAACATGATTGTTGTTCAATAATAAAATTATTCCTCAAAAATACAACTTGCCTAATAATTCTGCACTCCCTGTAGAAGCTGATTTCTCCTACATATATAAACAATCATGTTCCTTCTGTCTCTAATCAGGCACGGTGGCCATAAATAAGGGTAGGAACATAAACTGCCCAGTGATTTGACAGAATTGCCCTCGCTCTCAGTTATCTCTTAGATAACAGACAGTGTTATATCAGATGCAGATACAAATACAGCCTGAACCCTTAAACATGCACACATATGGCTTTTAGCTTTACCCACAAGGTCAGTTTCATAAGTAATAGCCCAGCCCTGCAACTGTCTGTAGAAGCTTTACCGATCAAAGATGGTTTACACTTCAAAAGCTTTCTAAAAACAATGATAATAAACCACATTTTCTTAAATTACTATGATTTTCTATCAGTTATATTAACACCAGATTTCAATGCTTGTCTGCATTAAATACACATGCATTTGCTATTAAATGTAACCTTCCTGTTAAACCTCAATAATTTCATTGCATCCAATTGATTTGTTGGTGGAATGACCCAGTTTCCCCACATGAAAATTTCATCTTGAACAAACACGCATGTTCAACACATTGCTGGCAACACAAAATCACTGCACAGGATTAACACTCACACATCATGAAAACAAAAGGCACATCTAATCACACACACACACACACAGAGTCCACAAGGCAATCTAGACATATAGCGCAGACGCCGTCTCCCCTCCCCCTCCCTTTTTCCTCCGTTTCTCCATCCAGCCACCAAATCCACTTAGAGGCCAGTGTGTGACTCGCTGATTGTTTTCTCTGTGGCAGCAGCTGCTCTGCCTCCCTCCTCTGCCTCGGTCACCTAATCAACTGTCAGTCAGCTGGAGAAGGACTGAAGAGGTCGGAGATTAAAATTTCCTTCAGTAATGAACACATCCAAGGTCTCTAATCCTTCAGAGCCCAGCCTACAGATGAATTTAAAGCAAGGATCCATCAGATTTTCATGTCTTTTATTTATACAAATTATGTCAGAGATGTGGAAAGCAGACTCTGCAAAGACTATTCACCAAAAACAAACAAATAAATCAAATAAACAGAAAAATAATGCAATCAGCAAGGCTCACTAGGGCTGGGGTTTGCTTGGATATCCTGTGTTTTTCTGAGAGTAACAAAGGTGGAAGACCTAATCTACAAACAGGAAGTAGCAAGTGGCTTTAGCGATGATGCTGAAGAGCTTTTTTTTTTATTTGAATAAAAAAAACAAAAAAAACCTAACAGACAGCACAGAGTAACCTGGCACTTGATGTTTGGCTTTTGAAATTTCCGGGGTTTGTGGTGGGGGAGACAAACAAACTCAAAAAGCCTGAATGGAGGTTGCCAATATAGCATGTACTAATGAGGATGATTGTACGAGCATGAACCACATCTAACCTGTATCTGTGCTCATTTTTATTCAGTTCAGACACACAAACAAAAATGTTCATTTTATAATCCTGCTTTTATAGCGCTGAAACAATACGTCATGGGGTATTTTATATATTTGTTAAAAAATTTTTTAAAAGAAGCTACTTAAATATAAATATGCTTATTTTGATAAAAAGCGTATCTCAAGTAGGCCTGCAATGTGCAATAACAATATGACTTGATATAAGTAAACAAATATTAAAGATTTATCGTAAAAACTAATCTAAAACATTTAATTTACAGATAAAATATTACATGGTAACTTCCTCTGGTCTGTTTTTAGCCATCCAGCCACTTTCTGTAATCAGCTGTTCAGCTCTGGAGACATCAGTGTACAGAAATCTGTCGTCTCTTTAATATAATGAAACTAAACTGCACTCCTCTTTTGGAAAAATGAAGGAAAAAAAAAAACACAAACTCAGCAACCATCTTTTTCTAGAAACTATGAAACAGGTTCTCAAAATAAAATCCACAAACCTCTGAGCAGTTTCAAGTAGGAACTATTTACTTTCTGTTGAACTAAACCCAGCTGAACACAACCCATCCCTTTAAAGTGTGCCAAGTGCGTCGCCTATTTGCACACTTTTTGCTTTAGTAAATACACAACTGACACAGACATGCTTAAGCACAATTTTACGCAACAAGGTCAAACGTTTGTTTAAGCTTGAGTGCGTGGCACATGCAAATCACATGACTTTTGTCATGTGATTATGTGCTAACCGGTGTTAGCCAGTAGATCTCATCAAGTTTGTGTAAAACTGACTAAACATCTTTTGTATTTGTTTGTTTGTTTTTTACATCTACATAATCAATGATAAATGCAATCCAACAGATTAAAAATATATTGTATAGTTAAGATACATGGTGTTGCAGCAGATGCAGATTCACATGGTCATTTTTCAAAATGCAGCTATGCAGGAAGATGACATCTGACACGTGATTGTGGACATATGTTATTAGTGTGAGTGTGTGTGTGGGTGTGTGTGTGTTTGCTGAGCGTGTTATGACTCAAAGACCCTTTATTCACCCCCATGTAGCCACAGCGGGCCAGCTTTCACACCCTCCTCAAACTAAATTAAACCCCACTGTTTCCACCTTGATCTAAACTAGACACACACACACAGTCATGCATCTGTCCTGAGCTTGATTTGTACACACTCTCTTTCTCTGGTGGACTTTTAAGCGCCGTGACAACAGCCAACCACAACGCAGCTACTCCGAACCCTCGAGCCAATCACTAGTCTCCCTTCGTTTTTTGCCGCCCAATGAGAGCACTCCCTCCATGGATGGTTTTATACCAACGGCTTTCATCATTGTTCCAGATGAGATTGTAGCTCTGCTGCTGCTCGGCTCTCCTCTTCGCACCAAAGAGCATCTGCTGCCTGAGAGGAAACTGAGAGCTTTTCATTAGCGCCACAGCTGCAGACACGGCAGACTCCCTGATGAATTCATACTGTACGTTTCACAAAAAATATTAACTGTCGCTCCTTCTTCATCGTCTCTGCAAGCTGTTTATCACTCATCCTTGCTACGTTACACTGGTTTCCATCATTTACAGTGTTCATCATGCTTTACAATGTTACAATACATGAAAGTGTCCACTGCTCATTAGGAGAGCAGCACACCATTATATTTGTTAAGGATTCATCTATCAACTCGACATAATCAGTATCTTAAAGACAAAGACAACTAGCAAGCACTGACATTTTAGAAGCTGAAACCTGTGAATATTTTGGCAGTTTTTCAAAACAAAAAGGATTCACTGTAGAGCGAATAAAAACCATTTTCAATTTTTAATTGTCCAGAAAAAAGAGACAAAAATAACCCACATTTAAAGCTGCTGTCTTATATCTTTCTATCTGCTGATGCCATCATTTACTAATGGAGAAAGAGAAAAAAAAACAACCCAGACACAACTGGAGATTTCTTTAGGACAATGTGGAGGCGGATCTAAAAGCAGCACCTGAAGACAGTGAAAACATTTTTCATCACAATAACAGACATTTAGGTGAAAATCCATCTTACCTGATGCACCTCTGTGAAGCTCATCAGCAGTGTCGGGTTATTGTTACCAACTAGCTGCTTATTTGAAAACGAGCGAGCGAGTCTGGCTCCTAGCAACTGCTGCCTGACGGGGAAGGTTGAAGAGGTTACGCTGTCACAAGGACCACAAGCCTGAATGAATGAACAACGTGCAGCAGAGAGAGGAGGAGGAGAAAGTAGAAGAAGAAGAAGGACCGAGCTTTGACCGCCTGCACATCCAAACACTAACTAATTGCTTTATTAACATATAAATAAAAAAAGATGAAAATAAGACAAAGGAAAGGGGAAACACGGGCGGCCATGAAAACACAGCGGCTGCAGGCTTTTGTTGTTGCGGCCAGTGTTTAGAAGCCCAAACAAGACAGACACGAGCTAATGAAGAGCCTAATAGAGAGGACTAAGCTGCTTCATTGGTATGCCTTTATCAGTTATAGGTGGTCATCAAAGAATCAGTTGATTTTTTCCAAATGTTACAAAAAGGTACAAAATTCTCATCAAAATCTTCATCAAAGTCTTCAAAATAACCGTTCAGCTCTAGTTTCAACAACATTGACAAGTACATCTATCAGAAAAAATGATACTTGGATACTGTTAGTACAAATTACTATCAAATTAGATACTTTTTTGCAACAGTATTGATACCAACACTTCTGTGTTCACCTCCTCCAGCTTAAACGGAACTTCAGATAGCCCCTCCCCTCAATAGCAGCTGAACACACATCAATAGTAGCGCAACTAACATGACACTGATTTTTACATCTTTAAGAATTTCAAGAGGTCAGTAAAGCTCTCATGTCAGCAACATTGAAGTATTAAATCTCTATCATAAATATTACCTGCTCAGCATACACATTTAACCGTTAACCTTTTAAGTGTTAACAATTATCTGTTCAGTTACCATTAAGATGATCATTTTAGTCTCGTAAATGTCACAAAAATGGACAATATTCTCTTCAAAATTGTTCAAAGTCTTCAAAATAACCCATTCTGTTTGACCAAAGCCCCCAAATTCTCCCAAAGTCCTTTTACAAAGGATTTCCAGAGGTCAGTAAAGCTCTAGTTTCAACAACATTGAAGTACTAAATAGTTATCATAACTGTAAACCTGAGAGAGGACTAACAGAATAGGTGTTGTTGTGGTAGATTATGTAGCAGAAGAAGATGCACTGACTAGTTTTTGGACATCAAGTAGGATTTATGCTTCTGTGGTAAATCTCCACCGCAGGTGCGTCATAACCACCAACACTTTTAAAACTTTACACCATGACCGGACATGCACCTCCGCAGACATGGTGGGTACATTTCTAGGAAAGCTTTGACCAAATTCTTCTAATGCTGTTTGTGTGTAAAATAAAAAAGCTAAATCACATGTACATGGGACCTGTGAGACAATGTCACTTCCTGCACATGCAACACATGATTTGGTAACTTTGGGCTATTTACAGCAAACTCCAGTACAGGACGATGACTGAACACTGAGACAGAGACGCCGTACAAACTGCATCTATAGATCCCGTGACTAAGGCCACCGAACCACCGGATCCTACCTGCTATATTCGTATTGTGCCGTCCCAGTTTAGAGTCGTGCACCAAAGTAGGACAGGCTGCAGGACAGAGCAACTTTCAGACAACCTTGGCAGAATGACTACGCTTTTATAGCCACACAAAGGAAAGTGAGACGCAAGAAAAGAGGCATGGAAGAAAATGTGACCAAGAAGAAAATGAGGGCAAAAAGAAAGACTGTTAGGACAGGAATAGTTTACATTTTTTTACACTGATCTCAGCAAGACACCTTTGACTGTTTTTCCTTTCAGAAACACAGAAAACCTGAATTTCTGACTAAGACTAAAAATCATGTCAGGGGTGTTAAACTCATTTCAGTTCATGGGCCTCACAGAGCCTGATTTAATTTTAAATGGGCCAATTCTGTGAAAGCATTGCACAATAACTTGCATTTTTAAAAGAACATTTTTCTCTAGTAGGAATGTGATCAGGACCAGTACTTACAGTACCTTTTGAACTGCTCAAAACACAAATCTACTTGTTTTTATTGTAGGGGTTTTTCTTAGTGTTCTCAGAAAAAATGACACTCAGATACTAACTGATCTTGAAATTTACTATCAGATTAGATACTAATTTGCAGGTATCGATAAAAACAACTCTGTGATAACCGCCTCCATCTGAGCAGTCATCTGAAAGTCACATGGCCCCTCCCTTCACTAGCAGCTGAACACATCAACAGTAGTCAACAGTTAACTTGACACTGATACCCTGGTCTTTATGAAGAATTTCAAGATGTCACTAAATCTTTCCATTGTTTTAACAACATAGAAGTATTAAGCAGGCATCATAAATATGAATATATATTATGTGTATGTATATTAATATATTAATGTTAACTTGTCATTAAGGTAGCAGCCAGCAGCTATGGCTAATTATAGAATAATAACATTATTTGTGGGTTTAGACAACAATTGTTATGTTAATAGAAAATATTAATTAAAACAATAACACAATTATTTGTGTCTAAAGAGTACTATGTTTCTCTAAATCTCCCAGACTGAAGCTAAGGAAGGTCTACCAACAACTACACAGACACAGTGCCAGCCTGCCTTAACAGGTATTTGATCAGCAACAAAAATACAGTCACAAGTAGGGCTGCACGATTAATCGTTAGAAAATCGCGATCTCGATTCATACTTATGTGCGATCTCATTTCCAAATGACAACGATTTAAAAAAAAAAAAAAAAAAAAAAAAAGACGATGACGATTGTACCGCATTTTGATCCGGGACGTACTCTGCATGAAAACAAGCGCTCACTCTTCCTGCTCAACAAATGACAAGGGCGGAGCCTTATACCACGTGATACAGAAGCTGTGCCGTGTGATGCTAAAATTAGCAGGGAAAAAAAACAACGGAGAGCACGTCAGGGATGACGAGAAAGTGACAGGAAGAAGAAAATCCGTCCCGGTCAACCACCCAAACATCAATAACGGGAACCTTATACAGCGCTTCCCTATACGCGTCGAACTCCCGCAGGCACAAAGAAATTACGGAGGCTATCACTTATCACCTGACCAAAGATATGGCTCCCATCAACACTGTGCAAAACGAGGGATTTAGGAAAATGATCAACACCCTAGACAAACGCTACACAGTGCCGTCCCGCAACTATTTTTCTATTGTTGCGCCACCTGCTCTATACACACAGCGTCGAGCAACGGTGGAGACAGAATTTCAAGCAGTACAACATTTTGCGGCAACGACAAAACGTGAGACATTTGTTGTTTTTATGTTTATTTATTGTTTTTATGTTCAGTCTAAACTGTTACGAAGTTGATGTGCAGTTAATAAGTGCAATAAATATTTATACTGGAAAAGAAAATCGTGAGAGAATCGTGATCTCAATTCTAAGCCAAAAAATCGTGATTCTCATTTTATGCAAAATCGTGCTGCCCTAGTCACAAGGCTGTGGCTAAATTTACATAAACCAGTACTGCTGTAATTTTCTTTTTTAAAAATGATTTCTCTTAATTTTGGCTTTTTTAACTCTGTGGTATTGAAAATAGCATTGAGTACTGAGTATTTCCCTGGGTGCAGGTTTTGATTTTGACATTATAGTGCTGTGACAAGCATGCTCTGTAAACCATCTTCTTAAAATGTTTACCTGGGGCATAATCAAGATTTTAAGAAGCAAAAACCATAATTCCAAGAGAAATACACCCGTTGCTCCACTCCCTGAAAAATATGACAGCATTAAGCGTTCTTTATTTTTTCCTCATTTAATGAATAGCTCATGTATAAAACAGATGAGGGACAGCCTGAGATGTCTTGAGATAAATAAGTGTGATTTCTTATCTTAGTTTTTTCACAGTCATTCAGTCTACATGTAGCTGCAGTTTTTTGGAATCGGTAGGAAATTTATGCAATGTTTGGTGACCAGAAGAAGCGTTGAGTGTTGAGAGAGCGGCAATCCAGCAGCAAGGATCCCGACTTCATCAAACTGAAAGCGCCACACCCAACTCTGGTCACAGACTGCTTTGTTCTGGCTCTGGCCACTACTGTCTCTTTCTCTCTCTCACACACTGCCAACAGCATACTGCAACAAAGCAGTGGCAGACAGCAGGTCACATGGTTGTCCTGCCTGCTTGTCGTACTGTGCATGTATTCAAATTCCTCTCGCATGTATATCGGCTGCCAGCTCCCTTCAGCAGGGCGTCATTTGGCTACGACTCCCGACCCGCAGCCGAGGCCGCAGTGACTGAAGCCAGACTCTGCAGCCTGCAAACTAACTGACAGAACGAATATGAAACAAGCACTTATTATAGATGGTAGTTCAGCATTTAGGGAAGTGACACAAGCGTGGAATAACGCAGCCCCCCTTCAGTCTGTAGGCACCATGTCAAAAACATTTAAAAAGCGAACCACTGACACACAAGTGAGATGTGACATTATCGACTGCCTCGGAACCCCAAAATGACACGGTGCTAATTGCAGAGGGGGGCAAGAGTTTTTCTTACTACTGATTTAACCTCACAGGCATTTTCACAGGCAGAGTCTGGCAGACTTTAGGGGAGAGTGGCTGGCTGAGCTAGATCTGTCAATCTGGGCAGCGACTCCATCAATCTGGTGTTAACACAGTGAGACAAACAGTGCAAGCATCAGCATCATGAGCAGAGCTAAAACACACGGCAGGGCCTAATACTGGCCACCTGAACTCACTCGAGGGCTTTAAGTGCATGTTCAACCATTTTCAGTTGCTGCTTATAACTTCATATGAGCATAATAATAATAATAATAATAATAACTGAAGGAATTTGAGATTTTTCAGCATTTCTGGATAACTTCCTCTGAGGTGCGTCCATTGTTTCCAAGAGCTGAGGTTTGGATTCTGGCTCCCCTCAGCTGCTTAACACATAAACTCAATAAAACAAACAAACAAAAAAAGATCAATGTGATATTTTATGGATGACTCCAAGGAAATGGCCTTTAGTCGCCCTACTAATCTACTCAAAAGCCATTTGAGCTCTAACACAGTGAACTTGCAATCTTAAGAAATGAATGGAACTAATGACTGACAGACCACTGTTCACTTAAATGTATGGTCTGGGGTCATGTGGATCATGTGAGCACTAAGCCACACAGAAGTGGACAAGGAAAGGGAGACAAACTGGAAATGTTCACAGGGAAATTCCACTTTCATACAATTTGGGTTTTATATCAGTTGTGATAACTCTGCTCGCTCCCAGTTGATAATCATGAAAGAGGGTAAATGGCACCAATATTAACACAGTCCTATAGGATTTGTTTATAGGTTTTATGTACCCAAACTGTCAATTGTGATGGATCTTTTCAGAGAACATGTTTCCATTTCATCTTTAAATGGCTCAACGCGCCTTTACAAAGTATGCAAACAGTTTTAGAGATAATTACAGCATTTGAGTGTACTCACTACAGGCATAATTTCCAAATAAAGTGGTTAAGATAATCTGTGAACCAGACTCATTTGACTACTTGCGTATTTCGCCCTGCTAAGCAAAAGCCATAAAGTACAGTAGAAAATGCTACTTTAAAGATACCACAATTATTTTCTTAACTGTATGTGACGTAAAAGACGTCCTTTACTTTTACATTTTAATGCTCGTTAGCGTTTTGGTTTTCTGGCATACAAATTCAGTGTTTTGATCGTTCTATTCACAGAAATAACAGCCAGCTGAAACTGTTGCACTTGGTAAATGATTTTAGGAGAATTAAGAGAGAGAAAATGATACATGTGTGCATATATACTTGAATATGCAGCAGTCTTTAATATAGGACTTTAGCACAAACTCAGACAGCAGTATCTTATCTCCTGTCCCAAATTGTTCTTTGTAGTGGTTCAGTCCACAGGGAGTAAACTAAAACTCATGATATAATTCATTGGAGGCTGCCAGCTGCATTATTAGGACAGGTCTTTACTGGAGCCAGGGACAAAGCAGTTTAGCTAAACGTAACGTGTAGCTGGCGAGGATCAGCTTGAGTTCTTGTGGTAAGTGACACTGTTTCCAGGTTCTTGGGCCAAGTCACATTCTCTGTGGTTAGTTTTTGCAGAACTGCCAAAAACCTGAAGTTCCTCCAATGGCTACTTGAAGCTGTTTCCAAAACTGAATAAATCCCATTGACTCCCAGGCTAAAATGCCAAACTTTAGAGGTGAAATAAACACTTTTACAGCCTGGTATAAAAATGGTTTTGGTCTGTTTAGCCAATTTCACTCACTGTGACTGTTGGGTAAAGCTTAAAATTGTAAATTATTATGGGCAGTCCACTGTTGGTGATCGATGGGTGACAGTAGATAAAAACACTGAGCTGCTTGGTTTCTCTGATACGCAGGTTTTGTTTTAAACCTGTTTCTACACAAGCCTTATTTAGCATCCTATTAATCAGCCTTAGCTGTCCCCAAGTCTACCCTCTCATGCAGTAGTTGACAACACGCTGACCACACACAGCTTTTAAAGTCAGAGTTCCACCGAAAATTCCTCGTTATATACCATAAATATACTGCCTTCAGAAACTAGTAGAGACATATAAGGGTAAGAGACAGGGTCTTAATCTGCAGAGGGAGTCTCACTGCTGGCTGATTTAAAAGGAATCCTTCAACATGTATCAACGCCTAAACTCGCTCACTTAATGATCCTCGTTCCCTGTCAAAGTCTCTCTTGCTGCCTCTCCATCTGTAACCAGCTAGGCAGGATGGAGGGGAGAGGTGCCGCTGGCTGCTCTTTGCCCCCGGGCAGTGCCAGGGGACTGATCCATGCCCTCACCGGCTGCTACCTACTGTAAGAACCACAATCAAGTGTGCCTATTCTCTATGTCAAAATAAGCCCACCAATAAAACCAAGACGTGTTTATTTCCACAAGGCGAATACTCGTTAAATGGTGCCTAAAGCAGTGACAGCCATAGCATGAGGTTAATGAATAATACAAAGGAGATGTGAGAAGCGATAATGGATGCAGAAATCCACGGAGAGCCGGGCTTTGAGCAGCTGTAGGAATAACAAACAGCGGAGCCCCCACCAAGAAACAAGCCATGTTGGAATCAAAAGGACTTCTGCTATCATGCTAACAATCTGCACCACTGACACTTTTTATACTGCAGTAAATCCTTTCAAGAAGCTTCTGGAGAAAACAAAAGTGAAAGGTATTTTAATCTCATCAGACAGCTGCACAAAAGAGAGGTAGGAATTCTCACCGGCTGTCTCTTTGGTTTGGACGCAGCTCCTTTGAATGTTTTTCTCTAAATAACACCTAACAAGTAAAATGCGCTCGTGAATTAACCCCACCTGCAGATGACGGACGTAATAAAGGGATAAACGTGTCTGTGTGGGGATTATTTGTTGGATTCAGGAGTTTGTGAGAAGGACTTCAATCAATGAAATGAAGCACTTAAAGACTCTGTATCTGACAGCATCCACGCTCTTAACAAGCCAGCTTCTGTCTTCACGGTGCACATGTGTGACAGAGGTCAGCAGGTCACAAGGCGGCCTCAACTAACAGCAGAAGTGTGACAGCAATCGTGTTTGACTGAGTGATCCAGCCGGCTGGAGAAAATGTGCGACTGTTTATTTTAATGCACCCGTGTGCTGGTGTATGTAAAAATGAGTTTGTTAGGAGCAAATTGAAGGACACAGCAACATCAGATGCACGAGACTACAAGCTAAACCACCACTGATAACAGGATTTACACAATCAATACTCTGCCAGTGCTACATTGTATCTTCCTTCAAATCATTTTGGGAATAAGACAGATTAGCGAAGGCATTAAAGAAAGCCAAGACAGTCTTCTTTATATAACATTTTAAAATGTCTTTAATCTCGTGGCATGAGTATGTCGAATCTAAAATGAAAACGTCAGCGTCTTCCAGCATACACTCCTTCATCAGGCAGTGAAACAGATTTCGTAAAAGCACCGGGTCTATTCTAGTGGTGTTCCACCAACACATTGTGGCAACAGTGGATGCACCACCAAGAGGAGGTCTCTTCTAAACATGGATCGAGTGTAGGAGTTTAAGAGGGGGTTAACACAACAACTAAAGCTTTTATTCTAGAAAATAGATAAGAAATGAAGCTTTATAAACTCCTTTTAAGAAGACCAACAAATATGTTGGTCTCTACTACATTTGTGCAGTGTTGGCAAGGATTTCCCTTGCTGCCTTAGGTTTGTTGTAGATGGCTGCGCATAACTGGAGAACCCCAAATGAGATAATGCTTCAGGTTCAGATACAGATGTGCAATCTGCTGACAATACGCAACTGCAAAAATGATGGGGAATAAACAAGCATGTTTCTGCATGTTTGCATGTGTTGGAGTCCCGACTTCAGGTCAGGAGATGAGGCTTGAGGTGAGGAGGAAGAGGATAAGATTTTATTCAGTTGGTGGTCAAGTTGTCTATTTTCTCTATGTGTTTTAATTTTTTTGTTCTCCGATGATAAAATATAGATATGATTTTTCATAACTTGAGTTTACAGGTGCACGCAAATGCCTCAGAGTTCAACATGGGAGTCTATGAAGACTGACACACTTTCGATCTAATCAGGCTAACTTTTTTAACATTTTCTGGACAACAGTTGAGGCCTCGGACAAAACCACAACATGTATTTCTTGCTTTGAACAGACAGCTTTGGTTCTTTCTGGGATAGCGCTATATCTTTTATATTATGAATTTATATCTAACAGATGAAAAAAAACACATTACTTTTTATGTTCATCAGAATCTAATAGTAAATGCAAAACGTCAAACTGTGCACAGACATGCCTCGGTGCTCCACAATGCATCGCAGTGACTGTTTTTTGAACAATGTCTGTGAAGGTTTGTTTCCTCTCACACCACAACCACCACAGTCCATGTGGGTGACACCTAAAATAAAACTGTGAGAAATCTCATACTATAGTTGAAGCAGACAATAGAGGGGTCTAAATACAACGAACACATAAATAAATATGGAATAGTTATCAATTTAAGGCCTTCATATTTTCATTTACATTTGTCTGATCAGGGTTAGAAAATGTGAGGGCAAAACATAACAAAAAAAAAAAAGGTGCATAAACGAGCCATGGCCATGGTAAATAAAATAAAACTAGTGACAACTGAAATCTGACTAGTTAACTGCAGTATCTTTTCAAAATCTTTTTGTCAGCGTGAATCCAAAGATAGATGCCTCACACACACGCATGCACACACACCATTCACACCATTGTGAATGGCTCTATAAATACACCTGCTTAGAGATGCACATAGCTGCTGACATGCTATATGTGGCCTTAACCTCATCCTGATATTGTTTTACATGAAGCCTTGAGTATTGCTGCAGCAGGTTCAAGAATGAGTCAGCACCTCATGCAAGGACAAAGAGGGTCCAGATTGTTCACACAGAAGCTATTTCTCTTCATAAATGTAGTTGTTCACGGACTTAAATCCATTTGAACTGAATTAACTCGTTGTGCTTAAGCTATCAGTCAAACTGTCTGATCAACAGTCTTTTAACGTGCTTATTTATGACAATAACAATAACCAATTTTACGCTGCAGCTGCACAGATTTGACCCGTTTCTTCTTTAAAAATTCAGACACTTGGCTTGGTAAATATTCCCTATTCATACTACCGTATAAGCCTCTCTTTTCTAACCCTTCCTTCACACCTTTCCATTTGCTTTCCTGTTTCACATCAACCAAACAAACTGCAGATGTGAGAGCAATGAACCACAAGACTATGATTTATCCATTTTGCATTAAAAAGTCAAGAAAAACCCAAATCTAGACACATTGGTCCAGAGCCTCAAAACAGCTGTAGAAAATAGATTAAAGACTTCCACTGTTTATGAATTATTGAAATGACTGGTATTGCTCTTTTAGTGCCTTGAGTGCTCTGAATGTGTTGTAGTGTTTATATTAACTTGTGAGGAAAAATAGCCTCAATGGCTGCTCTTCCGCTTTCACAAATGTCTTCATCTGCCACAGATTTAAAAACGAAACATCTCTGGGCCGCTTTGGAGCTCCTTCGGCGCACTCACGAGCCCATTCGCCAGCCAGCTGGAGCTGTCAAAGCAATGTTTTCAGTTCTGCTCTCAAGGGCCTCGCCACTTACATAATGACTTGCATGAAATGTTAACGTCAGCAAAGTTGACACTGCAAAAAAGCAGCATGTTCCTTATCCCGAACCGGCAACGGGGAGAGTGAAACCAGACAGTTGAGCTCAAGAGCACCCGGAGGTGGTGAGAAGTGTTTGTCTCTCCTTGCCTGTCAAAGACGTCCACCCAAAAGTGCTGTTATCTGTTTTCGTGAAAGTGCCATCACTGTGGCATTTCATGCAGATTGCCACAGGGAGCGGAGGAGGAGGGTAGAAGTAGTACTGGGGCTTTTGGAGCTAGTGGATGGAGACCTTGATGGCACCGGTGGTCTGACTGAGGCCAAGCAGGCATGTTTTAACCTGTCAGCTGGTTTGAAATCACCTCATTTTGACTCAGACTCTCACTCAAGCATTATTTTATTTTCATCCTCAGCCCGACTTAACATCACAAAATGGCTTGTACTTTTTGGTATTACATCACACCAATATTTCCTCTACCTGCTCTCTCATTCCAATCTGTAACAGGCTTACAGCTTAAAATCCCTCTTTGGTGTTGACAGCTCTACTTTTGTCGACAAGAGTTGTGTCAGACTTGTTGATCTGATGGATGTGTGTCAAATTAGTGCATTCTTTAGTCACTAAATTGCATTAAAAAGTTGAATTACCTACGTTTCGAAATCAAACCATTCGGAATCTACGATCAGGCCGGAATCAAAGTATGTTTAGACTGAAGGTAAAGCAGAACACTGCTCTAAGTGCACGCTGATCAACAGGACATAATACAGGATCTATACTGAGCCTCGTCCACAGCAGCTGAACATCATCCTGCCCTGCTGTAAAAGAAAAAAAAAGCAGCCATGCCCCATCAGCAGCAGCAGCGTGATGTCAGCAAGCTGAGAGGCTCGCGCTTGACGAAAAAAAATTTCACCACCGAGCGTCATGGAGCTCACAGAGCGCGTTAGCAGGGAGGTAGATGACACAAAAACAAAGCCCCGCAGCTGCAGCTCCAGCAGCCCGTCCTCTGCGACACAGAGCCCGCCCGGGTCAGCGCCTTGTCCGTTTACACCAGTGCGTCACGTTTATCTGCTGCACCCCGCCAGATGTGGAGTCTCGCATCCACCAGCCAACATCTGTAACCGTACCCGCACATTTACTGCATTATGTAAGAAAACAGGGTGACATTCATCCGAGGCGGTGGCAACGGTGGAAGAGAGTGACGTGAGAAAGGTGTAGGGTGTGTGTAGGCATCATAAGGTGGAGGGTATTTTTGAATGACGGTGTGGGTTAAGGTGTCCTGGTGAAACATCTGAACTGGGGTGGCGGGGTGGGGGGTGGACAGGAGGCTGCAGCCGATGAGCTGACTGATCGGGGCAAACAGCAGCTCCGCAGGACGGAGGTTTGGCATTCCTCACCCCGGTGTCTGCTCTTACTGACAGCGGGAGCTGAACAACACAGAGCTGAAAGAAAGGAGAAAAGGAAGGCTTACCTCCTCCACCGTGCCTTCAGTCTGAGCACAGCCCTCCGCCACAGACTGTCCTTTTTGAAGAGGAAGAGCAGACCTCCTCACCAAAAACACCCGTGCTGATTTTTTTTTTTTACCGCAGGGAAAAAGCCGCCGTCGTTAACAGAGCGCGTATCCGGCTGCTCAAATCTCCAAAATGTGCCGCAGATAAGATCCGGTCCCTCTGTCCGTGTCGTACTCCCGGCAGCTTCTGTTTTGGGTGCTCCCGTCACGTCTGCCCTCCTCCCACAGCAGCTCCTCCAGCTCCTCTGTGCTCTCTTCTCGCTCTCTCTCCCTTTTTTTCCTCTACGAGCCGCGGTGCTGTTACCGCGCGTGGACTCGCGCTTGCGCGTTCACGTACACCGTAGGATGGGCGCTTTATAGCAGTGATGCTGGTGGGTGGAGGTGGGAGACTGCTGTGAACCAACAGCGATTGTTTTCACGTCAAGACCTGAGCAATAAAAGTAGTTTTTGTTAGTTAGTTTTTTTCTGAGAGGAATTAACGTGTTGGCTCTGAGAGTGTCACTCAGATCATGACGTGCTGAGGGGTGTGGCCAATACTGACACACCCAATATACACACACAGGAAGATGCATAAATTGGAGTAAAATATCTTTGTACTTCTGGAAGATTTACGACTGAATTTAGTGGAGGTTTTTACAGTATGGTGTTTTGCATTAAGCCAGTTATAAAATGACCAATATACAAATCAGTACTACCTGCAGAATCAAGTACTTATTTTGAAGATGAAATCCAAGCCAAGGCTTACCTTATTTATTTAATACAGATCACTGAAATGACACAGAAAGCTTAATTTTACTGTCTGTTTTCTATTATTGTTTTATAGATGCAATCATGTAATTCTTATCGACGCGTCAGATTAAAAATCTTTTGTTTTTCCAAGACTGACTGGGCCAAAAGGGCAGCAGAGAAATAACCATTAAAAATGAAGAAAGAAACAAACACAACTGACTCACAATACAAGCAAGTGAACGCAGGTCTATGTCTGGGCCTTGATGTGCTTCCAGCTTCCCAGTGTGTCCTTAGTAGAACTGACTTTACTGACATGTTTCTATTATTTTGTGCATGATTAAAATATGCCACCAAAGATCTATTAGACAACGAGGCTGAATGTGTTGTGGATATCTTACATCCTTCTATGTGGGATAAACCAAATGTTGAGTGTGGAAAAAAACAAACAAACCCAAGGGCTGTCAGGGACTTTTTATAGTGTAGCATGAGTGTATCATTGATTTAATTACCACTTGCTGTCAGAGACATGTTACCAAGAGACCTAATTATGTGCAGACATTCTTGTGTGATGCCAGGATGGATTCACATCTCTCACGACCTGTTCTGTGACATCTCAGGCACTTCCAGTGTTGTCTTTGGGCTGTTTAGAGAGCCTCAGCGACGTCTCCGATGTCTGTCAGTCTACCACTTTGGGCCAAGACAAAACATCTCGGCATCAGTTTGATGGCTGGCCGCAAGCATTAATGATCCCCAGAGGATGAAGCCTAATGACTTTGTTGATCCCTAATACTTTTTTGAGCAGAAACCCCTGTGTGCTTTTCTTTTTGGTTAAAAGTTAAGTGTCTTAACTAGTAAATGATTTCCTTGATGATGATATTTATTGGCTGCACATATGTTGTACTCAGGGACAGTTTAAAATATGGGTGTGGACACCAAGGCATCAAACACTGATTTTGAACTACAACTCACAATGAAAGCTGAAGGCAGGGGCGCCACCAAGGGGGGGGGGGGGGGGGCAAGGGGGCACTGCCCTCCAAATTTGCTGACATTACCGGTAAGTTACTCCATTCTGGGAAAGTGAATGTTAAGCTACTTCCACTATGAAAAAATTCCAGAGGCACCCCTGGCTGGAAGCTGTTTTTTTTGGGGGGGGGGGCAAAACTGATCATAAAATAGTGTGATGTGATGTTATCAGTCATAGGAGTCGAGCATAAGGCCTGGGCCAGAATCAGCACAGCAGTGAATCCAATACATTTTGGAGTTTTAACTGTAAAAGTTTTACAACTTTTCCTACTGGTAAAGTAATAGATAAACAATGAACTGATAGAAAAGTTGCTTTTCCCCCCGCTGTTTTATTTGTGTTTTTTTTTTTACAGTGGGTCAAAAAGAGGATATTGTCTGTGAATTAATAATAACTTTGCTTTATAATAGGACAGTCTGGGCGATGAGCTTCCAGAACGTTTCACTGTAATTTAACACATTTATTTCCTTAAGCCCAATGAGCGGCTTCTTTCATTTACTACAGCAACACTTATTAAAATTGAACATCTTTCTTATATTATGCTATATTATATATTTTAATATAAAGCTCCTTGAGGTGACTTGTTGTGAGTTGATGCTATATAAATAAAACTGAAGTGAATAAAATATTAAGATGTAACAGGGAGTAAAAGTGTAATTCGATTTCTTTACACTGACAGAAAACAGATTTTCACTGCTTAAGATCAAAGTGGGCTGTATGTGGCCTACAGTGTAGAATCAGTTTGACGTCCCTAGTCTTCACTGGCAAGTTTAGTTAGCAAGATACAGCCATAAACTGCACAGACACAATACCAAGGAGCACACTGATTAAATACTAGGATTTCACTCACCTCAAACTTCCGTTGAGTTAGTATAGAGGGGAAAGTTATCTAATGGGGGGTGAGGACTGTTTTTGTAGCAGGTTGTGCTCATGCTTTTGAATGCTCTAAAGCTGGAAATTTCAACATAGCAGTCTTGACCTCAAGTGGCCACTAGAGGAACTGCAGTTTTTGGGACTTGGTTTTTGTTGTTGTGTTTTTAGGCTGTTACTTGGTTGTACCTACATTATTTCGTATAATACTTTTCTTTTAAATGTAAAAACAAACAAAATGTGTTTACTGCTAAATGATAAAGAAAATAATTAAGTTAGTGGTTGGAATAGATGAAAGGGCAAAGAAGCGATGCAACTGTGACACCGGTAACAGCGGCATTTTTTCATTTCCTTTTTTTTAAACTTAATGTGTGAAAAATGTCACAATAATTAAGCAAAGACAGAGAAAGAAACTACAGGTTTTTATCAAAGTCACAGATCACCATGCTTTATCATAATCATCTGATCTCCTTTTCCTTCCCTGATAAACATTTTGATTTTCTAAGCCTTTGTAAATCTTTTCAAACTAATCCTCACAGCACAGAACACAGAAAAACCTGTGCTTTCTAAAACACCTGTGCACATGTGGACAGAGCCATACCTCAAAAAACACCTAAAACTCTCAACATAGTGGCATCAGATTAAGGAAATGCATGTGTCTGTTATCAGTTACATATGTTTCTGTTTATATTACCTCTCTTATATTACCTAAACCTCTGTAATGCACGCTGAAAAGCTAAACTGTATCTGGTAACCTCAGTACATGGATCCAAAGTTGCAGTGAATTTGGAGGATTTGTAATTTGTTGAAGCTTTTAATAACAACAAACTGATCAAGTATTGGTCCCTGGTCGCAGCCGTTGGAATCAAACAATAAATTATTGTCAGAGTTATAAAAAACTCGGAGTATACCGGAGCATTTCTGCTACGTCATTATAAGAATTAATCACAGGTTTTTTTCTTCTTTGAGGCGTGTGATGACAGCGGGCTGGCTGTAAGTCAATACTGGCTTCACACAACACACCTTTGTGTCATGATGGATTTGTCATTGGAAAGGTCACTGTCGTTTCATTTTCGTTTCCACCGCAGGGGTGTTCAGTGAAATGTAACTCCTTTTGAGGTACGGACACACCACACACAGTAAATCTTTGAGAAATCTTATGAGAGAAGATTTAGCAGCCGATCTCAGATAAACTGCTCCAGCGCTGCTTACTCTTGACAGATAATACCTTTGCTGGCAGGGAACTAACTCTCTTTACATTCAATATGTGTGTGTGTGTGTGTGTGTGTGTGTGTGTGTGTGTGTGTGTGTGTGTGTGTGTGTGTGTGTGTGTGTGTGTGAGGGAAGAAAGACAGATCACATGCACTTCTGTAGCGGGTTTGAAAACATCCCACCTGTTTTTCACAGGATCGGTTTCCAGCCCGGTGACATATTTACCAGCCAGACATGTTGAAAAGGAAATCCTCCCCTCGGCCCTGAAAGCTGGAATCCTACTCCGTGTCGTGGGGCCCTCTGCTCACGCATTCAGGCTAGCGTCAGCGTCCAAAATGACAGTAGCTCGACATTAAATTAGAGGATCAGGAGCTGAGCGAAGAGGCCGGGGTGATGGAGACAGTCGACTAGAAACGTTTAAATGGAGGGGAGTTTAGCCAGGAGGCCGACAGGGCTCTACTGACATGAGAAACCTGAGATAGGATGAAGAAAAAAATCAGTATCCTCGGGAACAGAGGAGACAGTAACAAAGACACCTCTTGCTATTTGACACTTGGAAATTTTTCTATTTAAAACAGGGTGAAAATTGGCCCCGTCTCACAGTGGCAACATCTGTATACCAGCATGAACACACACAAAGCAAATAACATATATTTTAGTTCAAACTAATGTTTTTTATATAAAATTTATAAAAGACGGGAATCCACTCTGTTTGGGTTTCCATTAAAGTCCTATTTTTACAGCCAACCTGATGATTTTTTTTTTGATTTTTTTTGCACTTTTACATCTGACTGAAATAAGACTGAAAGTGCTGAGTTGTGGTGGCCACAAAGAATGACGTAAATGTTGTTAAATATTCTGTCTGGTGAACAATTATTTCCCATACAGTATATCTCAAATGTGTTCTGGGGAAATCTTCCAGTCTCACACCCACCTGATATGACACACTGTCTAATACCTGTCTCATTTCCCAGCCGTGCAAATAAGTCGGGCATCCCGTCTTTTCATAATCTCCTTTTAATTCTTTCTTTGTGTCACAGTTAATAATATCTCATGATGTGACTTTTATGACTCATGAAACTAAAAAAAAACACTGCCGGTCTTTACCTCATACTTTTTCTGGGAAATTCGTGGATGGAAGCATAACTGGATGAAAAACACGAGATGAATCAAGTTAATCACAAAATAATCCCTGGTTGTACTGAAGCACAACGGAGAGAGAAGGAAAGAAACTACAAGCTTTCTTTAACAACATGGTTCACCATGCTTTACCCAGATGATCCACTTTTACTTTTCTACACCGAAAACAATCATAAAAATAATCAATAGCATTAGCCTGTTAAGTTTCCACAGAAATCTTCTCAAAGTAATTCTTGCATCTTTGAAATGAAGATAAAAGTTTGACAACAGAAAATGGGTTATTAAAATAAAAATAAACAATTTTAACTTCTGTTTTCAGGGGTTTTTTTTCAATCTTTAACTTATTAAACTAATAATATTATTTATTCATACTTAAACATTTTATTTTATATACCTGTACACGACTTCTCTAATAACTAGGGTGGTGAATATAGAAAATGTTTGCTAGCTACCTTTGCTAATATTAGCCTGCTCACTAAAATGTTTTAGCTAAGATTTAATACAGCGATATACGACAATACATTTAAGTTGCAACAGACCATATACACCAGCCACTTTGTTAGTTAAACCTTGTACTAGTACCAGGTTGGACACATTTTACCTTCAGGAGAGACATAACTCTTTTTGGCACAGATTCAGTAGGAAAGCATTCCTCTGAGATTTGAGTTCATGTTCACACAATAGCATAAAAATGCTGAAGGTTTGCTCTCTGCACCGCCGTAATGCACATATCTTATCCAAATATCCAAATTCTGGCCCTACCATCTAAATGTCGCAGCAGAAATCAAAATCGAGACTTGTCAGATCAGAAAAGGTTTTTATGGTCTTCTGTTGTTAAATTTTATGAGCCTGTGTGAATTGTAGCCTCAGTTTCTTCTTGTTTCCTGACAGGAGTGGTACTTGATGTTGTTTTCTACTGCTGTAGTGCACGCGCTTTAAGCTTATGTTAAGATCTTCAGAAGTACTGACTGATGGAGTTTTATGACAAATGTTTGGCTAGCTTTTAGCTACCTGTGTTTTTATTTAAGCTAGCTGCACTGTTCTCTGTATTGCTTTGTGCCAAATGACTTACACAAAGTTTAAATCTTTGTTACCAGTTCTTTACACTTACATTGTAACTTATTTTACTAATACTTCTAGACATATATTGATTTATGTTTATGACTTGTCTGATAAGCTTTTAATTTTGTAGTACTTTCCCAAATGGCGAATCTTTTTCTGGAATGAATGAAAAATTCCCACAATCTTAGATACACCTGTCTCACACCTGCCTCAGTCCTGACTCCTTGGGCATCCCACCATTTCAAAATCCCTTACGAATTTTGCACCGTGTGACTGTTTCCGGATTATGTCTGATGATCAGTGCTTCATGACTCATGAGATTAAGAACAAAAATAGAACAGAGCTGAAAGGTAGATTCAGAGGGCCACCATGTTTCCTGATGTCTGGGAAATGTGGGGAATAAACCACATGCAGATATTTTGGAAGATCTAGAAAATCTGTCACCAAATACACTAAGAGATGTGATGTGATAGTAGTGGAGTGGACCTAATTGCAAAATGCAGAGACAGTCGAGACAAAAACAAGTCTTTGTTGGCAAAAAGAGCTAAAATTAAAGATATAGATCAAAACAGAACATGGGAGCTGAAAACAAAAAGAGATCAAGCATAACAAAAGACCAAAGGAAAAAAATTATTTACACAAATTATGTTTTTCCTTGTTTGTCTGTTTGTGACAGCATGATTTTAATTTTACTGGATAAACTAAATAATACATAAAATTAAATATACAACAAAGACTAAAAAGATTAATTGCCACAGTTCAGGATAAAGTTGTAGAAAACCCCTGTGATTTGTGTATATAGACTGTTCCACGGACCCCCTCTAACCACTGCTAAGATGGTACATTCCTCCCATCCCTTGTTTGTGTTTGCGCTGGTCCACCTTGATAGCGCTGGTGGAGCTGGGCTGTTGTACTGAACATGTGTAGTGCGTGTGCGTGAATGATAAGTAAGTGCCTTGTATTTGTTTGTTCTATGGTTGTAACTTATCATATACTTAGCTATGTACATTGGGTGATGCTTAGTAGAGTTTTCCAGCTGTTCGTGTAGCCACGAGACACTGTATATTCACGCTGATTTGACCAAAATGGCGCTACCCTTGTGAACTGAGCTGCCCAAAGTAAAGATGGAGTCTATCCCTGTGCAGCAGCCCATTTGTGTCCACCAGGGGGTGGTGTTTAGTCATTTCTGTTCAACCCTTTCTGTATTATTTAGACCAGTTTGGTTGACTTTAATTGTTTGCTAATTGTAATTTCTGTTATTTTACAGAACCACACACACACATATACATATACTCACACGAATTCACTTCTGGAGATGTTTGGATTAAAAGAACCCTAATTATCATTGCTGTGGACCCTCTCTTTCATCATATAAGTCACCTGTGCCTTCTGACCGAGGATAGGAAAATCCTGCTGTAATTTGCCAGTCTATTAAGCACACACATGTCCAGTTCAAGTGGTCCTTCGAGCCGGATTAATTACAGCATTTCCTAACATGGCGGCATCCCAATATGATGAAGAACAACAAGGTGCCCGGCAAAGGAGACCACATAGGGCTCCAAGATATCTGGATGACTTCATCTGGACCTATCCCCCACAGCCGACTAACCCAGTTCCACCGAACACTAACGCAGCTACTCCAATACACCAAATCGCTGGCATCGATGGCTCACCAGAGATGGAGAGAATAAGGAGGATGGAGCAGTGTGTTACCCAGGTACAGGAGCAGATGAGGGAGATACAGAGCGCTATACAAGTGTCTTTGAACTTTGGCCAAAGAACCCCCCAAGTACAGTTACAAACCCAGGTCCGGAGCCATAGTATGCCTTTACTAACTGTGGATAATAATCCTACACAAGCTCCTCCTATGGGCGGACTAGAAAACATCCCCCCCATATCTCCAGTAATACCTGGCCCTCAGTTTCATACTGTACAGCAGACCTCCCCTTCCACAGCTCATCATGTTGATAACCCTCAAATATTACAGTCAACAGCTCCTACTCTCCCTGTTAACCGACCTATTCCTCAGCCCCCTCTATACGTCCACTCTTCCATGACATCAGCTGCTCAGCCAACACCAGTGGTACCCCGGTCTGCATCTACAGCAACAGAACAGCCACATCCTCCCTGGTATCAGCAAAGAGACCTGAATTGGCAGTCATCAACCCCACAGTGGTCTGTGCCACACAGTGCTGCTCAGTTTAGTATCCCTGGCACTATGCAGTACCCTGTCACGCTGCCGCCTGGCATGCCCTCTCCAGGCTATCCACTTTGGACTTCAGGCCCACCTCTCAGTCAGCCATACGTTACACCAGTGCTGCCACCTGCTGTTAGCTCACAGTATACCTATCGGCATCCTGCTCCAGCTGCACCTGTCAGTTCACAGCATGATGTAATTCAGAGCAGCCCACAACACTCCTCATTTCTGCTTTCCTCTCAGAGACCGAACTTGATGGAGATGGCTATTTCCTCTTCTTATGGCATCCCAAAACCCAACCTGATCCGCTTCACCACAGGAAAAGAGAGTGATTTCCTGCTACTGAAGAAAGGTCTGGATGGAGTTTTGGGACCACACCCACACCTGTCTGAGGATTACAAATTCCAAGTACTTCTGGATCATCTAAAGTTTCCTCCTGCGTTTCAGCTTGCAAAGAGGTATGTGCATGACACTATGCCCTTCAGTAAAGCAATGCAGGCTCTACAGCAGCGCTATGGACAACCACGCCAATTAGTCCAAGGTGAAATTAACAACATTTTGAGAGCTCCCACAGTGAAAGCTGGAGATGCACAGGGGTTTGAAGACTTTGCTCTATCAGTTAGTAGTTTGGTGGGACTACTAAACTCCATGGAAGGAGCTGCTAAGAGCGAACTAGAGTGTGGTTCCCATGTGGACAGGCTTTTGAGTAAACTCCCTTTCTCCTATCAAGACAGTTTTGCTGAATATTGTCTTGCAAAGGGCATCTTGCGGAGTGACTCAGCTAACACCTATACTCTCCCTGACTTTGCACAGTGGTTGGAGAGGAAGTCACAGGCCATACAGATATCACGAAGGGCTACAGAAAGCTACATATCTGATAAACCCCGCTCAGATCGTAGAGACAAGTCATCACGACCATTAAAGACATCCTCATCAGTCTACTATGGCACTGACAAGCCTACAACACCGACGGCTAATACCACTTCAGCCCCTACTGACAGTAAAGAACCTATGAAAGGGAAGAAAAGAGAGAAATTCAAGCCCTACTGCCCCTTCTGTAGCAGTACAGAACATTACTTGAGTTCCTGTTCTGACTTCAGTAAGCTGAGTACTACACAGATTATTACATGGATTAATGACAATAAGAGATGCTGGAGATGTGGTCGGAGTCACCAGCCTGACAGTTGCAATCTGAAGAAACCTTGTGCCACCTGTGGAGAACAACACCTGCAGATCCTTCATGAAGCTGCCTCTCGCCCAAACAAGAGTATCCTGACATTGAGTACAGCCTCCAGCATGGTGTATTTGGACCAAGTCACTCATTCAGGCAGAGTCATGCTTAAAGTGGTCCCAGTTACCCTCCACAACAATGGGCGATCTCTGTCCACCTATGCCATTCTTGACGATGGATCAGAGCGGACTATTGTTTTATCTGCAGCGGTTCATTACCTGCAATTAAATATCACAGAGGAGTCCCTCAAACTACGAACCATCAGGCAGGAGGTGTCACAGTTACAAGGCGCATCGGTTTCTTTTGAACTGAGTGCACCCAGCTCTCCCCAAATCAAACATCACATCAGACGTGTTTTCACTGCTAAAGAACTTAATCTGGCAAAACAATCCTGCCCAGTGGACATACTCCGTCAGAGATATCCACATCTGGCCGACGTTCCCATCAAAGCATTTAAGGATGTGCAGCCTATGCTTCTTATAGGCTCAGATAATGTCCAGCTCATCACCCCTCTGTCACCTGTCAAAGTCGGTCCACTAGGCAGCCCTGTTGCTGTCAACACTAACCTCGGTTGGGCCATCCAGGGACCAGCTACCTTTCTACATCTACCTACTGAAGCTTCATGTCTGCACACATCCCTGTTACCATCTCCCTCTCAAGCGCTAAGACAGAATGTTGAGAAGCTGTGGCAGTTAGATGTGCTCCCCTTTCGATCAGAGAAAGAGGTAACTCGCTCTAAACAAGACAAAGAGGCACTGGAGTTACTGCAGAAAACCACAGAACGTGTACAGGTGGATGGAGTAGCTCGTTATGCTACTCCTCTGCTCCGCCGCAGAGACTCCACTAAACTACGAACTGACCATGACGCAGTGATGGCTCTCCTTCGGTCCACAGAGAAGCGCCTGATTAAAGATCCTGATCTAGCGGCTGTGTACAATGCAGAAATACACAAACTGGAACAAGCAGGTTATGTAAGAAAACTCACTCCTGAAGAGGCAAACCTCACAGATGAATCCTGGTTCATTCCCCATCATATTGTGCATCATAACAATAAGCCTAGGATAGTTTTCAACTGTTCCTTCCAATATAGGCAAGACTGCCTTAACGATCAGCTGCTACCAGGTCCAACTCTCGGTCCATCCTTAATAGGTGTCCTGCTGAGATTTAGGGAGCACCCTGTTGCTGTGAGTGGGGACATACGAGGTATGTTCCATCAGGTGCGGCTTCTTCCGCATGACCGGCCCCTGCTGAGATTCGTGTGGAGAGATATGGAAAGAGATCGGAGCCCGGACATTTATGAGTGGTGTGTCCTGCCCTTTGGAACCACATGCAGCCCCTGTTGTGCCACGTATGCCCTTCAGCGCCATGTGCAGGATCATAAAGATGGCAATGAACAAGTACTAGACTCAGTGCTGCGCTCATTTTATGTCGATAACTGTTTGCAATCTCTGCCCTTTGCTTTGCAGGCACGACCACTTGTCGATAACATCAGAGAGTTGCTATCTACTGGTGGTTTCGAAATCCGACAGTGGGCAAGTAACTACCCAGAGGCCATTGCTCATCTCCCCTCTGAAGCAAAGTCCCCTACCTGCGAGCTGTGGTTGACTGAACACCAACCAGATCCCCAAGAACCAACCTTAGGCTTGGCATGGCACTGCTCCACAGACCAGATTGCCTACAGATGTCGGCCAGTGGTTCCTCAGGAGTCAACCATGAGAAATATCTACAGCATCCTCGCCTCTCAATACGACCCACTGGGCTTCATCATCCCCTTCACGACCCGGGCAAAGGTTATTGTTCAACGTCTGTGGCAGAATGACAGGAACTGGGATGATCCCATCGAGGGCGAGTTACTCCAGCGGTGGCAAGAGTGGGTGAGTGAGTTACAGTATCTACAAGAAATCTGTCTGCCTAGATGCTACATAGCCCCAGCAACCCAAGAGGGAACTTTCCAGCTGCATGTATTCTGTGATGCGTCAGAGAGTGCTTACGGAGCAGTGGCATATTTGAGATTTAAATCGGCAGAACATGAGGTCCACACTGCCTTTATCATGGCCAGATCACGTGTAGCTCCCCGCAAGAAACTGTCAATTCCCCGTTTAGAGCTGTGTGCTGTACTGGCTGGGGCACAACTGTCTAGACTCCTCCTCAGTGAGCTTACTCTGCCCATTAGTGAGACTACTTTATGGACCGATTCTACCACTGTGTTGAACTGGATCCAGTCCGAATCCTGTCACTATAAAGTGTTTGTAGGTACTCGTATTGCCGAAATACAGGAACTGACTGAGGCCGCCAGCTGGAGGTATGTCCCCTCGGCTTTGAACCCAGCAGATGACATCACCCGGGGAAAACCATTACGTGAGCTGTCAAAACCTAGCCAGTGGATGGATGGGCCCCCCTTCCTGAGACAAGCATCTGAGCAGTGGCCAGCACGACCTACTGTGAGTACAGACACTGAAGATAATACTGAGTTAAAGAAATCAGCTTTCTGTGCCTGTGTCACTACAGATTTGGCACAGTCTGATCCTGCATACAACACCTGGGCTGATTTGGTGCAGGCCACCCACCTGTCTTCTCACGGGGCGGCTGGCCTCCCTATGTCAGCAGCACAACGACTAGAGACAGAAGTTCAAATTCTCAAACAGGCGCAACAAGAAAGCTTCCCTGTTGAAGTACACACCCTTAAATCTGGGAAAGAGGTGTACAAAGACAGCAGACTGAGCAACCTTTCTCCCGAATATGACAGTCAGCTTGGCCTCATACGAGTAGGTGGACGCCTCCGGCGAGCAGAGCAGATGGATGTTGACACTCTGCATCCTATCGTGTTGTCACCAGACCATCCTACTACTCAGCTCATCATCAAAGACTATGATACACGTCTCCTGCATCCTGGCCCAGAACGTGTCTTTGCCGAATTGAGACGCAGGTATTGGATTTTAAGAGGCAGACAGGCCATAAGGAAGCATCAGTATCGCTGTTTGGAGTGTAAGAAGTGGAGAGCCAAGCCTGTTTCACCGAAGATGTCCGATCTCCCTGCTACCCGCTTGCGATTAAATCAGCCGCCATTCTGGTCCACAGGAATTGACTGTTTTGGCCCTTTCACTATAAAGATAGGCAGGAGACAAGAAAAACGGTGGGGCATTATATTTAAATGCCTTACGACCCGCTGCATTCACCTCGACCTTCTCACTGGTATGGACACTGACTCCTTTCTCATGGCTCTGCGCAGATTTATTGCTCGAAGAGGAAAACCCTTTGAAATACTGAGTGATCAGGGCACCAATTTCAGAGGAGGAGACAGAGAGCTGCAGGAGGCATTCAAAGTGATGGAGCCACGACTGCAGGAGAAGCTCAGTGAACAGAGCATCACTTTCCACTTCAACCCTCCGCATGCTCCACATTTTGGGGGAGCCTGGGAACGGGAGATCCGTTCAGTCAAATCTGCACTTCAAGTTGCCCTCAAAGGTCAAGCGGTGCCAGAGGATTTGTTGCTTACTGTTCTTATTGAAGTAGAGGGCATACTTAATTCCAAGCCACTGGGATACGTTTCCTCGGATATTGCAGATGTTGACCCGATCACGCCAAATATGTTGCTCATGGGGCGGCGCGATGCTTCCCTTCCCCAGGCAGTATATGGCACCAGAGAAGAACTTGGAAGGCGAAAATGGCGTCACAGCCAAGTCATAGCGGACCGGTTCTGGACTCAGTTCATTCAGCGCTACCTGCCTGGACTGCAGCCTCGCCAGAAGTGGAACCAGACTACTCCACCTTTGAAAGTGGGACAGACTGTCATGGTGGCGGACTATCAGCTCCCACGGGCTTCCTGGCCCGTAGGACAGGTAACACAGGTGTTTCCCAGCCCGGATGGACAGGTGCGAGTAGCTGAAGTCGCTATTGGGGAACATAAATACCAACGGCCTGTGTCAAAACTTATCATTTTACCTGAACTGTCAGCTGAACGTCCTTAGTTATACTCACATGGGTTTTTGATGTTTACTAATGTGCTATACACATTAGGGGGCGGCTGTAGAAAACCCCTGTGATTTGTGTATATAGACTGTTCCACGGACCCCCTCTAACCACTGCTAAGATGGTACATTCCTCCCATCCCTTGTTTGTGTTTGCGCTGGTCCACCTTGATAGCGCTGGTGGAGCTGGGCTGTTGTACTGAACATGTGTAGTGCGTGTGCGTGAATGATAAGTAAGTGCCTTGTATTTGTTTGTTCTATGGTTGTAACTTATCATATACTTAGCTATGTACATTGGGTGATGCTTAGTAGAGTTTTCCAGCTGTTCGTGTAGCCACGAGACACTGTATATTCACGCTGATTTGACCAAAATGGCGCTACCCTTGTGAACTGAGCTGCCCAAAGTAAAGATGGAGTCTATCCCTGTGCAGCAGCCCATTTGTGTCCACCAGGGGGTGGTGTTTAGTCATTTCTGTTCAACCCTTTCTGTATTATTTAGACCAGTTTGGTTGACTTTAATTGTTTGCTAATTGTAATTTCTGTTATTTTACAGAACCACACACACATATACATATACTCACACGAATTCACTTCTGGAGATGTTTGGATTAAAAGAACCCTAATTATCATTGCTGTGGACCCTCTCTTTCATCATATAAGTCACCTGTGCCTTCTGACCGAGGATAGGAAAATCCTGCTGTAATTTGCCAGTCTATTAAGCACACACATGTCCAGTTCAAAAGTATTTTATTTGGATGTCCAAACTCACTGACAATGTGTCACACATAAAAAAGGTATAGAAAAAGTATAAGTATACCTGATCAATGTTTATTGACCACAGGACTGCTGAGCTGAATTGTGAACAATGATATTCTTTTAGGCCATGAAATTAACCCACAGTGTATTTATTAGCTTTTTAAGGTGACTTTGTAGGCCATAATAATGAGAAGAAATGTCATCAAAGTCAAAGAATGGGAACATAAAAATCTGTTCATATGGTTTGGGTTTTTTCTCTTGGCATGAGTTAAGGATAGATGCAGAGCTGTAAATGGACTGGTTCTTATATGGTACTTTTCTAGTCGAGCACTCAAAGCACTTTATATAACATGCCTCATTTGCCCATTCATACAAGCTCTTTTCTATGTTTTTTCTACCTAAGCGCTTTGTATCTAATATTAACACTCTGATAGATGAATTGGAGAACAACTTGGGGTTCAGTATCTTACCCAAGGATACACACAGGCTGGAACCGAACCACCAACCCTCCGACTGGTAAAGGCTCATTTAAACAGACTTTTAAACTGAGGAAACTAACACAGATACACTGTAGACTTCAGTTATATCGTATTTCTTTCAGTCCTTTAACTAATACTGTTTATTATGTTTTTGTCTACATTTTGTAGTAGTTTCACAAGGACAGCAAATTTTAAAAGTGTGTATCTGAGCAACATTGTAGTGTATATCACAGCACAGCAGGTGTTGATGCTTTAAAAGATGATGACCTGGAATTGGCTGCAGTTCTATACGTTTGCTAGCTGAATCCGTGTTGCCAACTCCTCAGTAAGGCAAATCGCTATTGGCTGTCCTAAAAGTCGGTAGAAGTCGCCAAATGACGTCATCGCCTAATTGCAATAATTGGTCATGCTAATGTAATTGTAACCTACATTGCTGGAGAGAGAAATAACATCATGGAAGAGACACAGAGTGAGTAAAAAACGTTCTAAATGCAGTTAGAATTTATTTAGAACTACAAATTAAATTTATTTTAGCAATTATTGTTTTTTAATGTCACAATTCCAACCCTGCTCCTCTACCCGGGCCTGGACCGGCAGAAGGGACCTGAAATTGGCACTCTGGTGGAGTTACTGTGTGTGTGTGTGTGTTTATAAGTAGTTTTAAACCTTGTGATCCACAAAACAGCATAACAGTAAAAGAATAATTGAGTGCGTTACAATATACAAGAATGGACATAAGGGGCTTCTTTCAAAGAAGATGTTAGATGGTAGGTGTTATTTTATATATTATGCTTTGTATGTTGTTCAATATATTTCTATGCAAAACAAGAGGAATTTCAATACACAGCAGTATATTCACAGTTTAAACCAGATATTTACATACACTTTATGGAAAACACAAGAACATTTTTTTACTGTACAACATCAATTTAGAGTAAACTTGTTTTGTTTTGGATAAGTAAATATTGAAATATCTTTTGAATTAGTCAAATGTCAGAATAAAGAGAGACAGAGCTGTCTATTTTTTATCACTTTCATAAAATTTAGGAGTACATATACACTAAGTTTATTGTTAATTAATAAGAAAACTCCAGACGATTCTATTCTGAGCTGAAGAAGCTTCTGATAGGTTAGTAGAGTCCATGTGAGTAAATTGGTGGCACAGCTGTGGATGCATATAAGGCAAAACACAGAGCCTGTTTCTGTGACATGGGAACATCAAGAGATGTCAACCAAAACACCAGGAAAAGAAATGTGGAGCTCCATAAGTGTGGCTCAAGTTTGAATACAATTTGGTGCCATTTGCAATTAAGAAACACAGACAATTTCTCTCTTTACTCTTAAAGTTAACAAATATGTTTTTATATTTATAAATCTAAAAAGAATAAACATTTAGTCTGATTTGATGTTACAATTAAAAAAGTGTTTGTGTTTTGATCTGAAGAGTTTGTAAATATCTGGTTTCAACTGTAGATTTGATGATGTTGGTGTTTGGCTTGATTGTCAGCACAAAGAGGGAGAGAGGAGCAGAGAGGGAGATGGAGAATGAGGACAGAACAGAGAGGGAACAAGAGCAGGTGAGACACACATGTTAGTCAAATGGTTGTTTACCAAAAGTATCACCGTATCATAGGTCCTCATGTATCTCGTACCTAGTGTTTCTTATATAAACCTTTCTCAATCTAAATAGTGTACTTTGGTAGAATTAAAAAATAAGTGTAGTGCAGGTCTATGATGATTTTTAGTGCTACTATCATCTAGTTCTGATTCTTGTTCTGTCTTAAGTCCTCAGTAGTCCTGATTTTGAACTGTTGTAGTCCTGTTTTAATTCCAGATCAGTTCTGGGTCTGGCTGAATTGTGGTTTAGTCCTCGTGTCTTGATACAGCCCCGACTTTGTTCTGCCTTGCTACTTAATTAAAAACCTAGTTTAAGGTGTCCTTCACATGTGATATATTTTTTCCCTATATGAAGTCATTCTTTTTTGAACAAAACTCAAAACAGAGCCTATTAATCTTTCAGTCATTTCTAACCCCCCCCCCCCCCCCAATCCCACATGCATACTACCCTTTAGGGCTAAGCCCCGGGTGTATCAAATGTCTGCCTCCGCCTCTGCTTCACAGTCTCCTATTTCACCTGAGTGCTGACACTAAAATGCCACTACACCAATTTTTATAAGAGACAATAAAAATCCCTTTGGAGCAGACTCCTTTAGTGATACCGTACAATTAAAGGCAAAAAGAGGGAACTTGATAGCTCAGAGCTGCCACTCAGCCAAGAGCTGGTTTGTCAAAACAATGTCAAAACAGATTGTCAGGAGAGACTCCTCCCAAAAAGTCACAGCGTGGTTGCTTTGGATTCAGCTCAGATGTCAGAAATTTGAAAAACAGAGCAATTGCAATAAGGTCTTTTCAGATGAATGAACAGGGTGCCATCATTTGTTTGTTTATTGAGATGTTGTGAGTGGTTGTAACTTTCTACTTTCCTGTGGCAATCCCCTGAGTGCAATGTGATGATGTGATTATATCTGATAACCTGGCAGACGTTCACAAAGCTGGGCTGTGCAATAGAGAGAAAAACCTCAAACAGGAAAAAAGGTTTCTCCTAACACGCTACGGTGCTGTGTACACGATCAGCTACAATCTCTGCTTTTACTGATCAGATCTGTAGAAGTAAATGAATTCCCCCCCTGGAAAAACAAAACTTTAGGTGTGTTTAGTATTTGTTTAGGGCTTTCAAGCTTTCATGGACTTTCTAAAAATGGAAACTTGACTGATAACATACAGTGAGCTGACTCATCGCACTGACAATAAACGTAGCAGGCTTGGGGGGATTTTTCGTGACTAAAGCTGATTTTTATCTGTCCAGTTGAGTGAAAAATCCCAAAAATAGTTTTTGAATAGATTGCACTTGTTCCTGCAGTACATGCACATTCACTTAAGGCGTCACAGACCTTTAACCTGGATTGTGGATGGCACAGTGAACTGTGTTCAAAGACAAGGATTTCTGGACGTGTTCCTGAAGCCATGCAGTGATTTCCACGACAGGATCCTGCCTGTTTTCAAGGATGGCATGCACGGATATCCATCACTGATTTTCACTCTTGTCCCTTGTGTACAGAAATTGCTCCAGAATCTCAGAATACTGTGATATTATCTACTGTAGATGATGAGATATTCAAAGTCTAGACATTTTTATGCTGAGGTGCACTTTTCTGAAACTGTTGCACAATTCGTAGATACATTTTTTTGAAGACTGAGGAACCTCTTCTGAAAACCTGACCTGACCTGTTGTCAGTTAACCTAACTGGTTTCAAAATGTTCCTTCAGCTGTTTCTTTTAAATACCACTTACTTTTCTAGCTTTCCCCCCCTTTGTCTCAGAGTTTTTGAGATGTGTTGTTTAAAATGAGCTTATATTTCTTATTAATGTCAGTTTAAACAGCATTTGATGTGTATACTGTGAATAAACCCGGTTCACGAGATTTGCAAATCAATGATTTCTATTTTTATTTACATTTTACACAACGTCCTGTTTTGTTTCTTGTTTTTTTTTTTTTTGGGGGGGGGGGGGGGGATTCTGCAATTCTGTTACTGGTCTATTACTTTAGTTTGTCACTCCCCAACATTATAGCTCTTCTCAAGAGCCACAGCTTCTTGAAGTTGCTTCAAGCACATAGGAGGAAAGATGATGGTGTCACAAGATTCCTGAGCTAATCTTACCTAATAGGACATCATTTTTTCTAACACACTGCTGTGTTTACTTTCACACAAAGTAAACACCTGCTAAAAAAAGCCATTTTCTGCATGTTCCCTCTTTATGCTCTCTGTGAAAGTCTTCTCCGCTTCCCCTTGTCTATAAACGACTGCTTTTCCTTCCTTTACCTGCCTCCTTTTAATATACATCTGAATGATTGACCTGTCAAACCCAATATGGGTTTTCCACCGATGACATCGATGGCTGCTCTCTTCGTCACTTCAAAGGATGTTGTGTCTCACTCTGCTTTCCTTTTGTAGTTTCCTGGCATGACTGCTTTTCTGCATTATCTAACATGTTAGGCCACTTAGGGACTCCAGGTGGAAACATATGTATGATTATAATCGGGTGCAAAGCAACATCTGGTTTTCATCACAGAAGGATTTGGTGTACTTGTACACTGTCCCAATAAAATAAACTCACAGTAAACCAAATGAATGATGCACTAATACCTTGAAATACCAGTTTATACTTCAGAGATTTAATTTCACTTCAGTGCCTTGTAGTACGGTGAGTTGAACCACTGGTTCAGTTTATCCCACAGCAGCAGCAACACAGTGTGTTGGCCACCACCAGCACCAGCATGTACTGTAAATAGTTTCAGTCACATTTGCTTTGATGTAGCAGTCATAAAATCTGATGGGCTACAGCTTTTAAGGTAACTGGTGCTTATCATATACCAGCTAAACCCACTGGTCTGTACTGGCCCTCTTGCTCTTCAGCTTATTCAAGTGTTATAAAGGATTTAGAAGCTACTGAGCACATGAGCTGCCAGGGTGAATCTCAGGTTGTTGTTTTATGCAGCACCGCCATCTACTGTTCAAACCAATGAATTAGCAGATAATGTTGACTATTGTCTCCATCTTCCACAAATTAAACATTATACACCCCTTCATGTTTACCGGGCCAACTATACATTACACCTACAGGAGCTGGTTGGCTATGGAAACCTATCCCATGAAGCTCCTGGTTCTCACTTTCTGTGCTGGTGCCTTTGTTACCAAGTCAGCAAAGCTTTGGTTATGTTGGTGACTTTTACACACCGTGCGTAGACAGATGATTATGTGAGAAAATCCCAGCAGATCCCAACAACGGTACCATGTTCAAGGTCACTTCAAACTACTTTCTGTCAGTTTCTGATGCTCAGTTTGAACTTCAGCAGGTCGTCTTGACCTAAATCACAATAGACATTAGCAAGAGTGCTGCACTGCAAGCAATTAAAAACTGATTTCTTAGACATTAAATTAAAAAAGAAAATTGCAAGGCCAATAAAAAGAGTTTAAAATAGACAATAATATTAAAAACAGCAAGAGGAAATAAATCAAAGCGATACCGACACAGTTAGACCTCATTTTAATGAGCAGTGGTGTGTTTTAGTGTGGTGAGGTCAGCGTATGCACAAGGACGATTAATTACATCTCTAAATGATGTGGTTAATTGTCTCCTAGAAAATTTTAGATCCACTGCAGAAATATTAATCTTCAACCAATTTGATTTGAGCGTGTGCAGGCGAGTGCTGATCATTTTTGGGTAAAGAAAAACCGTGAAGGTGTACTTTTGGTCAAGATTTTAACACTAACCAAGGAAAAATAATGAGGCCCATGAAAGTGTAAGCAATCTCTGTAAGCCAAAAACTGTTCTGAACTCATAGAAGTCTTTTCTATTCTAAAATCTTCAGGATGTCAAAGAGAGATGATATCCCCAACATGGTTCTGTTTCTTTTCTCTTTTTTTCTTTTGCATTAATTTATTTATATTATGATAAAAATTAAATGAAATCCACAGTTTAAGACTGTAAAAAGTTCAGTAAAGGCATTTATTATCTACAGTCAGTGAGCAATGCTGTTAAATAACCAAAATAATCATGCAGTAAAGAAGCAGCCCTGCTAAACAGAAACCTGGAGAAATAAAAATAAAATGCATTTCTAAATAGTGACACTAGAAGGCGCCACTGCTCAGTGTGTCTGGTAATGACAAAGACTGGACGCTCACAATAAGCAGACATGCTGTGGCCTACTTAGTGCTGACTCTTGGGGCAGCTAATTGTGCAACTCTAAATTCAGGCTGGCTTTGCTGATCTCTGCAGACAAAGGATTGTGGGTAACAGCCTCTGCTGTGCATTGTGTCCAAGAAGCCATACAGTAACATGAGTGCGCGCAGGTTTTGTCCGAGGAGGAGAGACACCTGATCCTGACACACAGTGAGCTTGTATGAGAGTCGGCAGACAGTGAAAGTGTACATGAGAGGATGAACACTGTTTCAAAGGAAACCTTCAGTTCTACATGTCTCTGAAGTCCTGTTTGCACACATCTACACGTCTGTGAAGTCTGCATCACTAACAGGGAGGGTGATGGGTTTAAACTTTGTGATAACAGTGACAGTAAGAGCTTTTACTGTCTTTCTCTTCACCTACTCTGCTCAATTCAAGGCTGCTGTGTCAATGCTGAAGCAGGACTAGAGGGAGGGAGAGATTACCCTTTCCTTGGCCTTCACTCTCACCATGAAAGTGCTCAATAAAACCACGACGTCAGCAAGCTGTCTGTAGGGAGGTGCAATGTTTAAGAAATCATTTTTATTCAGATTTTAACAATTTAGTGGTAAAACTGCAAAAATAAGGCCATCCATCCGCTTCCGCTTATCCTTTTCAGGGTCGCGGGGGACTCTCGAGCCTATCCCAGCTGTCATAGGGTGAGAGGCGGGGTACACCCTGGACAGGTCGCCAGTCTGTCGCAGGGCCAACACACAGAGACAGACAACCATTCGCGCTCACATTCACTCCCGCATTCACACCTATGGGCAATTTGGATTAATCAATTAACCTATCCCCACTAACTGCATGTCTTTGGATGGTGGGAGGAAGCTGGAGTACTGGGGGAGAACCCACGCAAACACGGGGAGAACATGCAAACTCCACACAGAAAGACCCCGGCCTGATGGTGGAATTGAACTCGGGACCTTCTTGCTGTGCGGCAACAGTGCTAGATTAATCCAAGATTAATCCATTATAATGGGCAGCAGATAGGACAGACAACTGTTTTCACGACTTTGAACTCCAGTCAGCGTAGTGAAAACTGTTCTCTCACTTATTTACTGAAAGTTGATTCGCAGTCGATTACAAGCTACAGATGCAACTTTCTCTATGCACGTGTTTCCAGAATAGTTGACTTGGTGATAGAGTAACATTTTTAATCCAGCAATAGTTTGTTCTCAAGGCAAAGTTAAAATAAATAAATAACCATCAGCAACATACATCAATATGATTAAGTTCTTCTGGATTATATTATGGGATATCCTTGCTGTAAAAAGGCAGTTTAAGCCTGTGGACCTTTACTGACCAAGATTTAACCCATCAGCTTCTGACATCCAACAACAGGGCAAAGGTCTTATGGGAGAGGTGATTGACATGGAGGAGAAGATAGATGAGGAATCCCAGCTGACATTAGCATCACAAGGAAAGTAGACTGAGAAGTACCAGGGACTGAAGGACTAACTAGACAAGATGTGGAAGGTGAAATCCAAAGTAGCCCAGTGGTAATGCAAGCGTTAGGAGCCGCTATTGTCATCAGCATGTTTATATTAAATTCAGCAGAAAGCAGAACCCAAGAAACAACCAGCAGAACTCAAAACAGACATGAGCTAAAGTTAACAGTCAACACAAGTTTACCAGCTTTATATACACAGGACGTAATCAGGGAAAATGGAAACATAGGGGTAACAAGGAACAGTGGAAACTAACCAATGCCACTGACAAAAAACACTAAAACTTATAGCAAAGCACAAGAGATTGAGGACTCACCAAAATAAAATAGGAAGTAACTGAACAGGAAAAAACAACCAAGTAGACTTGACAAAACATAGTAAACATAGTAGAATGAACTGAAACACGAGGAATTCAGTATAAACTGCAACTCAAGTCAAGTAACTAGATTTCATAAAGCAGCAATAACTAAAACTAAACTTAGAATACAATCATAACTAAAGCTTTTTTTGTACTACATACAAAGAATACAAAATTTAAAGGGAACGAGGGGTGGCTGTAGCTCATGAGGTGGCACAGGTCAGCTATTAATCAGAAGGTTGGTAGTTTGAACTCTGGCTCTGCTCCAGCCTGCATGCCCCAAGTTACTCTCTGATGCATCCATTGGAGAATGAGTCCATTTACTGTTTAACGCCATAAACACGGGAATCAACAGGAATAAAGAATAACTAAGAACAATGAAACACATGTCAGAACCAAATATTAAGTACAGACATAAAACCCAGGGTCAATGATGCACGTGTCAGATTACAAAGCAAAATACACATCAGGTGATGAACGCTACTTAACCTGTTTTTAATAATCGTTATCAGTATTATATAAAGTCCTTAACTTTATATAATGATGGCCTGGATTGTTTGTCACCTTTTAGACCCAAGTGCTTTTTTCTAGTCTTTCAGATGCATTAAAAGCTTCTTTAGCTTTTTCATTTATTAGGATTTATGTGGATTTACAGTTAAAATCAATATGGGATTAAAGCAAATTCAGTCTTAGGCCAACACAGCTGGACATAATGTATTCTGCATGAATGTTGTAATGGATACTTTAAACTGCTATGAAATGGGAGATGGCAATTACACAATGAATGATATGTTCATATTTGCTAAATGGGGAAATGCTACGTTTAGACTGGATAAGAGATGGTCGATCAGGACGTGATGGTTGTGGCATTCCTTGTTGTGATCGATACGTGGCAGTCACACTCTAATGAAGATATAATATTGTTGAACCTCCAGACATTTATCAGTTGAGTCTGCAGCTTGAGTCAGCTTTATAGTGATGTTTGTATCTTTTAGGCTGTCATCCTGCAGCTTTGCAGCTTTTTAGTCACTGTTGCTACTCTCGTGGCTGCCTTTGGGTTGCAGCAAGAGAGCAGTTTTGGAGAACAGGCTCTAAAATAAGTTACGTATGTCCCATTTTATTCCCTGGCCTACCAAAAAAGATATATCAGAATGTGCATGGAAAGTTTTAGAAAAGGGGGCCTTGGAACTTGGAAGTGTTTTAGTTTTGCATCGGCATCCTGGAGCTACAGTATTTGGACATTTTTTGCCAGCACAAAAACGAACATTTAAGTCATTATCTTGATGTTCTTCAGTAATGCCACACATTAATGCAAATCCACACAACAAGATCCAGGAATTCATAAACACACTCCTGTGCACAGTGAATTTTCAGCCTTGGAGGTTCACGGTCTCGGACAGTTCTTGTTTTGATCTGCAAATCATGCAAAGCTACTCTACAAGAGTCCTAGATAATAAATATAAGGTTTATGAGCCTAAACTTAGACAGTTAGTCCCTTAAAGTACTGAGAAAAAAAAGATCACTTAATGTGACAGAAAGGGCCGGAACAGCTGATAAAAAGTGTATTTTTTGTCTGCAGTGGTGAGAGTAGAGAAGCACAGAAAAGCAGATTTTATTAGAACATCCGATCTGCATCAGTTTAAATGCTTTCTGAAGGGATTAGCTGTCCACTGTCTGACTTTAACTCGCTACCCAGTGCTGGAAACCGAGATGGGAGGACGCAGGTACATGGGCAGCTTCTGAGAAGTGCTGTGAGTGCAGCTGATGCTGTAACCACTTACTTGCCTCCATCTGAGGTGACTTTACGTAAAGCCAACATAAGATTAAGGCCAGGAGGGGACGGCCTGCCTCTTGACGTTTAGTGCAGGGGATTAGTGACACAGCTTTATTTTAACATGCGAGCTGCTGTCGGCCATGGAAGAGCACGAGCACTTAAATGGTGCCTCAAGCAGCAGCTAAACATGAACACACAGAAAAAACTTTGTAGACTATACAGGAGTGTAGAGGTTAATTTGGGAGTCTTACAGCTGGTTATAGGGTATAATATCAGCTCATCCTCTGTTTGAGCCCTTTTGCTTCCCTCGATTGGCTGCCCAACACAAACAGAAGGTGGGGATGGCGGGTGTGATGGGCCACTCTTCCCCCAAAGACGTGTGGCTGAGATCTGTGCTAGGGATATCTCCTGTTTTTGACATCATACAGATACAGAAGTGAGAAACATAACTGAAACTGGATGTATGAAACAGCCTGCGTTCAGCTCACAGAGATTACTGTGCTTATGGTGAAAATCTATCACAGAAAAGAAAGTGAAGATCAGAATGTTGAGTTTTCTGCTTTAGGAAGTGTTTTGTATTTTGCAGCTCAGGCCCACCACAGCTGAAAATAGTCCTCTTGATCAACTGACCTGAGAGCTGGTAGCGATTTTTGGTGAGGAGTCAACAGTGATCTGTAGGATATAAGTGTATGTGACAGTGGCTGTCTGAAACTACTGACAGCTGATTAAAAAACACAAACAAAAACAAACTTTCACTTGCTCAGATCAGCCTCATCACTGCACTGTCTCGGTGTTCACGAAGGTTTCACACATTAAAAAGCTCTTCTTGCCTCCTGTCTGTTTTCTCTGCAGCGTTTCTTTGCTTATACTATTACAGCAAGTCAGTGCATTTAGGCATGTGGACACAGTCAAGGGAACCTGCTGAGGGTCAAACAGCATCAGAATGAGGAAGAAAGGCAATTTAAGTGACCGACTGTGGCTCTGGTCCAAATATTTCAGAAACTGCTGATCTGTGCTGGGTCTTTCCAGCACAATCATCTCTGGTTTTTACAGAGAAACATCCAGTGAGCGGCTGTTCTTTGAGTGGCTGCTTCTAGACGACAGAAAGGCGCCATTAAGTCAAATAACCACTTGTTACAACTAAAATGTGCAAAAGATTCAAACCAATTTTATTTATATAGCACCAAATCACAACAACAGTTGCCTCAAGGTAAAATCCACCTTTCTCATACCAACAATGAGCTAAATTTATCAAATTCAGTCAAATTCAGGTTTTACGCACTATAACTTTAAACTAGTGACTGGTGTTTTTCCCCATAGATTTTTCTATCATTTCTATCATATCTTCAGTAAACATCCATGTTTTGTATGGCCTATTTTAACATCTCTGCAAGCAAAATGTGTGTTTCTTTGAAGGAAAGAAAACAGGAAGCATGTTTCAGTTAACAACCTTTATTGATTCCCCCTGCATGAAATACAAGTGCGGATTGTCATTGGATGGTTGCCAACTAGTTAGAACAAAAAGTAAAACCCTAAAACTATCACCATAGAGAAATATACATAAAAATATACCTCTGGAAAACTTCATATAGACATTTCCTAACAGCTTATAGTCAGGGCTCAATCAGTAGCAATAAAGACTGGTATGATGTGAACACAGAAGAAAAAACAAAACAAAAACAAGGCCCTGCCCCATCTCACCCAGACACTGGACAGACGGTCATGTTACAGGAAGTATGGCTGACGTGGGGAATGTAGGTTAATATTGCTTTACATAAACACAAGCTAGGTTCAGATTAGCTGGATTTGAACTGACTGCAGACAAACTGAATTCTTTGGCGTTTTATTCAGAGTACTTAAAACCATAAAACCAAAGTCTGAAATGGAAAAAAGAAATAAAAACTAAAAGCGCCTGCCTTTTAACCGTTCTTGCATATAGGATAAGCACCTGAAGAGTCCCTGCTTGTACCCCGATGGCGAGCTAACGTTCCTCTCACACAACATGCGTCTGAAACTGGGGTGAAAAATGGACACATTCCTTCAATAAGACTTGAGTGTAAGAAGCATTCGCACTCTCATCTTGAGGCACTGAAAACCCAGTTTCGATCAACACTTTAGGCGGTGCTGAAGAATCTGCGGGACTGAACGAGCGTCATTTCCGGCCTCTCATTGCACCTTTATCATATTTGAGTCACAAAGCCGATTGTTCTGTTCTCAAAATGTGACATCTCCAGATCAGAAATGCCTGACACGAGTCTGCTCAGCTTGTTTGACAATTACGTCTTAAAAAAAACGCACAAATTATGGCTGCTCGTCACGTTCTATGAAAACCAGGACGCTCAGACTTAAATGTCATCGCAAATTGTGAGGATCTGCTTCTGTGAAGTGAAGCCGTCTCTTTCTCCAGCTTCTTAGCAACTCACTGACATAATTAGTGGGCGGGGGAGAGGTGAAGGCGATGGCATTGAACAGGCTCGCTGCTTCTTACTGCAAACACTAACAGAGTGTTTCCACATTTGTAGCTAAATCGTTTAGAGCAGGAAAAAAAAAAAAGAAGAAGTGTGAGTGACGTGCTGGAATGATGCCTCGACACATTTGAGGAAGATTAAAGAAACGTTTACATGTGTTTAATGCTAAATGTAACAGATCATCGTGTATATTATAAAGTAAAACCATACCACACCCCAGGCTTCCCCCATCAACACAGCTTTAAGATAAACAGCACACAAAAACACAAAGTCTCCTTTCTGCAACGTTACAAGCTGTCAGGAGAGATATGTTGAACTTTAACATTCTCCTGGATGTCCAGCAGTTGGTTGTCCTGTCAACCGCAGCATAAACAATGTGGCCGAGAGAGGAAGCAGGAAAGAAAAAAAAAAAGAAAAGAAAAAATCCCCACGTTGCATGTGACAACTTAGTTCAAGCTATGCTGCTTCTTCACAATACGGTTATCTTCAGAGAAGGGGAGATAGGAGGGTGAAGCAGCAGTGTCTGCGCTCTCTCGCACAGACACGCTGCCGCTCCTGAACACCTCCTTAAAATAAGTCTAAGAAAAAAAAAAACGAAGAAAAAAAAAGTGACACCTCGTAGAGGAGGGGGAGGAGAGGTGTGTCAGAGGGAAAGTTGAGGCAGGTTCGATTGTTTGAAGAGGAAATAAAAACGGTGGAAAGGAGAGGAGAGGGGGGTGAGGGTGGGAAAGGGAGGCGTCAGGGATAATGTGACAGTCACTCCTCGTCAGAGCTGCTGCTGTTCTCCAGAGAGTAAACCATGAAGGCCAAATCAGGCCGGGCAGGTACCATGGGGTTACCCGGCTTCACCATCTCGAAGCCCATGTAGTGGAACGTCTTGATGATGGACACTGGAGAGGAAATGAGGGAGAACGCTCAGTGTATTTGTTGAGGTAACATTTAAGCCCTAAAAACTGCAACCAAATCAATTTTGTGCCAACTCCACGTCTCAGAATGTGAAGCTAAACATCTCATTTTTTTTCCTATGTCTATATCTATTTATCTATCTATCTTATTTCAATAGCAACACTGCTCCATTTAAAGATCTGACACAGGAACACTGGATATTCTATCCATTTTTCTGATAATTCACTGGAGAAAACCTCAAAAAAGTAGTTTTTGTATCTTTTAAGGAGCTGGGATATACTGCTCAAACCAACATATGATAAGGTCTCCTTTTTATTTACACTGAGACTCACACCAGCCTCATATTCTAGCTCAGATTCCTTCTTTAATACTTTTCTAATATAGGAAAATATAATGGAACTGCAAATATTAAATGATCTGAGTTGGAGTGTTAACCTTGACTCTAAGTGGTCCAGTCTTTGTGCATAAGCACCTCTCAGTAAATGATGATTTCATTTATTTAGGCCAAAAAGTCATCCAGACTCACCTGGCCCTGTGTGAAAAAGTAATTGTCCCCTAATCCTAATAACCGGCTGTGCCACCCTTGGCAACAAAAACTGTAATCAAGCGTTTGTGATAACTGGCAATGAGTCTTTTATGGCGCTGTGGAGGAATTTTCTCCCACTGATGTTTGCAGAATTGTTTCGGATCCACCACACTGAGTGGCCTGTTTAAGATCATACCAAAGCATAGGGGGCTTTTTTCCCCCCTTAATAAATGAAACCATTTAAAAATGTTGTATTTACTCTTGTTATCTTTGTCCAAACGTGTAACTGTTAAGAATACACAAAAAACTAGTAGCACTGATAGCGTATGAATACTAGCACTGTATTTATACACTCTTACTATTGGCTGTACACCTGGATAAGGTCTCTGCATCAGTATACAGTGGTTGGCAAAGGCAAATCGTGCTTCAGAAAGAACAAGGGAAGTGCATTTTAAAATAACAGGAGCTCTTACATCGATCCTCTCTGTTTTTATGGAACCACAGGAAGACGTAGTTAACTTTGAGCTTCTCTTCTGCAAACTCAAGCAGCACGGTGAGCCTGTGGATGACATGAACACAGAGATACAGAGTCAGCCGCTAAGCGAGGGAAGAGACGAGCGGGGATGACGCACAGAATATTTTCCCCCCCCCTCTTTTATATAAGCACTGCAACTTTACATAATAATGCAGTGGCAGCTGCAAAGCTGGCTGTTTTTAGGACTGGCAGGGTGCCTGCACCAGGCAAGGTTACTCTGTCCCACCATTGATTACAGACAAAGACAAAGCCAGGCTCTAGAAGCAGAAACTTATTAGCACAGCCTTTTAATTTGTAGTAGATTTGAAGCACCATGATAAATAGCTTCTCATAAACAACTTACATCCTGGCATAAAACCTGCTCTGGTGGAGAACACTGGGACAGTATGTCAACATTTCTAAAACTAGACCAACATAAGAAATGTCCCATTTAAGCAGCTTTATGACCCAGAACTCCAGAAGAAGAAGAGCTTGTGTTTTGCTCGTTTTTCTGCTGGACTCAGTAAAATATGAAAGATTCACAAAAGCCATTTCTGTCTTAACAGTGTCCAGTTTTTTCATGTCACGACTTTGTATTCATTAAGCAAGAAAAATTGTTTCGAAAATGCCAGAAAATGTACTCTAACACAAACAATGACAGGTTAATGAACCTAATCTTGTAGTTTCCAACAATAACTAACAGTTCAAATATAACAAATGTAGAAAAATGTGTCCTGTGAGGGACCCAAACTCTCCTCTCTCCAGCCTCCAAACTTAAACCTGAACTTCCATTGAAACTAAAAGTGGAATAGGAAGAGGCAAAAACAATGTTTTGCATTATGCTTAAAATGCTTCTACACATCTGAGGCAAAGCTGAAAATGACTCAGAAATTTCTTCCTGATGAGACAGTTTAGAGTTTTAACAACAGCAAATAAAAAGCAGGGTGGCTTCTTATTAAACCACAATAAAATGAGGAAAGTTGGAACTTAAAAGATCGTCTTATAAACTCTGTTCTCCTTTATTAAAGTCACATTTTATTGTCAAAGAACAGTGTTGGTCAGGTCTGGCATTTTGTGCTTTTCTAACAATATCCCTCTTGAACTTACCCCTCCTTGCTGCCCTCCACCAAAGGTCCAGCAGGAATCTCCAGAAAGAGGCTGTCTCCTGATAGAGCTGTATCCCAGGCGGCTGAGCGGCGCTCGCTCAGCTGGTAGTGGAAGCGGAGCAGAGTAGAGCTCCCACTCACTGAAGAGGCCTGAGTCACAGTTAACTTTTCATCCTGGAGGCACAGGGAGGAAGAAGAGATTTAGAATAGATCCTAATCCAGCTTTGTGAAACCAGAGTGAGATGCTATATGATACACTTTCTAAGGACAATAAACACAAACACCACCCCCACCCGGTTCCTCCATAAAGGGGCATATTTTCAAGCTCCTACTCTGTTTTTTTGGGAATCTGAGTTCTAGCAGGAATATCACATCCACGCGTACACATCTTTATCCTGGCTGTGCATGCCAACGTTTTGAAAGTTTGAGGGGTGAACGAAAGCTGAAACATCAAACTGCAGCACACGCCTCCAGCTGTGGTGTCACTTTTGGTGCGAGGGTGAAGCAGCAAGTGTAAACATGCCAGGAGGCTGAAAGCTTGGCAAAAGTCTGAAGAAGACTTCTCTCTGTCTGAGAACTGTGCTGAAATGAAACCAGTTAAAGAGGAAGTGGTTAAAGAAGCAGCAGACAAGTGTGATCTTCTGTGAACTAGCAAACCATTTGTCTTTACCAACAAGTTAGTGGCGCACAGATCTTTGTTTCATGAAACTGAAACTAAACCAAAGCATGGCAAACAGCAAAGGTAAAGTCTTGGTTCGTTTTTTAATAGCTGCCCTTCACAGGATGCTGTCCATTTCAGGACCTTTGATCAGCAGCGTCACTCTAAATAGTCATGCATGACTCTCGTGTGCCGAAATAGAAGTGAAAGTGTGAACGCGTTCAGCATTCTGTGCTGTTGCTGAAGCAGTAATATTAGAAAGGGCTGCACACTCTGCACAGATGAAGATGTTAATGACAGTTTGTGACTGATCTGCCTGATCCTAAAGCTCTAATCCTCCTGAGAGTCAGTTACATGTCTGGGGAGCAACCTGACATACACACAAACACTGTTGTTTCCTCTCTATTGTTTGTGAGTTTGTGTGCAACCCCACCCAAGAAGTTCACAAATATGAGACAGCTATAAAAGTATACATTTTCACTTGGGTGCTTTTTTTGTGTTCTGCATGGCAAACATACCATTTGAGCATGTCCGGGGGAGAGAGGACTACAATAATTTTGTTAAATCCACTGTAGGTGCAGACGAGCAGATTAAAGGATTTTTTTTTAGCTTTAAATAAAACAACTTTGGGAAATGAGGGTATAACTCGTTAGACAGGCGCTCCTGTGTTTGGCTCAGTGAGTCAGAAATGACCTTGAGCGGTGAAGCACTTAACAGTTATGACAGAAAAGCTTATAGTGAATTACAGCAACACGTGCCAACCCTTTCCCCCAGTGTTTACCCCCTAAACCCCATTCAGTTTTATTAAACCCAATTTAATCTGAAATAAAGACCCTGATGACTAATGTAGGACTCTCACCACAGCAGCATTAAGAGGCTGATATTTTGCATGCATTATGGCAGCGGTCCCCAACCTTTTTTGCGCCACAGACCGGTTTATGCCCGACAATATTTTCACGGACCGGCCTTTAAGGTGTCGCGGGAAAATACAACAAAATAAAACTAGTACCGGTACTGAAAAAAAAGATGATTTATTCATAACACACGTGAAAAGACCCAGGAAAACAGAGTTAACGATAAAAACGATAACAAAATAACGCTGAAAACCGATAAAAACCCTGAAAACCACACATTTCACACCTGAGCCTCAACTCTCGCGGCCCGGTACCAAACGACTCACGGACTGGTACCGGTCCGAGGCCCGGGGGTTGGGGACCGCTGCATTATGGCACCACTTTGCATGTGTGTTGGTTAGAGTGGCCACACGTGGAGAAGATGATTTACAAAATTGGACTATAGCTCTGTGTGAAATATTGAGGACCTTCACCTTGTGCAGTAGCACGCCGAGAGAGTGATCCCTGACCGTCCCTCGCCCACCCGGGATCTTCAGCTGTGGGTGAGGGGCATCAGGAGCACCACAGAGGCCCCGGAGCCTGAGGGATGGAGCATGGCATCAGAGACCCCCCTAACCAGGAACTGCAGAGAGAAGCATGGAGAAACATTTTTCAATACTCGTGTAAATTAAAAAAAACAAAAAAAAACAAAACAATTTTGTATAAATTTATACAACTGCCACAAAATAGTGAGAAGGAAATGTTTTCAAGACATATGTTTCCTGCCTTAAAGTTCTTGTTTACTGTGACTGTACTTCACAGAAACTTAAATGAAGAGCTGCAAACCTGCCAAACTAAACTGGATGGAAACGATTGGCGCTCTTCGATCTACCCTTATACCTGACAGAGCAAAACAGAAACCATCAGCGAATGAGGAGAAACCAGAGTGCATTATTAAAATCTGCAGAGTGACTAATCACCAAGACCACAGCTAGATAAATGAAGTTTTATGGGAATGCTTTCACGCACTTACAACACTGCAGGGCATCTCTAACTCAGACAGACAGAAGTGAAACTTGGGCACTCATGACTAATGGCTAATGAGCCACTGCTGATGTAAACCTCTTAGCTTGTTACTTCACACACACCTTATTTTAACTTCATTAAGCATGTTCATATAACTAGCAACTATGAAGCACCTGTAGCAACAAGCTCGCAGAACGAGATTTAGCACGATACTGCCCGCTCGTTTGTTGGATCCATTTAAAGCCAGGGATGTCAAACCTGCTGCCCAGGGGCGAGAAGTGGTTACTGGAAAGCCTTGTGAAGTGTGATTCAGCATTTAATTACTCAACACGCTTAGTAGACACACTGGAATGTGGAAAACCTGACACTGCTGACATTTATTAATTTTTTTAAAAACGTATTCTACCTCAGAGATGTTAGGCTCATTAAAAATGAGGACGCTTCATTCCAACTTCTGATCAGATATCAGTGTAAAAATCCATCAGCTATAATCTTCACTGTGAAGAATTATGCCTGATGCTGCTATAAACATTGCTTTACTAACTTTACAAATTAAAAGCTAAAGAAATAATAAAATATAGCAGAATAATGAGTTGAACAGGCCTGATATAAATGTGGTAACATGTTTGCATTTGTCTCACTTACAGCAACCAAATATTAGCAACGCTTTTGTCTTTTCCTGAGGCTCCTCACACAGTCGGTATAAATGAAATCAGCTTGTGACAGGTCATGTTACTGCAAGCACAACAAGCATTTCCCAACAAGTGTCACCAGTGTCCTTCTACTGTACTTCACGCTGTTATAATGAGCTACTTCAAGGTCATCTGATATTTGCTGTGCTAGTTTCTCTTCATTCAGTAAGGCCTCAGTCACACAGGCATAGAGTCTGGTCTGCAGCACCCTGGCAACCAGTGGTTGCTATGGAAGAATGAATTCTGACATGTGATTACTGGAGGTTGCTAGCAGTTTCTGGGTGCAACTAGTTGTAAAGATGGTGCTTCGCCAGAAACCCAGAACTGAACTTTGCCTTTATACAGTTTTCCCCATATAGGTTCTCATGCATGTGGCCAAATAAAGTAAGTTTTAACATTTCTTTGAGGTTTGGAAAAAAGAGAAACTTAAATTACATAATTAAACATAGCTTAACAGAAACTCCTACAGTCGTTTTTGTATATTTGCATCAAACTCAGAAGCAGAAACAGCCTGACTGCAACACTGTGGCCTTTAACCTGAGACTCAGTGGTCTGCATGGTTATATATAGAAAGTTCTTCACTGCTTCAAACCTGTTACCACAATTCAAAGTAGAGCAGGGCGATATGACCAAAAGTATTTATCACGATATACATTTGAAAATTTGCGATAACGATATAACTGACACTACAGGGAGTGCAGAATTATTAGGCAAGTTGTATTTTTGAGGAATAATTTTATTATTGAACAACAACCATGTTCTCAATGAACCCAAAAAACTCATTAATATCAAAGCTGAATGTTTTTGGAAGTAGTTTTTAGTTTGTTTTTAGTTTTAGCTATTTTAGGGGGATATCTGTGTGTGCAGGTGACTATTACTGTGCATAATTATTAGGCAACTTAACAAAAAAACAAATATATACCCATTTCAATTATTTATTTTTACCAGTGACACCAATATAACATCTCCACATTCACAAATATACATTTCTGACATTCAAAAACAAAACAAAAACAAATCAGCGACCAATATAGCCACCTTTCTTTGCAAGGACACTCAAAAGCCTGCCATCCATGGATTCTGTCAGTGTTTTGATCTGTTCACCATCAACATTGCGTGCAGCAGCAACCACAGCCTCCCAGACACTGTTCAGAGAGGTGTACTGTTTTCCCTCCTTGTAAATCTCACATTTGATGATGGACCACAGGTTCTCAATGGGGTTCAGATCAGGTGAACAAGGTGGCCATGTCATTAGTTTTTCTTCTTTTATACCCTTTCTTGCCAGCCACGCTGTGGAGTACTTGGACGCGTGTGATGGAGCATTGTCCTGCATGAAAATCATGTTTTTCTTGAAGGATGCAGACTTCTTCCTGTACCACTGCTTGAAGAAGGCGTCTTCCAGAAACTGGCAGTAGGACTGAGAGTTGAGCTTGACTCCATCCTCAACCCGAAAAGGCCCCACAAGCTCATCTTTGATGATACCAGCCCAAACCAGTACTCCACCTCCACCTTGCTGGCGTCTGAGTCGGACTTTCAGCCTTTCTTACCTTGGCCATGTCTCTGAGTATTGCACACCTTGTGCTTTTGGGCACTCCAGTGATGTTGCAGCTCTGAAATATGGCCAAACTGGTGGCAAGTGGCATCTTGGCAGCTGCACGCTTGACTTTTCTCAGTTCATGGGCAGTTATTTTGCGCCTTGGTTTTTCCACACGCTTCTTGCGACCCTGTTGACTATTTTGAATGAAACGCTTGATTGTTTGATGATCACGCTTCAGAAGTTTTGCAATTTTGAGACTGCTGCATCCCTCTGCAAGATATCTCACTATTTTTGACTTTTCTGAGCCTGTCAAGTCCTTCTTTTGACCCATTTTGCCAATGGAAAGGAAGTTGCCTAATAATTATGCACACCTGATATAGGGTGTTGATGTCATTAGACCACACCCCTTCTCATTACAGAGATGCACATCACCTAATATGCTTAATTGGTAGTAGGCTTTCGAGCCTATACAGCTTGGAGTAGGACAACATGCATGAAGAGGATGATGTGGACAAAATACTCATTTGCCTAATAATTCTGCACTCCCTGTACACAAAATACTTTACAACTCCACAACTTTATTAGTGCAAAAAAAACCCAAACAAAACCCATGAATGTATTTTCACTTACACAAGCAGCTTTTTTTAAGTGCATTAAAGTTATATAAAAAATTTGCAGTGCAAATGTAAATTCCTTGTTGACAGTTTAACCAAAAGGCATTTCCAGTGGAAATTGTCCAACATATCCTCAGCATAACCATGTATAATATCCACAAAACTTAAAAAGGTTATACACATACAATACGGTAATATTATGTTGAAGCACAGTACGTATCACTCCGCGAGGCTCCTGCCTACGATAGCCGTAATGCTCCGACAATCCATCAAGCGGTGCGGCTTCGTAGCTTAGCAAAGTCGTACTGAAACATTTGACAAATTTCCGAGCGCCGTGTACGACATAAAATCGTTTCGAGGTCAGTAAACACAATCAGAATTCATACATAAGGCACACGGGATTATAAGGGGCACTGTCGATTTTCAGAAAACTCAAAGGATTGATTTTAAGTGTGCCATATTTTCCAAAAAATACGGTAATAACAACGGCCCACTAACATGCTCTACCAAAAATAGTGCTTTGTTGTGTATCTGATGGACGAAAGCTAAACCAGTTCCACACCACTGAAGTTGCAGCATTTTTACAAACCAATTCTGGTTCATCCGTTTCATTAAACGCTCTTCTCATTCAGCGTCGCCGCCATGTGCATATGTAAACAAAGGCACTGCGCATGCGCGTTTTACCCAGATTTTATCGCGATATTTCATTTTCTTATCATTGCCTAACATTATACCGGTATTACCGTGAACGGTATGTGATATGGCCCAGCCCTAATTCAAAGTAAATTAAAATCACAAATGTCTGAATATCAATCATGTGATGCAAACCAGCTACAAACTCTTAAATTGCTCGTATTGAGCTCCAGTTCATGGACTCTCCTCCACGGGCTGTTTGTTTACAGCGAGTCTGTCACTGACAGAATTAAAGCCGATGATTTATTACAGCTTCAAAGAGCCACCACATGCAGTGGAGGGAATGTATCATAAACAAGCGCATGATCTGTAAACACCTCTGCAAATAGCCTTCATGGCTTTCGGAAACAAGCATGGTCTGCGTTTCGAGTTACAGTCGTGCATCTCACACCAGACGTTGGCAGACGGCCGGCGCTGCCAGAGTCGGGCCGGGACACGGGGAGGGCTCCCGGTCCTCATGGCGTCAAACTTTAGGTAGACAGCTATGCAACAGCGCCTGACTCAATTCTGTCCCCGATTGCCAGTGAAACCTGACACGTTCTCTCTTAAACATGCATCAGATGGACTGATCTGTTTGCAAGTATACACACATATCCAAGTCATGTGCAACAGAACAGTCACATGTATCAAACAAGCATGTGCCTTTCATGAGAGGGAGGTGCCACAGTTTCCCTGCAGACCAAACAGGTTACCCCCACGACCTGATGTACAGAGCTACAGAGCAATGGAAAACAAAGCGTATTATGCCTGTTCATGTCTGCTGCACACACCCTCTGTTTGCTCGTCTCATTATTTGTGCTTAGCTGTGCACAGGAAATGTGCCAGTGCATTATAGTGGGTAAAATTTTAGGACCCTCTAACTGGAGGTTACTCAGTTTCTTTAAATAATCGTTACGTAATCTATAAAAATTGGTCATAGACTCTTCATCAATAGAGCATGTCGATTCCACAGAAACAAAACTGATACCGACTGTATTTGGGTCAACAGGTAGGACACAGATGGAGGGAGAGAGAGCAAGATGCCAAGGCAGGCTTCTTTTTCCATCTTCCCTTTCAGACAGTCTGCCCTTGATGGAAATGCCAGCTTGTTTTGAAAGCCAACGCTCTTGTCCTCTGACATTTCAGCCACACTCTAAACACCCTCCTCTACACCCTCCTATCCCAATATGCCACTCAAGCTGAAGGGCTGTGGCCTTTAGTCGTCTCCCAACAAATCACAAGTGACAAAAACACCATTTAGTTTACATTTTTCCAGAAGGTTGACTTTATGCTCTGTAGACCATTAATGTGAAGACTGAGCACGTTCACAAGCCTGTGCTGCATTAAGTTGCTAGTGAGGATCATCTGTGTATTGCAGAGAGATGCGTTATCATCATTTTGGCAGGACTGGTGAGAGTATGTTTGTATTCAAGAGAATTTATTATTTTATTTTTAAAGCGGATGAACGCTTGCACTGCCAGTTTGCGCTTCCTGAGGTGCAAGTTGTTATGAGAACTGATTCAGGTGAATTGTTTCACGGGGATGAATACCTCGGGTTGGACAGGCAGTTGATCCAGAGTTTGGCTAAAAGCCAAAAAACACACAACTCAACCAAAACAGGAAGCTTTCTGGCAGGTCCTCCAAGAAGCCCAAGACACACCAAACCAACTTTTAACGCTGTAATTACAAGATTAGTCATGGAAAACGACTCGACTCAAATCCACACTGAACATAAACAAGCTTCCTGGCTCCAGAAAAGCTTTGGGAAAGGGCTTTAGGTCTTACACATGGACAACTATTTACTGTAGGAAAATAAGGACAGTCCTTAGACTTTTGCCGACACCAGTAAGTCTGTCAGAGCAACATGTCGGAGAAATATCGAGAAACAGGAAAGGCACACGTGCTCTGAAACGTCAGCGTGAAAGGAGGCGTCTCTGCCAAAACATAGAACTGACCCCTGCACCTAAACTGTATGTGCTGAAGCGGTGCTAGAAACTTCAGATTTAACCCAAGATTCATTTTAAATGGTGTATTATCTATATAGATGTCTGTACCCCATTTCTCCGTAACAGTTGGACCAATCTCAATAACCTTTTCTGCAAACATCATGAAAAACAAACCTGAATTGCGATGATTTTCTGAGAATGCGTTCTTAAGTTCTGTTTGTTTCACATGTTACTTCCCTACGTGCGCAACTTAGCAGTCATCAAATTGTTGGTCAAGTTACTACTGAATACAAAATGAACCTTGATTTGTTTTGGCTCTCAGACTGTTAAAAGCAATCTGGGCTGAACATCTAAACAGTCATTTACTGTAATCTATCAGATTGTCCCGTGTCTTAAAGGTAGAGCTATGATACTCACAAGTCTTATCTTGCACAGTATTTTTACCAGATTTCCTTCCTGGTTTCAGATATGCTGGAGTTACGGGTATACCATCTCTTTTCCCATCTCACTGTCTAAAGTGCTTGAAGCTCAGAATATCATACAGCACTTTGTGCATTACAGTTATGTGTAAAAAAAAAAAAATTAAAAAATTCAAAATTAGCTGCTCTGCTAGCAGCAGCCCCTTCTGTGTTTCTGACTGGTCATATGATGTCACACCTCCTCTTATAGAAACTACACTGGGAAATCATGGGTTCATTTATCGATCACCTTTGTCTGACTGCTGCCTTCAGTTCTGATTTTAGGGTGGGAAAGCCAGAAAAGTGAATAAATCCTGGGTATGTTGAACATGTTTCATAGTAAAATCATCAGACAAACAGTGAAGTACAGTGGAGACATAAATGTAACGTTTTTGTTACTCAGGAACACGACACATAAGGTCAATATTTAACCACAGTTCAAAACAGAGCTGAAGGACACAATCCGAACAATCAGAAGATTTTAGCTTGTTATATTAACAAGATAACAGATATATTAATGAATGCATCTGCTGATGATAATGACAGGATGTGCATTTGAGATGAGATATGCATTCAGATACAAGTGTAAAAGCCTGTATCTGCACTAGCAGCTCTGCAACACTGAATGCAAGCATTGCAGTTGCTTAAAGATGACCCATTATGCTAATTTTCTGCTCCACATTTTTTATTGTTGGATTAGAGTACCTTTGGATGATTCACAGTTTAAATAATTCTTATTTATCTCACACCGGGCCTTGGAGCAGCTCTACAGTTCAGTGTGAAACACGATGTCCTGGCTCCTCGACCTTCAATCCTTAAGCAACTGAGCTATTTTAACCAGAAAAATGACAGTGGGGCCATTTATGTTTTATACAAATCATTATTAAATTCTATCTTGATTTATCATACTTGTAGTGTTGTCTTTATCCATGACAAATGGTCTTAAATGTTCAGAATGACATACAAAACTGAACCATGACTAAAGGGAAAAGTATGCATGCTCATGCCTGTTGTGCAAGCAGTTTGACATAAAACATCAACTTATTTATCCAACAGCAAAAAGGGTGTTTCTGCTTCAAAAGACTTGAGGGAATTTGTGTATTGGATGGGTATCTCATTAAGTGCCTGCCTTTCTGCTACTACAGTATTTCTGTGGCTGACAGAGAGCGCACAGACTGCAGCTGAATCAGAGGGACTTTGAGACCCCTTTCATGACAGAAAACACCAGCAGCCACTTTATCAAACCATATCTATAATCAGACCTTTTACTTTTGATTTCAACTACAGACCTGTAAAGTTTTATGATACAGTCACAGTCACAAAAATCAGTTGATCTACAAGTCAACAGACCAACACAAACATCCACCAAAGTATTTGAGATTGTGCCAGCAGTCAAAGGCATCTACAGGACCACAAGTTCTCTCAACGATATACAGCCGCACAAGGTGAAATCAATACCAGCCATGCAAGTGGGGCTGGTAACAAACCTGAACAAACCATTGGTCCTAATATGAAGCCTCAAAATAACCGGTTTTTCCCCGTCACCATCATATCTGATGAGACATGGGTGGATCTTCGGGGTGGGGCTGAGAACACAGAAAAATAAATACTACATACACATAATTTTATTGACACTTGCAATAATAATATATTTATTAGTGTAGGTAAAGGCAGAGCATTTTCCAATGAGCCACTCTCACTGACATACTTGCATATTTGAAATGTGAATCTAACGAAAAAAGGTGTCCGCAGCTGCAAGAGCATAATATCCAGTGACACCATAAATCAAGAAAATGCAATAGCTAACAACTGACTGCCACTAGCCAATGAGCATATTGTGGATAATCCAACTTTCTGACATTTAAAATGCCCAAAATTTAATGAATCAGCTTTTTTTTTTACTCAGTGTGACCCCCCCAAAAATGACATTAGCACAGGGCTGGGCAACTCCAGGCCTCGAGGGCCGGTGTCCTGCAGGTTTTAGATGGTTTTAGATGTGTGATCCAACACAGCCGATTCAAATGGCTAAATTACCTCCTCAACATGTCCTGAAGTTCTCCAGATGCTTGGTAACAAACTAATCATGTGATTCAGGTGTGTTGACCCAGAGTAATATCCAAAACCTGCAGGACACCGGCCCTCGAGGCCTGGAGTTGCCCACCCCCGCATTAGCTGGGGGTGTAATTAAGCTGTAATTAATAAACAAATTAAGCAACCTTTCTCATCACAATCTCCATCTTCAATCTCATGCTTAGTCCAGCCAACAGTTCAAACCCTGTGGGTAACAGGCTGACAGTGACTGTGGTAAAATACTCCATGCTTAAATCTGAGAAGCGAGCACAAGCAAAGCAAAAAAATAAAAATCTTGCGTGACAAATTAAGAATAATAACTGCTACTCATTACTGCTAAATGACCTATGTGATTAAGCATTTCATCTCCAACTGCTTCAAAACCATCAATGTCTGTTTCATGCTGGCAGTTAGGAATTCGTCCTGTTTATGTAACCAACTCCCTGCGGACAACTATAAAACCGGCGGCTGTTAAAGCCAGATGTCAGCTGATGCTGCTTGGCACAGTTTTGGCTTTGTTACGAAATATTGAACATGACTGATCCAGGATATACCAGCAAACAGCGCAGAGCCCAGAACCACTGAATTAAAAAGGCACTTAGTGCACTCAGGTAGCACAGGTTAGAAAGTCCAGCCGTTTCCGAGTGAATGCACTCCTAGACACTTTCCACATGCAGATTCCATTGATTCTTGGGAAGTGAACCAGGGGAGAGAATGGGGTTATGCAACTGCTCTAATGTAGGCCAGTGCATGCCTTCTGCTGACAAGGCCATAGCAGTCAGAGAGCTAATATAGTCACTGCTCTGGCTCACAGCATCAATGGACCTCTGCCTTCTCCCTGCTCTGCGTGTCAGATGATAAACACACAGGACAAAAACAGGCCTTGTTTCGCTCTCTTTTTGTTTGAGGGCAGAGGCATACAAAGAAAACACACAGGCTACAATTAAATGCTGCAAATGCTCATTTAACCAAAAGGTCAAATAGTTATTTAACGTCTAACATTGTAATCACTCCCAACAAGGGTTAAACAGGTGGGTGCTGCATAACAAAAGACAAGACACCAAATCCCTGTAGGACTATGATGATGCAATAGCAGGAACATAAGGTGCAAAACACCACCAGTGTAAACACTCACTGAACAGCCACTGTACTACACACTCCAGATAAAGTGAAGATAATATAATTCTCTTAGCGCTTGCATATCACTATGCACACAGAGGTGGGGAAAACCAGGCACAAACAAAACCACACACGCTGCCACTAATTGTTATTTTTATTTTTGATAAAGTCAAAATAACTGTCCAGACTTCCCACAGTTCAGTGAGACTTAGCTGACACCCTGGCAGTCTACACAGAAATAAATCAGTGCATGTGTTGGGTAATAAGGAAAAATATCAGAGTTCATGAAAGAAAAACAAGAAGAAAAAAAACAGTAGTATCTCCAATACATGGTTTGTCCACCAGAGAGCACTGATTATTTTCCAGCTAAAAGGCATCTTGCTTCCTACAAATCTGCTCAGTTACTTAATAGTAGGTGAACTCCCCATTAGGAAAAATGTCATGAGGTTCCCCCAATAAAGACCTTATCAGCTTATAAAACGAGATGTTTCTATTATTCAATTAAAACAGTGATATTATTAGAAGTGGAGGAAAACTAAGTCATCTAAATGATTCCAGGATTGGAAACAGCAAATATCCAAATAAATAATTAGCTGGAAAAATGCCTTCAATAATCTGTTAGGGCTACTAACTTTCTACTGAAATAAGGTGAGGAGTACATTACATCCGGAAATGTAATCACTTAAGGAGTTGGATTAAAAAATTAATATGAACTATATGAAATCTGTGAACCAACTAAAATAGTCTGGGTCTGGCTGTTTGTTTGTTTTTTTAAGAAAATTTCACAGTTGGAGCTCATTAACTTCTAGCGACTAAGGAAGAAACACTAAGCACAAAACACAAATTAAAAAAAAAAAAAGGTGCAGATGCAGGCCTATATTTCCTATATTTTCAATAACAAGAATCAACTTGTTTGCTCCCGGAAGAAAGCTAAAAAGTGGTGTAAGGGGGCTTTCACGGCCTTAAAGACCTCCACCTCCAACAATAAAACAGCGTACAATTGAATTCACGTATAGCTCACAGTTAGTGGATGCTTACCTGCTTTATACAGCGGGAAAAATACCGTGTAAATGTGGCATAAAGCAGCTTTAACACTGTTAGAAACGTCTGGGTGAACTTGTCCTGCTTATTTTTTAAAGACGGTAATAAAATTCGCCATTAACCTGCTCGGTAAATATCATAAACCTAAAACCTTCAGCTCCTTGTGTTTACAGTGGCTCGACATCTGTCAGGGGAATCATTTCTAGATGCTTCCAGCCTTGCTAACTGAGCTCCGTGCTAACTAGTTGGTTGTTTGTTTGTTTTACAAACTAAGCGCCTTTAACACAGAGACAGCGTTAATATGAGCAGCTGACAGCAGCGCAAACATCTGCTTTCAGTATGTCGATAAAGAAAAACAAACATCCTCATACCTTTCCTCGGTGTTCAACATGATGGCTTCGAGGAAACGCGGATATTTACTTCTTTTATGACAACCGAAGCAATCACTGTTCAACAAAAACTCCGCAGATGTATTCACCATTCGGGGACTCGGAGCAAACTTGGTGTTTGTTAAGTCTGTAGTTCCACTTTCTGTAGATGAAACCACCACCCGACGGTACAACTACACTGCTGCAGCCCGCAAACGAAACACGGCGCTTTTATAGTCGCGCGAGGCATCATGGGTATTCTTCGCAGGTTTTTTTCCCCCAGCTCAACAAAAACAAAGTGAACAAACCGACAAAAACAGACTAAAGCGCCGAATAAAACTAATCACGGATGAAATTAAATGAGAGTCGTGATGTGTCATTTCTGTTTCTTTGTTTTTATTCTGCTTCCTTCCCTTAATTCACCTTTTTTGTAAGACATAGGCCAAAGAGCCGAGGAGCAATTTTAGCAATATTCCTCAAGTTTTCTCACTTGTTACTTATCTTTCCTAAGACATTTTAAGTTTTTCACATATGGATGTTTTAAAGAAGACTTTTAACGTCCTTACACGCCTATAGATCTGTCTAAAAAGTATTCGCCCTATTTTCTTCTTTCTTTTCTGTTGGAAATTAAGCTTAGATCTTAAGAAGAAACAGATCTTAAGAAGCTTAGTGTTTCAGATCATCAAACAAATTTTAATTCTAAACAAATATAACCTGAGTAAATACAAAATGCAGTTTCTAAATAATGATTTTATTTATTAAGGAAAAATCTCTACCTACCTATGCAGACCTACCTAGCTATATATAACAAGTGATTGCCCCTTATTAACCTAATAAGTAGCTGTGGCAACCTTGGCAGCTAGAGATAACTCTTTATTGTCATTGCACAGTCGTACCTAGTACAATAGTACAACGAATTACTGTGCAATGACAGTAAAGAGTTATCTCAAGCTGCCAAGGTTTCCAAAGCAACTTATTAGGTTAATAAGGGGCAATCACTTTGTCATATATAGCTAGGTAGGTCTGCATAGGTAGAGCAGCAGCTAAGCGTTTGCTTTGCAGGATTTTTTAAAACTCATGCCAAAGCATGCAACCAGATTTCCTGTGCAGGCCTCATGACAGTAAAATTGGAAAAAAAAGTCAATGAGTGAACAAGACTTGCGTGGAAAAGTTGACCACTATAGGCTCTTCTCTCTAAAAAGAACAGGTAACCTGGCATAGGTTTGCAAAGATCAGTTCAATTCAATTCACTTTAATGCAGATTAGTTTACATTGCCAGTGCCAAATCGCAACAACAATCACCTCACGTTGCTTTATACTGTAAGGTACATCCTACAGTATTCTGGAGAAATTCTTAACAACCAAGCCCCCTTATGAGCCATCACTTGGCAACAGTGGGGAAGTAAAAACTGCCTTTTAACAGGAAGACACCTCCAGCAGCAGCAGCCTCAGGAAGAGGCGGCCACCTGCTGCAAATTCTTCGGGGGATGAGGGGAAAGAGAAAACAAGAAAGACAAGAGGAAAGAAATGATCCCTGATTTAAAAAAAAACAAAACAGCAAAGGGAATAAAAAACTAAAATTTAAAAATGTCTTCTCTGAAGTCTCACCCTCCAGTGTATGTGTAAAAATGATTCAAACAAAAGTGCTCATCAGATAAGAAGCTTATTTTCGTGTTTTCCGACAGCTCGCTCAAACCAGTTATACCGCAAAGGTGCACCCTGACATGTAAATAACACTGACGTTAAAGGTAAAGCACGCACACTGTAGCAGGTTCTCTCCTCTCCTTGCCCAGCCAGTTACATAAGAAGCACACAAAGAAAAATTCTCCAGTTTAACATAAGTAACCACTATTTTTTCCAACCAATGACTATATTTGCATTAACCTCCTAAGACCCGAACTCTGCATTTTAAATTTTTCTTTGATATTTGGGCATATTGGGGCCCAATTAATGTAAAAACAAAGAATTACCAGATTTTTTTTTTTACCTTATTGTTGTTTTTATGAAAAATCAGAGCCACATATGAGGATATTCGTTTAAAATTTTGATAGAACAGTAGCAGTATAACGTCCTCGTAAGTGGATATCAGGCCCTTGTAGAGCAAAATTGAGTATTTTGGTCTAAATAACCCAAAATGTGATGTTCACATATGTGGACGCCAGGTCCTAGGAGGTTAAATACGTTTGCTTAACCAGTAAGCAGAGGGGGAGTTTGAGACATCATGACATATCTCACCATCAAAGTCCCTCTGGAAACATGTGCTAGTACGAGCTGGTGTGCAGTGACACTTTGAAACTCCATCGGATTTAAATTTGGCCTTATAATAAAGTCTGGGGTTAGAGTTACTCAGGTTAATTTATTAGGGTCAGGTTTCACTCATCCAGTGTGTATCCTGTCTGAAGAAATTAATGTACATTTATAGACTAGACTAGAGCATATCTGTTTTTAACTAGTTATGATGCCTCTACATTTACTTAAGTGCAGGTTTAAAACATTTTCCTGATAATATTGTGGAATATTATAGTTTAAAATGTAGTTTAAATGTCCTTCAATTATCTTTATATACATTTAGTATTTCTTGAGTTGTTTTCCCAAAGTGACTGACCAAAACTCTTAGTTTTTATTCTTTTTAAATCAATACTCTTCAGGATTACCTTATTCAGGCCCTGACTAAAGTTTCTGCTTACAAGCTCTTTTAAGAAAAGAAAGTCACCGACTTTACACACAGGCAAAATGCAGCGTTGCCAGAATTAAACTAATGCCTTCTTGGATGATACTCCTCCCCGATCTCCTGCACTGCAGTGTATTGCAAAACCACAATGATTAAGATTAGTTACAAAGATGAATCAATTTGAACAAATAATATCACACAGTCTAGCTGGCTGAACACTGTTCACACTCTGGCAATTGAACTCTCATTCTTACAATCGTAGTCATGCTTTGATGCACACACACACACACACACACACACACACACACACACACACACACACACACACACACACACACACACACACACACACACACACACACAGAGACTGAAAATACAGTATCATCAACAGCTTTAGGTCTAGAGTCAATAAAGCCATGTGGTAACGTGGGATATAAGGAGATCCTACTTGTCATTGGTGCAGATCATGATGCTCCAAATCACCCTAGAGCTGTACATTATAGATGACTTTGACCTCTGACCCCTTCTGAAGAAAGAGACAAATTTAACTTACACCCCCTTAAAGTGACGGCAAAGCCCTGCTCTTCCTGTAAAAGTGATAGTCTGTCCCTCTCAGTGGTCATCTTGGCCCAGTATGAATCCCAACATAGACCCAGTTATGTAAGGAGGAATGGAAAACAGCTCCTGTGCCAAACAGATTATCAGATTAGTAACAAGATAGTTGCAGCCAGGCTACTTGATCCTGGCACATCACAGCGTTACTGTCGGAGGTCCGGCCTGTCTGGACGAGCAGAGGACACGGGGGGTCATTGCCCCCCGCCAACCACCATGAAACAGCTCTGTCGTGATGCAACCGTGTGCGAAACCCTGTTGTGGAGTCCCTGTGGTGTAAATGACAGTATCCAGAGCATTTTACGGCACGGCTCATTGCTTTTCTCAATAAAAATTCCAAGAAACACTAAATCTGAATGTTATATAAGTTGTAATGGCATTAAAGTGAAGGCAGCTTAAAATGTGGAGTTAAAATCTCAAGTGTGAAATTTATCTCTTAGTCTTTAGCTCCTCTTCTGTGAGTGATGGAGATTTAAAAAGAAAATTATAACCCACTAAACATGGCTGAAATAGCATAACATTGTCTCCTTGGTCAAACCTGTTCTGGGTATGATGCCACAAACAGGGTAAATGGATGGATGCTGATGTTGTTTCCCATGTATAATATTAACTGATCAGAGTGTGTTTACATTTCGCTGTAGGTCATTTTTCATTAGTAATGTCTGTGCTTGTATTGGGAGCATTTATATGTGGGCTCATGAATGAATTTTTCCTTTGGTTCTGCGTGAATAAGTGACAGATGAGCAGAATTTTACTTTGCTCATAGAAATTTGAATCAAGGAGTAGGAAAGCACTGACGCGGGATCATCTCTGTTTCTTTTTATTGGCTATATGTTTCTTTATCTTTAAAATTCCAAACTCAGTGATTAGGTAACTATGTGACATTACCATGCCCACCATTTTGGTGGTGGCAGTCTATGGTCACCTAAGTCTAAGTGCATAAGGCCAAAGTCACACCGGCCTGGGGAACAGTCAGTGACCCCCTGACTCCCTGAGCTTGGTTCTGCTGTAGGTTTGCTCCTGTTAAAAGGGAGTTTTTCCTTCCCACAGTTGACAAGTGCTTGCTCAAAGAGGGTGATCTGATTCTTGGTGGGGGTTTCTTTGCATTACAATTTAAGGGGTCTTGAGGTGACTGTTGGGATCAGGGACTTTAAAAATAAAGCCAATTAAGGTGCCGGTTTAGTTCAGTGAGCCAGCAGGTGACCAAACCTGCTGTTATTTTGTTCACGTCTGCCTCCTGTGTCCTGCATTTGGGTCTTGCTGTACATTTTTAAAACATTAATGAAAGTATCTTAAGCAAAAGCAAAGAAACCACACACATCTGTGGCATTCACGCTTACATCCTAAGAAATAAACATTTGAGTAATAAAAACATAGATAATATATATCAAACATGCTTTACAATATCGATCAGGCTTATAAATAAATCCATACTGTAATGAGACCCATAGACTGATGGCCTATTTTTTGTATCAGGCAGAAGTCGGACGTTTTCATTTCTTTCACGCTGAGACGGCAAACAAACACCCAGGCAGAGCTCAAATTCTTGGCCTCGTTATTTGTAATGCAAAGAAATGCGCTGGGACACTTTTCCCCTACTGACCTATTTATGTTGTTTTCTGACTCAAACACTGGTGGGCTGCAGCTGTTTCCACATGACAAGCTAAGAACCAGTGTGACTTTATGGGGAATGTGGCAGAACAATAAAGTTTAGAGTCACACTGATTAGTGGTTCAACCTCACTTGCACGTCGTGTGTTTGCAGCTTCAGTTTAACTAAACAAAAGTTCAGTCTTTTCAGGTAAAAACAGATAACTAACAGGAAGGTGAAGACAGAGGGAACAGAGTTAACATATAAGATGACATTAGCATACTAGATTGAACTGTTCCTGTTTCACCACAGACTGCATGAACGATGACATGCTAGTCGCCCCCTGGTGGCGGAGTATAGTCTCTATGTTAGCAGCTGGAAATTACCTCAAATATACTAGATTTTACTAAATATAGTGAGAATGACAGATTAAGTTCATTTTATCAGTTGGTCAAATGTTCAAATTCCTGATTAGATTAGAAAGAGTTTTGAGAACATACAGTTTTTTTCAGTAAGTTTTGTATTTTTTAAAGGATAACTTAATAAGTTGATGCTAATGTTACAGTTAGCAAGCAAAAGTTCATTGACTAGCTTAACCGCCTTCATTCTGACTCCTATTTTATACTCACTCTTTTCACCCTTGTGAACTGTGGCATGCATTTCTAGTGAGCCAGGTTGAAGACACTAGAACGTGGTTGTGTTAGTCTTAAATGCAATTTCAATTTGATACACTACTCAAAAAATTAAAGGGACAGGTTTTAATCAGAGTGTAGCATCAGTTCAGCTAACCTCTTAAGTCCTGAAGTGATAATCATGCCAGTTTATTAGCAGACGGGGTGCCATTGCCACAAGATTTGTTGTGTCTCCCACTAAAATTTCAAGATTGTTCAAGATTCCAGGAGATAGGCAGCACTCGAGGAGAAGGACCTTAGAAGGTCCTTAACCCATCAGTAGGACCGATATCTTCTTCTTTGTAAAAGGAGGAACAGGATAAGAACAACCAGAGGCTTGGTGGTGAGTCAGTGATGGTCTGGGGATGTATATCCATGGAGGGATTAACAGATCTCTACAGGCTAGGCAATGGCACCCTGCCTGCCATTATCAGGATGAAACCTTGCAGTCATTGTCAGACTGGGTCCTGGGTTCCTCCTGGTGGACGACAATGCCTGGCCTCATATGGCAAGATGCAGGCAGTTCCTGGGGGATGAAGAAACCTCATTCAGTGGACAGACAGACTGGTACTTTAGGACTGTTTAACGTGTGTTTAGAAATATTACATTGCATAATATAGAAAGAAAACAGGACATGCTTGGGGTAGATTGAAGCTTATTGGAAGATTTAAGAAACACAGGAGAGACTTATATGACCTAACCAAAAAAAGTACTATATTAAAATACAAAAAACTATTTTCACGTTTCTGTCTTTTATTTGACGAAAACATTCGCACAGCAGCGAAAAGGAATCTGAGCCTGGGCTCAATCTCAGATGACCTTTAAACCTCTTAGTTTGCAGGACAAAATGTCCCTCCACTGACCTTCATCAACTCCGGTGCAGTATCACAGAGTTTCATATGAGAGTCTGACTGAAAAACAAAGCACGTCTCATGTTTCAAGCTGTCGTCCTGATGCTGTTTGAGACCGACACTGCTGACGTGGTGTTTCACTCCTCACACTAAAGATAAAGGGGTAGATCTCGTGAAGAGCTCGGGACACTCTATCTCTGCTTTGAGGATGAAATATTCAGCAGCAGCTCAGTGGGGAGTGAGTACTGCAGCTACAGGAGACTCCTCCTGCTGCCAGATGTTGAAGTTTCAGAATGAAAACAGGACCAATCACAAGTGGTTTTCTAGCTCAGGGTGTTTATGATTCACATAACATTTACTTGACTATTAGCATTTTGCATTTTGACTAAATTTGCAAAAAATGAAGAAATACACTAAACAAAAGACAAACTAATATAACCCTTTAAAAGACACTACAAGCAACAACATAGGGATTAAGCACTGTATATAGAAGATGTACGTAAACGCTTTTTTTTTAGTAATCAGCCAAAATGTTCAAAGTTACTTGAAATAACTTTAAATCAATTTCCAGACCGTAATCCAACTTCCATCTTCCAATCAAAACACAGCTGAAACCATCAAAGTCAGCTTCTCAGCCTGCATCAGAAAACATGATTTTGTACAATAATTTCTCATGTTCCTTTGTAGGTGTCTCAGTAGTTCAATGTGGACGTGGCTAAGTGGGAAACAAAGAGGTTGCATGCTAACAGTTGAACTTACACATTCACAGATGGAGTAGATCAGCTATATATATTTTTTTCATGGCAATAAAAACACAAGTTTCCGTTCTGACCTGACGTCTGTAAACACTTTTTTACTGAGGTTATGGGCTCATGTCACTCATGTTATGTCATATGGAACAAAAATTTAGTCTAGTTTGTAAATATTGGTCATACTATGTTTCAAAATGGATCGTTATCATTGGTTTGATTAGAGGATTTTTTTGTTTGTTGGTTTTTTGTGGGTTTTTCTTTTAAACCAAGATGATGACAGTGAAAACACCAATCTCAAGGCTTCAAAACGAGAGTTCAGAAATGAATGTCTACAATCCACCTGTTTATAAATGTTACTGTCAGTTGCTCATGAGTTACTGTACTGAAATTCTTTGTAATTTCATGATCTCACATTGCAGCCTGCACAAGGATCAATGACCAAGTCAGATCAGATTATAGAAAATATCCTGATTATACTTCCATATGCACGTTGTTTGGAGGCAAAAAAAATCAGAACAGTGAATTTATGTACCTGTCAGGGTTAGTGCCTTTAAACTTGTTATCACAACCTACCGAACAGACAAGAATACAGCTAATGTCTTAACGCGATTGTGTTCTTGGACACACAGGAATGCAAGCGTGCACGGATAATCCCTGAATAAAGTTTTGATCTAATTAAAGTTTCCATTGTTCCTCATTGGCAGCGTCCCATCTTTATGGGCGGAAGATTTACTTGTGTAGGGTATCACAACAAACACAACGACTCTATGAAGTTCAGGTTCAAATATGTAACTTTCCTCATTTTCTATTTTTTCTTTCTTTTGTCTCAATGCGTCGTCTGTGTTTTTTGGGATCTTGGGACAGCATTTCTTGGAGTTTGGATAAGAACTCCGATCTTTGCCAAATCTTCCGTGGAAATCATGATGACAGTGATTGTTGTGGGCGAGGTCCTCGTCAACAATGGAGCAGAGCGTGTAGGCGTCCGCAGGAAGCTGTATTTGTCCGCTTTTGTTTTTGAGAAGATGTTTCCAGAATGTTCTTTCAGAAAGTCACATGGGCTGGAAGCTGCCATCCAGAACATGTTATGAAATATACAGATTTTTGATGGTGTTTGACCAAGGGTGGGACGGCTTATATAAAGTAAGTGAAAACACTCGAATCCAAACATGATGGTTGCAGATTACAATAAAAATCTAGCTAACACAGATCCACTTAAAGGCTTGTATTGCCATTGAATCAAGGCTATATGTTGGCTGACGTGAAGCAGTATACTCCTGTCATTAAGGTTCCTTCATGCTCAGGATATTGTTTAGATTTTTTTTTAGGTTAAATATGACCATGCCATGAGAATAAAGGCAAAATGAAGGGAAATTATTGCATTTTAAACACTGCATTATTTAAACTAATATCAATATGAACAAATTGCTTTTTCTATAGGAAACAACCTGAAAATTGAGATTTTATGACAAACACATGACTTCTCATAAATGAATGGTGTTGTTATGTATTACTTCCAAAGAGAAGGCACCACTCAGGTGTGGATTGGATGCCCCAAGTGAGCGAAGAAGAGTATCTCAGGAGGATCTGACGGTTGATTTTTGTGATGTTAGCAGTAATGTCTTATCTTAATGACCTTGTAGTACCATATCACCCTATTAGAGCACTTCGCTCTCGCTCTGCAGGCCTACTTGTTGTTCCTAGAGTATTTAAAAGTAGAATGGGAGGCAGAGCCTTCAGTTTTCAGGCCCCTCTTCTGTGGAACCAGCTTCCAGTTTGGATTCGGGAGACAGACACTATCTCTACTTTCAAGATTAGGCTTAAAACTTTCCTTTTTGCTAAAGCATATAGTTAGGGCTGGACCAGGTGATCCTGAATCCTCCCTTAGTTATGCTGCAATAGACTTAGGCTGCCGGGGGATTCCCATGATGCATTGAGTTTTTCCTTTCCAGTCACCTTTCTCGCTCACTATGTATTAACAGACCTCTCTGCATTGAATCATATCTGTTATTAACCTCTGTCTCTCTTCCACAGCATGTCTTTTATCCTGTCTTCCTTCTCTCACCCCAACCGGTCGCAGCAGATGGCCCCTCCCTGAGCCTGGTTCTGCCGGAGGTTTCTTCCTGTTAAAAGGGAGTTTTTCCTTCCCACTGTCGCCAAAGTGCTTGCTCATAGGGGGTCATATGATTGTTGGGTTTTTCTCTGTATCTATGAAGCGCCTTGAGGCGACTTTTGTTGTGATTTGGCGCTATATAAATAAAATTGAATTGAATTGAAATTGAATTGAATTGAATTAATGTGCGTGTTGTGCCATACTGTTGTGATCAAGCAAGGGTGAGCCAAATGGTGGAGCTCTCAATTTACCAATCCATCTTATGACAGCTTAATTTTAATGGAGAGAGACAGAATATCAAAACGTGATTCAGTACTTGGTAGAGAAATCCTTTTTGGCCAGCACAGCAATGAGATGTTTCTTGTAGTTGCTCACCCGGTTTGCACACATCTCAGGAGGGATTTTGAATGATTCCTCTTTACAGAAACTCTCTGAATCCTTTAGGCTTCTTGGCTTCCACTTGGCAACTATAAGCCTCGTCTCCCTTCACAGTTTTTCTATAGGACAGAGGTCTGGAGATGGGCTAGGCCAACCCAACCTTAATGTGCTTCTTCTTTAGTCACTCCTTTATTGAATTTGTGGTATGTTTGGGGCCATTGTCATGCTGGAAAACCAACCCATTATATGGAGAGATTATATCTCTCCATCTTCATTGGAGGACCTCCGGATCCAGCTGGAGGGGATAGAGTGTTAGTCAGAGGCCAATATAGAATACTCTTACCAGTCCACCCACACATTAACCCTACTTTGAATAAGATGAAAACAATGGATGGATTACTAGTTTCAAATTATGACAAATCTGTCATCAAATTAATGCCAAAAGGAACTGATCCCACTGCTCAGGTTTGCTCAGGACGTTACCTTTATGTGACAGAACTGATCATCATGTGCTTTGTGTTGCTGAGAGCCTCACTCTTCCTCCTTTGCATTCATACTCAGAGCCTTTATAAGCTGATTGTCTCCATGTAATGCAGACCTCCACGAGTGTGTCACTGTTTCCAGCTAGGGCTGTCAGTGTGACCTGCAGCTGATCTGATCTCCAGACACGTGTAATCTCACCTCATCAATTAATGACAGCTAGTGCGCCACAGCACTAATCGGTTACAAGGAGATGGGACAGGTTCTTTTGTTAGTCTTTGTTTCTCTAACATACTGACAGGATAGAATTGATGTCATAATTTTGCGGAACAATTTCTGCCAATTGTTTAAAGGATATTTAAAATAATATTTTTTAATTTATTTGTCTTCAAATAAGGAAAAAATATAAGTCAGGTTGAACGTTAATGGTAAGAGTTATAAGCAGATTGGACAGGTTCCTTTGTTACTCAAAGTGACTCTAACTTACTGACAGAATCAAAGTAATTGCATTGTTTTGTCAAACAAATTTTGCCAATTGTTTCCAGCAGAACTAAACAGTAGGTGTCTTCAAACAGAGGAAATCAGCATGTTGCCTATGAATATTTTGACAGTGGGACTGCAAGAGGTGGGAATTAATCTAACAGGTAACAGGACTTGGTGCTGGTTAGAAACAGCTTGACCTGCTTTAGGTTTGCCATTAGCATGCAAGACACGGTAGCTAGTTAGCTAGTTAGCACTGCTGGGATGTAATATTTTCACAAGCTAACATGGGCTACATACATGAGTCCACAGGTACAGTACATAGTCAGAGCACTGGGGACATATACCACGTTTATATGAAAAATATACAGTATCCCTTGATAGTCTTCATATAGCTTAAAAAAGTGAATCCTTATGCAGCACAAGCATGTTTTTAAAAAGGTCTCCTAAGCAGTGCAAGTCTGTGGCTGCCGGGGTGTTTCTCTTCTCTCTTAACCAATTACGGATCTCCTTACATTGGACCACATGGCTAAATAATGTAGAAGCTAATCCAATAGCAAGTCCAATAGTTCATTCACTTGCAAAGAGTTAATCCAGAAGCTGAAAAGAACATGGAACTGAAATGAATATATATTCTATTTATAAGTGAATTATATGTATATATATATATAAAATTCCTTTATAAATGTCTTTGGATATATAGCATGCTATATTTATAAAATATAATTTTATTGTGCAATTAGGTTTTAATCCACAAAAAATACTTTATTTCTACACATTTTCAATGGGAGCCAGAAATATGTTGACATTTATGATTAGTAGACTCCATTAAGTAGTGTTGCTAGCTGAGGTTGACGCAGTGAAGACAGAGTACTACTACGCAAAGGGTGAGCACTTTTGATTCTGTTGCAATTCAACTCATTACGGTTGCAAATTCAAACCCTCACAAAAAAATCTGGGAAAATCTTATTTCTTGACTTATTGACTTATTGACTTATTCTTAACAAGTTAAAATGAGTTTTAGTTTGACTTGCTTTTTTAAATACATAAAATAAGGCCGCAAAATGAATTTTAAATATCAAAATGGCCAGCAGAACATCACCAACCTTCATTTTTTCCTTTAATTTGTTTGTTCCTCAAATGATGTAGGCAGTATCTGGACTACAGGATCACGGGCCTCTCGGGACAGATGACGCAGTCTGCAGGAACTGTGTAAGTGGGTAATCTCTCAGCGGGCTCCATATCGACTGTGTATTCCGTTGCCTGAAGTGCCAAGCAAGCGGCTCTTTCTAAAAGAAGCCCATCTCGCCCCTCAGCTATGAGATTTATTACGCAAGTCCTGCTGCCCCATTTCCACTCACCCATGTACCCACACCACAGAGCATGACCTGGAAGGGCTGAGAAGACTTAGTGCAAAGATACCAAGTTTTAGTCCTTATTTCTGTTTTTTGAGCCTATAAATATTACATTAAGATCCAAGCACTTACTTTCAGTTTTTCTCTTATTTCAAACCAGATGTGAAAATCTGGCACTAGAGCTACTGCCTGCAGAACTACAGTTTGATTAATATTTCACAGGCTTACATAACTCCATCAGTTAGCTTGTCACCATGAACCCGGTGCTACTACTATTACCCAACTCCATTAGACGAGCAGGAATGCGGCAGAACTTTTATTGTTTCTGGAAGAACACTTGATGACGTCCCTCCCGTCACAGCTTTATCATTTTATCGTGTCGTCAGAATTCAGGCCAGGAGGTGGGGGTGCAACTTTAATTAGCTGAGCATGCTGGACTGAGGATATAGAGCATTAAGAACACTCTTTAAGAAAAGTTGGAGACTTCGTCCTTTGTGATTGTACTTACTTTTTAATCATGAGGTTGAGATGAAGCTGATGAAGATTATATAAAAATGTGTTTTAAGGCCCCAGGAACTTTAAAATTATAATAATAATTTAAAAAAAATACAGTGATAAAAGTTTGACTTTACTTTTTGTAGCTGTATAACCTCTCTTGAGTTTTACTTGCCTCTCTCAGAGCCTGGTCCTGCTGCAAGGTTTCTTCCTCACTGCTGTCACCAATTGCTGACCCATAGGGCACTAACAAATCTTAATTTCATAGGACGCATGACTGGCATAAAACTGTTTCCACCTTAAAAAGTAAAACACCTTATTTGTTGAATTCCCAAAACTCTCATTGTAACGACTTTTTGCTTTTGTAGAGCTACTCCTATAGATAATGCAATAATGTAATAAGACTTACTGCTGAAATCTCTGTGTTATAAATGGATGGATCACTGAAAAACAATGTTTACTGACTTTTTTACATTAAAAGAAAGGTAGATTATTATGAAGTTGTGTTTGTTTGTTTGTTTGTTTATTTAACTGGTCCACCCCACTTCAGAAAAGAAATACAGTGATCCAGATTGCCAACAAAATTTTATATCTTCTTCTTTTGGGCATGCTCCAGCCAAACAGGCAGGAGAAAATGGAAGTGAAAACATGTTTTTATCCTGTTCCTTCTATAAGCATTAGTTAGTCGCAGCTGATGCTGATGTGAATATCTGTGCAGATACCGATAAACTGAAATACTGCAAACCAGTGTTAGCTTTTGCCATCATAATTTTTGAACCTTTTCTTCATAAATCTATGGCATTTATACTTAAGGGGAAGGTGATAACCAGTGGATCTCAAATCAGCCAATTTTCTGCTCAACCATCTCTGATTTGCCCATAAATTTTATTGTTTGCACACATGATTGCTGTGAATTTTTTTGCTTCATATATGGAACACATCAAGAGATATTGGAAAATGATCTGTCCAACTAGTTTCAGACCAAATGAATTCAATGTTTGAATATGAATATCTCAGAAGCTATTGAAGATTTAAGCTTTAAATTTGTACTACCCTTTCTTGTAATTAAAATGAAAGAGGATATGGACATAGGGATAACATAACATAAAATTCTTCTTCTTGTGAGGCCAAGCTGTTGTATTTATATGGCATGTTTGGTAGTCTTATACAGGATGCTAACTCTAAACCTCTAACTCGCTAACCCAACCCTAACATGAATGCCATCAGTGCTACAGACAAGTATGTACACCACAGAGCATAACCTGAAAGGGCTGAGAAGACTTTTAGTGAAATAGTCCTCATTTCTGTTTTGTGGGCCAGTAAATATTACATTAGTATACAAACACTTACGTTCGCTCTTTTAAGCAAATGAGAGACGCTCAACAAGAAGATCCGTGTTGAGATGGAAAACCCCCGCTGTCATGTTGCCCATTATCTCTGACTGAGGTTTTAGGTTTGCTGAAGCCAACTGCCACAAAGCCTATGCTGAATTCGTTTGATGATGTCATGTTATAGAATGTACATACAATGTATTTTACTAACTTAACTATGTAAACATTTTAGAGGATAAATGTTATGTTATTTTGTCTCTGTTCTGTTCTTACGTTTTAACATTAGTGTAGCATAAGTTGAATCATTACGCCCATGTAAGGGTCCAATGGAAGACATTAACCCTGTATTGCCCCAACTAGATTTCATTTACCGGGATCCCTGTTGGAGAAGCATCTTTGAATAATTGTGTTATATCAACTCTGATGTATTTGCTGTAGCTCTGCAACAGATTTATGACCTGTAGAACATGCAACCCCTGTCTCAGTCTGTGACAGCTGCAATAGCATCCAGTCACCAGCAGTCAGGCAAATGGATGGATGTATCATGGTGGCAGTGTGTAGGAAATCTGGGGATTATGTCGGGGTATCAGCAGGGGGTCAGGCTGGTGGTCTTCTTGATGTAGTGGTTTACTTCTGAACTGGTGCCATTATATGAAATATTTGTCTACAGATTGGTAGACCAATTTTACATGAAAACTACAAGTATGGCTCTGTATTTTGAATCAAATATTCATATCCAGCTTCTGATAAAGCAACTCCAGCTTCAGTCACTGAGAAACATATCAAATTGCCATCCATGTACACACACACACACACACACACACACACACACACACACACACACACACACACACACACACACACACACATATAAGTTCTACACATCATGTTTTATAATGCTCCCTCACCCACTCGGCTCAAAAACCCACCAAGCTCTCGGTCTTCTGGGCTTTTGAGTTAGTGTCGTCTACACTGAGCTGGTTTAGTCCTACAGACCTTGAAACTACGAGAAAGATGTGCAGCATGAAAATCTGTTGAGATATTTCAATTGCAACCTAAGTAGCCCACCATTGGATTAGCACTGCTGGTCACTACATTGTAAATATGAGCAGAGATTATGGAAAAATGAGACCTTGAGTTAACCTCCTCTGGAAATATTCCCACTATTTTTCCATATTTCCGTCCTTGTAGGGACATTTGTGTCGCACGAGCTTAGTACACGCTCATAACTTATATGTACTCTTAGTTACAGAGAAGGCACCAGCTCACAGTCTTTCACGTAATTCTCATGTAAGACAATGGAGAGCCAGCAGAGTTGCTTAAATTAGCACGCACTCTCAGTGGCCTTGTTGCCCTGTTTTCCTGTCCGGAGCAGTGAGCAAGTAGTGACTCTGGAGGAAGGGCAGGAGATCGTGGGAACCAGCATGTCACCACAGGCTGGGCCACGTCCCGAAGAAAACTCTGACAGACTCTGCAGGCTGCAAAGCAGGGGAAGAGAAACCGGAGGGGAAACTGGAGAACAATGAAGAAATTAATGTGACACTGCTGCTCGTATATAGGTCTGGGTGGGAACCCAAAAGTCTGTTGTCCCGGAGTCAGAGCCAGGATTTCTAAAACTCATTGACAAAAAATAAGCCCCAGTTCCCACACTGACCTTTCCCACGCCGCTGCTAGTATTGTATATTTATACTTGTGTTGTTGAACTGCTTCCCCTCTGAGTTGTACACTGCATGTTTGGCTTTCCTTATCTATGTGAACGTGCTTCGGCTGTTATTTTGAACTTGATCTCAGCTTTATTTACATCTCTCCGCCGCAGAGGTTTCTATGACGTTTGTGGCTGGGCCCGCAGTTGAAGAGAACAAGCAGTGCCCAAGGAAAAGTTTGGCCTTTTAAAGAACATTTTCACTTGTAAACCCTGCTTCTTGGAAGAGAAACTCCCACTAGCTTCCAGCCATCTTTGGACAGCAAACTCATAATATGCATTCTGCTACAAACAGGTTTATCAGACCTTCTTGCCTAATGCTGTGAGCTGAACTATGAAGCAAGTTCAGCGTACCCAGAATCATTTCTTCACCACTTAGCCTGACTGCTGATCTTAGGGTTAACATGGCTAAGCACTCACATAAAGGTCTTCATAAACTTGATACATCAATCCAGGATCTTCCGATCTAGCTACTAGTGTGTTACATTGGCGGCACATAACCAATCACAAACATGGACCGACCTACTGCCAGATGAGCAGCTGATAAGCTATAACATCAGAAAATTATGAAGAGTTTAAACACAAAATATGAAAAATGCAACGAATAATATCGCTTCCAAGAATCTATTTTCTTACTGATGCTTTTTCTTACTGATCATGAAAATGATAAAGATACTAAAGCTCTGACAAGGCCCCGGAGTGCAGTGAGCTCTGTCATGAATACAGAACCACCGAGTTGTGTTTGACATCCAGCCAAACTGAACAAGAACAGCTCTGCCTGGCCAAAAGGTAATGACTGCAGTCTATTCAATGCTTTATACAGAGAGCAGATCACAGGAACCAAGACATGTGACCTCGGGCTGGAGAGGAAATTTAAATTCCTGGACAAGAACAATGCAAAACACAAAGAAAGACGACACTAGAGCGTCTTCGGATGTGATCCCTTTCACATTAAGCCTTAGAGTCTCAAAATATCTGTAAAAACTAAAAACAGTCAAGGTCTAATTCAAGAAAAAAAAAAACATCTTCCTTAAAATCAAATGTTTAATGAAAATAAAGTAAAATACAGCAAATGCTGCTGGGTTGTGTTTTCTGATCACAAGAGACATGAGGAAACAAAGAAGTGGTGAAATTCTGTCAGAAAAATGTAGATATCAGACACACAGGTTCAAAATATTATTTATTACTAAGGGAAATCTGTCATAGTTACTAAAACAGCAGAGTCTACTTTTATTAGGATAAAAAAAACATACAGGAAATATCTTAAATTTTGTCAGTGTCGTCAAATTTGTCAGCACAACCAGTCTGAGGAGCATATGGTTCATGTGTTTATGGGATGTCTGTGTGACTGTGTCTGTCCTTGTGCTTTGTTCAGTGTTTGTTGAGTCTTTGGATCCTGTTTTGATTTTGTGATTCATTCGTGTATGTTTTTAGTATTCAGTATGTTTGTGTTTCTTGGCGTCTCCGTCTTATCTGTGTTAGTGCCTCCATCCCTCTTTGTCATCATGTTTCCCACCCATCCTTATATGGATGTATTCCAGTTTACATGGGGTGGCAGGTTTTCTCGGTGAAGATGAGTCTTGACTTTGTTTTTGTGTGATTGTCTGTTTCTGCACCTGATGTCTCTTCGGCTCCGGCTCATTTTGGACTGCCGGTTTTGTGCTAGACTTTTTTTATTTGCAGAAAACAAGTTAAAGGCTCACATTTCATTTTGTTTATTTCTCTGGTCTGCATTTGCGTCCTCTTTACAACACATCTCATGACAGCATCATATGTTTGTATAGCAGTGATGTTAGATGGTATTGTTAAGTCTTACAGTTTGAGAAATACCATCAATGTATTTGTCAGGCAAACTAACATTCAAACAAACATAGAAACTAAACTAAAACTAATCAATAAAGCCTAAACTGAAACAAGCTAACAGGAACTAAACTCAGTTGAAGACACTTTGAGAGCGCAAACCTCTGCCAAGGGCCCTCAGTCTCAGGGCAGTATTTACATATTTACATTTAAGGGAATTGTTCTGTATTTTCTGTGTATTCGTTTTTTTTATTTGTTCTTTTTAAACATACTTTAAGAAGTTTGCAGTCCATGAAAAACAAGTGTGAAGTGCAGGTTTTGTTATTCACCTTGTTAAGTAACTTGAGCTCTTAAACAATATGATACTACAGTATATTTCAAACTGGGTTCATTCTCTTCCAACTGACAATACTTTCTTTGAAGGTGTAACGCATTTGGGTTTCAACATGAAAGAAAGGCAGATGTGAAATGTAAAAGTGAGGTCAGAGGTCAAATATGGTCAATATGACATAATATTTAGCGTCTCCATATATATTTTATTTTCTATAAGGCTGTATGCTGCCAACACAAACAATAGCTGTAAGAAACATGGTTTTAAAACCTTGAAGGAGAGGTCAGACGTCAAATGTGACATCATATTTTAATCATTATGTGCAGGTTAGGGCTTTCTATATGTTGATAATGCACATCACTTGTAAGAATCATAGTTTTTCAGTTATAAGGCTTTTTGTCAATTTATGACCAATGAATCATTAAGTTGACCTTGAAGGCCTTGATGGATATAAAACTAATTTTAATGGATTATTAACATGACCCCGCTCTACAGCCTACATATTTTCTCAGAAGTCATTTGAAACTTTCCAAGCTATCGTGCTTATAGACAAGAAGAATGACACACACACACACACACACACACACACAATACCAAAAACGTAACCTCCTTGGCAGAGGTAACTATACAATTGTACTTAGGCACTGATAGCATTTGGTTTCTGTTAAGGAAATATTAAAGTGTGCGTAAAGCAGAAAGTAATAGACGGGCCAATCATTCTTATATCTGTATTCACCCCCTAGAAGCTCATTTTGAGCCAACAAGAAGCTGCTATCAAACCAATTTAATGTGTTTTAAACCATCTGGCCAGGTTTTAATCATTAAACCCATCATCATGACCCAGTTCATCGATAATGAAATACTAAAGCCCTGACAAGGCCCCCAGGAGTGCAGTGAGCTCTGTCATGAATACAGAACCACCGAGTTGTGTTTGACATCCAGCCAAACTGAACAAGAACAGCTCTGCCTGGCCAAAAGGTAATGACTGCAGTCTATTCAATGCTTTATATAGAGAGCAGATCACAGACACCAAGACATGTGACCTCGGGCTGGAGAGGAAATTTAAATTCTTGGACAAGAACAATGCAAAACACAAAGAAATAAAGTACTACTTTCTTTACGTCCTGAGGAGGCATTGCCTGTGTAAAGACATGATGCCTGTTATCTCAAGTGTTAGGGGCTTAAAATATGTCAGTTTGTATATTAACTGATAGTTTTTTTTTGTTTTTTTAAAGTGAACAAACCTGAGGCCTATTTCAACAAAAACTCATCTGTTTTCAGCAAAATGTAAAACACACACCTTTGACTTGTAAATGGTAAATGGCCTGTATTTGTATAGTGCTTTACTAGTACCTAAGGACCCCAAAGCGCTTTACACAACCAGTCATCCACCCATTCACACACGTGTGTCTGTTAATCCACAAACCTTTTACTGAGAATATAAACAGAATATTTTTCAAAAGGCAAATAAAGCATATATGACTTCGGGCGATATTGCCTGGATTATGTTTTCTGATAACAAAGATGAAATGCTGTCAGAAAAATGTTGATACCAGACATAGAGATTGAAAATAAAATTTGCTTGATGAATGAAGTTATAGGTTACTAAAACTAAACTTAAAAAAATCAAACCAAAAATTACTTAACTGAAATAAAATTTATGTAAAGCAGACTGTAAAAAAACTTGTTCAACTTTCATGCCAGGTTGAGCAAATATGACAAGTTGCACCCACAAAAACAAAGCTATCGGTCTAATCTGAACAGAAGGAAATCGTGGAGTTTCCAGATGGGCCTCATAAAACGTTTTTTTTTCTATAGCCAGCCCTGACATCATGGAATATCTTTCAATACTAAAACTGAGGCAATTTAATATCTGCGATTTAATGTAACATAAACAAGAAGGAATAGGAATCAAGAACCAGTTCCTGTGGCAAACTGGTTCCCAGTAGCTCCGTATCTTGGACTTGTTACCTATTGATTGCTCTAATCAGTTCCACTTTCAGTTGCACTAATCGGCAGATTTTAGTTAAGAGGATGAAAAGGGTGGTGCAGTCTACAGAACGAATAAGGACATTACTTTTACTTTTAGTCACAAACAGATGAGAGCTCGAATGTAAGAGAACCAACTGCATTACTAACACAACTTAGCTAGCATGCTAAGGCTAAGCTAGCCAAGAACCCAGAGTGACATTGAAGCCGAGTGAGTGCCGAGCCCAGCCCTGTAGCCTCAGGATTATACTGTTAAATGGTAATTATAAGACAGTGTGCTTCAGGTTACTTTACAGAGAAACGTGAAAGTCAAGTTGTGTAATGAATCATTTTTTCCCTGCATTACATTTAAGAAACGTGTGATTATATGTAATAATTACTTTATGATTTACTGTATGATCCTGATCACAAAACTGAACATTTGACCACAATGCAGGCAATTATTTTGCAAGAATGTAATGTTTTTGATATGCTACTTAGCAATGGTGGTGACACTCAAAGTGGAGTCAGTGAGAGCCCAATGAGAATCAATAAGATATCAATAAGGAATTTCATTGATATGTGATATAGATAATGGAAGTGTAAATATTAAATTCTTATCAATTCTCTCCCTATAAATAAGCACGGGTAACCTCAGTGTTTTATCGGTTTCTTTCATAAATGGACTGGTTAAAGTTAGAACAACATTATATCCTACATCAGCACTCAGAAGCACAGAGGATCTTTCTTTTCAGATCTGGTTCATCTTTAAATAAAATGACCCCATGTAGACCTGTTGTGTATTTCCTGCTGTTAAACTGTGGCAGAGAATAGATAAACACGATGGCAAAAGGGCAGGAGGAGGACGTTCGGCGCTCCTGTGTGACCGAAAGCTTCCATGCTTCTTGTTGTGATTCTCTCCAGTGTTCGTTTAATCTCTTTGACAAAGCCTCTTGCAGGAAGCTATGCCAGATATGTCCGGCCCGTCATGGCTTTTCCAGCAACGCCAGTAAGTGAAGAATAACACAGTTTCACTGAACAAATCCCAATCGTCACAAACAAGGCCAAACTGAACAACAGAGGGTTTAACCAAGACCACGGTTGTGCCAACTCTGGGGCATTCTTTCCATATTTTGATTCTAATGAGTCATACAATGCCTGAGTGAATTTGAGCAAAACAAGGACTTCAGGGCCCAGATCTGCTATTTTGGTCTCCTAAAATATTTTCTTTTGGCCTGATTGTTGACAACCATTTAAAAATCATTTCCCTTAAGGGAGGCCTAGATTTTAGCACTGAAAGCTGTTTGGAGTCTGAAGTTGGAGGACTATAGCTTCACATTACAGTGATTTAATCTTAATTACACTCCAATCAAAGCTTTTCCTCACTCTGTAATTATGCAACTTCACAATCAACAACATCTGAAAATCAGCTTTGCTTTCCTAGTCTTTCCAGTATGCAGGTACGGGGTGTGCACCTGTAGTTTGTTTTTGTTCAGATGGCTGAAGCTGAAATGATCAAAGTTTACACTAAACTGGGAGCTGGTTCCACAGAAGAGACGCCCGGAAGCTGAAGGCTCGAGCTCCAATTTACTTTCACATACTCTAGGACAGCGGTCCCCAACCCCCGGGCCTCGGACCGGTACCGGTACCGTTTGGTGCCGGGCCGTGAGAGTTGAGGCTCAGGTGTGAAATGTATGGTTTTCAGGGTTTTTATCGGTTTTCAGCGTTATTTTGTTATTGTTTTTGTCGTTAACTTGGTTTTCCTGGGTGTTTTCATGTGTGTTATGAATAAATCTTCTTTTTTCAGTACCGGTACTAGTTTTATTTTGTTGTATTTATCCGCGACTCTAGGACCCACAAGTAAGCCCACAGGCTGAGAACAAAGAGCTGTTTTTGGGTGATACAGTATTATGATGTCCTTAAAATAAAATAGGGCCTGATTATTCAAACCTTGTTTGTGAGGAGAAGGATTTTAAATTTCCGGGTTTAACAAGGAGCAAATGAAGAGAAGCAGTATGGGAGAAATATGCTCTCTCTTTGTAGCCTAGTCACTATTCTTGCTGCAGCATTTTAGATCAACTGAAGGCTTTTCAGAGTTTTTAGGACAACCTATAATAACATGAGTGAGTGAGTTTCACACACTTGACAGGATTTTTCTCATTTTAGACATATTGTGCAACACAAGAAAGCAAGAAAGATATCCTGCATATTTGTTTAACATGTGCATTGAAGGTCAAAATTGACTCCAAGATTCCTCACAGGAAGCCAAAGTAATGAGATTCAGAGCAAGTATTTGGTTAGACACATTGTTTCTAGGATCCTCTCCTTTCTTTCTTTCCCTTTTTCATAAAGAGATTTTTACTCTATGTTTCAGGGTGTTTACACTCCTTGTGGAAGAAAACTGTAAGCACACCATCAAATACTATACATCGAAAGAAAGATGTGCTGGGCATGGCTCTTGGAACAGAAGCTGTTTTTGGTTCACAAGCATTTTCCCACTCCTTTCCTCTCCTGTTATCAACAGGAAAGCTGTGAAGCCTAATATTACTTCCCATGTTTCCTTTCTACTCACAATTGCAACCTAAAGCAACACAGTGTTGCATCGTTCAAGGACATTTCATATGCTGCTCGTGTATATTAATGAGCTATTTATGTGCTTCGTATTCGGGGTACATTTATGATTCAAAGCAAATCTTTAATCTAAATGCAAAAAAGGTGAACAGTTCCTGTTAATTTTAACTCAACAGACCGCACCTGTCTACAAACGTGTTTAGAGCGTTGGCTTTGCCACAGGAGCAGCGTGATATTAAAACACATCCCTACTCTGTCTACAGAGTGCAGCTGCTCTTTATTACTCTGCTTCTCTAAAAGAAAAACAGTGGTTACTGGATATAACTCCAGATCTATGAGTAGCCAGTGTCACTGGAATCCAGAACTCAGGTAGATGATGATACCCCATGAAGGTAGTGAGAGGTACTTCATTTTATTTTTTGGAAACTATCCCATGATGCAAAATCTTCGTGCAAACGATGTTTCAACACAGCTAATCAAACATTTATTAGTCATAAAACTTATTTAGGCAAAATTTAGCCGTCTTACATTTTTAAAACCTCGCTGGTGGATTTCTTATGCTCATTCCTGTTTTTGACTAGAGGATGAGGAGCCAAAACCAACTAATTAAATATATTAAATTATTAATTGAATGTCTCAATAATTAACTACAATTACAATTTTGATTAAAACCAAGTGTGGCACAAATGCCACCAGCTGCTGACAACTTTAAATTCCTTTAACTAGAAGTGTCCTTTAATTGTGTTTAGAGGTGAGGAGCAGGAGCACAATCACATCTTTGTATGTCTGACACACATGACAATGAATGTGTGTTACTTAATTCTCTATTTTTTCCCTTTTTAGGCTCCTTTGTGAAGAATTGACCTCAGTGCGGCTTCCTGGTTATCAGCTAAACTTATTTCTGTAAAAACCCATACTTTGAGAAATTGTTGAAAATTGTACTTTATTCTGCTCTCTGTGGTGCCGCACTGAGCTTCACACTCTGGTTTCAGTTCCCTGCGATAACAGCAGGCAAGTCGCTCCACCTAGTGCTCACAAGAAGAACTGCGTGACTTCATAAAAACCTTGTGTTAAAACCAAACCGATCTTTTATGTAAATGCATTAAATACATGAGCTTCAAGGAGACCGCAATGAAATGTACACATCAGTTTAACAAAAACTGAAACCTTTATTTCAGATTTCATTTCCTTTTTCTTACAAAAAAAGTGCACCTTGGAATGCTCGTTGTTAAATGGACCCAGTATGTTGTCACGGTTGCTTGAAGTTGATCCTTTTCTGGTGCATTAAGACAGCAGCCACTGAATTACCCCAAACCCCTCCCCCTGGACCACAGAGCCGAGTGTTAAAACGAGGTTGCCTGCACGATTTCTCCTTAAACCCACCCACTTGCCCCCTCCTTCCCCAGTCCGGCTCTCCTAGTTAACGTTACAGCAGCGCTCTACTCCTTGGCGACTGCGAATGGCTTCTCCACTTCAATTTTTCCACAGTCGTGAATGATGACATCTTTCAGAGGTTTGTCACGCCCGTCGGTCTTCGTTTCCTCGATCTTCTTCACCACGTCCTAGAAGATAAAACGATGAACGTACAGTTACATTTTCCCCCTCAACAAGACAATAAGTACATAAAATCAATACAGGGTTCATTTGAAAGAAATGTACTCTTCTTTTGGTCAAAGTTGAGCAATGTACAGTTTAACCCTGAACTACAAAATACAATTTTTTGAAAGCTTAATAAAAACATTTGCATAACTTTATATATTGCTACATGCAATTTATGGCCTACAATGCATAGTGCACTTTATTTACAGTTTAAAGAACAAAGTACAGTACTGGAGTAATGTCCTTAATTGTCCATATCTAGAAGTTTAGAAAAAAAAAAACACACTGTATGATAAATTATAAATTATGTTGTGCTGCTTTGATGTGCAGAGCACACAGTGGTACCACTTTCTACCTTGCATTTACTTTTGATCTCACACCCAGACACGTGGAAAGCTACTAGCAGTTTTCTAATCTTTGAGCACTCAAAGCACTTTCTTACTGCAAGCCTCATTCACACAAACATTTAGTGCTTTTTTTGTTTGTTTTAAAAGCCACACTCACACACACACTGATGATGCCTCAGAAGAAACTCAGAGTTTAGATATCTTGCCCAAGGATACTCTGACATGCAGACTAGAGAAGCCAATGAGGGATCAAACCGCCAACCTCCTGATTAGTATACAACCCACAATCTCCTGAGCTACAGTTCCCCCATCGGGTCAGTAAGCTAGCTCAATGATCTCATGTAGTCTGTAGCGCCCCATTCTGGTTTTCTTAAAGTTTGTGAAAAGAAACCAAACTACGGGAAAAGCAACAAGTTTAGAAACTCAAACCGACTTCGTATGAAAGCATCGACTCAAAAGGACACAGACAAGCTCGCGCCAGCCTGCCGAGAATTCCAGGCATGTCTGGACTTGCGTACATCCGCAGTGACTCCTTGGCGTCACACATGCCTAAACTGGGTCAAAGATCTGGGAACAAAGGCGGCGGCAGCAGCAGCAGCATGCAACTGTTATTTATGTTTGCACGGGCTCACCTACAAAAACTCTATACAGTTTAGGCAGATTTTACTGACTGGGGCTGTTTTAGTTGTCTCGGCTTAAACTTAACAGCACATATGTGTGCCTGATTTATAAGAAGGGAAATAATTTTATTGCAATTATTTTATTTTCCCCAATTGCTAAACCTGAGTAAGAAATTGAACAATAAACTGATCAACTGTCTGTTTTAGTAGCTCAGATCAGCTCCTAGAATTCATATTTCAGGTGATAATTTCCCCTGAACCCCTTCAGCCATTTACATGACTCGGTGTCACACTCACCATGCCCTCCAGGACTTTTCCGAACACCACGTGCTTCCCATCCAGCCATGGAGTCTGAACTGTGGTGATAAAGAACTGGGAGCCATTGGTGTCCTTGCCAGCGTTGGCCATGCTGAGCCAGCCGGGCCCGTAGTGCTTCAGCTTGAAGTTCTCGTCAGGGAAACGGTCTCCATAGATGCTCTTGCCTTCAAAGAGAAAAAGGTTTATATATTAGCCATTTCCACTCCCTCCCTGCACTGACCTTTGCAACTCATTTGAATGGCCTGATTGCTGCAAACGCTTATCTTCACTTTAATTATTCAGGAACGCTGAAAGCAGTCGCTCTCGGAATGAACTCGACCAGTAAAGCCACAAAAATGGTAAAGGAGTGTTTGTGAGCTGAACAGGCTCTTAGCACACAATAGATATGTTGATGCTGACTGTCTTTGGATTTGGCTAGAATTGAATGAGTAACCTTTTACTTGCCAAACCAATGTGCTAACCACACTATGGACAGAGAGACTTAACTATGTCGGCAGATTGTGATTACGTGCCTAACCCCAGCCCTGGTACATTGTAAGCCCAGGACAGTGAAAATGCAAATTAATTCCTGCTAGAAAAAAAAAAAAAAAAAAAAATCTGTCAAGTCCTGACGTCTCACCTCCAGTGCCGTCTCCTCTGGTGAAATCTCCACCCTGGATCATGAACTGCTTGATGACTCTGTGGAATTTGCTGCCCTTATATCCAAATCCTTTCTGTTCAATTGCAAATTACAAAAAATTATCATGAGCACCACTTGAAACATCTGAAATGAATGAGCAGAGAAATACTGATTTTAGTTTCTGCCCATTTTGACCAAATCACCTCCTTCAGTTTATTCACAAATAAAATGGTCAATGGTGACAAAAGAAATGGCTTCTCACCTCTCCTGTTGCCAGGGCAGCAAAGTTGTCAACTGTTTTGGGAACGGTTTTCCCAAACAGTCCGATGACAACCCTTCCAACGTCTTCATCACCAATTCTAATGTCGAAGAAAACCTATTAAAAATACATTTAAAAAGGCAGTTAATAAAATCATTTTACACATGTTTTTGTTTGTTTTTTCAAAAAAATGATTTTTTTAATGGATTTCCATCCATCCACATTCTTCTGCAGGCATGACGGTAGTACTCCAAGCAGAGTAACCCAGCGCTCACTGTCCCAAGCTACCACTGCCATGATCTTCAGCAGGACACAGACAGACAGCATGTCCTCCGTCCGGCCAGAGAAGGAGGCGTCCAAATGCTTTAACATTTGCATCATTTTAGGCAAATGCAGCGGCTCAACTCTGAACCTTACGTTCCCTGCCCCCCAGTTCCACTATTCACCAGAAGACTGGATCCAGAACTCAAGCTGTGTGTGGAGGTGAGCCCAGCTACATCTAATTTTAGTTCTCAATCTCTTGAACTAGCTCTGCCTCCTTCCTGGGAGAGGTGATGTCCTGATTCGTGACCCAAGAACCAGGTTACCAACCCAGGATCAGTGCTCAAAGCCCCCTCCCCCCCTCCACAGCTTGAGCCAAGTCACTGATATTTAACAAAAAGTAAAAACTGGTGGGTCAGAATACTTAAATAGGTAGTTTATGTTCTCCACAACACTGAGAAGATTAAACTCCATGTAATTTAATGAACTGACAGCTGCAACCTAACCTCCCCGAGTAGTTTTCCTGCAGACACTTCCATGTGAAATTATAAGACTTTTAAAGACTGCTCATGTAAGCAAAGCAAGAGGAATCATTAGACTGAAGTTTTTTGTGCCTTTCTTCCCTTTGAGGTTGTCAAGGCACTTGCAGTTATTTGGTGGTAGGTCTGAAGAACACATTTAGTACATTTTTCTTCATCTAATGACCAAAAACAGCAAAATGCAGATTTTGAGTCTGGGGAAATCTCGCTACTGAAGGACAATTTTAATTTTCAAAATATCCCTGGTGTTTGTTTTTTTGTTGTTGTTGTTTTGGTTGAATATCAATCTTATAAGACCTGCAACATAAAAGTCCCGATGGTTAATGTGTGAAGTCGTATAAAGACTAAAAGGGTTTCCCCCCTCTTTTTTGTATTATAGTATAAAATATAACACCGAAATATCGTTTCAGCTGGCTTCATTATTGCGAGAAGTCTAACTAACATGTTCAGCAGTTTATTTATTCACCTACGACATCCTTTGATTGCATGATAAAACCACGGGAGGAAAAATCTTGCTTAAATTCAACTCTGACCTATGACACCACATATTATACATTTATCTAATAATGAAAGCAACTACTTGATGTTACTTATCGGGTTTTATAGTGAGTCTGTTCCAACACGATGGCTCAGTTAACGGCCAGTTTAGAGCCTTCTTCAATCTGTAGACGTGGACAAACCAGACACAATATGCCAGACAAAAACACCCGAACCCCACACAGCTGCAGTTTTATCTCTTTATATTAGATAAATAAATGAACAGATAAGGAAAAGCCAAAGAAAGGTGGGGCCATTTATGAACAATGTGTTTGAGATAGTTAAGATAAAGGCCTAACATTCTTGGCGAGCTAGCTCCATGATCTCCATGGACAGCTAGCTCTGGGATATTAGTCCATCAGCGTCAGTTTAGTCCTGACCTCACGGAGTGCTCTATAAATGCAATCACAGCTGATATCGGAAAAGCTTAAACGTCTGCTAGCTTAGCCAAGCAGACGGCGTCCTGCAGGCCAGCTTGGTTGTGACGTGGCTTTATAAGCTGCAGCTTCCCGTTAGCATCAGTGCACAGCGAGAAATAAGAGCAAAGATTTCTGCTAAGGCTAACACCCACCTTCGCTGTTACTTTGGGGCCTTTCTTCTTCTCGTCAGCAGCCGAGCCATTCGGGAAAGCGAGAAAAATCAGGGATCCCACAATAACTGTAACAGCTATGAGGAACTTCATCTTTCTCTCACAGAGTCTAACCATCAACGAGAAAAAAAATTAACAGCCCGGGAACGGCCTGTTAGCGATGCTACGTTTATAAAGGGCCGGGGGGAAGGAGTGAGTGGGTATCCGGGGGTGGGGACTGTGGAGGCGCCCTCTCCAAAGGCTACAGGCCGGCTCGACCACACAGGGGCGGAGTTTCAACCCTGCGCAGAGACGCACGGAGCTTTGATTGGATCACGTACCGGATAAGCCAATCAAATGTAGACGCGTAACATTCATTTTTTTTTCTTTTTTGAGTGTTCAAGTATTCCTAACAATGGAAAAGAAATGTTTCCGTAAGAAACGTATGGACGATGGGTTTTCTTGTCCTTACACAGACCAGTTTCTGCCAGGCTCACTTTGTTACCGATATCATTCATCATAAACAAGGTTTTATACCTGCAGATAAAAATACAAGTTGCCTTAAAAATGTGTTTTGCTTTGTGTTTTTCAGTTTTAAGTTTTGTCATATGCAAGTTAGCACAGGGTCAACATTGCAATGAAATGTGTTTGAGTCAGCAGTCACTCAGCAGCATGATACAGTAGGAGAAAATATAATAAAATAAAATAATAAAAAATAGAAAAATAGTAAGGAGCAAAATGTTAGAGAGACATTGTAAAAGAGAAAAGATGACTAAATATATATGTATCTATAAATATAAATATATGTACACTAGTGATTAAATAAGAAAATCTTGAAAAGAAATATGACGGGAGGGCAGATGGGATGTTGCACAGGAATGAGCAGCAGAAAATTACAGTATTGCACTTTTAAATATAAATATCAATAACAATAAAGTGAAGTGACCAGTGCAGATTAAACAGAGTACTTGTGAAGCTGTAGGGTAGCTTCTGAGTGCTGTGTTGTGTGTGTTTAAGTGTTGTGGTTGAGGTGTCGTATGGCTTGTGGTAAAAACTGTTTTTGAGTCTTGTAGTCCGAGCAGACAGGCTCCTGTAACGTCTGCCAGATGGTAACAAGGAGAACAGCTGATGTGCTGGGTGGCTGTGGTCCTTGATGATGCTGTGTGCTTTACAGAGGCATCGCTGGAGATAAATGTCCTGAATGGCAGGAAGCCTTGTGCCAGTGATGTGCTCTGCTGCCTTCACCACCCTCTGTAGTGATTTACGGCTGCTGGCAGAGCAGCTTCCGTACCAAACTGTGATGCAGCTCGTCAGCAAGCTCTCAATTGCACACCTGTAAAAATTTGAGGTGATGTTGGCATTCATGCTAAACTTCCTCAGCCTCCTCAGGAAGTAAAGCCGCTGGCGAGCTTTCCTGATAGCAGTGTCTGTGTGAAGGGTCCAGGAGAAGTCCTCAGCGATGTTGACTCCAAGGAACTTGAAGCTGCTGACCCTTTCGACCTTGACACCGTTGATGTGGATGGGCTGGTGTTCTCTGACTGGTCGTTTCCGGTAGTCCACTATCATCTCTCTAGTTTTGCTGATGTTGAGAGTCAGGTTATTTTCCAGGCACCACTCGTACAGTGCCATCACCTCCTCTCTATAGGCCGTCTCATTATTGTCTGTGATGAGGCCTATGATGGTTGTGTCATCCGCAAACTTGATGATGATGTTGGACTCTTGTTTAGCAACACAGTCGTGTGTGAACAGGGAATATAGGAGGGGGCTAAGCACACAACCCTGTGGCGTACCTGTGTTTAGGATGAGTGATGAGGTGTGCTTACCAACTCTCACCACCTGGGGCCTGTTTGTGAGGAAGTTTAGAATCCATCTGCAGATGGATGTGGTGGTCTTTAGGCACACAAACCACTGATACTGTAGACTACTGAGACAGCCAACCAGGGTCTCAATGAGTCTGGCCTTATTACACTAATACATTTATGTAACTAAGGAAGAGGAAGGAAAAAAAATATAAGGTTGGACTAGATTCAAACCCAGGACCTTCTTACTGTGAGGGGACAGCACTATTCACCCAAAAGTGTAACACAAAACAACCTAAATGATATCCTAAAGGCCACAAAGAGAGACAAACATGATCAACAAGACAGAAAACAATCACAAATACAGAAGAGATGCAACAAAAAAATAAAAAACTACCACAAAAACACAAAGCATGCACATGCAACTAAAGTGAGAAGCAAAACAAGAGACAGAATATCTACAAACTAATGGAAAAGCACCAATAAATGAATAAAATGACCAGAAAGCTATGCAAAATGCTGGAAAACTAACAAAAAAAAAAAAAAAAATCATACTAGTGTGGCTTGAAGAAGTCCAACCCCTTTCTTTCCAAGCTCCTTAGCCTATAGAAAATTTCATGTCACATAACACCAGAATGGGAATCAAATCATGCAGTTCAAGTACAGAGGAGACTCAGATTTATTTATTCGCCACCTAACAGCACTGATCCATCAACACCGTGTTTCTGGACCCTTTACACATTTATTGAACCACAAATGCAAATTACCTCACAACAGCATCTAATTTCCATTTTAAGACAAATGTTCCACTGTAAGTTCATCAATTGATTTTATTTTAGCAGGTAAATGATGAGAAACAAATAAAACAAACCCATTAAGAAATAAAGGGGGGAAAAAACTTCTTAAAATTCTGTCTATCAGGACTCATTATCTCTTACAGCCCACACAAACACACGTAATATTCTGCATCACCAGTCGCACGACACACACTTCTCTCTCTCTGTATACATTTTAATGACAAATGCAAATGACAGAAATGTTAAAAACATGCAAGACGTAATATGAAGTATGTGAAGTTGAACAGATTGTACTTGCTCAAAAACAGAAAGAAAGAAAGAAAGAAAGAAAGAAAGAAAGAAAGAAAGAAAAAAGCAGGAGTTTTGAGAATTCAGCTTACATTCACCTTCTCGGCAAACCTGCCGCCTCCGCTAGTGCAAAGAAACGGTCCTGCTAAACGAAAATGTCACTCTCGTCTGTGTCATAGGGTTGCATTAAGACTCCATTATTATTATTGCGTGCCTTTAGTGGCCGTCTGAGGTATACAAAACATTATTTTACATACTGTAAGTGATACAGAAACCAGTAACAAGAACCCATGAAGAAGAATCTCCTTATATGCTAGGGCTGTAAGCAGAGGAGTCATACTGGCCAGCTTTCACTGATTCAAGCCGATCGTGTGACATGATTAGAGGTTGTATGACTGAAACAGGAAAAAAAACTGCAGTAACTCTGACAACGTCTTTTACTTGTTTTATCTCTAATGAGGAGCTACTGTGGCAATTACAGTCTGAAACAAGCGCCTTTTGGATTGACTGCCCCTCGAAAATAGAAGAATTAAACTACAGGTCTAAGCCCTCAGTGACATCAGATAGAGCCAAGAAAGAAAAGAGAAAAACAAACAAACAAACATCCGAAACCAGGTGTTTAATGCAGCCCAAGTTCAGCTTTTATCTTACGGGGATTACCTGAACGTAGGACGTCATAATTTTTGCAATTTTGGCCCGGTTTAATATGAGCATCAACCCTTATTAACAGTATACACGGGACAGATGAAAGATAAGCAATAACAGGTCCATTTTAAGTTAAATAGCTGGTATCTCACTGTAAACAGAGCTTTACTGCATAAAGAAGGACCCGCTTCAGAAGCATATTTCAAGTCGCCATATGAGACTTTCTTATTCATTATTAAAAAAATAAGGATGTTGCTGTAGAGGTTTCAAGCTTAAAATGTCATTGTATGCCAGAGTGTTTTGGTCAAACACTAGAAAAACAAACAAACAAACAAACAAAACACAAGTTGTCACAGTCTAGTGTTTTCTCTGTGCTAAGAAATAATATAAAGTCAAAGTCAAGTATGCTTAGATAACATAGATAACAGTTCTTAGTGTAAATAAGTCAGACACTGAGTAATGCTTGATAAACATGACAGAATAACCCTTTAAAGCTGTTCTATTGACTAAGCTCTATGCACCCAAAGTTGAAGAAGCAAATCTATCGCTTAACTCTACCACATGGTCACATGTGCATCCGTTTCCAGTTTCAGCTGTTCGTGTCACAGCTTCAAGGTCATTTTTGTTTGTTCAGCTCTATAATATGGATAAAATATTTAACAATAACTTCTCGTGTATTTTCTCAAGGCACAGCATACTGAAGATATGCAGGTCAGAAGGAAATTTTGCTGAGCCGACAAAACTCTTTGGAGTTTGCGAAGATGGCTTTCGAACTGCATCCAGTGCATAGCCTCAAGCCTCAGGCCACCTCGCGGCAAAGTTCGACCTTAGTTTCTGTGTCAGCCCGAACAAAATGAAGGAGGGACAACAGAGGGGATCAGGGCAGGCTGGATGAGTCCAAGGGCTGGATTTAAAACTGGAGATCTGGCAACTCCATCCCGTCGACCACGGTAGGAGTTGAGACCTCTCCGGTTCTTTTAAGCTCCTCTCACCGTCTGCCATGCTGACAGTCTGCTGGAAGCAAACCTCAGAAAGGCTGCTGGGGAAGTAACTCTGAGTAAAGCAGTCCCTCTGCTGAGATGGCATCCCCGAGCCCAACTGTCCGAAGCGGGCGCTTGCAGACCAGCACCGGTGTGAAGTAAAAGGTGACGTTTCCGCGGCGCCACACTGTAACAGGCTCTGCTGGGTTCAGGGACAGCTGCTCCCGGGGCTCCATGTGGGAGCTATAAAACTCCAGAGGGGCTCTGAGCTCCACCTTGCTGACATCGACAGACTGGAGGCCACAGGCCTGATTGCAGGCCACCCGCGCTCCGGCCATCACCGCCGCCACCTGGTTCCCCCAGTATCCGTCTACTGTAACCAGAATGTGGTAGGCCAGCGTGTGGAAGTGGATCCGAGTGAGATCGGCTTCTGACGATGGCTCACTGCGGCCGTGCTGCTCCAGGATCCACAGGAGGATGTCGCTGACCCGACCCACATCCGGGATGCCTTTCCAGGCCTCCATTTCTGAATGAGGTCCCTCTCCGGCCTGAGAGAGGAAGAGCAGCTCCTGCTCGTTCAACCCAATGGAGCTGACAATGGGCATAACCTGCTAACAGGAATCAGGAAAACAAACAAACAAACAAACTTTAAATATACAGAACTCCACGGGGATGTGAAGACACTAAGCACATGAATCTTTGCTGGAAGAGATTTTGTTAAAACTCAGAGCCACAGCTGCGCTCCACATGTACCTCCTGCATTATGCTGTTCATGTAGTCTTTGTCGGTCATGCTCGCCAACTCCAGGTGGATGGGAATGTCTTTACGGATGTCAGATATGGCCGAGACAGCCTGCAGACAGGAAGCAAAGATCCCAGAATTATATAGCATAAACCTTCGTCAAGGCAGCTCAGTCTCAGGCCGGTGTTTACGTCTAAGGGAACGTTCTTACACTTATTTGGATAAAAACTGTAACATGACAGTTAGAATCCACATATATCATTCCCTATATGCCTACGGTGTCACTACACACACCAGCAGTGAGAAACATAGTTTTAAATAGATCTGTATAGCAATATTATCATTTGACTTCAGATCAATCTGTTGATCTTAAAGGAAAGGTCAGAGGTCAAATATGACATGATATTTTAAATCTTTACTGTCTATATGGCGACACACTTGTAAGAATTATCAGGCAGTTATAAGGCTTTTTATCAATTTATCAATCATGAAGTTGACCTTGAAGACTTCGGTGGATGGCAGCCAAATTTGAATGTATTATCAACATGACCTCGCTCCACACATCTACAAAGTTTGATCAGAATTCGTTCAAAACTTTTCCAGCTATTGTGTTTACAGACAGAATGACATGCACGCACACAAATGCTGCCAAAACCATAACCTCCTTGGCAGATGACCTCAGATTATTTTAGTCATGAACACACAGATAAACTGATGAATAATTGATACAAAGCATCTTCTATCCCCTCGTTACAACAGTGCTTCAAACAGAACTGAAATAGATTTGTGTAAGAAGTGGGTGCAAGGCTGTGTGTGTGTGTGTACACGTACGAAGAGAGGCACTTTTTACATTAAATAAACTCAATCAATAAATAAAAACATATACACTTCTTTCCTGCTGGATATACTGCTGTCTCTCTATTATTGCAGGGTCTTTACAATATAAAGCACCGACTACCGTGAATCTGTGTTATACCAAGAAAACTGAACTGCGTAACAACAAATAATAATGAAGATTAAAGTTTAATAAACTAAACATGAAAGCAGAAGATGAGCTTAAAGCCAGCTGACCTCTTTCAGCCGCTCCTCCCACAGCTCTCGGCCCTGACCGTCCATCATGTGGAGCCCAGACAAGACGACAAGCTCGGGCTGGAACTCTTCCAGGCTTACCACAAAAGTCTCCAGTGAGCTCATCTTCCCGTTGGACATGTCGTGAGAAAAGATGAAGCGGTTGGCTTGAGGTGCCTGAGTTGAACCCCATTTCTCACCTGGAGACAGAGAAGAGGAGCACATGCACACAGCTGTGATATTACTCATCCAGGCTGAAGTGAGGGAAGAAATCTTGCCCGGGCTGCAGCGTCTTCTTCTTTACCTGCTTTATACTCCAGGATGAGGTGAAACTCATCCGTCTCCTGAAGGGAATCTGGGGGAACAATTATCTGCTCATCCAACATCTCGTGAAGTTTAGGACCAACTGGACCACAAAGCAAAACCTGTTACATAAAACAATATTTATAAGCTCTTCATCCAGATACTCTAAACTTCCCCAGCCTGGCTACCATTTACTTATTTTTGTGCCACTTGCTTAGAATAAATTCCTGGATCTGTGACAGAGATGCTCTAATATCCAGAATTACAGTGTTATAGCGTGTTTGGAGGGCTACCAAAGCAAAAAGCTAATGCTTCTAAATAAATGAAACGTTGTGTACGTGTTTAAGACAGAAATATCAAACTGCTGGTCTACCATCAGATCAGGGTATGTTGCAAGCTTCTGAGCAATCAGGGCAGCATTTCCTCCCACGTAGAACTGGAAGACGACACAAAGATTTTTTGAGAAGGAAGTATTTATTTTAAAAAACATTAAAAGAAATAAAGGAAACAGCTGCCTGAGGAGTAAAGCAGCCCTCTTGCCTTTGCATTGGGGTACTCTGCTGCTGCACGCGCAATCCTCTGAAAAGCCTCCCTGTCACTGAAGAAGCGCTCAGCGGCCGCTCCACGCCCCATGTAATGGATGAAAGCTTCCTTCAAGTCCTCTTTGGAGTGCAGCACTTCGTGATCCTGGCCGATGCCAGGATCCACAGCCAGAGCCTGCAGGAGTGAAACTCCTGAGACCACCACGTCCACGCAGGCATTTACCCTTAGAGAGGCAAGTACAGACTACGGGTTATTTCACGGGTAAATCCGACAAAATGACCAAACTGGTGATGTTAAAAAGGAGGCAAATCCACCAGTGTGGTGTCAGTGTCACAAAACAAGTAACAATTCCTTCATTAAAAACATCAGGGTTTTGTACAGATGCAAGGAAAACTTGCTTTAAAGGTACTTTTTGTAGTTCCCCTATCACATTTAACTAACACACCAACAGGGGGCAGAATTACACCAATGGGTGTGTTGATGTTTTTGAATGTTTACTAATTTCTTTAAGCCTTTAAAACAGAGGTTTGACGTTAATGGCACTTATGGAAAATTGTCATACCCCACGTAGCCTGTGGGTCACAGTAAATGTTGTATTCTTTATGTTAAGAGCAAAAGTAAGGGAATTTGAAACCTGCATATTCTAATCTACTAACACAGGTGAATAAAATGCGAGTGGATACCAAACAGCTCAACTGTTTATTTAAGAGCAATCACAAATCTTTTTTGGTATTTTGTTTGACTTTTCCTGATTGGTGGAGACAAAACACTATTAGTGTTCTGCAATTAATTGAAATCATGGCTTGCAAGAGTAATGAGAACGCTCAAAACTTATAAAATGCAAAATCAAGAAAATTGTATTTGAGAATCATCAGTGGACATCCAGATAAGCTGAATTGGTTTTACCACTCATGTTAAATAAAGCATCTCTTCCTGGCGTCACAGCAGTCCTGGATGCAACTACCGTATTTTCACGACCATAAGGCGCACTGTGCTAAAAGGCGCAGTCTCAGTTATGTGTGCCCTTACTGTATTTAACACACACATAAGGCGCACTGGACCATAGGGCGCATACAAGTACCGTATGCGTATTTAAAAATAAAGCGGGAGCAAACGTGAATTCGGTACCTTACTCACATTTCTATTGCCGGTAATCGTCATCATCAACAACACACAAGCATACAAGTGTGCATATTTAAAAATAAAGCAGGAGCAAAACTGAGTTTGGTACTCACATTTTTATTACCAATAATCGTCATCATCAACAACACACAAGCATACAAGTGTGCGTATTTAAAAATAAAGCAGGAGCAAAACAAAGTTTGGTACTCACATTTTTATCATCAATTAAACCCATCGAAGTCCTCATCCTCTGTATCTGAATTGAACAGCTGCACTAAATCTCCATCAAACATGCCAGGTTCACTGTCTTCACCGTCAGAGTCACTTTCCGTGCCGTGCGGCTCCTCGGAAACGATGCCGGCTTTTGCGAAAGCTCGAACAACAGTGCCAGCAGACATGTTAGCCCAAGCATCTACAATCCATTGGCAAATTGTGGCGTAACTCGCCCGGCGCTGCCTTCCACTCTTAGTGAAACTGTGGTCTCCACCGGTCATCCATCGCTCCCAGGCCGCTCGCAGCCTTACTTTGAACGGGCGGTTCACACCGATGTCCAGCGGTTGGAGTTCCTTTGTCAGGCCTCCCGGAATGACAGCAAGCTCACAGTTCATTTGCTTCACAAGTTTTTTCACATCGGCTGTGAGATGGGCACGCATAGAGTCACAGATCAACAGCGATGGTGATGCGTGGAAAAAACCACCTGGTCTCCTTACATACACCTCCCTCAGCCACTCTTTCATCATTTCCTCATCCATCCAGCCCTTTTCATTTGCCTTAATGATGATTTCTGCTGGAAACTTCTCTTTAGGCAAAGTCTTTCGCTTAAAAATCACCATAGGCGGCAGTTTCTGTCCATTAGCATGGCAGCCAAGCACAACAGTAAAAGAAGACTTTTCATACCCCGTTGTGCGTATCGCTACCGTGCTGGTCCCCTTCTTCTCCACAGTGTGACTCACCGGGATGTCAAAAGTGAGCGGGACCTCGTCCATGTTTGTGATGTGGCTGGGCTGGATGTTTTTGTCGCCGATGTGTTTGCTGCAGTAGGAGCGGAAGATGGCCAGCTTTTCCTTATAATCCGCTGGAAGTTGCTGCGCTATCGTAGTCCTGGTCCGGATGGAAAAATGGCACCGTTTCATAAAACGAAGGCACCAAGACGGACCTCCTTGGAAATGTTCAATGTTCATCTCTTCAGCTAGTGAAACTGCTTTTAGCCGAATGGTGACCGTCGAAACGCTTCTCCCGCTCGCTCTTTGCTCGATGATCCACCGCTCGAGTCTTTCCTCCAACTCGGGCCACCTCGCCTTATGTCCGCGGAAACTCAGCTGCGTTTTCTTGACCTGCCGGAGCTTGTTTTCCAGCTTCCTCCATTTGCGAATCATCGATTCGTTTATCTTAAATTCTCTCGCCGCTGCTCGATTTCCATGTTCCTCCGCGTAGCTGATGGCCTTCAGTTTAAACTGTGCTTCGTAAGCGTGTCTCTTTGCCATTTTCAGGGTTGTTAAAACAACGATGTCCTGCATAATGCACATACCTGTTCTTTTATACAGGTATGTGCGATTGTCCCGGTATATACGATCAACGCCCACACTTCACCCTTTAACGTTCTCATGGTGTTCTCTACTACGTCCTCCTTACAACACATAGGGCGCACTGCGCTATAGGGCACGCCGCACTTTTTGAAGAAAATCTAAGACTTTTAAGTGCGCCTTATGGTCGTGAAAATACGGTATCCTACCACTTCAGTGGGACTTCCGGTGTATTGTTTCACTTCTCCCACTTTAAAAAAAAAAAAAAAGGGGGGGGGGGGTTCCATCCCCCCAGTGGGCCGTCCTTCAGCTTCAGCCAATCATCTTTTGCCATGTGATAATCTGGTTGCGTTTATTGGCCATTCCAAAGCAGGCTACAGGTTGCAAATGACTTAATTCTCTTAGACACCTCCTTCTCCTCAGCTCTGACTCATGACAACACATTCCTTCACACTGGCAGAGCAGACTACAGCCTCTTCATGTGCACAGCACCTTCAGGTGACACGCCTGAGTAAATGCACAAATCTATTTCTTACAAAGACCTCTGTTAATGTTTAACTCTGTGACTCACCCCACTGCCACTCTGCTCCACTGCCGGGTTGGTAGAGTTATCAGAGCCTCCCAGGCGCTGGAGATCACCCGCTCCAAGCTGTTCTGACTGTTCAGGTTTTGAGATGAAGTCTGGAAGTTGGGCAGGCTGATGTACTGCAGGATCTGCTCCGGCAGCTCTGGACTGCCGTAGAAATAGCCAACGGCTAGTGCCAGCAGGGCCGCTACCAAAGCCTTCCTCCACATGATGCTCTCCCACACACTCCTGAGACAAAGGAAGTCGGACACTCTCGCTTTAATATTAACCATTGGTATTCAAAACTCATCCAGTCATGCAGGAGATGTTTCATATATTTATACAAGCTGTAACATTTTCTTAATCTTGCAGGTTTCTTAACTAAAACTATTTGGTGTTATCTATTAATGGATTGACAAAAAAAACAAAAAAACAAAAACAAACAAAGAGCAGCTTTTTAATTATTTTTAATTTTAAAAAATGTAAAAAAAAATAAATTAAGAAATCAGATCACCGTAAAAGTCTAAATTCCTCTAAATGTCTTGTATCACACTGGAATTAAGACAGGGGCTCCAACAACTGCAGTCCCTCCAATGGCCACTTGAGGAATCAGTCCTCTACTAAAACATCAGGTTTAACACCAAAATAAATAGGTTTACAGCCTGGCACAGGACAAACAAACAAACAAACACACCCACAACCTTACCTCTATGGATAGTGTCCTTCAATTAAATCAACATTAGATGTTGTTGTTGTTTTAAACATAACATCGATTTGCATTTTGCTAAGGCTCAAAGATAAAGGTACATTTCTGTTTCGCACAAACTTGCTACTTTTTAACTTTTAAATCTGCAAGTTTGTTTATTGTAAATTTCCACATTTGTTTGTGGACATTTCTTTCATCCAGTTATGATTCGTAAATTGATTTATGTATAATGAACTATACTATACTACTATACAATGACCCCCTTCAGTCCCCCAGCCTCTTATTTATTTATTTTAACCTAATACAATTCACATTTTCTGATTCAGATTGTCTCAGTTGATACGATCCAGATTGACACCAAGATGAAACTGCAGGTTTAAAATATGATCTCCGTGTTTCGTGCTAATAATACCAAGAGTTGCTCTGGTAGGCACAGGGAGCCCATTGCCCTCTAAGCTGCAAATATACTGTGCACATTAATGCATAGTATGCTGGGTTAACTTAGTGCAAACGTGGACACACAGAATGTGTTAGCTAACACGCTAGCAGCCCTCAGGCTGTATGTTTGCTCACAGTTTAGCAAAGATAATCTGCATGTAGCAAGTAGCTTTAGCTAGTCGGGGTTATTCGGAGATCTCATTTAGAAAGGAGGCTCGCAGCCAAACACTTGCTGTACAGTCGGATCAGTTTAACAAACAGCTCTTGTTACAATCGAAGTAGCCAAAGCTTCACTGTAAGTTGTCAGCGGCACGTACCGAAAATCTGCTTTAAAGGGATTCAAAGTCTGTCAGTCACGAAGAAGATCCAGCTTCCTGGTAAGTCACACAAAGTAGGTCCAGACACCGGAAAACTACCGGTGTATAGAGGGAGCGGCAGCTGAAGAAGTCGGTACAAGTCATTCAAGGAACACGGAGTGGGGAAAAGACGGTAGACCGCCAGCAGCGGCTTCCGTCTACCGTAACGCGCATGCGCTACTCCACGCTGCATTGAGGTACTGTTGTTAAAGTGGGAAGAACAGGAAAAAAACGTTTCTACTTAGGAGGATTAAATTTTACTCATCAATACAAGATGGTTATTCCAGCTCAAACCGTCAAACTCGGTTTAGTTTATAATCCCAAGTGACTGGAACCAGTTAAAAAAATAATGAAATTTTAATTGCAGTTTTTACTTTTATCTCATTTAACTAATGTCACTTCACTGTAATAGCCTAGGGCCTGAGACACAACCAAGATCACAAGCATTAGTGAAAGACACTCCTTATCAGACTGCTTTAAAAATCCCAAATGACAGAAAGCATTATTTATTGTTAAATCCTTTGGTGAGGATAGGAGGAGGGAGGTTGGCCCGCTTCAGGCGTCTCAGGAAGTGGAGGCGCTGCTGGGGCTTTTTGGTGATAGAGGTGGTGTTGGTGAGGTGAGGTCGTCTGAGATGTGAACTCCCAGGAACTTGATGCTGTTAACAGTCTCTACAATGGAACCTCGGATGCTGAGTGGTGTGTGGGTGGAGCGAGTCTTCCTGAAGTCGAAAATCACCTCCTTGGTTTTGTCCACATTCAGTGACAGGTTGTTCTCGCTGCACCAGTACGCCAGCTGCTGAACCTCATCTCTGTACGCCGACTCGTCGTTGCTGCTGATGAGTCCAACCACGGTTGTGTTGTCAGTGAACTTGATGATGTGGTTAGAGCTGTGTAGGGCGGTGCAGTCGTGTGTCAGGAGAATGAACAGTGGGCCGAGAACACAGCCCTGAGGAGCTCCTGTGCTCAGCCTGATGGTGCTGGAGATGTTGTCGCCGATTTGGACGGACTGAGGCCTCTCTGACAGGAAATCTAGTATCCAGTTGCAGAGAGAGGTGCTCAGTCCCAAACTTGCTGAGTTTAGCTCACTGATATCTGTGCATTGTATAAGTTTTGGGTTGTAAGGTCATACTTCCCATAAAGCCCAAAGAAAGCATACTCTTCTGACTTGATTGGTTTGTTTCTTTTATTCAGAGTGAAAAGGTTTGACCTGGTTCTGAAACAAACAAAATAGGAAGCCACTCAAAACCCCAGCCATATAACATCTTTACAAGCAAGCACAAGTCCTGCCTGAACTGCTTGTTGTTACTTCCTACTTCTTACTTCAAGCAAAGTGGGTGTGGCAGCTGTGCAGAAAAATAAAGACTGCACTTTTTTTTACTGTATTTGCCACACTCAATCACTAATTTATATATTTTAAAAAAATGCATTAGATTGGGTATTCAAATTATTTCAAAGCCTTTGTGGATATCAATATTGTTTTTAATCGAAACACTTGAACCCAAACCAGGCTTTAGAAACAAAGTTTAGAAAGTTTCTAGAACGGAGTGCTGCCAGAAACATTAAATGACCAAAGACAATAAAGTACAACTTCAGATGCTTGGGGCCAAAATATGAAATAAATATGAGTTAAAGATAAGGGAACCCAGAGACCAGAAACACAAACTAACCCTTTATATTCTTAACACACCTTAGGCGGATTTAAGATTTTCTTTTCAAATGTTGATAGAGGGGAAAAACATGGTCACCTGTGCAGAAGAGCAGGAGCAAAGCAGTTCTCTGCATAAACAGAGCAGATAAGCTAGTCCATGTGTATTACTATATCAATGAAGACCCGTGCAACAGTGTTGTGCATCAGCTGCAGATGGAATAGAGTGGATCCGGTAATGCCTGTTTAATGCAGTAGTTCAGTGTGGAGAAGATTGGTGCCGTCTTAAGCTTCAGTTTCAGAAAACTGTTATTAGTGTCTAGTTATAGCCACTGTAGTATTTGGGGGACCAATAACAAATTCTGAAAGCATTTGTTGTCACTCCAGTAATCCTATCTCCGTATCCACAGGGGGAACTGGCTTATGATTGTAAACGGATACATTTCCAACCTAAAGATAGAAAGTGTCTACACAATAATTCTCAGATTGTTACTTCCTACTTCTTACTCCAAGCAAAGTGGGTGTGGCAGCTGTGCAGAAAAATAAAGACTGCACTTTGAGAAGAGCAGGAGCAAAGCAGTTCTCTGCATAAACAGAGCAGATAAGCTAGCAGCTAGCAGATAAGCTAGTCCATGTGTATTACTATATCAATGAAGACCCTTCTAAGTGTCTACACAATAATTCTTCCCCTGCCTTCAGCTGCTCCATCAAAAGAAAGTGCATTTTCTTGTTCTACATGTTCATAAAGAAAATTCACACGAGACCAGTTCGACTCTTTATTACAAATTTACTATAAACATGGTACAAAAGTTACACATGTCAAACCTTTGACTGAACAAATATGGCTTTAAAACGTAACCTCATATTTAAAATATATTACAGTCAGGATATTAGACATTGTATGCACTAGCTCTGTGCTACTCCTGGTTATGACTCTACAGGTTAAACGGTTACGAGCATATCCTAAAATGTGTAAAGTGTTTTCCTAAAATATTTCATTAAACTTTGAATCTAGCCCTTTGTTTTAAAATAACTTCCCACTTGCTTAGACACAGTGAATTATACGAGAATTGAGGCTGTGGTTTGAATCAGTCAGTATGAACAACACCATACTGCCTGATGCTGTCCATCATGTTCACAGTGTAAAAAAAATTAAAACGGCTCTATGAGATATTGTGTTACTTGGTTTAAATACGAGAACGTTAAATACATCTTTTCCACTGACGGTGCCCAATCCGGAACATAGTTTCAGCATTTCTACTCTAAAACGTAGATCCCTGTGGCGACAGCACGAACTCCACTGATAATGGCACATTTAGTCTGCCATGATTTTCTTTCCCCTAAAATTCCATCAACTTCCGCCATTTATGCGCTGTTATTTTTCCCACCAGTCATCTGACCTACTTCTCAAATCTGCCACAATGTGAGTTGGATTTCAGAAGACACTAAAAGAGAAATAAACCATGCGCCGTGTCTGTGCTGTAGTAACAATGGGTGGAGCACTGCAGCAACAAAGCCTGGGTGACGGGTTTCAGTCCCACTGGGTCAACCACACAGAAACTCTTCTTTTGCTTTGTCTTGTTGTGCTGATGGTTTTCTTAAAAAAAACTATTTTTGAAAATCATGTGTTTTTAGCTATAGCTCACTTTAAGTTAGAACATTAGGCTTCTGGGTGGGGCCAGATGTGGGGAGGGTGGGCTCAGGTTCAGCGATTGTGGGGGCATTGAAGCTGACCCGGACGTCCCGGGGGTAAAACCCCTGAAGAACCCCATCTACAACCACATCTGGAAGACCTGCAAGACAAACTTTGCTTTAAAGAAACTTTCCATATCTGCAGTAAAGCACCAAACAACAAAACTAATTTCTCCATGCCGTGCGTTCACCCTACCTGAAGTGCTGTCGGTGAGATAAGGATCCTGAAAGAATCCCAGCACTCGCTGATTGGTAAACTGATAACTGAGTAAGCGAAAGCAAAACATAATCGATTGATTTCATGCAATGAGTGTGAGTTGGAACTCAGCTGTCATCATTCATATAAAACACTGTTTGCACAAATACTGAGAAACAGGAAATACCAGTAATACTCCCACCTGTCATCTTGGCTGTCAAGTTCATCAAGCGATCTGAAATCAGAGCAGATAATTACTAAATACTGCCAAAAATTTCGAAATGAAATGCTTTGTGATGCTGCATAGTTGGCCATTTTATACAATGGAGTTTGCAGGGATGGACGACTTTTAAAATGAGCCACTCGAGGGACTGCAGCTTTTGTCACTTGCTTCAGATTCCCAAAACCAACAGGTAAAAGAATGGTGGCTGGTTCCATCTTTTATATACAGACCATGTTTTTAAGGATTTATTACATTTACAGTATAATTTAAAGAGACACAACTAATAAAGACTAGTGTGCCTACATATAGCACACTAGTCTTTATAATTAGTTGTACCCTACACATCCTGTGTGTTCTGTAGGAGCAGCAGGGACTTAACAGAGCCTCATTAAATGCACTGTGGGGTAGAGTCAGGGTTGCTACTGCTCCAGATCGCTGTTTCTGAAGATTTATTATGTTGTCACATTGCCCCCCGTGACCATTAATAGAGGCGCTAAATATAGCAAAATGTCCGGCTTCTCCAGACTGAAGGACTTACTCCATGCTGCTCTTGTTCCCCGTGTGGAAATGTCTAACGTGGAGGAAGTCCAGCAGCACCTGCGGCACATCTTCATACTGGTAGATGACATCCTGGAGAAAAAAAAAGAAGAAGAAGAAAAAAAAAAAAAAAAAAAAAAAGAGCATGTTTTCTTTAACAGTTTTTAGGGGCAAAACATACAAGAAAGGAAAAAAAAAACCCACCTTTATTTAGACAGTAGTATAACCACATAATATTATAAAGTGTGATCTTTCATCAGCAGAAATATACATAACATTTACCCCGGAGCCCGTCACAGGAAAACACTTCCTCAAACCTGAAAAGTGTTTATTAAATTCAAAGTTTCAGGTCAAGGTCAGTGTAGCCGAAATCTCTGAATTCAAACTGTTCTAAACTTTCAGTTTCAAGCAGTTTTTTCTGTGAATAATGCAAAACTAAACCATTAGAGTACACAAATATAAACATTTGGAGTTACAAAATGAGAATCACAGATCCATTGAACTAAAGTTTTGTGCGTTACTCAGTGAGGTCCTTGCAAATTTCTTTGATGCCGAGTAAGTGTCAGCTGATGGGGTTTTATCTAAATCTAGTCACGGTTGAATAATAGTTCAAAAGATCAATTCTATACAGTTCAAGGAGCACGATTTTACATTTGGTTCTGCATTAAATGAACAGATGAACAGAAGCCAATATGGGGGAAATATGCTCTCTCTTTCTAGGCCCTGTCAGTACTCTCGCTACAGCGTTTTGAATCAGCTGAAGCCTTTTCAGGGAGTTTTTAGGACATCGTGATAACAACAAATTACAATAGTCCAGCCTAGAAGTAATAAATACATGAAGTAGTTTATCCAGCATCACTCTGAGACAGGATGTCTCTAATTTTAGAGATATTGTGCAAATGCACGAAAGCAGTTCTACATATTTGTTTAATATGCACACTGGGGAACAAGTGAAGTTGTTCGTTCTTTTTAACACTTTCTAGTAAGAGAAAGTTTGGGTTCAAGGATAGTTTTCTACTACTTCTGTATCAATATTAGAATAAATTGAGATAAACAACACGTTCCAAAGAGAGGAAAGCACACATCAACACTTTGAAGCCCGTTTCTCATCCTACTGAGCTGTTTGTCTTCACACTTAATCAGTCACATTTTTATGATGCTAACAGCAGGAACAGATGGGCAATTGTTGTGCTGGTCCAGAAAGGTTAGCTTCACTACCCAACAAATTAGAAAGAATTTAATTTAGAACATAAATAATAAATAATCTGATCTAGTTCTCACTTTGTAAGAAATCGTCAGACCATCTACTCTACATGGACATAATGTTGACATCGTTCCATTTACAGATCAGTTTTTGCAGTTTCACACTGACCACCTGTCACCTGGGAGCAGTGTTGGTCAAATTACTTGAAAATAGTAATTAGTTACTAATTACTGAATACTTCTCCAAGTAATACTATTACTTTACTGATTACTTATTTTCAAAAGTAATTAGTTACTTTATTACTTTTTAAAAACATGACACACAACCTGAAGTCAAAGGAGCTTGCACAGAAAAGCGTCTGGACTTCTTTAAGTTGCTTGAAGACGTTTCACCTCTCATCCGAGAAGCTTCTTCAGTTCTAAGGTCAAATGGTGGAGAGTCCCAGATTTAAACCTAGTGGGAGTTTCCCCCCAAAGAGGGACAAAAGGACCCCCTGATGATCCTCTAATCACCTGAGCCAAGGTGTGAAACTGGGTGTGGGTCCCAATCAGCCAGGTGTGAGCTCTTTGTGAAACCTGGCCCCACCTTATCATGTGATTTCCTGACGTCAGATGTCCCAGGATGTGAGTGGGCGTTAAGGCGTCTGGGGAGGGAACTCAAAACTGGATTATAGATGGCAGAGAGTTGGTGTCATAAACCACCGCCTCTGTTCAAAGATGGTCGCTCACAGTGGACACAGATGGCTTCTTTGACGACGATGACCTGGATGACTGAGAACCTTCAAAGACGCAACCTGAATACGTTATAAAGCAACTGACCTTTCAGCCCAATTCTTTTATTCTTCTATTTTATATTCAATATAACATTGAATCAAATGAAAAAGTCTCTTTTTAAAACTTGTTTTATTAGTTTTAATATTTGAACGTTATGCACATTGCATGAAGCAAATTAAATTATATGCAACATTCTCCGACTGGAAGAAATTTGTTGAACATTTAAACCTATTTTCTGCATATTCTGCATAATTTTGTGTGTTTACACTCGCTCTTTCAAATAGATGCAAGTAAAACACAGCAGAAAATAAATAAACTTACTAAATGACTTTGATCTGCGACTAAACTGATGCTCCACATCTCCTTTATCAGGCTGAGGTTTATTTTTCAGATGTCTCCAGTTTAAAGTCTCAGAGCTCTAACGTGCAGCCGTCACATTAGAAATAAACAGCAGCACATTCAGCAAAAAAGTAATCAAATTAAAGTGTTTATTTTACTGCTCTGTGCGCTAAATCACCAGATTAATGATTTACTGCAGCATGTCCTTTTATAACAGTGTTGCATTTTCTAATGTTCTTTAGAGATTTTTAATCACCGCTTCATTTTCATCTGATTGGAGTAGGTAGCACTCATAGAAAGAAGAGTCATTTGATCTTTGAAATGCCTTTTTTTAGATCGATCAGATGGTGCCAACACACACCTTTCACATGAATGTGCAGGGGAAACTTTGGTTTTACTTGGCCAGTTGATAACCAGCGTTGAGTGACTGCATAACCTGATTTCCACTGTTGGGGTAAGTGAATCCAGATAACGCAGAAATACGTTGGTTATGTTGAACCCGCTTCGTAATCCAAGCCTCAGATGTCTTACCTGGACATAATCTTCCAGCTCTTGCCTCCTCTGCTCCGGAGGTTTGGTCCTCAGATGTTGGTTCCTTTTGCTCGGGAAATCTGGAGTCTGGACGATTTTCCTGAGCTGTATGTGGTAGCAGCACAAGAAGCCTCAAACATTTCAAACAGACAGATCTGGGTCCCATTTAACATCCTTATCATAGTAAAAGCAGCTCTGGTCATAAAACAAAGATCATACTTTTCTGTGGAGATTTTGAAATTCACTGTTTCTTCTCAGCACAAAATGTTTCCTCTCGTTGAACAAGACTTCAATTCTGAAGAGCTGCAAATAAGAGAGCAGGACACACACAGAGGATTCATTCTTTAGTCACTACTGAGGCATGTGGGTCTTTCTAAAAGGTGGGAACTAAGTGGTAGAAGTTGCGTTAAGTGTTGTGCTTCTCTAAAATAAAATGATGAGCAGGGATTAGGTAATAGCGGAAGAAAATGCAACATGACAGAACCTGCTAAACTTCAAACCGAGCATCAGACTTGGGAAAAGGGTGACTTTGTTGCTAGCAGTAGTCAAAGCTCGTCATCTTAATCTGGTTTCCTGAACATTACAAAGAGTTTGCTGCACGGAAATTTTAGACCAGGCACCTCTGGGATGTAGTGTAACAGTAGATTTACATCATGGATGTACAGCAAACAAATTTGAGGCAACAGCGTGATGCTGTTACATTTATGAGGCAAAATCTCTGATCTCTGTTTCCAGCACCTTCTTAAATAGAAGTCTGCTCTGAAAGCAAAAGAGAGTCCAACTGAAAATTGTAATTATTTTTCCTTACTAAGAAAAGCATGTAAGCCAATTGTCTTTTAAAAAAACCCCAAAAAAACCCAAATGTGTATGTTATGTTTTAACAAATGATTTTTATTATAGTGCAGTTCACTTACACTCAGGTTTAAGAAACAAAAGAACAACTGAGTGAGACGAATCCTTGAGTTACAAAAGTCTATTCAGAATGACAATTTTTAAACAACTAATGAGAAATTTCCTGCAACTTATGAAAAAACAAAAACAAAAGAGGGCCTCTCCTGGTACCAGCAAAATGTTACTAATGAAGTGAAACAACAATCAGGCGACTGTGGGGCTCCACTTTGAAATAAAGACATTTTCTTTTGTATTTCACAGACTGGTTCATAATACAAGAACATGACTTCTCCACTAGTCGGAGGCACAGAGCTTCTGATTTCACTCTGCAAATTCGATATATCCACTCTTTCTTTCCTTCACAATGATGAGTCAACTTTTAAATAGAGTTAGTATGCTAACATGTACATATCTTATATATGACTACTTTGTATGACTGTCTTTTGCTATTTTCTAACATGGAAGTAGTCCAACGTCGTTATAAATAACTACCTGTAATTAAAAAAAAAAAATTGTTAAATAACTTCAAAGAAATCTGAATTTAACGTGTGTAAGCTGTGATTTTATTGTAGCACAGGGAATTGGAACAATCAAGAACAATTATAGTAAAGATGGAAAACTAATTAAAAAACAATTTAAAAAAAGAGAGGACATTTTAGTGTTTGTTAGTTTGATAAAATCTGTTGTCACAACCCGATGAGCTGTCGGTGGATTAATGAGACTTTGAAGGTCTACAAGGCTGCGAATCACCTGCTTTCAAAAGTTCTGGTTTTATTGTACTAAACATTAATATATATCGGCATACAATAGCAATATAATAAAAATAAGAGAGACTAAAACTCTGAGGTTAATAAAAACTAAACCACTCTGGAAACCAAGTGAAACTAAACTGAATGAAAAACATAAAAAAGCTCAGGCTTCACACGGCTCTGAACGCTCAGCTTCTACTCTATGATCTGTGTGATGTCAGAGAGACAGGATATTCTTAATATGGTCATCTCAAGTGACCAGCCTGAGTCAGTGCTACTACATGTTTTAGCTGTGTAGATAGCATTAGCCTTTAGTCATATATGAAATAATCATCATCATAGGATTAATACATTCACACACATTTATAGTACACATATTACTATTAAGCAGTTTGGTTAAAAGTGGCATTAAACAAACTTTATACCGGTCTGACTTACAGTTTGGTACCCTGCATCTTCTTTCTGAGGATATAAAACTCTTCATACTTGTGACGTGCTTAGACCAAGTCCTTTTGCACTTCGCTCTCCAATGTGCGCCTTTTTCTTGTTTTGTATATATTCCTCTTGGCTGTATATATGCATTCTTCTGTTTGCTATTTTTTTCCTGCTGTCTTTACTATTTATACTTTTTGACTCCTGTGCAGTTGGCGTGGAACACCCATAATTTCGTTGTACATGTACAATGACAATAAAGGACTATTATAATGTATTCAATTCTATATCCTTTAGATCCTTCAGGCCCTTCAGATGTCTCTTGTTGTGAGCGTGCCAATTATCTTTCCAGGCTTTTTCATCAAATTTTGAGTTTGTGATGTGAGCTTGACAGGCAGAGTGTCACGAATATGGGGAACAATGGGACTGTGGGCTACTCTTGATTGTGTTTGAGATGTTGTTGATCCTTTCATTTATGGCACAGAAACCATAACAAAAAGCTTCTTTGCAGTGAAATGAAACCAAGTGTTTAAAAAAAAAAGTGTCTGCTGCCACCACGGTCTGAGTTGCTGTTTCAATCTTTCAGAATTTTTCCACGGTTCTTCCTCTTCTGGTTGATCTCTACTGTCACTATATTTCAAGCCCACTTTTCAACCAATCAGCAAACTGCTTACACACAGCATCATCAGCCTCCTCATACCCTGTTACTTGTTTGGAGAAATGCATGCAAGCATGTCTGCTTAGGCTGCATACCCAAGAAACCTCAGTCTGCGTGAACAGGGCACAAACAAGGTGCCATCGTTTCTGCTTCAGAAGGTTTGAATGGCAGGTTATTGGAGCACTGTCTCCAATAACCTGCCATTCAAACCTTCTGTTTGTGACAGGCAGCCAATCACAATGAAGCTGGCTTAAGAGAGAGAGGAGCTTAAACTGTTTTTTTTTGTCCAGACAGAGTCATCCTCTGTCTGGGGAATTTAGCTTTGAGGGATTTAGAATATGACCAATATACCAATAAGGATTATTTTGAACAGTGAATGCAACGTTACTCTAGTAGAATCCAGGAAAATAAAGAAGATAAAGCTGAAATGAGTAGAATAGGTCCCTTTTAAAAAGTGCTATGATGGTTTTATATTGCTATTTTATTGTGAAGCACTTTGGTATACCGTTGGTTTTTAAATGTGCTATATAAATAAATTTGTATTGTATTTGAGAGTCTGACCCCTTCTTAAAGATGTTCCTGCAGCAGAGGAAGTATAACTGAAGTCTTACATGCATATCTAAGAATTGATCGTCAGTTTAAGTTTTCACTTACAAATAATATAAAGATCTGATAAATTTAAAGAATAATGTGCAGAAGGATTGTATAAATAAATAAATAAATAAATAAATACCAGCTCAGCAAACTTCAACCTTAAAGTGTAGTCCTCAGGTTAATGCATCAACAATTACATCTAGTCACATTATAAGTGAGAGCGGCTGGGCTTCAAGTATTTACAGTGTAAAATCACAGCAACTAGGGCCACAGTTACTGTGAGTTGCTGCTGCGTTTACTGAGGAAATCACCTGAACGCATTTAGTAATAAGGATAATTGTATTTGTTGTTGCAAGAAAAAAAATTGCGTAATTCTTGCCACTCTGGAGTGGAAAAAACCCCTGAGCTGAACTCACTGTCACTCTTCCTGCAGGTAGCCCGGCTTACCTGGCGTCCCCGGAAGACAAAGTTTTACTGATTATCAAGCGAAAAAAATTGCTTGTGTCCAGATAAACCGCAGTCGTAATTTCATCCCGCTGGATTTGCGCAAAAAAACCCAAAACAAAAAACCCCGATAACACTAAAATGCCGCGTCCTCACCTTTTTAGTCTTTCCCGACTCATCCACCTCCTTCTCCATCGATGGTATCGACACTTGAATCATGGGGAAACTTTCCTGCAACACCATCGGACAGCGGTCTTTATAATCTACTCGCTGCCGCTGACTGCAGACAGAGCGGTAACTCCACGCACTGTTCTCCGTGTCCGGAAACTCCGGGATAAGGGTCAGTGTGTGCGCTCTGTAGGTCTCCGCTCGGTTTCCTCCTGCGCCCCACCTACACACTAATTGGACAAACCCATCCACGAGCTCCTTCTGGCACATTAAAGGCACAGATCAGATTTTAGGACCCGAAGCGTGACGGTGGGCAGCGTTGACTGGAGTTTCTGCGCCAGTCACGTGTCCACCACACAGTAGCAAGGATGCAGTGTGTGAGGGTTTTAGCGCTCGTGTAGTTTTCTGTAATTTTTCGGCTAACATCAGTATTACAGTATCTAAACAGTTAATAACAGTGTCTCAGCTTGGTAACTTCTGTCTGTTTGTATAGCCTCACCATACCATACTGGCTACTTTGTTAAGTATAACTAATACACTTATAAGAGGCACCATATTTCTTTGTTGCATGAATTCAACAAGGTGTTGAAAACATATCGCTGAGATTTTGGTCCTTGTTGACATAATAGCACCACAGAGTTGCCGCTTATTTGTTGGCTGCGCATCTATAATGCAAATCTCCACCACAATATATCACAACTTTCCCCTTTTCCTCTGGTAGAGTCGGACTCATCCAGAGGAAATATTCCTGTTTACCCTCAACTTTCTCAAGATGTTTGTCCACTTTTCTGTTGGATTGTGAATCTGAGTCCCGTGAGCTCACTATCATGTTCAAGAATCCAGTTTGAGTTTATTTGAGCTTTGTGACATGATGTGTTATCTTGCTGGAAGCAGCCATCAGAAGATGGATATACTGTGGTCATAAAATGATGAACATGCTCAGCAACAGTCCTCACTTTTAGTAAACTGACTTAAAGTAAAATGACCTGGGTAAACTTTATTTTTATTTTTTAACAGCCCTCTGTATCTTTAGCATCATTATTACATCCATACAATATTGATTGTAAATAAGGTTAGCACGTTGTTAAAGCAGGCCATACAAAAGGCGTCATACGTTTTGTTGAGCCGTTGTCCAGTTTTGGTGAACCCATGTGAATAGTAGCCTCGGTTTCAAGATTGATGTATGTTCAGAGGTGCTGTTCTGCGTAACTTAGTTGCATTTTGTACTAGAGAACCACCACGTACTGGATATTTTCTGTTATTCAGACCTCACTCTGTAAACCCCAGCAGATCAGCAGAAATACTCCAAACATCCCGTCAGGCTCCAAAAACTATGCCATGCTTAAAGTCACTTAAATCACTTATTTCCCCCATTCTGATGCTCAGTTTGAACGTCATCGTCTTGACCATGTTTACATGCCTAAATGAATTGAGCTGCTGCCATGTGATTAGATTAGAAATTCAAACATTCTGATTAGGTTTGGATAAAACAATAACCTCACTCAAAAGTTTAAAAGCACCCCAAACTACCTTTCTCTAGTAAAGCTGAATCAGCTGATCGATGCATATAACAATCTGTGTTTAAACTAACTGTTTAATAAATGGACAATGGCATAACAACATGCAGTTCAAAGAATGGACAGTGTTATTTTATGTCATGTTTCACTGATGTTTTGGCCAATTAAATCCAGCTTAGATTCACCTGCAAACACAACTATGCTATCAGTCAGTTATATGTTTATGGGTCAGGGGTGGGCAACTCCAGGCCTCAAGTGCCGGTGTCCTGCAGGTTTTAGATCTCACCCTGGGTCAACACACCTAAATCAGATGATTAGTTCATTATCAGGCCTCTGGAGAGCTTCAAGACATGTTGAGGAGGTAATTTAGCAATTTGAATCAGGTGTGTTGGATCAAGGACACATCTAAAACCTGCAGGACCATGAGGCCTGCATTTGACTACCTCTGTTATAGATTATGGTTTATGAACACAGTCATAAATCCTAAACCTCAGAAGACCACTGAGAAGATTTATGGATGGAGTGAAGGAGGACACGCAGAAGGCTGGTGTGAAAGAGGAGGATGCTAAGGATAGAGACATGGTGAGGCTGAGGCAGGTGATTTGATGTGCACACACCTAAAAGAAGAAGTCAAAACAAGAAGAAGAAGTTGTGCTTCATGCAAAAATCTGTGCACATTTTACTATCTCAGTGGTTCCACTTAGGTCTCTATGAACTCTTGTTAGAAATATCTGACTTCTCTAACCTCATGACTTTTATTTACTTTTGTCACAGACAGGTAGATTACACTGGGGTTTTATGCAGGGCTGAAAACATGTACGGTAAAGCTTTCACAGTAATATAAAACTGTAAACTTGTAAAAGCCAGATGAGGGCATGCAAATGTCTAAGGATATGTTTTTATCTTTGTTTTTACTGGTAAAAACTAATAAGAGGGCCGTGAGTTAAGAGCTATAGCTATTGCTATAGAAAAACTATAAAAGCTTTGGAGGTGGGTGCATTCCCTGTGTAAAAAGATTATCACAAATCTACCAGCTCTCAGAAAGCAACACGGTCACATGTCACTTTCAAATCCAGGTTCACTTCCTGCTGTTTTCTGAAACTCAAAGTAAAACAAAAAACTGCTGGACATAAAAAGGGATGTAACCCCGGACCACACGCAGCACACAACTGTACTCAAATCCTCTGAAAATCACAGCTTAAACATGAAAACCAGACTGCACGCCCAAATCCTTTTCCCCTCAACAAACAACAACACGTAGCTGCATGTGGTTCTTCCACCACATGCAGCTACGCTTCATGTTTTCATCTCCTCCACAGTCACATGCTCTGTGTGTGACCTGTCATCATGGGATTAATATCTTCCCATCCCTATTGTTGCTCACTGCGTTTAAATGTAAGCAGACAGCAGAACTGACTTAAGCAACATTACGTGAGGATGTGTGACTTACAGTCATAGATCAGAGTGGGGAAAAATATAACACACTCGTCTGCCGCTCACGTCATCACACGTTTAACTGTGGTGAGTCTTCTGCCTGCTAGGACAAACTCACTGTGCCTGAAATCCTGGCGTCAGCACACACACACACACACACACACACACACACACACACACACACACACACACACACACACACACACACAGGCCCAATACAATAACAAAGAGGAAGTGGTTGGTTTTATAGCTGTAACACCATTTTTTTAAAATAGTTCTCCTGATGGATTGAATTTAAAGAATCCAAACTCACTGAAAACATTCTGATGAGCTTTTGAATAATTTTTTATTTTATAGGGCTGCTTTTTATACAGGATTTTATTGAATTTTACTTTTACTTTTAATTGTATTTTTTAGAGTTTTACTTAGTGAGCTCCTTTACTAACTGAAATTCTACTTCCCATCTCAGATATATTATCAAAGCTGCTTTTTTACATCTTCTTTTTAATGCTGTAACGCACCAACTTTACAGACAAATAAAATGATCTTGTGCTTGTCATCTTTTTGTTGCCGAGGTAACCCATAGCATTTACGATCAGGTCATACAGTCAGTATGGTCAATCAACAGTATTCTTTACCCTCATTGGTAGTCGCTTCAGTCACTCATGTCTCGTCACTTCACATCGTCAGCAGTTGCTTGAAGTTGCCAGATATCGTCTACTTTTTACGGTCTCTGGTTTCCATGTCTCTGTGTAATTGTGACACTGGTTAAAATACAGATGTAGTTTCCGGGTTGGAAAAGTAAAGCTGCCTAAAAAATGCCCAAAGTCCTGCATTCTATCTGAAGGCCACCACTTTTGTTGCCATTTTAGGCTAAAATGGCAACAAAAGAAATGCTCAGCTCAAGGTTTCAAAATGGGTTTCAAAAAACTTAAAGGTAGCTACACTCAAAAAATATATGTCCAAAATTCTTACTTTAAAATTTACAAATATTTCCATGTAATTCTGTTAAATAAGTACAATGTAAAATGTTACATTTAATGGAATCTGGTCAAATGAAATGTTGGTGGGTTGGTATACAGTCAGTCTTTGGCAAGCATAGTTTCTGTAATAATTTAAAAAACTTTGACTTTATATCATTCATTACATTTTACTCTATAATATTGCCAAGAATTGTTTTTTTTTGTTTTGTTTTGGTTTTTTGATTGCATGTCTATCTTCCGTACTGTCCGTGCTCCCAGGTCTGCAATGTCATACTTCAGGGTTTTATTGTTTCCTTTTTTCTGTTCCTCCTCGATTTTCTGTCTGTGACCCTGAAATCAAGCTCCGTCTGCCATGTTGAAAGTCGGCACAAAGCCTGAAAATCACCCCATAGGAGGCAGCAGCAGCAGGAGTTATATCGCAGAGGTGTATCCATTGTTTTTACCTGAGGGTATCAAAGAGACACTGCACACAGCTGCAATATACAAACCATGACATCCTTTAAATTATTTTCTATGTTGTTCCAGTTATTTAATGTGATCCTACTTTGTGCCCTTCACTGTTCAATGATATAAAAAATGTAGCTAATGTTTTGTCACACTGTGCAAAGTTTACTTAAATATACAGCGTGGCACATACTGGCACATATGAGGTCTAAAGTACAGCTCTGTTTGGGCTATAATAAATTTATACCATTTATGATGCACCTGTACCGCACCTTGTATTTAATTGTGAGTCGGTGTAGCTGTGGCCATGTTATGATGTTTGACCTTTGTAAACAACAGGTTTGAACAAACAGCAGGGGGGTGGAGCTTCTGTGCCCACAGCCAGATCTGTGTGCATGTGTTGACCATATTAGGAATAGTGTCCTTTTTTTTTTTTACAATATACAAAACCAGGAGTAGAAACAACAATTTTTGTATTTTTGTGCGTGTGCTGACCCCCCTTTTTTTTAGAAACTTAAAAAATTAGTCTGTGTTTAAACATCCATCATTGCAGTTTTATAAATATATGACAGAAAATTAAAAAGTAAAACAGAGTCCCTTTAAATGAAGTAAGCATTGAGCATTTTTCACATAAAGGTTCATTTGGGAGAAATGGTGTAACTTAATATCATGAAAACAAACTCGTTTTGGCTCATGTCTGCATGGACTGAAATCTGAGCCTCTACATTTGGGTGCATCAGTGTAAATATGCTTTTGCACGTGATGTTTCCTCATGAATTTGTGTGTTTTGTGTCCCTCCTTTTGAAGCTCTCTGCTGTGGAATGTGGAGGCGAATCTCCACAACTTCACAAACTGAAGTTTGTCACTGACAGACATACCAGCTGGTCCTGGGAGCGTGATGCATTTGTGCAAACCAGTGCATGAATGAAAGAAAGCACTGTCATCCAGAATAACTGTGTTAGCTGACGCATTCTTGGATTTTGTGCAAGGTTGGACTGGAAGCTGTTTACTGCTACATAATGAAAGAGCACATCCACATATACACCGGAGCCTCACGCAGACTTCAAAATAAAACAGCAACACTTTGCACTTTGACCTGCTATTGAAGACTTGGTTCCCATTAGTGTCCTTAATGGAGCTCCTCCGTACGACTGTAAACAATAGTGTTCTTTGTTATCCTGTAAGAGAGACAACACAGTTTTCTCATTGATTGTAATCTAACATTTCAGTCAGCAGTGTCATCGATTTCTCTAGGCTCTTGTTGTTTTTGCACTTCGAGATGTAAACATGCAACTGTTGCTCTGTTTTATAACTACTAGATGAGCCTTTTGTGAAAGAATAAAGTTTTATATATTATTATAAAACTCTTTTGTAGATTCCTCATTTAACAATGGCCTGTTTACTGCAGCTTGTTATAATCACTGTGAGATGATTTGAACTTTGTGACATAGCACCAGTAGGATAAGGTGAAGATCTGTACACTGTGGGCATAAAGGAATGGAGATGGTGTTTAAACGAGGCAGCTCAGTTGACTCTACGGGGTCTGTGAAGAATACGCAAATGCAGGTAAACTCAGTAATACTCAGACCAGTCAATCTGGCACCAAAAACCATCAAAGTCACTTTCATCTTGAACATGTCTACATGTCAAAATCTTTGAGCAGCTGACATGTGATTGGATGATTAATAAACAATTAACAATCAGTTGAACATGAAGTAGGTGGCCCCTGAGTGTCTATTAGATCACTGTTCACGTGCCAAACAAGTACTTTTATTCTTAAACCTTAATTATATAGTTGAATTGTACTCGTAAAATGATTCTTGGTGTACAGGTTGAGCCATTTTTGTATTCCGGTTGGCAAAGAATGGAGGCCCAGCCCCACAAGTGAACTAAGCAAACTTTACGTACTCTGTAATTTGAGTCAAAATCTAGTTTAAGTACTTTTGATTTAGATTATATTTGTTTTCAAGTTTGATTTATTAAGCACCAATACACGTTTGAAGTGTTTAACCAACACAAACATGTGGAAATGTAGGATTTATCCTTTTTAAAACAATAGTAAAGCAACATCTGACAGCTGTTTCCTTCAATAAATGATGGATTTTTTTGGCATACTGTATCAGACATATTTAATACATTCACTAACTCACAAAACTGCTCAAGGCAGAAAACAAGCATGAACGTTTCTGAGGATAGTTTTGTGTCTGCGTTTATAATTTGATCATTAAAGGAATAAGGAATCTGACATGAACTGTGGGCTCAGTGGGGGCCCAACAACAGCTTTCAGCCCTGGGATCCCTGAGGAGGTCACATTAAGTTAAACAGTAACTTTCTATAGAACATGACATCATTCACTTCTCCATTGAACATCGAAATCTCCAGAAATCACTTTTAAACAACATTTTACAACATAGAACTGAACCATCACATTATTACATCGATAGTTTTAAGTTATTGTGGTTGATTCAGTGGAACATCTAAATAGTAAACTTGACTCTTCAACCCCACAATTTGTGTTTCTACATTTTCCCTGAATGCCCTTTGTCCTTTAACTTGAACACAAAGTGTAGAAAGTTTGAATTATTGAGACGTTGCGTGATGGAGCAGTGAACTGAGTGATTCACATCATGAAAAAACTGTAAAATATATATCTGCAGTGTTTGGATAAATCTGTGAGCTTTACACAGCACATTGTTGGTACAGATTCATCAAACTTTGGGATGATTTCATCTCTAACAATGTATCATATTATATTACTTTGTCAAAGGAAACCCTGTAAAACCTGAAACTGCAGAATAACTTGATTCCACTGCTGTTAAATACATGTACAATATTTCTCTTTGCAGTATAGTTCAGCTTAATGGGGTATTAAATTACAGAAGTCAGCAGTTAATGTTGTAACTGGTTGAGCTGAAGCTCAAATCAATTTCAAATTCAAATTTGTCACATACACAGTCATACACAGTATGATATGCAGTGAAATGCTTACACAACTGCTCGTGACCTAAAGGAAAAAAAGGCTATGAAAAAGATAGGAAATAAATATGAAAATTAAAAAGGGTCAATTTAACTAGGAAGGAATAAAATAAAATATAAAAATTAAAGTTAAAAATGAAATAACTGTACAACAACAAATTAGAATGAAGGGTAAATTTAACTGGGAAAGAATAAGATAAAATATATAAATTAAAGTTGAAAATAAAATAACTCTACAACAAAATACACAGTATAGAACTATATAAGAATGTATGAAGAAATATATATATATATATATATATATATATATATATATATATATATATATATATATACATACAATAACAGCAGCTGTACAGTATTAAGTGGAAATGAAGAAATGTAATGTCCAGTGTTGTGCAATCCACATTTGTAAGTGTCTTGTGCAGTGCAAATATGCTTAAAGAGATTTAGTGATGAAGTGATTCGATAAGATGACCACGCATCTAATCAAATTAGTGTAAACAATGTCCAGAAAGTCCAGTGTGTGTGTAAGAACCATATGTGTGGATCAGTACTGTGTGGTGGTGTGATTGAGAGACCGTATCGCCTGCGGGAAGAAGCTCCTCCTCAGTCTCTCTGTGTTGGTCTTCAGGGAGCAGAATCGCTTTCCTGACCTCAACAGAGAGAACAGTCTGTTGTTGGGATGGCTGAGGTCCTTCACGATCTTGCTGATCTAAAAGTGAAGAATATTTGTTGAATTAAATCAAATTACAAGTTCCTTGTTAGTGTTATTAAATATTATATATATGATAATTAACAAAGATTCTTGAACATGAACATGTAACATATTTAAATGTTTCTGGTCAACAGTTGAAACCGGTTAACTTTATTCTGTATAACTGGGTAATAACAAAGTAGGAACTACTGCAGTTTTATAAATGCAGTAAAGTCATGAAAGAGTTAATTGTTTTATGTATTAATTAGATTTAATTTTTCATATTTATCAGTTTGGTTTTAATTAGTTTATAAATACGGCACTTTTCATGTATTTGACTTCTCTATAAAACGAATAACCTTTGTATTCTTTGGCTAAGCATCATATGTTCATTAAAACTGACTGATTGTAACTGGAAAGTCACACCTTGTTCCCACTTAGTTCTGTGTTATATGTCAGTCCCAGTCTGAGAGGATCGAAACCTCCTATGAATGTGCGCCACAGGATCCCAGTCGGAATCACTTTATCATTCTTCTGGACGAGTTCAGACAAAAACGCCGCATAAAACCGACTCTGTCCGTAAGATGGACGTCAGGGAAGAACCCAAACAAGTAGTAGAAAGTATGGAGTCAGAAGGGCAAGCACCCAACCCTCCACCCTCTCCTCCTGCTTTGCCGGCTGGACTAGTGATGGTTACTCCAATCAGGACAGATAATTAGTTATTTTAAACTTCCTTTATTTTCTCCACACGGCTCACTCCACTCGCCGTGACATCATCACTAGTTTACAGAGACTAGAAAAAGAGACAATATCCAGCGGTGGCTCTCTGTGTAAAATAAGAATGATTTGATTGCTTCAAGCTGATGGGAAGAAAACGTAGCTTGTTACAATCAATGCAGAAGAGCATCTCAGAATACATAACAGGTCCAGCTTTGAAGCAGATCGGCGACAGCTGCAGAAGACCACACCGGACGCCACTTCTGTCACCAAAGAAGAGGAAGATTCTGCAGGTTTACCAATATTAGATAATAGAAGATTGAAAAACAGTTATCTAGTCTGATTAGTCTCACTTTTAGCTCTGATATTAGATTGATGGGGTCAGAATTTTCACATAAAAAAAACCATGAAAGCATGGATCCATCCTGTCTTCTTGGCACATCTGATTATTGTTTAAATCTTACAGCCCTCCTATTGTTGCTGAACATGTCCAGTCTTTCATGAACACATGTTAACTATCTTCTGATGGCTGCTTCCAGCAGGTCAAAATCAATATGGAACAATATGGGACAAATAATTAAGTCAATCCACTATTTTAAATGTAAAAGTAACAAAGTGATCTTGAACTTATATGTATGAAGACAGCCCCACCTGCTGGTAAGATTGTGTGGTATTCATATCGAAAAAGTACATCATCAGCAATGCATGATGCAGAGTAATGCTTCTTGACTGCAATATGTGACACTTTAAACTCATTGTTGACAAAAGTCTCTGTGTTTGTGGGAAAAAGAATCACATCAAAGCTTGAGAAAGACTGGAAATGATTAAAGGTCAAAGGTCAGATTTCTATTCCACGTCACTAGTGCATGGAATCACATTTCTTGACTTGTGCACTATTTATTTATCCTTTTCAACATCCATTTCATTGTTTTTCAGAGCGAGGTTTGGGATATTTTGTTTCCCATCATTAATGAAACTTTTTTAACAATGTAAACATTAAAAATGACGAAAAGATGATGAGACTGAGTAACTTTTGAGGTCTGGTGGAGCAGTGGGAGTTTAGGTGTTTTTTCAGATATAAAGCAAGAATGGCCTCATTAGCTGCCAGCATTTGCAATGTAAGCAGTATGTGTATAGTTGGTTTACTTAGGCTGTGGGACTCACATTCATGTATAAATGTATACATTCGCTGTTATGTAGGCAGCAGTACTTGTTCTTCATTTCAAACAAAGTGGCAAATACAAAGTACTGCGCAGAGCTGCATTTCAGTGAGATAAATAACAAAAATATGGACAAATCAGCTACAGGTGTTACAGGTATTCCATGGGGTCTGTTTTTATACAGAAAAGTAGAGACAGGAGACATGAGTTGCATTTGGTCTGCAGGCTCTTCCTCCTCTGAGGTACAGAAGCGTTGCAATGGCCTATCGCGCTCACAACTACTTCTCCCTTGTGGCGTTGCCACGCAATCACGTCTTCATAACTTTAACTGAAAAGTGCAATACCACCATGAAAAAATGCTTTTTACATTAATAAATGTTTTACAAAAAAATACAATTGACCATACACTTGTAGGTGTCACACAGGCATCAACAGCTCATTGTTATCAGTAATTTGGACCTGAAATCCTCCATAGCTTCATTTGAAAGAGGATAATCCCTGGAAACTGAAGCTGTTGTTTTTTAAAATGTTTTCACACAGATTTTTAAAAGAACAAACTGCCCTGCTGTGAGTGGTGGCTGCTCATTGCTATAAAGCTATAGCTATAACCAAAGCTACCAGACAAAACAGCAGTTGCCTGGGAACAAATTACAAAAAATGCCACATTTACCCAAGTGAGTCCTAGCTGACAGACAGCCATGATGCAGCATGGTGATTTTTGACCTGTCAAACAGCAGCAGTCTGACCGCTTATCTATTTACAGCTCTTTGCAGTGACAGTTGGACGTGTGGCAACATTCTTAGGCTGAGGAAAGAGATAGTCAAGTATCTTCTGTTTTTCTCTTCCCTGCTGTTTTGAACTGGGTGTGAGGAGGCATTAATGCTGGTAAGGAGTCAAAAGTGTTTTCTGTTCATAAGTTTAAACTCACTGCAAGTCTTCTGATTTCTGTTGTCATGTTAGCATTGTTGTCGTGGAACAAAGCAAATGATACGGTTACCCATATTTTATCTAACAGGAAAGGTAAAGCTTGACTTTGTCTACAGTTACCGCTGCCTGGGTAACGGGATCTCACAGACTGGCTCCACGGTCAACTCTGTCGTCACAGCGCATTAGTGGAAAAGGTTAACTACAGACTAACAGCATGGCCAAGGGAACGAAAGCCAAAAGAAAGACTAAAAGTAAGAAGATCACCTTAAAAATGGCCCAGAACTGCGTGGAGCTGACATTGGATGGTAAACGCCGACTGGATCTCACTTTCAAGGGGATTACAGCTGTTCCAAAGTGCATCCAGAAGCTCTTTCACATGGATGAAGTGGACCTGAGCAGGAACATGATCAGAAAAATTCCAGATTTTATTGCTCAGTTCATCAAAATGACTGTTTTGGATTTGCACAGCAATTATGTGAGTGTGACAGATAATGTCTAATGTTTACAACAACTCTTTAAAAGTAGGTAAATAAATGGTAGCTACTGTATAGCAGCAATACTGTGGGGCTGCTACACAGTTGTTGTGTCACACTATTTTAAATAATTTTAAATAATTAAATATTCCAAATATTTAAAATTAAGCCCATTAAAAAAAAAACAACAACCTCTAGATTAAAGTACTAATCATCAAAAGCCAATCATTAAATAATCACAAACATACGGGGACACCTTAGAGACCCGCTAACTGTAACTAGCCTGTTGGCAGCTGTAGTTTGCCCATTTCAAAATTGTACCATGGTTCGTAACTATGTCCATGTTTAATGCACCAAAATCACCATCTGTTAAAAAATGTGTTATTGTTTCTAGCTGGAGGAGCTCCCCGTGGCTATCGGCTACCTGCAGAACCTTAAGGTTTTAAACCTGTGCAACAACCGTCTCACAAGCCTCCCAAGTGAGCTCGGCCTCCTGAATAAACTCCAAACACTGAACCTGGGTCTCAACCAGCTGGAAGCTCTTCCTGCCTCCATTGGTGCACTGGAGGACCTCCGCCACATTGGCCTTTTTGACAACAGATTCACCCGCCTCCCCAGCTGCCTCTTGAAGCTGAAAAAACTGGAGAGTATCAAGATGGACAGGAATCCAATTATTGCTGAGAAGATACCCACTGAGAAACCAGTCAGTATTTCAGAGAGCTTTTACCTAGTCAAAGAAAGCTTCCTGTGCAAAGAGTGTCTGAATAGGTGCCAAGCTGAGAGGAAGGAGCTGAGGGAGGAATAAATACCATACTGTGTTCTTAACTCAAGAGTGCCTTTCACTTACAGTACTGCATGTTACTCTGATCTGTACTCTACATAGTACATAGATTCAATTAATATCAGACAGTAACAGAAAACTTTGCAGTTTCCCTTGTAAGTGTATTTAAAGAATTATATTTTTACACACATTTTATGCAATTACTATGCTTATAACTGCATGATAGTTAGATACAAATAAAGTGTTTTGACAGTCTGTTCGGCCTAGAGGGCAGCAGAGAGCACCCTTATCTCTGAGTACCTGTCACTGGCTTTAAACATTTAAACATATTTCATGTTATTAAACATACAAACGGTATCTTTTCCATGTGATCATAATTCATTCATCATGATCATCATCATATATGGAAAAAATTATGTTCCTGAAGTCTCTAATAAAATAATAATAATAGTAATAATAATAATAATAATAAAAGTAACAATGTTTTATGTACATCTCAGTCAAAGGTCTAGCAAGAATGAGGTTGTTTATTCATTTGCTTACAGTATTTCACATTACAAAATATCTCAGTATAATGTAGCATTAACTTGACTTTGAAATTATCTGTCAGTGATACAGTAAACAAGATACAACAACTGTTTATGTACACTTGGGGTCTTTCATGTCTCCTTAACAAAAACAAAAAACAAAATCCTCATTCAGATATCTGTCTTCCATTCGATGGTATGTGTGTGTATGTGTGTGTGCGTGTGTGTGTGTGTGTACACTTTAGTTTTTGACAATATAGTACTTAAAGAAACACACTCCACGTTTTTTGGAAATAGGCTCATTCTCCATCTCCCTCAGAGTTAAAAATGCAGCGTCTTCTTTCCGTAGGTTAACAGGACTTTGGAGCGGGATCTTAAGGGATGGGGCGTGGCCGGAATTTTTGCTCGAGGCGCCATATTAGCAGGCCAAACAAATGCTTGCTGTGTGGTCCGTTGTACACACACAGACACGCATGCACATTTACACACACATACCATCATATAGAAGAGAGATTTCTGAATAGGGATTTTTTTTGTTAAAGAAACATGAAAGACCTCAACTTAAGGTTAAGTGTATAAACTTGAACTTGAAACATCTTTATGATGTAACCGAAAGAATCATGAATCTGAAAAGCGACATTTCTGGATTTTATTTTTGTCGACTTATGAAGTTATATATATTATTTTGTATATTTTTGAAATTTCTTAAGGAGAAGATTGCTGTTTGGCTAATTGGTCCTAACCAGTTACTGTATAAAAGATGAACACTGTGACAGCACTTCCTCCCATTGTGCGAAAATGAAGCCAAAATATCCCGCTTGTGGGCGCTGCCATGTTCCACTTTTGGAGCCAGAGTCTGCTCAGTAGTAAAGTGTGGTGGAGCGTCTCTGGACATGACCGCGAACACGCCCCTTTACGCTTTTTACATAGCCCAGCTGCTCCGTCTCTAATTCTGCAGGGTATGATGACTGTTATTTAAAGCTACTAATTAAAGTGTTTATTTAGATTAAAACTTATCATACAAAACATGCACTCAAAAAAGGTCCATCTAAACAAACCTGTTTGAATCAACAGGCCTCTGTACCCTGTGTTGCAAAGAGTTTTGTTAAACTATATAAAAAACATGAATTTATCTTGCTGGAGAGCACATAATACACATGACAGATTACACATCCAAGCTTTAATCATCATGTCATGCCTGTGGGAGTTACCTGGAAAAAATGCAAAGACTGACTTAACATTAGACGGAGGCATGTTGTCCAACATCGGTCTAAGGTGTGAGTGAACCAGTTTTTTTTGGTTGTCATTAATAAGACTAAGACTAACTAATAAGAACATATCTGATAAAAAATATGATACTGTAAATAATCCTTAGTTTTAAATTTTTGTTATAGGAGGGAACATATGTGGTATTTTAGCATCAGACACTTAGTTTTCTGTTTTCTGATGAAGTTGTTCTGCATTCATTTGTGCAGATGATGTCTTTTATTTAACGAAAACACAAATCAGACACCAGCTCACAACCTTAAACATGATTATTGTGCTAGCAATTGGGTGTGATCCAGTGATGGATTCATGATTAGCTAACAATGAGGAATGGCAGGGATTTTTTTCTTTAGCAAAAGAAACAATAAAACAATGAAAAGACCTCGGGAGACATAAAACTGTTTTACTGTCAAGATATCAAAACTAAAGCCAATAACTTTGGTGATTTTCTCTATTTGTGCAATATTGATTAGCGTTACTGCTCTTTAAGGTAAATATCAAAACTATTACACTGTTTAATCCACAGCGATGCATCCTATTCTGTAAAATCATATTTTTGTATATGTTGTCCTGTGAGGACATCTGATCTCTGAAAAAACAACTGTTAATGAAGCTGGAAAAACAAACCCACATCTTGATCCTTAAAAAACATATTAATATGTATCTTAACAAAAACAATCACAGCTGAAATAAAAGGCTTCAGCCTACTAATATTAGTTCATAAAATACATTCTCGGCGCCAAAAGCGATGAGTTAAGGTGCCCATGGAGGCAAGGGTGCCACCAGGCATTTGGCCCCGGGGCAGACCCAAGACAGGCTGGAGAGATTATTTCTCTCGGCTCATATTCATATTAATATTCTTATTCTTCTATGACAAAAAGTACAAGTGTTCATTTAAGGAAATAAACAGAGCAGTAAGAGATATTTTTCAATTTTTTTATTTTTCTTATTTTTGATTTGCTGCCAATTACATGTTTTTATTTGTAATTTTTGTAGTGCTCCCTACTATGTGAACCCAACTGGGTCTAGACTGGGTCTAGAGAGTACTTTAAATTCAGGGAATTTAAAATAGAAAGTAGCTCGTCCACAGAAGGACTGGTAGCTCCCCTTACGATAAGGGTTCAGATCGTGCGAACAGGTGTGAAATGTGTGTGTTTAGTTTGTTTGTTTGTTTGCTTGTTTTAATCAATTTTAAATCATGCTTTTTATTTGTTTTTGTTTCTAATGTCTCTGTAAAGCACTTTGAATCACCTTGTTGTTGAATTGTGCTATACAAATAAATTTGCCTTGCCTTGCCTTGCCCTCACCTGATGTTTTATGTTTATTAGTTTAGTTTAGATTCTAAACTATCAACCCCAACAATCGAATGATCTCCTTTAATAGCAAGCGCTGGGCAACGGTGGAAAGGAAAAACTCCCTTATAAAAAGGGAGAAACCTTTGACAGAACCAGGCTAAGAAAGGGGCAGTCATCTGTCGTGACTGGTTGGGGGGTGAGAGGCAGAGGAAAAGAAAAAAGAGAGCACATGTTAGCTATATGTTGCTCACATTGCCTAAAATGAACAACGTATGGTTTTCTGGACTGTGAAAGAAAAGTCTCAAGTCAGTTTTCAGTGACGTGACTGAAGACTTTTCTGGATGGCCGTGCGGATGCTTGTCAGAAACAGTTCATTTCCTTTCTTGGAGAAATGAACTCCACCACGTAAAAAAATGGAGTTGTCGAAAAACCTGATTTGCGGATGCTCAATAATCACTCCATCGAAGTGGTCGACAGCCTTTCTAATGCTGGCATTCACAGTGTTCCTGTCCTTATTGATTTCGCCTGGATTTCCATATATCCACACTTGACGCTCGTTGATGGATGAATATGCAATTGTCATTGAGGGGAACTCTGTGTGCAATTGCATTAATTCCTTCTCAATGACAGAAGAAAGTTTATAAGCAGAAAAGAGTCCCAAATCATTGCCCCCAGCATGGATTACCAGTATGTCAGGTGGGCTCTGTGTGGATAGCTCCTTATAAAAACGAGGAAGGACTCCCCACCAGCGCATTCCTCCTTTGCCAAACCACTGGACTTTGGTATTAAGTCCGAAATTTTCTCCGAAAATCTCTTTTGCTTCACCCTCGGCTCGTCTGATGTAACTGGACCCAATGATCCACACATTTGTTTCTCTCTGGTCTTCTGGGCTCTCTTTCTTTTTCGGTGTGTTTTCACAGATGTTGGTATCACTCAAGGCTGTATCGTTTCTTTTCTGACCTGGGAGTCGGATAGTCCTGGACCAGGGACTTTTTTGGATGCTCTGTGTCACTGCTGCTTGTTCTGGCCTCTTGTTGTCTTTCAGTGTGTTTTCAGAGGTTTTGGTATCACTCAAGGCTGTATCGTTTCTTTTCTGACCTGGGAGTCGGATAGTCCTGGACCAGGGACTTTTTTGGATGCTCTGTGTCACTACTGCTTGTTCTGGCCTCTTGTTGTCTTTCAGTGTGTTTTCAGAGGTTTTGGTATCACTCAAGGTCATATTGTCAATTTTCTCAACTAGGAGTCGGATAGTCCTTGGCGAACAACTTTTTTGGCTGCTCTGTGTCACTGCTGCTTGTTCTGGCCTCTTGTTGTATTTTGGAGTGTTTTCAGAGGTTTTGGTATCACTCGAGGTCGTAATGTCAATTTTCTCAACTACATGTTGGGTAGTCCTCGGCGCATAACTTTTCTGGCTGCTCTGTGTCACTGCTGCTTGTTCTGGCCTCTTGTTGTATTTTGGAGTGTTTTCAGAGGTTTTGGTATCACTCGAGGTCATATTGTTCATTTTCTCAACTAGGAGTCGGATAGTCCTTGGCGAACAACTTTTCTGGCTGCTCTGTGTCACTGCTGCTTGTTCTGGCCTCTTGTTGTATTTTGGTGTGTTTTTAGAGGTTTTGGTATCACTCAAGTTCATATCGTTCTTTTTCTGAACTTGGAGTTGGATAGTCCTTGAAGAAGAACCTTTTTGGATGCTCGGAGTCACTGCTGTTTCTTTTTTCTCAGTGTCTATTCTCATCCTCTTTCTCTCTGGAGAGTAGCTCTCAGAGTTGTTTTTGCTGCCTTTTGAAATCTGACTGTATCGTCTTTTCAACACAGTTTTTTCTTCACAGATTCGTCTCTTTTTCCTTGGTGGAGAGCAGCTGTCGGGACTTCTGCAATTCTGTGCAGCATAATCCGGGCCTCGCTTCCTCTTGAGTGGAAGCTGGAAATGTGTTTCTTCAGAATTTGGCTCTGGATTTTGGTGGTCCATTGTAGTAAAGCCAGCGTAAGCTTGTTGACCTCCGCCGTGTTTACTCTGAGACATGTTAGAGTGTTGATGAAGTGACTGTGTTAAAGATTCAACTGTTTTAAAATGTTTCTCAGGTTTACCTTTGAATGCTGCAATCTCGAGTGTTGCAAATAAACTGACTGAAAGTTTGGAATTCTTACCCCTACTTAAGGATTCACTGATCAAAGGCATATGAAATGCCTTTGATCATCATAATGATGTCATAACATAATGTAACAGTAACATTCGTTTTTTTTTTTTTAAATTTGGTGTTATCGGGCTTTGGAACGTGATGTCACGGGAGGGGGCGTGGCCGCCGGGGCGCCATTTTAGCTGGCCAAACAAAGGGCTTAAGGAGCGAATGCATCAGCAATGGTTCGCTTTGCTGTGTTGTGGGTTTTAATGTTAGATCGCACGATCGGGGAGGGAATAAGCTTGAAAATAGGCTGTCTTTTTATTCTTTCCCAGCCTGAAAGCAACGTGAGGGAGCTTATGTAGTGGTTGTTACCAAAAGAAGGCATCTAGCCTGGATAGCAGCTGTGAGATGAGTTGATATCCAGTTCTCTACCATCCACAGATATCTGTTGTTGTGCTACAGATAATTTCATTCTGGTAAGTTCTAAATAAGTTCATATTAGGGCTGTTCGATATAACGATATATATCGGATGATGATATAAAAACATCTATCGTTTCATTTTACACTATTGTTTGTTTCGTGCTATCGCAAAATAAACTGTTTATGCTAGGGCTGCTCAATTAATCGAATTTTAATCACGATTACGATCTGGGCTTTCAACGATCATTAAAAATGACTGAGCCGATTATTAGCCCCTCCCTCATTTATCCGCGACACCTTAAAGGCCGGTCCGTGAAAATATTGTCGGGCATAAACCGGTCCGTGGCGCAAAAAAGGTTGGAGACCGCTGATTAAGAGGACCCGAGGGAAGCTCGGAAAGCTAAGCAGAAGTTATTTGGAGAGGAGCGTGACTGCTGTTGGTTGAAAAGAGAGGTAAAAAAACTTCAGTGGTGTTGCACACTATGTTATATTATTTTTTAAAGTCATTGTTAACCCTTTAAATCCGGTCAGAGCAGCAGGCTCCGTGTTGTGTAACTATTTTTAAATCCCTGTAGAACCGGAACCGTGTAAGCTAGCGCAATAATTTGTTTTGCATATGAAACCGGAGGAGTTGTACTTACATCTGATGCCATCAGCTTGTCCTCGGTCACGGTTTCCTTCCACATATAGCTTTGCAAAAACTGCATAAAAAGCGCTTGCAGGAACAAAAACATAATACTCCAGAAACACGCTTTGCCGATCCATCAGCTGTTCGTAACACTTCCCACAGTGAAATGATGCACATGCTGTTTTCTTTGCAAATTTGCATCATAGGATTGTTTTTTGTTTTTCCTGCAGTATATAAAAACTGTATCTCCAAAATAAAACTATGAAGACACTCAAAATAAATTTCCTGTTGTTGTAAACTATTTTTTGCAACTTTATTGTATTTAAAGTTTTGAGGGATAAGCCTCTTAAATTTCTCCAAGTAGAAATATATGTAAACAAAACAAAAGCGATTTTCAATTTTTTTTGTAGTTTATTGCACTTTTTTGCAATTTATGTAATTACTATGGACTTAATGCATACATATTATTAAAATATGGGCTATAACAGTTGTATTGATGTATAGCAACTTGAAATGCTCCCACAAATGGCACTACAGCATGTAAAAAAAATAATATAAGCTCTGGTGGACTTGGTTCTATAGTAGGTCTTAAAGGGTTAAATAAATATCGTCAAATAATCGTGATCTCAATTTCAGTGAAAATAATCGTGATTATCATTTTTGCCATAATCGAGCAGCCCTAGTTTATGCCAATATTTTTTCATCGTTTTGATGGTCGCTGTAGTGGCTATATTAATTTCTTACAGTTCTCTCTTTCTCTTATATTTATTATAACCACACTATGGACGGATAGGCGACTGTTTTAATGTTGTCATACGCCATGGGCATAGCTGGACTGGCCATCGGGCATACCGGGCATTTGCCCGGTGGGCCGCTAGCGATTTTTTGTTTTTATGGGCCGATGGATTTTTTTCTTTTTTTTTGGAAGGGTATAAATAATGAAAGGTGTTGGATTGGCCAATTGGTCATGATCGACTCTGGGCTGGACCTATTACAGCCGAGGAGGTCGGATGCACCCTCCCCCTTGTTTAGCAATCTTATAGACGAGCTAAAGAAAATGGAGAACAAAAAAAGGAAAGGAGGTGCAGAAAAAATTAGGGCCAAAAAGAAACAAGCCCTTCAGGCAGACGCTGCCAAATGTGTAAAAATAACTGAATTGTTTGGCGGTAGCTATGGCATAGCTTCCACAGATTTAGCAACATCAGCAAGTGGTGGAGGCCAGCAGGTGGATAAGGGAAAGGGGAGGCAAGAGGAGGAGAGACCCGAGGCGGCCGCCGGTCATAGTGGCAGAGGAACTGAACTTCAGGTAAGAAGTTATGACCTGCTGTCTCTCTGTGTCAGATATAAGCCAAGTTTAGTTGGAGTTTGTTTTCGTTGTGCTGACTTTTTACAGTCGCTTAGAATAACTGGTACTGCGTACTAGCTAGCATGACGGAGTTTATATACTGCTGGGCGGGTGCTATGAAGTTACTGGTAGTAAATTTTATTTTATGCTTAAGGTTAGTTTCTCAAACTCCTCAAAATCTTAACAAATTGTGCCAATCCTTACATGTTGCACCAGGCTGATTTATCATCAAAAGTGGAGAAGTCTGTGACAGAGGAGACAAAAGCGCAGCAGAGAGAGATGGAGAGATGACTTTATGTCATCCATGAGGGATGCATTTGACATATGTTTCACATATTATAGCCCAACAAGTTACTTATAGCAATTTAAATACGAGCAATCAGTTTTTGGCAAATACCGGAAATCACTTTTTGGCAGACAATCACTTTTTGGCACAACACCGGCTATTGCAGTTAATAATACAACAGCTTCTTGCCATTTTTTGTGTTTCTTTTTATCGCTGTGTAACTGAGTTCAATTGACTATGTGCACGAGACAATGCTAACTTCCTGGTTTGAGACCGGATGTGGGGTTGTGCATTTCCGGTAGCTTTACTTTGCGGTCAATCGCTACTGCAAAGATATCCTCCAAAATCATGTCCAAAACTCGAAAACGGAAAGATTGCGTTAAGTTACAAAGCGCAGAAGGTGGGAACACTCACCGCTGTTGTGTCATAAAAAAATCTAATGGTCAATTTTGACATTTAAAGCGTTTAGATCGATCAGTTGTTTACATCACTCAACACAAGCAGAACTGCATTACTGCAGCAGAAGACACATCGTCCACATTCAGAATCACATCTTTGTATAGTGACGGGTCTTATGATTTAAACAGGCAAATGTTCAGCATTCAAACTACAGGTGAAGAATAGTCAAACCAGATGTTTCCCTGTTATGTTGATATCAGCTAGTCAAGTACACACCTACACAGCATGTTAACAAACCGTGAAAAAAGCCACACAAAAAATGAATGATTGCTGGTAACGGTTTCTATGCATTAGTATTTACGAAGGGTATGTTGTGACTTACCTTCAAAATTACAGCGGTCCCTCGCTATAACGCGGTTCACCTTTCACCTGCTGTTTCACGGATTTTTTTAGTGCAAGTTTGCATGCTTTTTTTTTACGTCACATTGTGTCCTGCGTCCTGATCGCTGCAGACGATCTCCTCCGTGACGTCTCTCCTGTACAGTACAGAATCGCTGCATTGACCGCTAGCAGTGTGACTCTGAAGTGCAGTACTGTATGTCCACGATGTCCACCAAACATTTTGCACCGTCAAAAAATAAATTTGGCTACTTGATTTCACCTATAGCTGGTTATTTTTAGAACATAACACCCGCGATAAACGAGGGACAGCTGAGAAATATAACATTTGAATCCATTTTCTCTTTTGCCCTGAGGCGCAGGGAAAAAACATCGACAAGTCGATGAACATCATTTACAGATATATTGGGTAAATGCCCAAGACATCTATAGAAATGTAAATCGCCACTTGATTCATTTGCTTAACTTGTTTTGGACCGTAAACCAGGCGCAAATAGGACACCGGAAACAAAGCTCCCCACAGGAGTTTCCGCACCGGAAGTAGCATATGCTAACGTGCACATAGTCAATCGAAAGCCTGCATGCGCTAGTACCTCTTGCCACAAGTTCCCAGAATCCTTTGCGGTTTTACCCCTGAATGACGTCACATTTTTGGTGGGCCGGTCTCTAGTCAAAATGCCCGGGCCGATTTTTTGTCCCAGTCCAGCCCTGCCCATGGGTGTCCGCTTGTTTATTTTCCCCAGCTCGAAACACTTCACGCAAGTCGAGCTGCCCGAGATTCACAGAATTTACAGAAAATATTAAATTTTGTGATTTATATCGTTATTGGGACGATATATGTCTTATATCGGGATATGAGATTTTGGTCATATCTCACAGCCCTAGTTTATATTACTCTTTATAGCCTATTAGTTTTATTTTCAATGCGCTCTGAGGTCATAGCAAATTAGAACAAACATCCTAATGAGTGATTTTGTAGATATACGTTATAGAGTTGCTAATTGTTTTTCATTATTGTAGGCAAACCAGCCTATGAAATGAATGAAACAAATCCTGACTGGGTTCCAATGCTACATATGGGGCACTACAAAATCCCAGCTTCAAACTACATGCTACATACCACCATGCCAATCAGATTACATCTTCCATGTGAGGGTGAAGAGGTGACCCTTCTGGATAAGATGGTGATTTTATGTGAACATTTTATCATTTGTAAACTATACATGACATTGATTCTACATTGTTACTGGTGTGATGTTCTACAAAGTGGTTTTAATTAAAAAAAAAAAAAAAAGGCAAACATTTATTTGTTTCTTTATTCAACTATTGAACAGTGGTACTTAGTAAGTACATATTCAGTAAATGCAAATTATTTAGATGGCAATGCACTTCAGGCACAAATGTAGACCCCCTAAATACAACATTATGGGTTATTCAGAACAGAACTATGCTTGGAGAAATATTTTCCCATCAGTTGAAACAACTCCTCCACAGTAACAGGTGGAATTTCTTTGTATTTCTTTTGTTTTTCTTCTACGTTGGCTGTATCCCAATTCAGCCTTAAAGTACACAGCCTTAGCAGTCCACAAGGGCCGCGCACTCAAAGACCGCTAAGACAGGAAGTGCGAGGCTTGTAAAATGGGACGGTCTAGCCCCCGTCGCGCTGCCCAGGTTGCCTAGCAACCATGATACTAACCACGCTTCATATAGCATTGTTTGACAGAAATGAAGGAGAAAATGTTTTGTTCATTTGTTTGTTTTTACATGAGTGTAACGTTTGACCCGTTATCCATACGCTGGACACGAGTGTGATGACAGCAGAACTTTTATTTACAACTGTGGTTTTTGTTTTGCACTGGGACACAGACACTCCCGCTCTCTGCTGTCACGTCCACTCTCCTCCATCTCCGACTGTCACTGTGAACATATAAAGAGTCACAATAACCTTCAGATCCCAGCGCACCTGTTCATCCCGCCCTGCGCCGCCCCGGAAGCTCGCTGCGTCACCCCTCCTCTGCAGCTGGCCAGAGACCACACCCACGCCACAATGAGCTTTGTTTGATTAGATAAGCATCCGATGCTGAGACCACGAGACTGTAAAAACATGATTTTTGGGCTTCATTTCTGTACTGAACAGTCATTTTAAGATTAGTTAGTAAATAACAATTAGCTAATGTTGCTCATTAGACTAAAGTCATCTTACTTTGGTAATGTAAATATAATATGGTCAATATTAAAGTTATTCCATTAATCATTATTAGTTATATCAGCAGTGAACTTGAACTCTGTGTCAAATACTGAGCTTCAGTAAAGATTCAAGTTGTGTCTATTTAAATTTCCTTTCACCTTAAATCTTCACTCAAAGACAAGCATCTTTTACAGTGTATATATAGATATATTATATATAAGAGACAAATATTGTTCTATTATTATGTTGGCATTACTAGATTTGGCTCAATGCTTACATATATGTGTAAAAAGAGAATGTACGAGCTGTGATGACTGTTTCTGATAGAATGAAGAGTAGACTGATATATGAAATATTCCTTTATTGGGTGAGAAAATCAGACCATGTCATCACTGCTTTAAGTCATACAGAATAGATATCAGAGCCTTAAACAGGCTGACTTCTGCTAAATGGGTCAAACTGGGCAGAAAGCATACAAACACATAACATCCTTATGGAACATGATATAACACAATAGATCAACTTACCTCAAAATATATAAAGCATATAAACAATTACAGAAATATGATACAACAAACACAGCAGTACTAATAATCCAAAATACCCAAAGCTTCATAGAACTGAAACAAACATTTATTTTTAGGTCCATTCTGCTGCTGATACATACTTTAGGTTTCTGAATATCAAACTTGTTGCTGCCTTTCATAGTGTGTAACTTGAAGGCCCTGAGTACTTTCTCCCACACTGAAAACACTGGAATCATAAAATTATTTGAACATTACCTAATAAGGCAGATTCAGGATCAACATGGTACCAGCTCACCTGAACAGTTGGCCAGGGGCTGATATCCAGAAACAGGTGAGAGACCCAGAGGTAGTGACAGAGTCGTTAGAGTTGTATTGATAAAAGGTGCTTAAAAGTGTTGGATACTTCAGGCCAAAAGAAAGAAGAACAGTTTTATTTGAATGTAAAATCAATCTGCTGTCACCTTCCTTTTATTTTACCTTTGTGTAACTGTGCTGTGAAGCTTCGCTGATCAGTAAACTTAATCATTGTCTGTAAATCATAATTCAAAAGAATAACTCAGGAGAACAAAGTCAAGCTATGTATGAATGTAGTTTTGCGCACGTTCTCCTCCCACTGATCACTTCCTCCTCCTAGTGGATAAATGATAGTATTGCAGCTTGTCTCATCACCATTTCAAGTGTAAAATCCTGAAGATTCCCAACAACATGGTTCAGTACCTGCATCCTGTTGGAGAACAGTATGTAAAACACACAAACACACAAGTGAACACAGCTGCTGAACATCTGCATCTTCATAAACTCGTTCTGTTATCTCACATCTGTCTCTTTGCATCTGTGTAGATGTGAGAGAAGATTTCTGAGAATTGCAGCGTTTTTTCATGTGATATGTGATAAAATTGAGACAAAAATGTGTTAGAAAAAGAAGACTTATTGACTTTTATTACTTTGTGTTGCAGTGTGGGCATCTAAACCTGAACAGGAAGTTCAGAAAACCAAGAAGTTTTCCATGAGCCCAGCTCAGATAAAGCCATCATGTTCTTATTCATTTGTGACACAGAGAGCCAGGTGTTACTTACCTGCCTCACCTGCAGTCAGTGTGTGTGCAGCTGACAAACACAGAGACACTAAACAATACAAATCTACACCTCCCTGCATCCACATCCTCTTCTGCTGCACCCCTTCAGCTCCAGACAGAGACCACCTTTATCAGAAACACTGGTGAAGACCTGCTGCCAGTCAGTGCTGGAACATCATGTGCTTTCATTAATTTTACTGATCCTATGAAGCGTTCCAATAAAAACATTTTTTCAAACACTTTCAATCTTCTTTACTTTTGTATCAGTGTCCACTAGGTGTCAGTGAAACGCTAGATTAAAAACATTGTGGGTCTGTGGGTCGGTGCTCATATGATTTACTCATAGATATCATAAACTGTTTTTTTCATTCAAAAGATGCACAACTGATGTTTGTAGAGTGATTGATCACATGCTGGTTTCAGGCAGTTGAACTGCAGCACCTAAAGGCTACCTTTGCTAGAAAAAGAGGTCTCACTATTAGGTGTAACTAAGCCCCACATGATTGCTATTTAACAATTTTAAGTGGCTAGTAATTCCTTGTTCAGTTCCTAGTGTTTTCCTAGTTTCGGATATCTTCCTGTAAAATCCAACAATAAAGCTATTCTCTAGTTTAGTTCTGCTCAAAGTTAAAAAGGGGCGCACAGAACCAGGCTGAATGACAACAACTCACATACATCAAGGATCTAATAGAGAATTGCATCATACTACATCATTGTGATCAGATGGGGACAATGCAAAGTAAACTTATGCCTGTGTTTTACCTAATGGGGTACAATGTTGCTATTGAGGGGTTGCTGCTGCTGATGGCGCTGGAGGGCAGGGCTGTGTTGGTCTGAGACTGTAGAAAGCCGGTCAGAGCAGGCACGCTCCATTTTGCGTAACTATTTTTAAATCCCGGTAGCACTGCAACCACATAAGCTAGCGCAATAATTTTTTTTTGCATATGAAACCGGAGGAGTTGTGCTTACATCTTATGCCATCAGCTTGTCCTAAGTCACAGTTTCGTTCCACATATAGCTTTGCAAAAACTGCATAAAAAGCACTTGCAGCAACAAAAACATACTATTCCAGAAACACGCTTTGCCGATCCGATCAGCTGTTTGTAACACTTCCTGCTCCATCAGCATGAACTATCGCATGTCCGCCATGTCCTGCCCAAACCTGGAAGTGACAGCATTTTGCAGAAATGTAGTTTTTTACCATCAGGGCCTTATGAGCCTATACTGGTGTTTTTAAAAGTTATGTTTGACTTTATGACTTTCTGTGTCGTTTCTGGGACGCTTAGGACTCATATTGCACTGCTGGAAATAGTTTATTTTGATGCATATGCTGGTTTTTTTTGCAAATTTGCATTATAATATTTATTTTCGTTTTCCTGCAGTATATAAAAATTGGTGTATTTCAAAAATAAAACTATGAAGACAGTCAAAATAAATTCCCTGTGGTGGGAAACTATTTTGTGCAACTTTTTTGTATTTACAGTTTTGAGGGATAAGCCTCTTAAATTTCTCTAACTAGAAATATATGTTAAAAAAACAAAAACGATTTTCAATTTTTTTGTAGTTTATTGCACTTTTTTGCAATTTATGTAATTACTATGCACTTAATGCAGACATATTATTAAAATTGGGGCTATAATGGTTGTATTGATGTATATCAACTTGAAATGCTCCCAAAAATGGCACTACAGCATGTAAAAATATAATATAAGCTCTGGCGGACTTGGTTCTATGGTAGGTCTTAAAGGGTTAAAAAGTCCATAGGAGAGATGGTAGTTGATTAAACAAGTGTTATGAGATAATAATAAAATACAAAGATTGGTGACAGCACTTGGAACCGTAATGCAACAGATTAAAAAAATAAAATAAAGAAAATAAAGAAAAAGAAAACACTGTGGGGAATAAATTAGGCTCTGCCTGTGACTCACTCTTTGCCTCTCTTCCTCCTTCCATCTCATCTCATGTATCACTCTCCACTTGCTTTTCATCTGAGAAAAGGGCGCAATTTGTTATTGCTTTAATAGTAATAAAGTCATAATTAAGTAATGATGGAATGATGTTATAGAACCAAAACACTGCAATTGTGTTTATTATTGTTTTTATACTTAAATACCTCTGCAATGCAACAACTGGTACATGTGTTAATGTTACCTGTGCTCTTTTTAATTCAACTGGTGAGGGATCCACTGCCTTTAACAGCCTCACATAGCTACCTTTGTCACTGTTTTCTCCTCATGTCCTTAAAAATCTATACACATAAAACACATACATATGCACATACAGTGACATTTTTATATCTTCTCCAGAATACTGTATATACCATGGCCACAAGTTTGCATCATGGTGCTGATCCAGAATCCTTCTCTTGTTATTTATTCCTAGTGCTATAACAATAAAGTAATGAGAATGAAAAAATAAAGTAATACTAGCACGCTCTTCTGTCAAGGGTGAGCATTGGTTAATGGTTGTCATGTGACTGATACAAGCCAGATCTTTTTGTTTAGCAAAATTGTGATTAAAATGTTATTTTTGAGGGGCACAGGCGGGGCTCCACATGTACACAGACACATAAAAAAATACCTCAAGAAAAGGGCACTTGGGGCATCCATCAGGAAAGGGGCAGGTGCTCAAGCCCCCCGCATGTGCCTGTACCCAAACACCGCTGCACACTGAGTACACTCTTTCATAGGATCAGACAGAAAGGAGCTAGCTGAAGCAGTTAGGTAAAAACAAACTCACTGTATACAAGTCAGTGGATTTGATCTCTAGCTAGAAACCAGAGTGATGCACCTGGAACTGACAGTGTAAACTTACTGCAAGATACTGAAGATCATCATTCCTGGTTTTTCCAACAATTTGAAAAAAAATTATATCTCTGCTGGGTTGATTTTCTAACAATCCCACACATAAATCCTCACACAGATTGAAATACACACATGTGGACTGAGATTCACAGGCACAAATGCGTTTGCTACAATAATAGCCCCATGCAGCAGGTCCTATACTGTTAGGGACAGCCAGGCTACCATCAGGTCAAACTTTGAAGTCATAAATCCACCATGATTGTGAGCGACTAACCAGATTCACTTGTGTGTCATGACACTGAACTTTTCAACAACTTTAAAGTTAATGGCAATGTTTTCTTCCTGAATTGGTTTCACATCATTTTTTATTTATTTTCCAGCCTATGTCCATTTGATTTATTTCAGTTTATTTTGGAAGTACAGCCTGAGTGTGAGAGAGACCACTAGTTTTAGCAGTGTAGGGGAGAACGGGGCCGGTGAAAGACTATCTACTATACTCTACCACATAAGAAGTTGTGTGTGTGTGTTTTGATAATAACAGGTTTCTAGAGTTAATAGTTGAGATAATACAAATTTTCAACTGCCTGTTATATAAAAATGTATGAAAGAAAAAAAAAATATACACATATATATGTATATATATGTGTATATATATATATATATATATATATATATATATATATATATATATATATATATATATATATATCCCGGGGGGATCCAGAAAAGTCACGTGACCTCATAACACCCCCCCCCGCCCCCCAGATAACGGCGGTGTGTATGCGCCTTTAAGAGCCGTGTATCCCGCTGCCTTCTGCACTGAATCGCCGTCGCTGCTGCTCTTTGAGAGCGACAAGAACAAAAACACAAACACACTGAAAGACACGGCTATGTCTGCCAGCTCCGCTTTTAACGATGAGAAGGGCGGCTCGTCCAGCGTGGGGGAGCCGGAGTACGGTCACGATCCGGCGAGCGGAGGGATTTTCTCCTCCGACTACAAAAGGTACGAGCTACCTGCCTCGGTGCTGCCTGTTACTGTTTCTGTTTGTCATATTGTGGGGAGGGGTGTTATGGGCCAGCTTATGGTGGGGGAGGGGCAGCCTTATGTCCGCTAACACGTACATAAAGTATGCTGTAACGTCAATAGATAATAGACAGCATGTTGAACTTTGTTGCTACAGGCCCGTGATTGAAAGCAGCGCCTTCGTTTTCTAGTTCTGAGTCTCGGGCTGTGATTTGGCCGCAATAAGGCTGCGGTGTGCGGCTCGCTGCTGTTTGTTGTTCGCTCCTGTTATTACATTTCTTTGCTCACGTGTGTGAGGCTTTTAAGGTTACGGTGTTTATACGTCATGTTTGTGAAGTGGGATGCGAAAGGCCTGTCACAGGGGGGATACGAGGCCTGAGCTCCAAGGTTTCAGCACCACCCCTGCTGGACAGCGGCAGCAGCTCAGCCTGGTGGCGGCACACAAGCCCGGACCGGAAGGAAGTTCCACATTACAAGAGAGAGTACTAATACATGAAAATAAAACATCATGAGGTCATCACAAACAAAGCAAAACCAGCTAAATAATCATCAGTCATCAGTCCTGACTGCAACTACATTGAGTCGCATTTTTTCAGGAATATTGCATCCTGAACAACTGTGAAAAATGTGTTTAAAAATGTTTTTAAATAACATAGGGCATAATAACTGGTAATCTGGAAAACTTTGACCTTTATTGGGGCACACAAACAGGGAAAGAGGTACACACAGCTGTACAGAGGCAGTCTGTGATTGCACATTAGACAATGAACTTGTTAATTAAGCCATTTTTAATTTAATGGTATACACCTGTTTCCTGGTCAGCATGCTCCAGCTCCTTCTACATGTTTATTTAATTTAAGGTTAGTGTTTAAAGTTACAGTGAGTAATTTTTTCACATTTTTAATTGAAAATAAAAAGAATGTATTCAACACAGTTACTTATTGTCAGCAGATTAGAGCAGGGGTGGGGGAACTCCAGGTCTCATGGGCCGGTGTCCTGCAGGTTTTAGATGTGTCTTTGATTCGGCACAGCTGATTGCGGGGGTGGCTGTAGCTCAGTTGGTAGAGCAAGTCAGTTACTGATTGGAAGGTTGGTGGTGATGCCAAATATCCTAATCCCCAGTTGCTCTCCAATGCATCCATCGGAGCGTGAATGTGTGTGAATGTTAGCTAAACAGCACTAAAGTAAAGAGGGTTATAGAAGAAAGTGCTTGTATGAATGGAGGTGATTGGGTGAATGTGGCATGTTGTATAGAGTGCTCTGAGTACTCTATGAGAGTAGATAAGCGCTATATAAATGGCTAAATTACCTCCTCAGCTTTCTCTCTGAGTTTGTTCACCAGTGTCCAAGTCCAACAACGTTAGATCCACTTTAACGAAAGTTTCACTAATACCAGCTAACAACATCTTATAGAGGCTCATAGCTTAAAGCATTTAGTCATTTAGCAATAGTTTTTTTCTTTGTTTGTTTTGTTTGTTTTTATTGAAACTACTGCTTAACTACAGACAAATTTCAGAAAGTTATTATTTACAAAATAATTTTTTTCACTAGCATGCAAAGTCAAATTGTCATGCGTGAAAAATATCTGATGAGATGGGATTAAACGGTGCAATAGAAATGACAATTTAACACACCGTGCACTCCTACAGTTTTATTTTTGCTTTTTACGACTTTTCCCTCCATGAAAGCCTGATGGGGTATTGTTCTCATTCTGCCAGGGCAGCAACGACACACTGTAGGAGTTTCAAATTGATAACATAGGTGTATCTGCTAAAAATCTCAGATAAGTTTGCATCTCAGTGAACTTGTCCTCAAGGTTATAGGTCACAGGTTAAGCTTTCTGAGAATCTTGTGAATGCAATAACTCAAGAAAGAAGTCACCTAGGATTTTGAAATTAATACCTATGTGTATCTACTTGGAGGCTGAAGAGTACCACTGGCTGCTGAGAGTATTTTTCATTTTGGACATGATGAGCACAAAGGTGACACATTAGTGCAGTGGTTAGCACTGTTGTGTCACAGCTTAGACTAGGTCACTTGGATCCTAAATTGGATGTGAGTATGAATGTCAGTGTGAATGAATTGGCATTGCTAATTTCACTAACGTATACCTCCTCTGTCCCTTTGCCTGTGAACTAGATATCAATCTCAGTATGGCATGCTAAAGGGTCTATCAATCTGTAAAATGCATCTGGAGGCGAGAAGAAAGAGGAAGCTTGCTGCAGGAGCTATAATCGAGGGTGGGCAAGCGTACCTGCAGCATGTACATGAGTCGTAACCCCTAGCTGCAATGTACAAACCACTGCAAGAGGAAGACTCATTGAATAACTTGTTTTCAATGTTTCCATTATTTAAGCTGATCAAACTGCTTCTGTGTTGGATTAGAAAAGGTAAATCTTTCACATTGTGCCATGTGGGTCCTAAATATAAAAAACTCCAACATGCACTATTAAATCTGATAGCGTGAACGGCAACAGTAGTCGGGTTTTAAATAAAACAATTCATGATGCGGTTGTGCCACGCATCAAACTCTGCAATGCTTTTAAAATGAGGCTCCAACGCAAAGGATGTCTCATTTATTAAATCCCTGTTACCTTGGTTTCTCTCTCCTCGTGTCTCTTCTGCTTCTCCTCTACTCACATCTTCGGTGAAAAGGGACAGAGGCACAAGGAGAGGAACTGAGGATACAAGAAATGAGGATATTGTATCTGTGTTAACCCTGACTGGCGACTTGTTGCTCCAATGGAAAGGGCAGTAAGCATAAGAAGACTGTGTGGGTGAAGCAAGAACATTCCCCGCTCAGTTTCTAATGCCTTCAGCGTCACCATAATTCACCAGCAGAGGGAGCCATGTGTCTATAGATGGCAGAATTTCAGGCTCTGAACTGACTTTGGATGTGGAGGAGGAGGAGGAGGAGGTTTTGTCTCGAGTTTGTCTGGCAAACATTAGTCATTAGTGCAAAACTACTTGTGATTAAATGCCACCCTCTTTACTGTTTTTCCAGTGTAGGCTGGATATTGTTGATATAGAGATGTGTGTGTGTGTGCAGAAGTCAAAATTTGCTCAGTGAAGGTGGGTTAACCGGTTTGTCTGCAAACATAATGGTGGAAGCACACTAACACGACCTTCACTGTTGTTGCCTTGGAGACACGTTGGATGTGAAACGTTGCTTCGGTCCTCAGATCGTGCCAATCTTTTTGTATATTATCATCCAGAGAAAAGATCGGCTTTCTTCCGTTTAAAAGTGTACACTGTCCTTCAGCACGTAAGACAAATAAATTATGACTTTGAAAGGACCAGAGACTGATGCAGGTGACTATTTGTTTGCAAGACTTAACGAAAAAGGCCTTGGCTTCTTTTTTTTATTATTATCGTAGGTCAGTGTTCTTAAACAATAAAATCAAAGGTTTTGGGTGCCAGTTTAGCTCAGTTGGATGTGCAGGTGCCCACATACTACATGGTTAAGAGCTGCCGGCCTGGGTTCAAGTCTGACCTGTGGCCCTTTGCTGCATGTCTCTCTTTCCTGGTCAGTCTTCACTGTATCTGTCTAGTAAAGTCAGAGAAAGTCAAGTCTTACAGTGGGGCAAAAAAGTATTTAGTCAGCCACCGATTGTGCAAGTTCCCCCACCTAAAATGATGACAGAGGTCAGTAATTTGCACCAGAGGTACACTTCAACTGTGAGAGACAGAATGTGAAAAAAAAATCCATGAATCCACATGGTAGGATTTGTAAAGAATTTATTCGTAAATCAGGGTGGAAAATAAGTATTTGGTCAATAACAAAAATACAACTCAATACTTTGTAACATAACCTTTGTTGGCAATAACAGAGGTCAAACGTTTACTATAGGTCTTTACCAGGTTTGCACACACAGTAGCTGGTATTTTGGCCCATTCCTCCATGCAGATCTTCTCGAGAGCAGTGATGTTTTGGGGCTGTCGCCGAGCAACACGGACTTTCAACTCCCGCCACAGATTTTCTATGGGGTTGAGGTCTGGAGACTGGCTAGGCCACTCCAGGACTTTCAAATGCTTCTTACGGAGCCACTCCTTTGTTGCCCGGGCGGTGTGTTTTGGATCATTGTCATGTTGGAAGACCCAGCCTCATTTCATCTTCAAAGTTCTCACTGATGGAAGGAGGTTTTGGCTCAAAATCTCACGATACATGGCCCCATTCATTCTGTCCTTAACACGGATCAGTCGTCCTGTCCCCTTGGCAGAAAAACAGCCCCATAGCATGATGTTTCCACCCCCATGCTTCACAGTAGGTATGGTGTTCTTGGGATGCAACTCAGTATTCTTCGTCCTCCAAACACGACGAGTTGAGTTTATACCAAAAAGTTCTACTTTGGTTTCATCTGACCACATGACATTCTCCCAATCCTCTGCTGTATCATCCATGTGCTCTCTGGCAAACTTCAGACGGGCCTGGACATGCACTGGCTTCAGCAGTGGAACACGTCTGGCACTGCGGGATTTGATTGAAAATATAAGAGAAAGAGAGAACTTTAAGAATTTAATATAGCCACTACAGTGTCCATCAAAACGATGAAAAAATATTGCCGTAAACAGTTTATTTTGCGACACCACGAAACAAATGATAGCGTAAAATGAAACGATAGATGTTTTTATATCGTCATCCGATATATATCGTTATATCGAACAGCCCTATTGTCAAGCCATGTTTTCATTGATGTATACTGAGTGGAGGTCATCAAATGCCATCTTTATGACAGAAAGAGTGAAATAGTTAAACTAAGATATGAACATGATATCTTCACAAAGAAAAAAAAGTGAGTTACCTAAAATGTGACGTTGTAAAACACAACCAGGTTGTGTTAATATGCTCACCTTATATCCACAAAGTGTTGTCTTTAAAGTTTTTGTTCAAACTGAACAGTGTTAAATATTATTGTTTGCATTTACTAGTCTGTACTATACTGTACTACTGGCTCTGAATGGGCTTCTGGGATTTGACTTGGCTTCTGGTGACTGGAGCATTGCTGTGTGGAGTTTGCATGTTCCTTCTGAGCTTACGTAGTTTTCCTCATGGTTCATCCGTTTCCTCCCGCAGAACAAAGAAAGGTAATCAGTGACTGGGATGGCTTCACTCTTCCCCTTGAAATTAATTTGGATAAGCAGCTATGAAAATGGATGCATGCGTCTTTTTCCACAGTTTGATTTGTTAAAAAACAGCTCCTAAATTGACTGACTGTCAGGCAACACAAGTGCTATATCAGTGATAGCCAGTAGTGACCAGTGCTTCCTTGGGTTTTAAGGCTTGACTACTGGCTGTGATCTTATATTTAGCATAGTAATGACATTGTTAATAATATTTTCATCAAACTCGAACACAATGTAGGTACCAGCCTTATCTCCATTGTGGCCACACAGAGCATGAATATGAATCATCCAACTTTAGACTATATGAGAGTTTATTAATTTATGTCTTCATATATAATTTTGCTCTCATCCTCCTTCATTTAGAGGGTGTGATAGCACTGCACTGCACCTAAAGATCAGACAGAGAAAAAAAGACAATCTAAGTTAAGAAAAGCCAGCAGCAGTGCTGTGTCGTTGCTGTCACAAATCAACTGTATTTGGATGTTTAAAAGAAAAAAATGTGATGTTCAGCTTTTGGCTTTTTTGAGTGCTTTAAACTGAGAATCAGGAGATCAGAGTTTGAAATGTGTTAAACTGTCAAATGTATTTTCTGAAAAAACTACAGCAAATTGCAGATATCTGTAAATCTTCTGCATTTGTTTTTGTTTTTTTGTTTACTGTAAAGATGCTGCCGGCGCAGCAAGCCCAGGGTTTGCTCCTGATGACATCATGGATAAAAATCTTATTAGTCTTAAGCAAATGTCAACAAATTGTCACTGAGCTACTGCAGATCACAGGAAGCGCGTTATGTCAGTTGTGCTTCAAGGCAGTTTCTTTTTTTTGTTTAGAGCCACATAGAAATATAGCGAGAGAGAGAGAGATGTCCTCATCACGACACTGCCAAGAAAGCTGAGTCATGTAAGATGAGAGAAAAAAAGAGGCACAACGATGGCTATAAAAAATGAATAGGATGGAAGGTTTTTAAGCGTAATGCGCGAGCGGAGGGAGGAAATATTTCTGCAAAGGCTCGCTGGCGTTGAGTCCAGGTGAGGGCAGATAAAAGAAGCTGTGATAGACGGCGTGATAGCGTGGAGGGGAGACGTGCAGTTTCTAGCTGTTAATGTGAGGATTTGGAGCAGTGATGACACACACGAGGAGAAGCGAGTGATAACGTGGCAAAAGGTGGGGAGAGGCTGTGTCATTGTTGGTGAGCTGGGATATAAATATATTGTACACACACACACACACACACACACACACACATATGCGTAAAGAGGAAGAGAGTGACTGGTGCGGCAACAGGAACCACATGAGCAGCAGGGAGGAGTCGCGAAAGGAGAGGCGTCACGGCAGATAAAACTCCACGCCCCTCGCTGCCGAGCATCCATTTACTGAGCAGCTGATGTCTGCTGCTTCACTCAGCAGTAACAGAAGACAGCGAGAGAAAAAAATACAACAGAGCTCTGGAGCTACCGCTGGATTTTTAATGGGGAATAGGCAGCAACCTCTCCTCAGGATGGAGCATTTATGAGGAGGCTTGCTGTGCCAGTCTTGCAGGAAATGTCCACATACTTAGCCTTAGAGGGTACGAGGATTTCTAACAGAGTAGCTGACGCTGCTCTTTGTGGCATGAAAACTGTGTGAGGAGCTCCAGGAGAATTTCCTCCGATTAACCGGAAAGCTTTGATCTTCTCGCAGCTTTTTTTTTTCTTTGTTTTTTCTCTCCACGTGATCCAACCTGTGGTTCCACAGGTCAAGGCGAAGTTTAAAACATGACCGCCATGCAAAAGCTGCTGCAGCTGCCGGTGAACGCGGTGAACATGGTGAAGACCGTGCAAAGTCAGGTCCAAGGCCAGGAGGAGGACAAGAGCCCCGTGCTGACTCCCGATAGCGGGCAGCAGGCTTGGTACAGCGCCCTCCAGCCTGATGAGCTGCGCCACCTCCGATCTGGAGGTACAGGTGGAGGAGGAGGAGGTGACCAGGAGGAACGAGCCCCACTGGAGGAAGGTGGTGGTGGTGGTTTCCAAACTCAACCGCTGCGGTAGGATGAGAACTCATCAGTGCTAGAGTTAAATAAGAGAGTATTTAGCTGCTTCTCTTCCAGGGCAGATTTCAGTGAATGCAACTTGAGAACAAGATTAAAATGTCAAAAATGGGCTAACAGGGTGCTTAACAGTGTAAAAGTGAGTGTTAGCGGCCCGATCCAGTCTTTACTTACTATGTTTGCCTCCTGTTGCTTAGACGTCCTGTAGAACAAATGGCACGGGCTTTACAGCAAGGCATTAGTCTGCTGGTTAAACATGGAGGAAATCTTTTCCAGGAACACCCATGGAAAATTAATTGATTTAGCCGAACTGATCTTAATGTCACCTGACCATGTTGACTCACTCAAATACTTCTCCATACTTGCCACTTAGCTGGCTGAGCAGTAATCCAATCTTCATGTTCTTTAAAGATCTGATCTTTAAAGTTTGTGTAATATATCATATATTTATGTCACCGTTTTTTTGTCCTATTTCTTAAGAACATCACTTTCAGATATTATTCAGCTGCTGTAAATAGTTGTTTCCTCAATTTTTGGAAAGATGGAAAGCACACTGTACCAAAATATACCAAGTTTTAAGATAGTAGTTCTTTGGAAATCACCTTGTGAGTGCAGTAATGCTATTTAATGACTGTCAAACTATGTTTTCTTTGGCATTTTTCATAGATCAAGTAATGTGAAGTGCCTAAGAATACAACTTAAATTTACTAATTTGTCTGTTATATGTAGACAAAACACTAGTTCATCCCTGGTGCCTTTTTAACGCTCAAATGATTTAGCATTAAGTGGCTTAACAAACAAAATCATTCCCTTGAACATTGTCAGTTACAAGAACTGGACCAAAAATGTGTGCAAAAGCAGCTAATACCCAAAGGAAAACTGAAGAAAGTCTGGAGAACTGCTGCTTAAGAACCCTTTAAAATATTACAAGAAAGTCTGGCTCCTTTGACACAAAAAATAAACAAATGAGATGACAATACTTTTGCACAGTATTGTGCAGAAAAAGTTTACTGCACATTCTGAGATAGCTAGTACGTAGAGTGAATAAATAGACTGTAGACCTGCTTCTGAAAATTGGCATCATCATCATCAATCTGCTGGTTGTTTTCTCCACTAATGGCCTTGTCTGATGGCCTCAAATCAGAAAATATTCAGTTTACAAAAACATAAAAAAAGAGACGAGTAGAAAATGCTTGACCTGGAAAAGGCGGAAACAGAAAATGTCTAAAGGAATTACTTATTAAGCTAGTTACTCGTTAATTTCCTACTGAGGCACTAATGAAATAAAAGCGCACTATCTAGGTTCAAGTCTATAAGAATCATAAGGAAGCATTTCATGGACATGTGCAACATGTGCAGTGGTGCAGAGTAGACTTGGCTTTAAAAAGAAGGGAACTGCTATCACATGTCATGGTGCCCCGGGGACCGGGTTGGTATAAATGCAGATGGATTTATTAAAGAAATTAGAAAAAGGAGTGCAGTTGTTTATTGGAATTAGACTGAGTGTATGAATTAAAGGCCATAGAGCTACTATAACTAATTAGACTGCAAACCACTAAAATGTAAAGTCAGTGTAGCGCTCTTCAGAAGCTGTTTTTTCTTCAAGGGAGATGTAATTATACTTTCAGATTTTTATTGGGTCATACCTACCAGCTACAGCAGTTTCTTTTAATTTTACAAGACTGGAGAGGCACAGAAATTCTCTTCTGGTTGGCTTTAAGAGGCAAATTCTGCATCTGTAACTGTGGAAAAACAAGACGCGGCTCTGCTAAGAGAGACGGCTTATGTAAAACAGCTGCTTATAAATTCAAGCTGCAACTCCTCAATCTTTCACTCGCCGCTGATTCATGCAAATACATTTTCATATCTTTTGCTTTTGGTGTTATTGCACCCTGTTCTTGATGAACAAACTGACATTACACCTAAAAGTGTGTCATTAAACACATGAAACACTGGCCAAATCCCATGGAGACTTTCCAGAAGGAAGAGTCCCGCTGATCTCTTGGCGATGGTGGCAGGTAACCTGACCGCCCGTCAGCTCTGTTGTACCACACTGGGCTAAATAATTCAACGCTGGTTTGTAAATTCATCTGTTGTTCAGCAGGACAGGGTTTCCAGAGAAATGAGAAACCTAGTGCTGGTATTGAATTACTGCAGGTCCTTTGAGCTCAAGCTGGGACGTCTAAAACCAGTTAGAGGTTTATTTGTCCTGAAGTTTCTCAATATAGTCTTTTAATTTTCTTTTTTTCTTGTGTGTGTGTGTGTGTGTGTGTGTGTGTGTGTGTGTGTGTGTGTGTGTGTGTGTGTGTGTGTGTGTGTGTGTGTGTGTGTGTGTGTGTGTGTGTGTGTGTGTGTGTGTGTGCAAATAATTGAGCATTCCTGTTTGACACATTCAATGTTTGGCCACAGCAAATGTAATGAATGGTGCAGGTTCAGTTTTAATTAGGTCTTCTAAAGGCTTGTTTGTCATCAAACAGGCCACATTAATCCCTGTCACTTTATTAATTAGTTAGGCTGATCGGGGGGGCAACACAAGCTGGAAAAGCAAATTGAGCCTTTGATAGGGAAGTTTCACCGTGGCTGCTAAATTTTAAAGTTGACTTTGTCTTTAAGTCATAATTTACTGGTTTCCTGTTTTCTAGAATTGTTGCTGATAACTATCAGTAGAAGTACCACCTCTTTGCTTTCAGCCACAGGCTTTAATTAGAGGTAAAAAGAATGTGTAATTTAAGCAGTGGAAATTTGTCTCATATATGGTTAATTTCTGTTATGAAAATACAGAACTTCATCTCCCATATGAACATATTTACCTTCACAGTCTAGGACTTGGGTTCGACTAGGATTAATCCTAATGACTTAAATAATTTGCTGACTTTCCTTTCGTGCCATCAGCAGGTTAAGGTTTACTTTTCCAGTGAAATATCTCTGCATCCACTACTTGGATGGTTCCCAGAGGATGAATCTGAATGACTTTGGTGATCCTCTGGTTTCAGCACAACCATGAGGTTAACATTTGCTTCATATCCATATGTGACATTTAGACAAACTGATTTGAAATCACAGTCGTACCTCCCACCAGATAAAGGATAATGACTTTGATACCCTGTGAAGTCTTCATTTAGACTCTAGACATTTAGACAAATTTGCACTGTCATGAAATCTAATTTTTCACTTTCAAAAGAAATTGCAATAATGCTGTCATTCAGAGTCAGCGTTCGATTTTTTTACCAAAGTTGGCAAGAGTCTGTGGCCATGACTGTACAAAAGCATACAAAAAACAATTACTCTTTGACTTACTGTATTTTTAAATTTACATTGTTGAGACATTTTGTGATTTATTTGCTTAAAAACACCATTATCGACAGTACACAGTTATTGCGACAAACCTGTTTGCACTATGACCCGACTGTTGCCATGGTAAACCACATATGTGGCCTGATATGTGCTCTGATAGCACTTGATAACTGTACATAAGGTACATATTCTGCCATTAGACGCTTTTATAGCTGTTGGATGTCTTTTGAGGAGCTAGAGCAGGTCAGCGACTAACCGGAAGGTTAGTGGTTCGATCCCTGCCTGCTTCAGTATACTTAAGTATCGTTGAGCAAGATACTGAACCCTGAGTTGCTCCCACTGCATTCATTGGAGTATAAATGTTAGATAGAAAGCACTTAGGTATAGAAAATGTTGCTGTATCAATGTGTTTGTAAATGGGTGAATGAGACATGAATAAAAGAGTTGGCATTTTGTTTTATACGCCAGTTTGAGTCCTCAGTTATAGCAGAAATAAACTATAAAAGAACCAGTGCATTTACCATTTTGAGACTTGCCTTGTAATATTTTTATCTGTTTTTCACTTTTAAAGACAAAAAGGTTTTTCCCACATCAAAGTAAGTAGAAGTTGAGGTTTCAGGCTGTGTTGATAGAAATGATCACTTGTTTTAGCCAAAGGCTGTGATTCATTTTCATTATTTTAAAGGATGAAATGAGCCACTTCCTTCCCTTTCTGCTGTAAATCAACATTAGGCTGCAATATCCATTCATTTATTTTCTTGTTTGTTTTGACCAAAATATAAAAAAACAAAACAGCAAGAGTTCTGCACTTGCATCCAAAAATAATCCTTGCTGTGGTGTCTTAATGTGACAGTCTTTGATGAGTGCAGGTTTTTGAAGTGTGTGACAGAGTGAACTATATTATTCGCAATGCAGTGCAATTATTAACACTTTGATGCTTGGCGGAGCAAAAAGCAGAGGCTTTTCTTAGCACACAGACACACAAACGCCTGCGCACACACACTTTAAACTCGGGGCAGAGTCGTGATAAACCGACTGTGTTCTGCAGCAGCCACCTCCTCACAGACTGCAAGCCTCCATTCACTGCTGTCACATGACCAAAACAGATGAATTATATCGTGCACCCCAGCAGCCTCCCACTCTCACAGCAGAGTAAGTAAAAGTTCTGCCTGCAGTTTGATTATCTTCTTTCGGAAGTCATTTGTAGCACTGGTTGGAGCCTGATTTAAATAACATGCAGTGTTGGGAGATACATTCACACTGCACAGGATGAATTAATCACAACATTGTTTTAAGATCATTTCCTCATACATTCTTTGATTTTTGAATCTTTCAGGCTCTCCTGGCTCTCATCATGCCTGGTCTGATTCATTTACCTGTAACAGATATTCTGAAATGTTTACATTTGTAAAATATCACATGTACAAATTTATGGCTCAATCACTTGAAGGTTAATGTCAACACCCTCATAAGGCTAAATTTTAAAGTTATGAATTATAAAACTCCATCTCGCAGTCCATCCATTTTATTAACTGCTTCTCGAGCTCAGGATCATGTGGAGCTGGAGTCTATCCCAGCTGTCTTAGGGCGTGAGGCACACTTGACAGGTCCCCAATGTCTAATGACTGAGAGACTATATAAACCGCGAGGGTCCAATATCTCAATAGCTTTAATTTTAATCTGAAGGAAAATGTTTTGATTTTTTTTAATTTAAAGCATTTTGGACACAACTTCATTTACGGAGAAGATGACAAGATCTGAGGAAGTTACAGCTCTAGCAGTATTTGCAGTACTGCTTGACCAATGTGTTTTGACTTGTAACTCAAATGCAGAGCACACAGTCATATACATCCTTATACAAATCTGCCAATGAGGCACCAACAAGGATGGGCTGAGTCTATGATTGTGCGGTTTACTGTTCCTGGCAACAAGGAGCTCTAGCGAAAACTTTGTTGGCACTTTAGCCGAAAGCTGGAAAAGTACAGCCGAGGGGTTGTTTCCCAGTTATGCCATAAGATATGGAGAATACATATAACTGCACATCAGTAATATGTATGCACTTACTGTAGTAATCACTGAATATCTGTTGATTTAATTTATTAAATTGAAGGGTCTCACATGTAGGTGAGCCTCTACAGAGTGTACCACCCATTGCAGCTGGGATAGGCTCCAGCCACCTCCAGTCTGAACTGGAGAAGGATGAATGGATCTGACATGAATTATAGAAGTGTAATGATGTCTTTTAAAAGCTCATACAACTAATAACATATTTAAATTTTGGTAGCAGAAGCTGTATATTGCAACCTGCATGTTGTAGTGATATAAATAAAGAACAATATTTTACATTTGCGTCTCACAGTTTAGGGGGTATTAGCCAAATTCGAAGGCCAGCACTATAATACAATATAGATCCCTTTATTTTTCAGATATACTTCAGTTAAAAGAGAAGCTTTAAGAAATACTCTCAATGCCAGCAGCGAGGTTGTTTGTGTGAGGGGAAACCCCAGTTTCGCCACATCTGAGCCTCCCATCTCTCACCTGTTCTAAAACAAGTGTGCAGTCACTCAATAATTTTCAGAGACTCTGGACTCGGTTGTTAGAGTCGATGATGATCCCACGTGGTAATACTGTCAGATGCAACAAAGGCTCTCCGGGAAACCGGGAAATCACTTAACTTCATTTTATTGCATTCTTTGTTGCCTTGGAAACCCGCTGGGGGAAATGTGCAGCAATCACGCCACCCACCACCAACTGAACTCCACCCTTCTTTTCCCATACCACCAAATGACAAGACCCTGATTCGTAATGAAAGGTCTGTCTGCTGAGAGAGTTGTCCTGTTTGGTGGTTTTAGAGTAGTTTACAGTTTTCCTTTTGTGCTAAGTAATGTCAGATTTAAAGAAACTTACTGTATGAGTGCAACTGTTTCCATAATTAGATGTGAAAACATTTCAGAAGCTGCTTTTATTGAATCATATTGTTATTGTGGGTAATTAAACAGCTGGCTGAAGGGCAGAAATTGAATAATACCCACATAACACTGCCAAATTTATATATATGTACACTGTTACTATTAAAAGAAAATAAGACTTACAAGTTGATTTAAAGTGGTTATGATTGAGGGTATTATATAGACAACTCCTCAAAGTTGTCATGCATTTCTGTATTTGTGGAATGAAAATACGTGAAGTCTTTTTGTATCTTATTTATGGGGAAGCAGCCGAATGAATGCTAAGGTTGCATGAAAATGCCATCCATCAGTATTTCAGAATTCAATTAGCCTGGTGTGTTTATCTTGACAGCTGCAGCAGTTGTTCCTGTCTGTATTGTTGTGTTGTCTTACTGAAACCAGTGTTTGCAGGTTCTCCTACAGGCAGGTTTGGTAGAAACTGTCACTGCCGTTTATTTGTGTTTGTTTTGCAGCTGGGTGGAGATGCTTAGATCTACTCAGACTGCTGTGTGAGCTGACCGCTCTGTTGTTTCTGACAGTAATGATGGATGAGCAAAGCTGGAGAACAAAGCACTGTTATACAGTAGTCTGTATGCAGATACAAAGCACAGCTGTTAGAAAATAATATACAATAAAACAATAAATATACTTTAAGTCAGAATTCTGACTTTAATCTCAAAATTCTGGAAACAAAAAAAAAAAGACATGCCCACTTTTTTTTCCTCCTCCGTAAAAAACTGATATCAAAAGTAATAAAAGTAGTAAAAACTAAATCGAAAACTAGCTTTACAAGCTAAATCCGAACACCTCAAATCTTTATTTGGTTTCTGTTTAGTAATCTAAAAACCTGAAGTGGAAAATGAACATTAGCCAAAGTACAACTGCGCTTGAATAAAATAAAACAGCAAAAGCTTTTATACCCAAAGAACAAGTTAATAGGAAAAAGCTAGTAGACATTCTCTGCTATGGTTTAAAATCTTGTGGTTTAATAGCAAGAATCATCATTAAAGTTTATATAGAGTCAACTGGAGAAGATGACAATTGCTTTACAATCTTATGTTTATATTTTTTGGTCAAGTACAAATATGATAAATTATAATTGTTTTGAATTAGTAATACTTTTCAACTCTGCAAGTGATAACAAAATATTTTACTTGATTTGGTCATCGTTTTGTTGATTTAGCGTGGTAATCATATGTTCTTTAAACTGCAACATCAAAATCAAAAACCAAAGAACAGCGATAAACCCTTGCATATGACGATCTGCAATTAGAAAATGCTGAAGAAATAATATCATTTATCAAACAAGCTGCTGATTCACAGATCACTGGCCCATCATTTGGCTAATAAAATCACTAGACTGTTTATTTAAATAATAAACAACTGTATATGATACTGACAGACCTAATGTATTCTATTTTATGTATTGTTCTACTTCGCTGCATCCAAAATATTTCTAACACTCGTTTCTACCCATTTATCAACAGTCTGTGTTTGAGAAGTCATTTTGTTTTAGCGATTATGCCACGTTCCAATTATCCAGGTATTTTATGTTCAAATGTTTCTTTATTTTGTGAGGCTTTCCTACTTCAAAGAGAATAATTTTGGGGTCACAGCTGTAGTCTTTGATCAATTTTGAGCTTTAAAAGTAAAACATATCAGTACTTCTTGTTGCATTCTGGGTGTTTGGTGGTTTCCATGCTGTGAAATATATTTTTATAATGTTTTCTTCCCACAGACATGACGACTTGAAAGAGATGCTGGACAGCAACAAAGACTCCCTGAAGCTGGAGGCAATGAAGCGGATTGTAGCTGTGAGTATAAATCAGATGGACACAATGGGGAAATTAGGATCACATCAAGAGTGAGCCATGAAGTTTATTATCATGCTTTAAAAAATGTCATGGATAATACTGTTGTATAACACTATTTCAGAACAGAGAACAGAATAGAATGTATATGTACAATGAAATTGTGGGTGCTCCACACCAACTTTGCCGCAATACAATATAAATAGTAGACAACAGGAATAAAAACGTACAGTCAACAGGGATATATACAAAACAAAATAAATATATACAAAAATAAGTCACGTTTACTGTGGACGATAAACAAAAGATCCTCATAGCCACCATGTCTGTCATTACTTCAATTTTGAAGCCTTGAGCTGAGCTGAGTGTCTTTGCAGTCTCCATCTTGATGATTAGCAACAGGTAGTGTTAACTGTGAAACCAAGGCACACAGCTGACATCTGATTAGCCAGTGAGCATACCCATAATCCTCCTTTCTGTCTCTAATAATGACCATAATTTTTAAAAAATTACTTTAGTTATTATTTAACTGATCTTGTCTGATGATGTCACTGATGCTGTAACGAGCTGATGAATAGTTAACTCATTGGCCTAATGAAGTGGCCAGTGGGTGTAGATTCACATAAAAACCTGGAAATCTTTATTTTATTTTTTAACTAAAGTAAGTGGCTAGCTGGAACATTAACATTGCAGAAAGGGGCAGATTTCCCCCCCTTGAGATTTCACTGATCAGCGGGTACACAGGTGCACAAGGTCAAACCTTTAAATGCAAAACATACAATGCATAATGTTTTACTTATTCTGAGACTAAGAAAAGGCCAGAAGCATGCTCTCTATACCAAAACTGGCGATTAATCTCATGGTATTATTGTCAAAATGCAGTCATTTTATAAAACTGTGCCCTGAGCCATAAGACAAAGGCTGCCTCCAATGATTTAACTACTGTGATAAGAGATGCAAACTGTGCAGTCAGCTGTTAAATATTCATACTCTGTCAGATTTCTACTTCTGAGGCTCCACACCCATCTTTTCATTCATCATTCCTGCCGGGCCAAGAGCACAAAAAAAAGCATCAAAAGATAAAATAAAACATAAAAAATGTATTTTTTCTTGCCAACAATTGAAATGCTTGAAAAATGCCATCTTGTGAAATCTTTGTTATGCTTTTTGGATGCGTCTTTTCTCTGCAGATGATTGCCCGAGGTAAAAATGCATCAGATCTCTTCCCCGCTGTGGTGAAAAACGTGGCTTGTAAAAACATAGAGGTTGGTAATGAACCTAGTCTCATGTTGCTTCATGTGCTACAGGCTCTGCACTCTTCATTTTCCTTCCTATTATCTTATCACATTTTCCAAACCTCCGTGGAGTGCAGTTTTATCTCATATAAACAAAATTGCAATTTCCTTCTCCACTTTTGCATGTTTTAATAACTGTGCCTTACTGGACTCATCTCAGTGAAAATAATTAAGCTAATACACATAGGTTGGATGAAATTGTTAAAATTTAAACGATTACATTTGTTTCTTCTTTCCCTCTTACTGTTCGTCTTTCCAGGTGAAGAAGCTGGTCTATGTTTACTTGGTGCGTTACGCTGAGGAGCAGCAGGATCTTGCTCTGCTTTCAATTTCCACGTTTCAGCGAGGTCTGAAGGTACAGCAGTTTATATATGTGACAATTTTTTAGATTTGAGATAATATAAACCATTTTTCTAAAGCCTCGTCTTCATATTATACAAAAATTAGCTGCAATTCACCTAGCTTGCACGATAGTCCTCGTTAACTATGAGTGAATGGCTCTAAAAGCCTAACTTGTTTACAACATTTGGACAAAAAAAGCTTAAATGAAACTGAATTGATTGCTTAAATTAACGCGTTAGCGCGGTTAGTTCGTTAACGCGTTAGCACCATACAGCCCCATGCACGAGGCGATCCGCGCTAACTCACTAACGGAGATTTAATGCGGTTATGGCGTTAACGTCATTTTAACGAGTTTAACGCTGACAGCACTAATTTAATTGTTCTCTTTCACACCATGTCTCTCTGCTGTCTTCATCCACTTACCCCCAACTGGCCACAGCAGATGGTCGCCCCTCACTGAGCCTGATTCTTTGTGCAGTTTCTTCCTCTTAAAGGGGAGTTTTTCCTTCCCACTGTCACCAAAGCGCTTTCTCATAGTGGTCATATGATTGTTGGGGCTTTCTGTTTTCCTTGTATTATTGTAGGGTTTTTACCTTACAAAATAAAGTGCCTTGAGGCAACTGTTGTAGTGATTTTGCGCTATATAAATGAAATGAAAATGAATTGATTTAAATATCTGGAATTACTGGATAAATTGGCCTGAAATCACGACCAAATAAATAAAATTTAAAAAACATTTTATATTAGAACCAGCGATGGCAGTGCTGTGTTTTAGTGCTAATTTCCTAAAAGTGGTAAGCTACTTTACTTAACAGTGTTGTATTTCATTACTGACTGACCTTTATATTATTCATTGTGATCATGTTAGCATCCTGAGTTTAGCATAAAACTGCAGGAACTACTAGCCCCGGGAACAGCACCACAGAGCTGCTAGCATAACTACAGATTGCTCCTTTAGATTTTATTACTATTTTGCGATGAACAAAATGCAACATTTCACCACCTCTAAAAGTGTATTTTTCCACCACTTTGTACTTCTCCAGGATCCGAACCAGCTGATCAGAGCCAGCGCCCTGCGAGTCCTCTCCAGCATAAGAGTAACAATCATCGTTCCAATAATGATGTTGGCCATCAAAGAAGCTGCTTCGGATATGTCTCCGTATGTCAGGAAGACCGCAGCACATGCAATCCCTAAACTATACAGGTACGAACCCAAAAGGACAGTTTTAGGTTTATAAAACAAAGTTAGCATGATTTATTGAGTTGCTAGCTCTTACTGTATCAGTTATTATAACGACTAATGATCATATTTTTTTCTCACAGTCATTATAAAGTTTTGGTTATTTATCCACAGCTCTCCTAAGGTCTCACCACTAAATTTGAACTGGGTTGAGATCTGGACTTTACTGGGTCATTGCAACACCTTGATTCTTATCTTTGTCACTCATTCTGATTTTCTGGTGTATTTGGGCTCATTTTCCAAGTTCATGGTCCAATTTGGGACAAGAGTTTGCTGTTAGTCAGATGGCCTCATAACTGACTATAAAATACGTTGATATACAGAGAAGTAAATGGTCAACTGGAAAGTGCTGCAAGTCTGGTGGCTGCAAAACAAACCCAAATCATCACCTCTTCACCAGCATGCCTAACAGTTCCGGTGTAGTCTTGGGATTTTAGCAACTTCTCTGAGCATTGCACGGCTTTATTGTATCAGGATAAACCCTTTGAGATGTAGCATCTTGTTTTTTAGGAGCCCAAACAGACATTCATACAAAAGAGAACAAATTTTCTGGGGTGGATTTCAATATTGTGTTAACATACATCTGAATTCTCCAGACCAGCAAACTAACAACTTGTCTGCTTTTATGGAGGTGGTCATAATTCATCAAGTGCATTTGATTAGCCGCACCTGTCTGCTACTTACCCTCTTAATTCCAGTGGAAGCAGTAAGAGTGTGCTTAGTTTTTTTTACAGGACTGCGTACAGTCCTATTGAAACTTTATTTTTCATATGACCATTTCTCTTTTTTTACAAACTTTAACACAGTAGGAAATATATAAATTTGATAGAGAAAAACACAGTTTTTATGAATTCTTTGTTGTTTTTTCTTTGTGGGAGCCTTGATTCCCAGTCTGAGAACTACTAGGCCTGCTAGATCAAATGTTCATATGACTTGCTGCAACTGTAAAACTTTAGCAGTAAAAAATAGACTCCTGAGAACCCATTGCTGCTCTAGCAGTAAAATCCATTTTCTTTATACCCTTGAGGATGATTACTTACAGTTCCTGGAACAATTTTTCATGCATTTTTACTGATTTATTCTTCTCTCCTCTCAGTTTGGATCCTGAACAAAAAGACCAGCTGATTGAAGTCATAGAGAAACTCCTCGCTGACAAAACCACGGTGTGTTTTTCCTCTCTTCTCTTTGTTGATTCAGTGTTTTCTCCAGATTTTATTTCCAGCAAAGATAAATACAATTTTGCAAACCACACAGTGCACAAAATATCAGGGACCAGCTGCTGTGCACAGCACCAGATTGCGTTTAATGCCCCGGTTGTTTCAAGGCTTATCATTTGTTTAACCAGTCTCCTTTTTCACCTTGCAGTTTTTGCATTAGCTCTTTCTCTGGGAAATGCAACAAAACCAGAAACAGACTGCAGAAGTCAGTCAGTAGTTACAGGTTTTTTGTACCGTTGAAGATTTAATTGTACAATGCATGGATATTGTTAAAATCCACAGGGCTAACTTGTAACCTCCTAAAGGAAGATTCATGAACTTTATCTTAATGTGTGTGGTCTGAAATGCACTGCAGTTGGTGGCAGGAAGCGTTGTGATGGCTTTTGAAGAGGTGTGTCCGGAGCGCATTGATCTAATCCACAAGAACTACAGGAAGCTGTGTAATCTCTTGATTGATGTTGAGGAGTGGGGGCAGGTCGTCATCATCAACATGCTAACCCGCTACGCCAGAACGCAGTTTCTCAACCCAAACATCAATGTAAGTAAGCAACACACAGCACGAGAAAGCAAGCAGGCCAACAGCTGTTACATTTTTGATGAGTAACATATAGACTAATGTGAAACTGTTCTTATTATCCTTGGTTATTCTCGGTTCTATGTGAGTTTTTTCCTTGTCCGTCTTTCACTTTTTGAATGTGGTTTTCTATGTTGTGACTTCCCGCTTTCGATCTGTTCCCACCCTACTTGGTTCAAGTGTTCCTTACCTAACCTAAGCTCGCTTCCTTGTGCAAATTTATTCTGAAGGTGCAGGTGAGTAACTGAAGAGCAGTCCAAAAAATTTCCAATTTCCAACTTTGCTCTTTCCAATCTTCTACCTCCTTTTCCTAATCACGTTGACTTGACTTCATTGGAAGAGTTCATGAGATCACGGTCGAGAATTTAAAAAGTCTGATTCATCTAATCCTTATTATCCTTTCCTCTTAGTGTATGTTTAGTCTGTCTTTGTCAGATTGCCATGCGTTCTGTCGTTGACGCTCTCAGTTTAGGGGATTTAATCTTATTGACCATTTTGAGATGTTCATTTTCTTTTCATTGTTGTACAGCCTTTTGTGGCCTTTTTTCACTCTCTGTAAATACATCAAGTTTTCTGCTTGCACTTGGGTTAACCAATTCCTCAGTCTGACAGTCTTCAGTTTTTATTTAACTGAGAGTGAAGTAAGAAACACAGAAGCAGCAGATGTTCACACTTGAACAGGTAAAATAAGAGATTCATAGGTTAGAGTCTCATCGAATACTTTCATTACTAATTTGTGTGTTACAGAAACGTGAATTTATACTGAGGAGCAGTAACACCTAACATGCAGACTCTACTTGTATCGATGAATTTTAGTACATAATATAAACAATTTTTTTTTTTTTTTTACCATATAATATAAACAAAATATCACCGGCTTCATCACTGCCTGTTACAACGCTCCACGCAAACTTACAACCCTAGAAATAAGTTTAGCCATTATGTTTTGTCACTACTTTCTAATTTGCATATGAATCACATATTGGGTGACTACGGTGCAGCAGAGGTGTATAGGTACATTAGCTACTACTGTGACTGTGCAGTGGTACAATCATCCTGTCATTTCTTTTCCTCTCTCACTGCCACCTGATTTCAGTATATTTATCAGTTTTTATAAACACACCTGTTGACTTATTTTTGTCAAAAGTGACTAGGCCCAAATGGAACAATTTTTTTCCACAACATTGCTATTGTAGTAATTACCCATAAATGTGCTGCAGCCATTTTACAATAAGGACATTTTTCCACACTGCGCTCCTTTTTCTCCATTTCATGACTTTCATAGACGATTTAAAAAGGACCTATTATCCATCCATCCAATTTTCTGCTGTTTTTCTGGGTCGCAGCAGGAGCAGTCTAAGCATAGACATCCAGACCTTCCTTTTCCCGGCCACCTCCTCCAGCTCTTCTGAGAGGACACTGAAGCATTACTAAAGCCAAAGCCAAGAGATATAATCTGTCCAGCATATCGTGGGCCTCCTCACAGTAGGATATGTCCAAAACACCTCAACTGGCTCCTTTCAGTGTAGAGGACTAGTCCCTCTAGTCTGAGTCCTCTAGTCTCCTGAATGATAGAGACTAGGGCTCCACACTCTATTGCTAAGCTTTGTTCCCGACTTGTGAACAAGACTGATATGTATGTCACACAAACCTGGTGGCTGCTCCTCCCTGAGTTTGGGTCTGGCAGAGGTTTCTTATTGTTAAAGGGAGTTGTTTGCTCGTGAAGAATTATCTTGTGGGGGTTGCTCTCTATTAAAACCTTATAATATAAAGCACCGTGCGGCAATAGACATTATATAAATAAATTGAACTGAGATCAGTTCTTTATGAGGCCAGAAAGACCACATCATCTGCAAAGTGCAGCGATGAGATCGTGGACTACCAAACCAGCTGTATAATTATATCTGCAGCTATAAAATTTTTATTGGCATTGAATTGTTTAGATTTAGGTTTAAATGGAGACAATAAAGTAGGGAAAAAAACACCCCGACCATGACTTGTTGTTGATCAGTGTAGTTTTTCTACTGTATATTTGCATATTGCATATATAATTCACTCAAACGGAACTCAAGATTTAAAGTGTTATTGAAATGCAGATGGTTTGTTTTGCAAGAGATAACATGCAAGGTATGTCTAAATAATATAATTTGTCTTATATCATTTACATTTTCTAAGTCCTAACATAAAAAACATTAAAAACCAAATTGGGTGTCATTAGAATATCTTGAAATATGTCTCATATATAAAGGAAACAGCGTAGGTTCAGTACAAACTCACTTAAGAAGAAGATATAAAAATAAAAGTATTTAATGAAACCATTCTAACAAGAAGACATTTGGTCGCTCGAAGGTTAAACATGGCTGAAGTTTCATGTAAGGTCCAAGTAATCCATGTGAGCCAAAACCCCAGACTGCTCTTTGAGCTCAGTTTCAGACACATTCTCTGCTCTTGCCTCGTTGTGATATCGATGAGAGCAAACCATGTTTTTGCAAGGGGCAGCCAATCAGCAGAAAGTTGGCTTAAATGGAGGATAAAGAGAGGAGGAGCTAAAAGCATACAGATGATGAACTGAGGGCTCAAGTATAACATAAGCAGTCAACAGACGAAAAGAGCCAGCTAAAGAGCAACAGCAGCTAGTTTTAAGCTAACATAATGGTAGCTAATGATAAGCTTGAGTATCATAAAAATCAGACTGATACATTTGAAGCTCAATATACATCTGATAAACAGTTTGATTACATTCTCACATTGTATGAGTTTATTCCCTAAAGCATCAGGGTCCCAAAAATTGTGTCCACTACAACAACAGTTTTACTAACACCGGATAACAGCAGCTAACAGTATCTAACAGAGGCTAACAGGTTAACAGTAGCAAAAACAGCAGTCTTTCACACAGAAAAGTTCAAGTATCCTTAACAATTCAACCCAGTATCACTGTCATCGGTCAGACGGGAGCTTCTCTGACTTATTGACCTTAAACTCCTTTCACAAAGTTATATAGCCTTTTCCAGATTAAATAGATGCAGACACCTCTCACACAGCATTGACAGCTAAGGTAAAGCGTGGGCTGACAGCCTTCTAGAGATACACGAAAACTCTGGGGCAGATGAAGATGTGATCCAAACAATATCAGATCATGCCGGCTGGCCACAGCCATTAAGGGGTGTAAATTTAATGCTTTTTATCTCTCTTAACTGACACATTAGTCCTACAGTGGCCATAGAAGTTAGGATTAAACACTTGAATTGGGAAGGATGAGACAGCAGAACTCTTAAGTATACATCTACTTGCATCTTGCAGTGAAAATTTTATTATAACTTGAAAGCACTCCTCAAGAATCACTTTCTCTGCAGGAGTCCCTGCTGGAGGAGGGAGGCAGCGGCGATAAGACCTTCTACGGCTCAGATGAAGAGGAGGATGAAGACGAAGAGGAGAAGGAGAAGAAGGCCGAGGCTGCTGCCATGGCTAAGAGGAAGCCATATGTGATGGATCCAGACCACCGACTGCTACTAAGGAATACCAAACCGCTCCTGCAGAGCCGCAACGCAGCTGTGAGACCTCTGCTCTTTTGAATTATACACACACATTCCTGCAGTAAAACTCAGTCTATTGACTCACTACCATGGAAAGTGGCTGTGCCCTCTAAAATCATTTCTTAATGAGTAGATGAGGTCTTCATTCAACTTATAAAGCCTCTGACACTTAAGCATTTTAATGGTAAGTGTCCTTGTGTACAGCATTTAATCTGAGCTGACCTCTTGCTCAAAAATGAGGGCAATTTCCCCAAGGAAATTAATAAAGCATCACAATGCATTAGTGCTGCTGTGGTCACCTTGAGTAGCCTGTTTTGACCCATGTTAGATATTGTGAAATTCTGCCGTCACACACATTATCCAACCTTTGTATTGCTGTAGGCGAGCTGGTTTCTTGTGGTGAAATAAAATATGAAACACTTTTCCCATTCCTGAGCCAACAAGTGTTCGCTTATCTTGCATGAAGTGGAAAAGTCAATCATGGAGCTGTAATTGCTCTTTATGTGGTTACCTGCTTTGCATCAAACCAATGAAATGGAAAACCAAATAGTTTCCTTTTCCAGTGATGACAGTTGCATATTTGCAGGTATCAGTTCCAACCAATGACTGTATATAAAGTTTTCTACAGTCAATTCAAATTCAGTTCAATTCAAAATGTCTTTGTATAGCACATTCAAAAACAACAGAGTTGACCAAAGTGCTTCACAATTGGTTAAAAACAAGAAAAAAAAAATAGAGAAACAAATATAGATAAATAAGAAGGCAGTGAATTAACAATAAAAACATAAAACAGGCCTGATGGTACTCATACTGAACTTGAATTAAAAGCCAAAGTAAAAAAGTGAGTTTTAAGATGCGATTTAAAAGACTGAATAGACTCTGAAGTACGAGTCTCCTCCGGCAGATTATTGCAGAGTCTGGGTGCTGCTACTGCGAAGGCCCGATCTCCTCTATGTTTCAATCGAGACCTTGGTTGTGCTAAAAGCATCTGACTAGATGATCTCAGTGCTCCTTTGGGGTCATACATGTTGAGGAATTCATTTAAATAACTAGGCGCCATATTATTTAAAAGTATGTAAAAGAATCTTAAAATTAATACAATATTTTACAGGGAGTCAGTGTAAATTTGCTAAAACTGGAGTGATGTGTTCATACAGTCTAACACCTGTTAAAAGACGCGCAGCAGCAAGCGGACTAAGTGCAAGCGATGGAGAGACGAGTGTTGAAGACCCAAATAGAGAGAATTACAGTAGTCCAGTGTAGAGGTGATGAAGGTATGAATAAGTGTCATTGGTTCCAGTCTGACTGCTCTGACTTTGATGCAGACCAACAACCTGGTCTTTTTTACTTTAAAGTTTCCAGCATTGAAGCTTAGTCTCATGGTGACAAACCTACAGACTATCATTTTTTTCAGCTCTGCATCTCTTTACAGCCCATAAATTTACCAGTAAACAATCAGAAATGGTCTGTGTCAATTCAAACTTCTTTCATGAATATCAACTGAGATTCAGGTGTCTACCCATGTGTCTACCCTTTCTTGAAACAAATAGAACATTTCCAGTTGTCTCCTGCTGTGTGCTACATATAAGAAAGGACAAGGACAATACTCTGACCTGATTCTCCCAACATTGTTCAGAGTTCTTGTTTAGAGGTGGCTGAAGTGACTGACTGATGAGGAAGCATCCTGTAAAGGGTTTAGGGCCAGATTTACTAACGCATTGCACCAACACGAACTGGGTTTGGGTGTAAAAAAAAAAAGGATTATCAGCATGTGTAAGAGAACTCAAACCACGAAATATAAGGAGGAGAATCAGGTCCGCAAAGTAATGTTTGTGACATGCAATTTACAGCTGATATTTAATGCCGAACTATAGAATCTATTAACATTTGAGCTTGATATGAAACTAACTAAAAACAGAGCAAGTTTTGTGAATTACACATGAAATCAACCACACCTATGAACGCCTCAAACATTATTTTCTCTCAAAAGACTAGCGTGGTTGTGCGTTGGTCCTGTGTGATCCAGCCATTGTCTACATGTTGTCGAGTCAACAGGACTCATTGTTAAAAATATGTGGAATAAATGATGATGTCTGCGACACAATTAGAATAAAACTCAATGTAAACAGAACAAATGCCACAAAATGTCACAAAAAAACCTCACAAAACATATAAGGAGTGTTTTTTGGGAACAGCTGTGAAAGTGACAGGCTAACAGTAAACGGGTAATAACAAACATTCAAAAACCTTTTTGTGTTTTTTCTACAGCCAATGTTTGTTATTCAGTTTTGGTTGTGTTTTCTGTGGTTTCGCAGCATTTTTCTATTTGCTGGTGTTTTCTTAAGTTTCCGTGCATTTGAACTCTCAGGGTCACCATACAGGAGTGAAAACATAGGAAACTTTGTCATAAAGTGAAACAATTAAAGCTGTCCACTGCTCTTGGTGCTTCTCATGCTGCTTTTTGAGCTTTTTTGTACTTTGTCGTCTTCATGGGGAACTCCAATATTGCTCCATTTCCTATTCAGGCCCACTTTTCAACCAGTCAGCATTCCAGTGCATATGCGCTTTTGGTTTTTTTAACATGCTGCATTGGATCTACACAATTAATTCTGCTTTGTAAGAACTGTTTCCAATGCATATTGAGCATCTTAAAACTCCTGCCTCTTGAATGAACTTTTTACTGCTAGAGCAGTAAATAGAGAGCAAATCTGTATTTGCTTTAGTTTGTTCATGTATATTTAACACATGAGCAGAATAAATCCAAACACATTCGTCATCTCCAGTGCAACATAAGCATAAGGTAGTGATGCCTTGGTAATTAACTGCTGAAAATGAATGAATTTTCAATAGAGAACAAAACTCATTAATGGCCCAACACTCACCATTACACCTCTTTCTTTTTTTTACATTGGGAGGTTATGTCACTGTGTGAGACTTAAAAGTTTCTGTTTTCTCATTCTTTACACAATCCAGGTGGTGATGGCTGTGGCTCAGCTGTATTTCCATCTGGCCCCTAAAGCGGAGGTTGGTGTGATTGCCAAGGCCCTGGTCCGTCTCCTGAGGAGCCACAGGTGAGCTTTACAGTCTATAATTTCAAAATAAATTGCTTTCAAATCACTGTATCGCCATTTTCCAAAATTAAAACACCCTCCCCTCTGGAGAAAGTAACAGGAAACAAGTTGAAATGTCGAAAAAATACACAGCTAAATGGGAGGGGAAAAAAGATTTAACAACCACAAAACTCAGCAAAGTGGAAAACAGTATGACAACAAAATAACAAGTGAGCGTAATAAAATGGATCGCTGATGCCTAGAAGCAGAAAGTAAAATTAAACAGGGAGCCCAGTGAAGCTGAAGTAAGCATGAACTCATAAACCATGAGGAGTGATGATCGCACATCGGTGGCCTGTTGCCTGTAAGTCCTGCACACTGTCAGCTTTTTATTGCACAAGTGGTCCTGTGGCTCAGGGTGTGTTGTAATGGGATCATCAATCAGCAGCGACCAAACACCAGCATCTCTCTGTGGGAGAGTCGTCCAAAATTCATTGTACCATACCTTATCTTTCATTAGACTTATTGCTATTGACTCTGTGGCGTCCGGGCTCGCATAATAACCACATGCATTTACTGCCTTAAATAATAATGCGCTGATGTTTAACAGGAATGTTTTTAAAACATTTGTACTTGCTACGTTTTGTGGCGTACAGGGGTAGCTACAAACGTGCCAGAAGTTTCAAGTAGAGGCCAATTGTGAAACGTCTCTTGGAATTCTTTTAGTTTTTGCATAAGATTAAGAATTATTGCTTGAAAAAGTAAGCTAGGTCACATTACCCTCAACATTTTTAATTTTGAAATCCAGATGTTGAAGCTGTTACTAGCAATAACAATATGTTCTTTCTGACAGATCGGACAAAAAAAAAGTTAAAATAAACAGAAAACACAACTCGTAGAGATGCCACTTGTTCTGCCTTAAAGCTAGAAATTCAGCTGTTAGCACTCTGGCGGCTAAGCACTGCAAGCAGTTTCAATTATAAGTGAGAATAACATCTTTATGAATCGTGGTGAAATTTAATACTTCTCTTAATACTAATGATTTCCTTGATACAGCTGCAGAAGAGTTTTGTTTGTTTTTGTTTTTTGTAATGACATACCAAGGGAAGAAGAACAAGTCAGAGCAGGTCCATGTAAAATCTAAAAACTCTATCAATCACTTAAAAGCTGAGAGATGCAGGTAAAGAATACAATTCATTTGTTTAAAGTGCCATGTATTGATGGAGAGAGGTCCCAAATAAGGCACTAAAGTGGGTTAAATAACAACAGGGGAACAATTTAATGGCCGATGCACTTGATGCATGCGTCCTGCGTCTGTGATGGTGTGATTTCAGTCATGATCAGTGACAGAAAAGTCATGAGGATGTTGAAATGATGATAAAAAAGAATCAGGATTGCATATTGTCATTTTTTTTAGAGACCTCCTGAAAGCTCCTCCTTGTCCCTCGCTTCTTAGCCTGTCTCAGACAAAAATTTTGTTTTCTTCTGACAGCAAAATAATTACCAGTTATCAGGATAATAATCCTCGATCGCTACTTACTCTGTGTCTTCTTCTTTTAGTGAAGTCCAGTATGTTGTTCTTCAGAACGTGGCAACAATGTCCATTAAGAGACGGGTGAGCTAAAGCTGGTGTTTCTGTTTTCTTCTGTTTTATATTTATGTGTTTAAATGGTATTTTTATTCTAACGAAGCTTCACGGAGGTTGTTCCTGTCTTTGTGTGTCACAGGGGATGTTTGAACCATATCTGAAGAGTTTCTACATCCGCTCAACAGATCCAACTCAGATCAAAGTCCTAAAGGTTGCTTTCTGTTCTCTTTTTTTGAAGATGGTCAGAAGTTTTTAGCAGTTTGTGGAGATATGAGAACATGATGGATTCTTATTATTGTTATTTGCAGCTGGAGGTTCTAACCAATCTGGCCAACGAGACAAACATTTCCACCATCCTCAGAGAATTTCAGGTACAATTAAAAAATATAAGTCATGTTTTAGGAAGAGCAGTCAGTCAGCAACCAACTTTGTCTTCCTGTATGAATTAATATGCAGAGTGGCTGCTTTTTTCTGGCAGACATATATTAAAAGCATGGATAAAGACTTTGTGGCTGCAACAATCCAAGCCATTGGTCGCTGTGCTACCAACATCAGCGAGGTGAGGGACACATGTCTGAACGGTCTTGTGCAGCTGCTCTCCAACCGAGATGGTGAGTCTTTTTATTTGTTAGTATAAGACACTCTTTAAACTGTACATATTGTATGAACAGATGGCAAAATAACATCAAAAACAAGACTTAAAAGTAAAAAGAGAAAAATACATTCCAAAAAATCTAATCAAATAGATCGAGACCTGATGACTGTGGAGTACGGTGAACTCGTTCTCATGTTCTAGATATGAGTTTGAGATTGTTTGATGTGTGTGATGGCATGTTATCCTGCTGGAAGCAGCCATCAGGAGATGGGTACACTGTGGTCATGAAAGTGGTAGACATGGCCAGCAACAATAATCAGGTAGGATGTGGCATTTAAATGGTGCTCAGTTGATACTAAGGGGATTAAAATGTGTCGAGAAAATATCCCCCAACACCATTTTACCACCAGGATCCTGAACAAGGCAGGTTGAATCTGTGCTTTCATGTTATTTTTCATGCTCTGATTGTTGTTGAATGTTGTTTCATTAATGGAGAGTCATCGGCCCAGGCAACATTTTTCCACTCTTCTATTGTCCAGTTTTATCCCGTGTGAATTACAGCTTCAGTTTCTTGTTCTTGGGTGTCAGTACAGTCACCTGCTGTGGTCTGAAGCTGCTGTAGCCCATCTGTGTTATGCATTCAGCGTAACTTGGTTATAGGTTACTGGTTATGCAGGAAAATCCCAGCGGATCAGCACTTTCTGATACTCAAACCAGCACGTCTGGCATCAAGACCCATACCACGTTCAAAATCATTTAAATCACCTTTCTTCCTCACTGCATTGCTCGTTTTTTAACTTCAGCAGGTTGTCTTGGTCATGTCTTAATGTCATGACAGTTGAACAAATATACAGAATGAAGTGAACAGTGTGAATTTCTAGTGTGAATGAACTGGTAAATGAATGCTGAATACTTTCCACACATTGACTCGGAGCAGTAGTGATGTTTAAAAGTATGTATTTATTGTTCATTTCTGATTTCAACGAGTGACTCTTCTTTCTTTTGTGCAGAGTTGGTGGTTGCCGAGTCAGTGGTTGTTATCAAGAAGCTGCTGCAGATGCAGCCGGAGAAGCACAGCGACATCATAAAGCACATGGCGAAACTGACCGACAACATTCAGGTAAGAGTCTCTTTCATGACCTGCAGATGGTAGCTTACCTCAATGCCTCATTCAGTATCTATTATTATAAACCAGGTGTCAACTAAGTGTTCACTAATTGACTCGGGCTCTTGAACCACCGTTTACATTGACGGTAAACCTGTTTCTGCCAGTCATATCCCTCTGTAGTAGCAGTGTTAGTTTGCTATCAACCTGTGTTCTCAGGTGCCAATGGCACGGGCAAGTATCCTGTGGCTGATTGGAGAATACTGTGAGCATGTACCTAAGATCGCCCCAGATGTTCTAAGGAAGATGGCCAAGTCATTCACTAATGAAGAGGACATTGTGAAGCTTCAGATCATCAATTTGGCAGCCAAGCTATATCTGACCAACTCCAAACAGGTGGGAATGGCATGTTTTTCTGTCACTAGTATTTATGGCTGTCCTTTTGTTCTGTCTCCCTTCCCTCACCCACAAATTGGTCACAACAACACAACAAATGGCTGCCCTGCCCTGAGCCTGGTTCTTCTTCAGGTTTCTCCCTGTTAAAAGGGAGTTTTTCCTTCTCACTTTCACCAAGTGCTTGCTGATAGGGGGTCGTCTGATTGTTGGGGTCTTCTCTCTTATTGTAGATTCTTTACCTTACAATAAAAGCACCTTAAGGTGACTGTTGTTTTGTTTTGGTGTTATAAATACACCAGTTTCAACCCCAAAAGTTTGAATTTATTAGAAACAAACTTGTGGCAGAAGGTACACCTGAAAGGAAAGTCTGACCCATTTGTATGAACATTTTAGAGGAAGAGGAATTTAATCCAGAATAAAAACATTTCAACTCACACATTTAATTTCACTTCACAGAATAAATTACTCAAATATCCCCTTTGTCTTGAAAATTCAAGTCAGCAGTGATATTTGTGCTAGTGAGCAAAGACACTGTTGTAAAGGCAAAATCTAATCTTTAATTAAATTAGGCTCATTGCTTACAGCAGCAGGGTGCAGCTGGGAGGATTCAGGATGGTGATAGTCTGGCTGCCTCTCCCTGATAATAAGTGTGAATACACATCAACAAGGTCTGCTGATTCAAATCATCACCATCACAAAAAAAGAAACATTTGAGATTATATTCAATATCCAACGTGTTGTTTTTAAAAATGATCTTGCAGTATTGTGCATAAATGACTGAGCATGATGTTGGCTTTCATTTAGTTTGTGTGAACAAGGCTGCTGTCAGGTGACAGAACGCACTAAACACACCTCTATGGCGTCCACACACGCTCTTCTTCCTGCCTTCTCCAGTCTCACCTGGGACATTGTTGCCACCTACACTTATGCACTGTGTAAATTTGCAGTCTAGAAATAAAGCCAGTGACGCTCTTACACAGTCATTACGCTGCATATCTTCATTAAAAGTGCTCTTAGATTTTTTCTGCAATGCAGACCAAGTTAAAGAAAACTCAAATATGTCACATTCAGAGTCAATTTTCAAATGGTTTCCAAAAAAAGTGTTGAGCTTTATCATTCAAGTAAGCTTTCAATCAGGGACTCTGTCTTCTTATAAATTAGTTGCAGACTAGTTGCAAACCTTCACCAATCTCCTATCACCAATTATGTTTTTTTCTTTTAACGTGATGAGGTCTTACAGGAATCCATGAAACCAGAAACATGTCAGTGTATCCAGATATTTACATGCCTTTGGTTTTTCTTTGTGAAAGTTTCATACCAGGAAGTCTGTCTGTGTTTAAAATGTGTTCATTCATTTAACAAACAGACTTGAGTCATTTGAGAACACCTAATTCCTGTTTCTAAAGAGTCGTTTTTTGAAGTGGTCTTCAGCAAAAGTTCTCCAGGCTTTCTGGAGGTATTTCTTTTCCACTTATTTTCAGTCCAGCGCTCGTTTCTGACTGCTTTCAAGTACCTGTAAAACATCATGGAGGCTCTGTCATGGTATGGGGCTGCATTTCAGCCAGTGGTGATGGAGATCTTCTTAAAACTGATGGAATTACGAATGCAGAAAAAGACTGTCAACTTTGATCCACCATGCAGTACCATCTGATTGTCTGACCTGCAATGGCTTAGGTCCTTTTTAGCAGGACACCAAACACATTTCCTGTACAGTAAAATCATACCTGGATAAGAAAACACACAGGTGTGTCCTCGTAATTGTCAATTATGGATTGGCCTTCCTAGAGCTTGGGCCTCAGCACTTCTGAAGCAGTGTGAGCTCATCGTGACAGAAAACTGCACCAAAGGTCAGCCAACATCCATAGAAGGGCTTTGAATGTCCTTCAAGAAACAAGGAGAACTGTTCTTGAATAGTGATACCAAATACTGACTTTCGAGCTTCTTGTTTTTGCCTTATACAGTATTCCCATGTATGTTTGCACATTTCAGTGAGTCACATCTTTTTTTTATGTTCTAATAAAATATTACGACACGAGAGGTGGCTCAAGACTAATGCAGTAGTCCTATCCTCTTAGACCCTCTCAAACAAATCCACAGCTACATACACTCCCACACTGCACATGCACGTAACGCAGTAGATAAGGTGTTGTTTTACTGTTCTTCCACCTTCCTTTCGTGTCCCTTCACCCCTCAGACTAAACTGCTGACGCAGTATGTTCTCAACTTGGCCAAATACGACCAGAACTACGACATCCGCGACCGGGCACGCTTCATTCGCCAACTCATCGTGCCCACCGAGAAGAGTGGAGCCCTAAGCAAGTATGCTAAAAAGCTGTTCCTCGCCCTCAAACCTGCACCCGTCCTTGAGTCTCCTTTTAAAGGTACAGAAGCAAGTCAACAGTAAGTTTTGTTTTCTAGTTTGTGAACTTGTATTGCGGCTGTTTGAAAATTATAATGGCAGAAATAGTTTGAGCAATGTTATTAGCGTTTAATTACCATCAGTCATGAACCGCCTTAACAAACATGAGACAGTCACAATCAATTAAACAGAAAATTGACAGAAAATTGAGCCATAATTTCCTGCTGCTCTGTGTCTCTCTGTACGTTGAGACACCTGAGGCAAAAACAGCTAAAGTGAAAGAAAGAGGAAGTTATGGGCTGTTTTGGTCTACACAGCCAGCAGATGCAGCTGCAGCAGCGGCTCCGCATCAGATATAACGTATCCTTCTCAGAGTCATAACTCAGTCAGATATCAACACAAATAAGATCCTTTTTTTCCACAAGTATTGTGATTTAAGCTTCCAGGGATTATTATCTCAATTTCTTCCAATTTTAAATCTACAAAACAGCTTGGAAATAATGAACGAGGGATTTTTTTCCATGTGTCCAAGAGCTGTTTGAGGATACAGTTTTACAAAAGCCAAAGGTCATCCAGAGCATTCACGCATCTTTTTTGTAACTGAGTCTGTCCTTACACCGGGAGCATTTTTATTCTTCACATGAACATTCTGTCCATCTTTTTATTCATCTAAAGTACATCCAGCGGTTTTGCCTGCAGCTCTCTGATCTTGACTTGGCAGCAGCCTGACAGTAATCATAACAAAGACAGGAGAATCCACTCATCCTCATATTACAGAGCAAAGTCTTGAGATTTGAGATTTTAAAAGTTCATCCCGATTTCCTCTTTGAGGTCATCTCCTTGTGCTCCTCTGGATCACTTCCAGGGTGTCTGTATTTCCAGAACTCTCCCTTGCTTTAATTCCCTGTTTGCCACTTTGTACCCTCTGTGATACACACTCTTCTTCTTTGAAACAGCGATCCTCCAACTTTGGGACGGAGGACACAGTTAACACTTAGACACTCTTCTAGCTGTTTGTCCTTTGTTCTTTCTCCCTCCCCTCTCCCTCAACCTGTCGGGCTAAATGGCCGTCCCTACCAGTCCCTGGTTCTGCCGGCGGTATCTTCCTGTAAAAGGAGTTTTTCCTTCCCACCTGTGCTTGCTCACGGGTTGTCATCCAGCTGTTGAGGTTTCCGTCTGAATTTTGTACAGTATAAAGTGCCTTGAGGTGACTGTTGTTGTGATTTGGTGTTATATAAGTAAAACTGAATTGAATTGAATTCCACTAATAACTCCTGTTTGGTCTCTGGGCTGTAAATGGAAGTGGTCCACACAAGTTAATGTTTTCTTCAGTTTGAGTTCACATGCATGTAGTCAAAAAAGGATTTGGGTCCAGAGGTGCACAAGGAGATGACTTTGAAGTGGAGCTTAACTAAATTCAAAGCTGTTGAAGTTCTTTCTCAGAACTTTGTGATTCTGTGTTATGATAAGAGTGACTCTGCTCTTTCTGTTGCACTGATCTCTGTGTGTGCTTGCATTGTTTTTCCTTCTTTTTGCAGATCGAGACCACTTCCAGTTGGGTTCACTCTCCCACCTGTTGAATGCCAAGGCTGGGGGCTACCAGGAGTTGCCTGACTGGCCTGAAGCTGCCCCTGACCCCTCCGTGCGCAACGTGGAGGTGAAGGAGTCTGTGCGTGCAGTGGGAACAGTAACACACAGAGACACAGGGGCCCTCTGGGGGCCCCAAAGAATGGAGGGGAGCGAGAGTTGCTCCTTCCCCAGAGCAGTGCCTCAGAGGGGTTGGACAGAGTCACCAGAGCCTGACACTAACTCCAATATAACATTGATTCCTCTTTCACTGGTCATCTTTCATTTGCTTACAGCTCATTAGCATTAACAGCTCATCCTTTTTGGTCTCCATCTACTTCAAAATGGATGCTGCTTAACAACTTCCCCATCCATGGAGGAGAATGAGTCACAAAGGAGAAAAGAGGATTATTTTCATATTAATGAGAGAACATGTTAGACAGAAAGTGCCTAATTTGAGAACACCCGAATCATTATAGAAACAGTCAGTGGCATGAAGCTCCACCTCATCCTCTCTGCTGCACTCGCTTCTGTTCAGCAGCAGCTCACTCGCCCCATCCAGATGTTTCCTGACAGCTGTTTGAGCCAATAGCACATGCGATAGAGAAGAGAACAGATTTTAACAGCAGCATGCTGACAGTAGTATTAATGTTTAGTCAATACTTAAAACACAAAAGTCTGTCAGCCCAAATCTCCAAAGCCTCCTCTTCTTCTCCATCCCATTCACTCCATGTGCCATCGGTTCATCAGTTAAATTAACGTGAAATCAAGACTTGAGTGTTTTCACTACTCCATCTAAAAAAAGAAGAAAAGGAGACAAAACTTTAAATTTCAGTAGTGACCTCAAGGCTTGATTTTGTTGTGACATGTGTTTCGTAACAATAATGTTGCTTTTTAACACACAACGCAGTAATCCATGTCGTGTCTCTTTAAGTGTGAAGCACATTTCAATGTGGTGCTACAGGCGCCTTTCATGTTCTTGACCATGATGTTTGTACAGTTTAGCCGGTTAAACACATCAGTGTTTTCCCAAGTGGATCTTTACTTTTAGAAAATTGTTGTTTTGTCATCAGGATGGCTTTTTATCGTGTGGTAATGCAGCTGTGACTAAGGAAAAATACGTGTGCAGATTGCTGAATGTTTGCTTAGTCTGTGGAGGACTTACTCGCACGGTGGTAGTGAAACATGAACCAGAGACTGTTTGCCTTCAAGGTAAAAGCTGAGTCTTTTGAAATGTGCTGGTCACAGCAGTAAGGCACAATTTTTTACTTTGAAGGAGAATTCTCTGCTTTTCCAGTTTGCGTCATATTTCTCACAGTTTCATTGCTGCTCGGCTAGTTTTCTCCCTCTGAGTGATCTGGGAATCTCTCAGCGTCTGTGTTTTTATACACAAACTGAGTCGCACCGGCCGTGACACCTGCACGAGGTTACAAACACGGAGCCGTGCACGACCAGCTGAAATGACAGCTTTGCCAGGGCGAGAGCAGCAGGTGCAACAGGCTCATCACTTGCCTTTGCTTGAACCTGTCAAATTCGTAAATATCTATATATAGTTATCAATGTGCAAATGTACAAAAAAAAAAGAAGAAAAAATGAAAAAAATTTCAGGGGGGCCATTTTTGCCTTTATTTGATATTGGACTAAAACCACTGCGTTTCTGCTGCATTGCATATCGTCACCCACTCAACCAGTGGGCTAAACTAGCACTCTGTAAGTGTAAAAATTAAGGAATCACTAAAGCAAAAAAAAGGTTATGAGCAGTAGATTACTAGAGTGATTTATGAGCTGTTACACGAAGATATAAATGCATGCAAATTAGTCAACAGGTTGTTTTTTTCCATACAATACTTGTGGCCAGCCTTCCAAAAGCTGGGATCTGCCAGTTTTCCTTGTTTTAAGAGTATATTTAAGCTTATTAATACTGATTATGTTCAGTTAGGTGTGTGTTTTTATATCCAGTCAGACTCGTTTAATTCCCCTCTTGATATCTCGTGGCTAAAATGCAGTTGTAATCAGCAGCAAAGCTAAATTTCACAAATTTCAGAACATAGGGAGTGCTGAGGGAAGAAATCAGACCGAAAAGCTATAGTGTGCCTTTCAAATCATTATTATACATCATTTGTAGTTAAAGAGCAAAAACAAGCAGAGCTGTAAAACACTCAGTACTGTCCTCTGAAGTTCAGCTGCTGGAAAAACCTCTCTGGGTTATTCTGAAAGTCTCGCATTGCATCCACTCAAGTTGTGGCTGTTAAAGTTGGGAGGGTCAGTGAATCTTCTGAAGCCTCAGCCTCTCTGACAGACTCTCCTTCTGCTATACGGTCCTCCACAGACAGAGGAGGTCATAACCACCGGAGAGGGGCGGATCGGCTTACTAGGAGACTGGCGAGAGGTGCCCCTCCCTTTGAGTTTGGAAATGCAGTGGTGTTTGCGTTGATGACTGCTCTCTCTGTTTCTTCCCTGCCTGTCAGTTAACGTCTAAACTGCTGATGTTGGCATTTATACAAAATGATTTACACATTTCATATCACACAATGATCACAGTGTGTGAATGGGTGGATGACTGGATGTGTAAAGCGCTTTGGGGTCCTTAGGGACTAGTAAAGCGCTATACAAATACAGGCCATTTACCATTTAGGTGACATCAAATTTCCCTCGGGATGAATAAAGTATTCTGATTCTGATTCTGATAAATCCTCTGTCAGTTCACACGAAGTAAGACTGACCACTGTGTTTGTTTCAAGCAGACAGAGTTCAGCTTTAAGGGGTCCAATAAATTGTTTAGTAATAAGCAGTGGGATATAAGTTTCTTTAATTTTATAAACAAAGCTGATTCTAATTTGTAAATGAGACCAGTCAAAATCAATTCTTAATCTCAGGAAAAAATCTTCTAGTCTCAAGATTTACTTAATCATTAAGCTCCAACAGGGGCTTCCAAACATATCACACTGTCTTTATCAGCAGTTTTGGGACTTCTCTTTCATATTGGCTGAAAATTTTAAATATATAGCGAGTTTCATGAGAAAAAATCTTCATGTTCTTATCTTAAACCTCTCCACCTGCCAGCTTGGAAAACATGTACCTGTGAAGCTTACAGGTGCATGCTGTCCAAACCCACCTGATGAGTGCCTCCTGCACATGAGATTTTTGTTCGTTTGTCCAAACACTGCCCTAAAACGAGTTTGAAGCAGTAATTTAGTGGCAGGAGTGAAATTAAAGGATCTACAAGAACTGGAAAAGATTAATATTTGGCAGGAAGGTATATTGTGAGAGCAGAGCTGTAGACGTTAATCCTCTGACAGAAAGTTATTCATTCTTAAAGACTTTTTCCAGGCTTTGCTTTAGAAAGCAGAAGTGCTGATGCTCAATGCCAGGCTAGTTCTGCCTCAGTGCCTTTTGATAAGCAGCCAACATTTAGACAGGGTAGATTACTGAAATGAACATTATGCTACATTGTAGAAGCTCGGGGAGCTTCCATGGTCTATAGAAAATAGACATCGTAGGAGTGGTCATGTGACACGTGAAGATAGTACAGTAGTGGAAGGATGAAGGGTGTTTTGCTTTGGGGTTAGCTAAAACCTTTTTTACGTTTCTAAATGTTAAAAACATCTACACTACTAAGGAACAGATCTGTTTATTTTATTGTTTCTCTTTCACTCAGGTGCACTTTTTAGTGACGCCAACATAGAACAGAAGCCTTGTGAGAGCTTAAAGCAAAACAAAAGATTTTGACCTGCTGACGGGGACTCCTCCAGGTCTCCTCCCGTCCATCTGCTTGGTTTTCTTCATGAAGTTTGTGACTCGCTTGCTGATCACGTCACAAATGTTGTCACGTGATATTTTTTTTTATTTTTGATTGATGTGATTTGTTCTCAGATTTCTTCCTCTACCCCTCTGCTGCTCCACCTGTGCTGCTCTTCATTCTGCCCATCTAACCCATGCTAGCATATCATACTTTGTTGCTGGTGAAGACTAAGTGCATTTCATGTATTTTTTTTGATGTATTGGTGAAGTAGTGAATGCTAATGTTGACTTTTAATTTGACAGTATGAGTACGTATTAAGGTATATCCAGTAGTTATATTGGAGTATGTTGATTTTTTTACCAACAGAAGTTGTCCTTTTGATTACTTTTATCAAATACTGTGTTTAAAAGTTATCATGTAATTAAATTTAGGATTATTCTTATTATTTTGTCTCTGTGATATCCAAAACTGTTCTCACACATTCTTATTTTTTAGCCCCTGAAACCTTCCTGTGCCTGTTTCTCTTGCTCTCCTGACTTTTATTCTGAAAGAAACCACTTCCTTCTTTTTTCCTCATCTCCATCCCAATCTTTTTTTTCCCCTACGTCTGCCAGGTTTTTACGCTGCTTGAAAGAGTCACAACATTAACAAGTGTGAGTCAGTTAGCGGCAAACAGCCACACGTTCTTGAGCCTCAACCCATATAGCCGCAAAAACCCAAGTGCTTTTAAACTGAACGCCTCCCTCCCGCATATAGTAGTCGCTGTTCTGTGCTTAGCTCAGCCAAAGCTACCTGAAACACAGCACCCTGTTCCTCAGTCTCTACCATTAAAGAAGTGATTCTTTCAGCAGGCAGATCGGTGCTCAGGCACGTCACGCAGCATTAGGCTCCTTGTGGGTATTAAGTGGGGCTGAGATGTCCGTGCTCATTAGCAGATGGCTCTGGTTAATGAGTTTGGTCACAGAAAAAGCAGATGGCCTTTTCTTTTTAAGTGTAGGAGGATAGTTACTGCTCCTCAAAGATATCACTTCTCTTAATGGAACTGCTCCTATATCATTACAAGAAAAGCATTTCTGCAACTGGTCATGAAGGCAACACCTGGTGCTAATGTCTTTGTGTGCAAAAACAGAAAACTCTAATGCAAACAAGTAAACGACTCGCTCCATTGAAGCATTGGTGTAAATTTGCTCCCTGGCTGTGGGATCTGAGAGCAGATCTGCAGCAGCGATGGCTGGCTTCTTTTGGCTGCATCACGCCCAGGCAGAGGCACTCATGGCCATGCTATCTGCCCACGTTTCTGCTTCTGTCTGAGGGTTTTCTCTCTGAGGCGGGGCTGGAGGCTTACTGTTTGTACTCTCGCTTTTTCCGTTTTGTTTTATGCCAGGTGCCTGAGTGGACCAAATGCAGTAGCCGTGAGAAGAGGAAGGAGAAGAAAGTAGAAAAGCCGTTCTACACCGACTCAGAGGGAGAGTCTGGTCCTACGGAGTCTGCTGACAGTGGTAACTTTAGGCTGCTGGCACTGATAGCATGGTCATTTTTTTTTTTTGATTCAATAAGTAGTGCTCACAACAGGGGTGTGTGTTTGTGTGAGAGACTTTTGAGTCAGTGTGAATGATCTTGGTAGGGGCTGGTAAAACGAGACAGTCTCAAAAAATAAGCTCATTATCAATTGAATTTTATTACAAATCACAACAACTGTTACCTCAATGTGCTTTATATTGTAAAGACCCACAGAATAAGTCCTAATAATCATATCACCCCCTTTGAGCAAGCCCTTGAGATTTGTGTTGTTGACCAATTCTATAAAAATCTAAAGAAATAAGGTCCATCTCTCAATCCTTTCTAACTTTCATACCCTGTTTGTGGCACTCAGGTCCAAGTCCAGCTGTATAAATCTTTAAAATTGGTCATAATGCCCTAAGACAACTAGAGACTTCAACAGCAATAACAATATTGGCTGCAGACTATTTCTCGGGGGGGTTAATGCACATTTAATGTATTAACAGAAGAACGGAAGAAATGTATTGTACTTTGATTTATTGGCAATGGAAAAAAATATAGAATGTTACCAGATGAAAGTATCAGTACTGAGTTTGAATTTATTGTTTAAATATGTTGCATAAAACTAAACACAGAGACCAATCAAGGGTTGATGGTTACAAGTCGATGTGCAGCGATTTTCCAGCAAATTCAAATGAGTGTGTGATGATGAGGATGTGGAGACAGACAGCAAAATTTGTGAGGGAGCGGCTGCTGATTTTTATATAGGAGTGTGTGTGGAGAGCTGGTCAATGCCAGGGGTGGTGACATCGTGACATAAATGGAAAAGACGTAATGAAGAATTTCAGAATGTCAACGGCTGCTTTTAACCTGCGTATATATGGTGCTGTCTCATGACTTCTCGTGAGGTTTCAGGACCTCATGATGTATCGTGAGGCAGCAAAAGTCAAATCAATTCTGCTTTTATTGAGGATCATTATCTGAGGACCACATTTGGAGGTGACTCAAGGCAGAACTGAAGAGAAACAAAACTTGTCTTGTTCATACATGGACCTCATTCACTCCCAGTGCACAAATCTGTTCATCCAAATGTTTTCACCTGCTTTATTCTGCAAGTGCATTAACAGCAACAAGCACGCCTGTATAATTATGCTGATCCTGATTTCCTAATGTAGTGCATTATTATCTTATTTTAACATTTAAAAGCAGTTCTGTGAACATTAGTAAAGCCACGATGTTATTTTTAAAAAATAGATTTGAATCATATAAGTAAAATAAGACACTAGGTAGCAGTTTATAATGCTGCCTGTGTAATTTTCCAAAATGTTTTCTGAGTTTAGTGTGGAATTTTCAGTACATAGAAATATTCCCCATTAATTACAGCGTGAGATGCGGAAGTAGAGCTACTAAGGAATACATCCCTCAACCTTAAAATAACTCTAATAACACCTTAAGATGGGGAAATATAGAAAAGCCTCATTACTTCCAGTATAATTTTGTCTCTTATTGTCTAAAATACACCAAAATCACTTAAAAATACAAATAGGGTGAGGTATATCACCAGTTGCTGCATGTCGTCCTCCTGCTCTTCCTCCCAGCCTTCCCATCTTTTCTCCCCCGTCCTGTTTAAATAAAGGCTAAAAAGCCCAAATAAACATATTACAAATTTGCTTCAAGAGTTATTAAGCCTCAAGTTTAGGCACTGAAAATTACATCCTATTACTTTTGGGAAATTGCAAAATACGTTGTGGCCTTTGCTGTATGAAGTGCTAATTTGGATATTATCCCTGTACTCTGAATATAGTTTTATGTTCTTTTAAGAGCTTCATATTATTCTTACTTTTAGCAGTACTGACTGAAACATCGGTACTGTTACTAGCTTTTGAATATCTGTTGACCTCAACAGTATTTCACATTAAACAGAAAGTAAACCCCTAAATGTCTGATTCCATCTGATCAGTTATCTTTAATTGATAATCTTCTTTTAAGAAGATTATCAATATTCCTCACTATTACTGCTGCAGAAACTATCATCGGCTACAATAATATTATAGACAATATGCAGTTTTGTGAGTGCGGGTGTAGCATAAAACACCTCTGTCTTTAGTTGTTTCTGATGTGTCTGCCTCAGCTTCACGCTGAAAGAAAATCTGAGAATGTCAGTTAAAAGTTCTGCTTTATCTTTTTTTCTTTTTCCTCGCCTCTGGAGGAAAAAAGTGTCTGAGGCATCAATAATACAAAGGATAATAAAAGTTTGATCTCCTCTCTGGTTTTGATGAGCTCGACTCTTTTTGATGATAAAACAGTTTAACACGCAGACTCACTCAGTCCCAGCTGCTTTGTTTGTCAGAGGACGCCGTGTAAGATGTGAATACCAACAGCCTTCAGATCACACTTACTCTGTGTAGCCTTTCTAACCTCTGACCTCTCCCTCCACAGAGTCAGACTCTGCCAGTGGCTCGGAAAGCAGCAGTGGCAGCGAGGAGAGCGGGTCGGGATCAGAGAGCGAAGAGAGTAAGGAAGCCTCCGAGTCTGAGGAAGAAGAAGAGGAGGAGGAAGAGGAACAGAAGAAGAAAAAAAAGAAAGATCTAAAGAAGCCAGTGCAAGAAAGCGAAAGGTAGACTGCTTTACACTGCATGCCATGTCAGGCATATTTGCTGGACTATGGATGTTATTATTAGAATTGGTGGTCGCTTTGTTTGTAGAAAATAAAGTTTGACTCCTTGGGGGAAGTTTGACCTCTGGTTTCCTTTGACAGTGAGCAGAGCAGCGAAGAAGAAGAGAGGAAGCACCAGAGGAAGAGTAAACCGCGCAAGAGCGAGTCAGAGTCTGAATCTGACGAAGATGAGGAAAGCGAGTCTGAAAGCAGCCAGTCAGAGTCTGAAGACTCGGAGTCAGAGGCTGAGGTCAAGAAGAAAAAAAAGGTGCAAACCAGGGTTAACTACAGAGAAAGTGCACAGCAGCAGGGTGCATCAAAAACAATCATCAGATTTAAAAAGGCTGGGTTTTCTTTTTTAAGTAATGCACATAGAAGCTTGCAATAAATATAGAAGTACATGACTGAATATAAGGTTTCACACAGCCCCTGCTGTTGTTATGCTACCTACCACCAACCATGTGAAGCTAAGGAATCCGCTCTTTCCATCGGTGCGTGTTTCTATCGTTAGCGGTGAATAAAAGCACTTTTAAACCAGATTATTCTTTTTGATACAGCCTGTATCTAAGAAGCCACTAAAATTCTCATAACCTTAGCATTTCAAAATACAAGAGAGCGCAGTTGTGCCCCTTTTCCTATACAGCAGCATGAACAGCGTCTATTCGTGACAGTTTTTCTTTGTTCTCCAGACGGCTGAATCTAAACCTCCTCCCAAGCCTCTCAAGAAAGAGAGCAAGAAAGAAAAGAAAGAAATGTCTCTGCTCGACCTTGATGATTGTAAGTTGTTTTTGTTTCTTTTTCTTGATCTTTCCAGCTTTTCTTCTCAGACAGTAGAAAATGTATGGCACTCTCTTTAGAACGGAAAGCAGTCTAAGCAGAGGTGTCCACATCTACCTCTTCCCAGAACCGTCTTCATCTCTTTCATCTGAGAATCTCATCCCATTTCAAAATGCACAAACCACTTCTGAATTAGATGCAGTTCAGATGCCTGAACCATCTCATTAGCTCTTTTTGAGGAGCAGCAGCTATAATCTGAGCCCCTTTTAGATGACTGAGCTCAAGGGTTTGGTCACCACCCACAGATGTGTCCACAGAATAGTTAGGAAAGTAGAGCTTCCATTAAACCGATGCTCTCCCCTCATTCATAAACAAACCGTCCAAGATACTTAATCTCTCAACCAGACTTGGAGATGCTAATTCACACCTAAACCCCTTCACATTCTACAAAGATGCCAAAGGAAAAAAATCCATTAGATGACTGCACACTGGTCTGAATTTGGGAACATCATCCGTGTCTTGTTTCTTTCTTTCTTAGTTGAACCTGCTCCCTCACCACAAGTCACACCGGTCAACACCTTCCTATCCAACAGCCTCGTGACCGACCTGGAGGGGCTGTCTTTGTCTGACTCTGTCCTCTCCCCAGCAGTAAGTGTTTCATATTATTTGCTTGTTGACATCTTTATTCTCTGTTAGTGAAGCGATGAAATGAAAATGAAGAGGGGGGGGGGGAACTAAAGCAGATGACAAACCAGAGGGGTCTTTTTACAGACCATTGCTCCCTCCAGCGCGCTGAAGAGCTACGAGCTGCTTCACCGGATCACGGGTGAGGGTCTGTCGGTGGAGTACTGTTTCAGCCGGCAGCCTTTCAGCCCTGACGCCAACATGGTGGCGGTGCAGATGCAGTTCACCAACAGCGCCTCTTCCGACACCAAGAACCTGCACATAGAGGATGTGAAGCTCCAGTCTGGGATGAGGGTCAAGGAGTTCCCAGAGATCGGTGTGTGAGATTGTCCACTGTGTACATGCACGGACATATGAAATACAACCCTGCTGGCAGTGCTTGGAAACTGCACTGTTCATTACACCAGATAAAACAGACGTACTTGTTGCAGATGTCGGTGTTTTTTCTATTACAATAATTTTGCTTCAGGGAAAGCTGTCAATAAGATGCTGAATTTTTGTGACTATGAAGTTGAAAATTCTAATTTAAGTTTGTTCATAGACAAGAAGGGGACCATCAGCCTGCTACATATTAAAATATACATATCAGCACATTTAAATTCCTCCATTAAACTTATTATCAACATGAAATACAAGTTTGATGGATTTCTGTCCTTTCACCTAACGGCAACAGGTTGCAAGCTGCCTCTATGACCTGTACACGGGCAACCACATAGACACCAGTATCCTGATAATTAGTGTTAAGCCACAAACTGATAAAACACTGTAACTTTGTTCACCAAAATGTCTTGAACTAGCTCTGCCACTCAGTAACCAATAATATTACTCATGTAATTCTATCAAAAAGCTGCAAAACACCATAAATATGGGCGCAGTAGTTACAGTTCAGTGACTTGAATGTCCCTACCTGAGGCCTGACATCAGCTACAGCCGGCACACATGCCACGAGTTATGTGCCCTTAAATTTAAACCTTAATAAAACCCAGTCTGTAAATAATGTTGCCTTCATCACTCGAGTTGGGCATTTTAACATGTCCATCAGGGTTGACTTGACTTAGAGAAAAACAAAGTGTGGCAGTTTTGAAGTTGTCAGCAGCGCCTCCATCTCAGTTTTCTTCTTAGAGGACACTTTTTGTACAAGGACGTCTCAGATGTTTCAGTATGAACATTCACATCCTAATCTTTGTCTCGGTTTTTCATGTGACTTTTAAGAGTTGTGCCTGTTTTTTGTGTGGAAACACTAAAGGCTTTTTCTTTCCTCCATGTCCACAGAGCTACTTCCGGCAGGTGAGACGGCCACAGCTGTGATGGGCATCGATTTCTGTGATTCAACGCAAGCAGCAAACTTCCAGCTGTGGTGAGACGGACTCTTGATTACAGAGGGTAGACCTCCTGTGCAGTCCTGCTTCTGGTTGCCGGTCTGCTTCATTTTTGGGATTTGCTAGATTTGCATTTGCTCTGCAGCAGTTAGTCTGCTAAGCCACTGATACGTTGATATACAGACAGGAAGTTAGTTAATTATTTGGAAAAACTCTTGATTCGATTCAGTTCACGTTTAATAATATCAGAGAAAACACTCCAGTGGTTTCTGAATTTCTATAAAGCTACAGGCAGTCATTTTGATCTGACGACATGAGTAGTGCACAGGTGTACCTCAGACTGCCCACAACAAAAGGCCACCCTGGAATGTGCAGTTTTGTCTCACAGCAAAATGCCACAGATGCCACAAGCAATGAGGGAGCGTGCAATTGGCATGCTGACAGCAGGAATCTCAACCAGATCTGTCGCCCGTGCATTGAATGTTCATTTCTCAACCATAAGCCGTCTCCACAGGCGTTTCAGAGAATATGGCAGCACATCCAACCGGCCTCACAACCACAGACCTCGTGTAACCACACCAGCCCAGGACCTCCACATCCAGCAGGTTCACCTCCAAGATCGTCTGAGACCAGCCACCCAGACAGCTGCTGGAACAATTGGTTTGCACAACCAAACAATTTCTGCACAAACTGTCAGAAACCGTCTCAGGGACGCTCAACTGCATGCCCGTCGTCCTCATCGGGGTCTTGACCTGACTCCAGCTCGTCGCCGTAACAGACTTGTGTGGGCAAATGCTCACATTCGATGGCGTCTGGCACGTTGGAGAGGTGTGCGCTTCACGGATGAATCATGGTTCACATTGTTCAGGGCAGATGGCAGCTGAGAATGTCCCAGTTCTTGCATGGCCAGCATACTCACCGGACATGTCACCCATTGAGCATGTTCGGGATGTGCTTGACCGGCGTATACGACAGCGTGTACCAGTTCCCACGAATATCCAACAACCTCGCACAGCCATTGAAGTGGAGTGGACCAACATTCCACAGGCCACAATTGACAATCTGATAGACTCCATGCGACGATGTGTTGCACTGCATGAGGAAAATGGTGGTCACGCCAGATACTGACCGGTTCTGGGTCCCCAGACCCCCAATAGTGCAAAAAACTGCACATTCCAGGGTGGCCTTTTGTTGTGGGCAGTCTGAGGTACACCTGTGCACTACTCATGATGTCAGATCAGCATCCTGATGTGGCATACCTGTGAGGTGGGATGGATTATCTCAATATGGCAGATGTGCCCACTACCACACATTTGGACTGATTTGTGACCACTGTTTGGGAGGGATGGTTATATTGTGTATCTGGAATGAATTTTAGGTCTCTACGTCCATCCCATGGGGAATGGGAGCAGTAACAAAGGTGTTGCGTTTATATTTTTGTTGAGTGTATGTTCTTAACATATCTGTTAATTCACTCGAAGTTGGCTTTTATTTTGAAATCCGGTTTCCCTTCCCGTAATACTTTGAATACACAGGGAGCAGAAAACAAACTCGAGGCTGGCTTGACTGCAAGTCTCGAATTGGAGGCTGGCTTGACACAATCTCCCCGGACGTCCAGGGCGTCCGGGGGGATTTTCGAGATTGATAAAAATGTCCGGGTTTTTCCTACATTCCGACAGAGGACCCATGTGTTTGAAGTCATCCCCGAACTGCTGCTTTGTGAGCACTTGTAAGTTTTTCTGCGCTCACAGAAGGGACAGACAGCGCGCAGGAACGCGCCTAATGATGTTTAAAAGATCCCAAAACGCAAGTGAATCTTTTCAGACGAACTGCAAAAGAAATTTCCCTCGTACCGACCCAGTACTGGTAATTTTTCTTATGCACATGAGGCATTATTTCTGTACCATTATTTAATTCCAGAGGTTTTTAAGTTATTTTCTTTGCACTTGTTGACTTGTAAGGTCCTATATGACAGATTTTATTTCACAATTCATTAACCGCACAGATAGAGCTGGGCGATATGAGATTTTTTCATATCACGATATGTTTTTTTCATTTCAGGCGATAACGATATCTATCACGATATAAGCCAAATAACTATATTTGTAAGATTTAAATGTGCTGTTGCTCACAAGTAAAATGTGAAATAATCAGCAGCTTGTTTTTATTTAAATATTTATTTCCCATAATAAGTTCAACAGGGTAGATGTACTTAAGGAACATGAGACTTTTTCAGATAAATAAAGGCAAATATTGCAAACTACACAAAAGGCAGCCGCTAAAGCGTTTAAGTTTCAAAATAGAACAAACAAAACAGACTAAATTGTCAATTCCACTTAGAAACAAAATATTAATTCTAAAAACAAATCTTAGTTTGTTTTACAGAAGAACAGACAAAACTGACTAACTTTTGTCAATATCAAATAAACTGAGAACTAAAAGGAAATTCTCAATCTCTCCTTGTTGTATAGCTTAGCTTTTCAAACAGTTTTAACAGTTACTTTAGTCTGACAAAAGCCGAATGACGAATTAGCGCTTCCAGTCAGAGACTGAGGTAGCCTCAGTCTCTGACTGGAAGCGCTAATTCGTCCACACGTACACGGGTATTTTTGAAAACTGAGATTTTCCGTTTTCGTTTTAAAAAATAATCCCGTCCACACATAAAGGCAGAAATGAAGGAAAACGCTGCTATGAACATGCCAAAGCAGCAGGTGGCGCTAAATTCCTAACCGTGCAGAAATGTTGGCCAATCAGAAGTCTAGAAGCCTCGGTGGGAAAAAGTAAACAAAGCTGGGGCATAGAAGCAGAACCGAGTCGTATGTGTGGAGGGACAGTAACTGTGTGTATATGTAAGCATTTAAACACTGCAGAGAGTAGAATTAACAGTATTGTAGAAATTCATTTCACCGAAACAATAACGTGGCGCAGTGTGACGCATGCACCAGTTTATTGTATTTCCAGACTTGTTTTCGGCACAATTTACAGTGCACGCTACTCTGTTTTTTGTCAGACTTGAAATAGCCGAAATACCTTCACACTACAGAACTTCTATGGCTCTTCCGTTCGACAATCTCTCTGGCATTGGAACCATCATCTGTTTTCTCTCCGGTCACGCTCGGTTGATTTTTCTAGTCGGCACACTCATTTCCTCCATTACGCGCTGGCTCCATTACCCGCTGGCTGCTTCCCAAACAAACACACGTGCTGCTTGGCACTTGTGCTGTACGTAACAAGTCATGCGACGTGACGCTGCGGCTGTGATTGGTTCGGCTCTGCGCTACTTAATTTGGATTGGCTGACCTTTTTTTTTTTCTTTCTTTGAGGACAAGAGCTGCGAGGTCTATCGCGATAGCTTAATTTCTCTATCGAGTAAAAGTTATATCGCGATACATATCGTTATCGTTCTATCGCCCAGCTCTACGCACAGAGAAGGCATCGTTTAAATATGTTTCTTTAAGCAAGTTCTTCATGACTGAGCCAAGTGTCCTCTTTTTTGGACATCAAAATATGGTCACCCTAGCTTAACTGACTAAAAAGCTCAACAACTCGCCAAAGTATTGCTGTTATCGGACACAAGCTTTAATAGTTGCAGCTTTTGAAAGTTTGCATTGACTCTTTACTAATCTTTACTGATTTGAATCTTTGGGGGTTTTGCATAACATATTGATGACACCTACTGAAGCTTTGAGAAATACTGATGGACATTTTCAGTTTCCTGTTGTTTTGAAAACAGTCATAAAATTACCACCAGACTGTCAGACCAGATATTTTACTTGTATAATTAAAAAAATCTTATTCCACTTCTGTCATCCCACCAGGGTAAGGGCTGTTTGGGAAACTTTGAAGTTTAAGAACAAAAGACGAAATACAAATCCCTGACACTACCGTTCCTCCTTTTTCAGCACTCACACCAGGAAATTCTTCGTGTCGATCCAGCCACCTGTCGGGGAGCTGATGAGGCCCGTCTTCCTGACAGAGAACGAGTTTAAAAAGGAACAAGGTGAGTGAAAATAGGCCACAAAATATTTCTGATGTCCTGAATGTTGCGACCCTAAACCACTGTCTCAGTTGCTGCTTTGACACCAACACATCTTTAAATGTTGCATAGTCCAAACAGGGAGCTTGTTAACATGTTAACCAGTGAGCTAATGCTGCAGCACTGCAACTCATAAGTTTTGTCCCTGAGTGTTAGTAGTCTACTCTGAATATACACTTCATATATTCTGTTCAAATATAGCGCTCATTTCATTAGACTGTGAATGAAATGGGGTTGTGATGGGGTTAAATGTTTGAAGTCGTGTGGGAACCACATGCTGAATATCTAAAGTTAAAAAGTTAGCACATACATGAAACTTCAGGTTTGACTTGATTTGATAGCTGCAACTTTTGAACAGTCAATCAATGAAAATACAAATGAAAAAATTGCTGCTGATCAAAGACATTGAGATCTGCACTTTGATCTTTAACAGTTACGCAGAGAGGAAAGCATGCAGTGATGCTCAGTCACCCGTTGATAATGTGCATCATATAGTGTGACACGATGAAATGAGGACCTTTTAATTAGAAAGTATATTTCACTTTTCCAAATGTGTGTTTGGTTTTGTTTTTCTTTTATAACATTGCGAGCAAGTCATTTGCCACATGCAGTAAACATCAAAGTAACTGCCTGATGTTTCTGAGTCTCCACATCATCCTTCCTCCAGAGCAGGAAACAGTTTTTTGTCCATCAGCTACATTCAATCCACCAATACAAACCAAAGGTTTGCATTAGACGGTGTATGGTAGAGCAGCTGCAGACAGCAGTTCCCAGCATGTTTCTGGTTTCTGGTGTTCGTTTTCCATCCTAACAGTGATCGAGTTTTGAGCTCTAACAAGCCCACAATGACTCTTTAAACATGTGTCATATCCACGGTTCCTCCCTCTCCATACTCTCCCCAATAGAGAAGCTATTACACAATCTAGGTAAGTTGGCTTTAATAGATTTGTTGTTCCCAGCTGTCTGTGTGCCACCTTTCCTATAGCCAAACTCATCCTCACACAGACCACCCCCTCCTCCCATTCCCCTCCTCCCTCCTCCTTTAACACCTCGTGCTGACTCCCCCTCCTCCCTTCTTGCCTGGGTAATCAACACTTAACTGCATCTCCGGGTCTGTAGCTGCAGACACCTGCAAACCTGCCGCTCACACTCTCCTGCTCCACCAGGAATGGCTGGAAATGCTCATCCACTGATCCTCATTCAGTCTTTCACATATACATCTGGCTCACAGCAGCACTCGATCATGTGCTTTCTGATAACCACCAACCATGCTGGGAGTTTGAACTGTTGGTCATCTTGTAGTGCATCGGTCTAACTGGCACTGGGTTTTGTTTTGCAGGTCAAAAGAGGTCTTGACATCTCAGTTAAAACCAGGTTATAGTCATTCAAGAGGAAATGATAATGTCTTTAATTCGTATTGAGGTCTAGTTTTTAAATCAGCAAATATTTGATTTAGTTCAGACTTTTGGTCACTTTTAAACAAAACTTCAGCCCCTTTTTAACCAGTTCCAGGAACTAAGATCAGGATCTGGGAACTGAAGGAACCTATTTAACAAACTATTGTTAATACGTTTGTTAAATAGTGATTTACACCCTTTCAAAATGAGCCAAAGATATTGACCTAATCTAAAGAAACAGATTAGCTGTGACTTTAGGTCCAAAACATCTGAGTGTTGCGTTGAGATATCAGTCAAAGCTGAACTAGTGCGGGACCTACTCTCCTGTAATACCAGGTCATACCACAAGATGGCGCAATAAGTCCATGTAACCTTTCATTCCTTGCATTTTTATTTACATTGGCAGTCTGATTCTATACACTGTTCAGTATATTCACTCGTATACATGAGAGATCAAGCATGTGGATCCATCTGTGTGACCCCTTGAGAAAAAGGCCAAAAGTAGCTAAAGTCTGAGAGAGCAGCACACATCCAAAAACATTTCACCACACTCACTGGTATAACACTGCCCCTGGTGGTGACAGTTGTAATAAAAATGGGAACCATTCTCAGTTAGGGGGAGGGACTTTGTGGTTGTTCCTTAAATATCTGTTTTATAATGCCTGTGCTGTGACTTGAAACAATCCTTATGCAGGTTTAGTTCTTAAATACTACAAAAAGTTCCTGCTGTGGAAACACTTTATATCTACCTGTAAGTGTAATAGAGAAAACATAAATTTCTGTTTGTGGGGAGCAGTTAAAGTAAACGTTTGACTGGTTTTCTGTGGGACCCACAACATTTTGTGCAATTTAAATTTTTTTCCCCTATTTTGTTTTTTTGTGCTCCCTCACACAACTTACTGCACAACCTCTTGGCAAGGAGCTACGATTTTATTAAATTTGGGTTGGTGTTATAAAAAAGTTCAAATGAAGCATGCATAGACACTAACACTACGAACGGACTGCAGTCTGTTTTAGCTAAATTTTCTGAATTTAAGTTTTCTGTCACTTGACTTATTATTGCAGCGATTTTAGGACTTGTTTTACATCAGAGCAGTATTGATATATAATACTGAAATACTAGTTTTAACCTGGACATCCAGGCGTCTTTTGACCAGCAAATCACCAAACAGTTGCTCTCTACAAGCCATCTTCGCACAAGTGAGAAAATTAGTACTGAATACCTCTTTCAACCAGAATTTCTGTCTTTGGAAATACTCTGGAAAATGGTGACTCGAGTTGGTTAGCAGTCAGAAATTTGCTTCTTTTTTGCTGTAAATTCACCAACAAAATCCTGTGTTCAGTGGGAAGCATGAGTACATTCCCGTGTTAAGTGTTAGTAGCATTTACAGTTCTTGATGTACTGAATATTACATCAGTCCCTCTGAGAACTTTAGCAATGTTCACTGCATTGTACAGTATATGTATATAATACTGTACATGTCTGAAGCTAGCAGATACCCTGAAAAAGAATAGCAATGGTTAAAAAATGAACTCTGTTACTGTACATGTTGTCTTCTTCTTCTTCTTATTATTATTATTATTATTATTACTACTATTATTATTAAGATTATTAACTGCTTTGCTTGTTTTGCTGCTGGGAGGGAGAGGATTCCTGTCTGACCAGTGCTCTGCTCCTACAACCTCCACAGGTCAGCTGATGGGCATGAACGAGATCACAGAGAAACTAACTTTGGACGTCAAGTGCCGAAACGAACACGCCATCGTCCAGAGAGTGACCACCGCTGCCAACCTCAGCAGAGTGCCCTGTGGGTCAGATAAAGAGTGCAGGTGAGAAAAATCACTCCTGAGCAAACACGTCTTGTTATCTGAGCCACCTTTTAATGCAAATAGCGCTCTGGGTGGTGTTTGTCTTCTGCGAAGGACACGGAATCATTTGGGAACAAGATCTTTGCCAAGATCAGCTTAAAAAATCACCTTAAAAGTGTGGCTTCACGTATTTTACGCAGATTTTAAAAATCCACTAAAGCAGTGGTTCCCAAACTTTTTTTGCTGGGCCCCCCTTTGTTTTACAAGAAAAATGCACACACACTCACACGCACGCACACATCCTCCAACCACACACACCCATATTTTGCTCCACTGCGGTTTATTTCACACCTCAAACATTTAGTAAACAATTAAGCAAATACAAGTAATCTGCAATATATTACAGGTAGCAATAAAATAAACTACTAACTCTTTTACGCTGCGTCCACACCTGCACGGGTATTTTTGAAAAGGCAGCTGTTTCGTCCACACGTAAACGGCGTTTGGAATCACCGAAAACGGAGATTTTTTTAAAACTCCTTTTTTGCGTTTACGTGTGGACGAGGAATACAGAGTACCTCACGCAACGTCAAAGGTATGTGCCTTTTTTCACGTCACGCTGTGCGCCACGTTATTGTTTACATGAGGTGAATTGCAGAATGGCAGATATTCAGATTAACAGTATTTTGTCTCTATCTGCAGTATTTACACGCTTACACATACACGCGCAGTTACTGTCCCTCTATTTAGAAAGGCAGAGGCGTCATGTAGTATTTTATTTTACATGTAGTTGTTTTTTTCCTGTGTAATAATATTCAACATTGCTATCAATACATTTTTCAAAAAATGCCTCTCTGTGCAAAATGGGCTCCTCAAGGAGGATAAATAAACAACTGTGGGATACTGTTTGTCCGGGATTTGAACCGGGGGAACAAATCGTGGCAGGATCAGGAAAAGCAATTAAGCAGGGGAGACCTACCTTTGCACTTGTGCAGGTGAAGCCAAAGGGCAGATATGCTTCACCATATTTTCTAGTCTTTGGCTTAGAATGAAGTTGGTTTGGAAACATATTCAGCGATGCGTCATCTCCTGCTTTGCGTTTTTGTGGGCACCCCGTGCTAGCAGTGTCCAAGCATTGCTTTTGTTTTTTGTTTTTTTTCCCTTTTCATATTTTCATACCCCCCCCCCCCCCCCCCCCCGCAGTGGCTCTGCCCCTAGGGGGCGGGCCCCACACTTTGGGAGGGTCTGCACTAAAGGAACAAAGTGTACATTTTTCAGACACCTATAGATTTTAGTTCCAGCTTGAGTAAAATAAATGATAAAGAAGCAAATGCTGTCAGGAGGATCTACCTTGACATGACAATAAGTAGGCTGTGTTTTTTATTTCTCCATCAGATCCACTTCTCCTTTGTGACATCTGGTCTCAAAAATCCAAGATACAAGGGGATTAGCATTTATGACCACAACGACATTATCTACATCACAGAACTAATAACATTTAGTCCTATTTAAATTACAATGTGTGCTTGAGTGAGAGGAAATCTGAAAATCTTAAGGTCATAAGTAGTTGGACTGTTGTTAGTTTAAGTTCAGTCCGGTTTTATTTATATACCATCAAATTATAACAACAGTTGCATCAAGGTGCTTTATATTGTAAGGTAAAGATCTACAATAATAGAAGGAAACACTAGAAAAAAGTTGCTTCCTGTGTGGACGTTAAACATGATGACAGACACCAGGAAACGCAGAAAGCAGAAGAAAGTAACAAAACCAACAAATCTAACACAGACACAAAACACAAGAAATACATGACAAAAGCCTGTGACTGTGACATTCAGGAACCACTACATCATCTGTACAAACCTGATACGGCATCAGCTGTTCAAGCTTTTAGGGGGGGAAAGGGTTACACATATATTCACAATCAGCTGACTTGAAGTAGGATCTGATGCAGTTCTGAGAATGTTGATCAGAGTATTCTAGAAAATTTCTAGAAAAGAAAACCAAAAACATTTTTTTGCACTAATTTTGCACTCGTTGTGTTTCACAGATGATATTTTTGTCTCACTGACTCACGCGATGTGTATCCCTTCTTTGTTCTGTGGCTTCATCTTTACTTCTTGATCTTTGCTGCCTTGACCTCAGTCCTCCTGTTCCTCCTCCTGATTATCCTGTCCACAGGTTTGCAGGCAGGACGGTGACCAGTGGCAGCTTGGTGCTGGTCACCGTGGCAACCAAAGAGGAAGGAGCCGCCCAGCTGACGGTCAACTGTGAGAAAATGGTGATCGGGACGATGCTGGTGAAAGACATCCTCCAGGCTCTAACGCAGTGACGCGAACCAGCTCTCCAGCTTTGAACTCCGCCTCCACCTGTACTTCAGCCATCCCTCACATATCATCTAAGACTTGTCAGTGTAGCATCTCCTGCGAGCCGTGTCAGTGAGGAAGCTTCCACAACATTTGTTTTGTTAGAAGAGCCCCAAACCTTTAGAAATGACTCCCAGAGACAGTGAATGCCACACCTGGACCTGACAATTAAAACTGAACCTGAATGTTTTTACTTGACTTTCCAAAAATACTAATTTCCGAACGTTTTGGGGTTTTTTTTCTTTCCTTGAGGAGCTAATTGGACTTACTGGACTCACATTTACTTAATCTAAACCTTCTTTTCTTTAGTATAAAGTTAATGTCAGAATTTGTTTCCTGGATAAACATTAATCGAGGCTGCAGGTTTATTCTTGACTTTGAGAAAAAACAGTGGCTCTGAAACGTTCAGCCACAGCCTGTGATCTTCCTCAGTGGAGGCAGTTGCTCAGTTGTCATCGACAAAGACTGAATAAACTGCATTTTTCATCATTTGTGAAATCAAAATCAGCTACAGCGACGACTAAGTCATCCGTGATATTCAAATCCAATTTGTGATGCTAGATTTTTCTGTGCTCTCACCTGGTACATAATAAAATCTGAAGTAGGACACATCTTCAAAAAAAATCCAGAAGAATCTTCAATCAGTAGTAGTAACTGGACTCATCCGCCTTCTGTTAATGCTGTAGTCAGGCTTTACAAAGATTAGGTGAGCAAAAAATAAACAAAAACATGTGCAGTAAGATGTTCACTAGGTTCAGGCTATTAACACTGTGCAGTAAGAATATGTGACTCTTGGCGATCAGGACACTTTATTTTCCCAATAAAGTGGTCCTACACCATAAACGTCGCTCACTCACGAGCTCCCTTGATTTTTTTTCTTTTAAATCTCAGGCTAGATTTAATCCATGTGTAGGAAACTGAAATAATCCCATCTACATTGCGACTGCTGGTTTTATATACTTTTTGCTTTTATTCCAACTTTATGTATATCAGGTAATGACTAAACCATCTCTATGACAAATGAGCAACATCATACGCTGGGGAAAGACTGGACCTCCACAGGTTTTCGTCGGAACTAAAGGAGGTCTTTCTATGGTGTTAACATGAAGATGAGACAACTTTCAGTTCAGTTCATTTTATTTATATAGCTACAATTCACAACAAAAGATAAAAATCTTACAACAATATAGAGTAAATCCCAACAATCAGATGCCCCCTGTGAGCAAGAAAAACTCCCTTTTCCTCTGGATGGGCATCCATCTGCTGCAACTGGTTTGAGGGGCTATCAAACTGCTTTAAGATGGAGAGATACTCTGAGATAGACGGAGTGGGTAAAAGACTATCATATTCCCTCAAATCGGGTGGCACTGTCACAGTTATTTGAAATCATTACAAGATACAAGAAGATTGCTGATCTAAGACGGCTACCATTCAACCTCAACTATGTGATTTTGGTATAATATTAATGAACAATTCCCCAGAGTTTTATCTCATAATTTGGTGATTTTTAGCATGTGGTTAGCTGTCAAAGTGCACATGTTCATCACAGTAAGTGGGGCATTGATAAAAGCTGAAATGTATACATGCTGTTTTATTGCAACATGCAATGCAGTACTACTGTAAGGTGTGGTGTGTGTCTGTGTGTGAGTGAGTATCAGCCTAACAATAAGAAGTAGCGCTTTTGATTAAAAACTGTAACACTTGACTTGACATCATCATGAAGCACATTAAAATCACCAAAATCCTCATGCTGATTATACAGAAATGTTTTTTTGGTTGCTTTTCTCTGATTGCTGTGAATTAAACCCAGCGTTTAACCCCAACGCCAACAAAAATACTTAACGAATATCAGCAAATTATTTTCCTAATGATCATTTGGATAAATGATTTATCTGCTGGTGATATTCTCGTATAAGTGAATCGGGACTGTAAAAAATAGGATTTTTGCCCACTAAATTCTCAACTGAGTCTTGTAGACAAGCATTTACTGTAAGTCATTCTACATTTAATGAGGTGGTAGTTGTGTCTTCAGTTTGTTTATGTGCATAAAGGAAGTAATATATTGACCATAGAGCTGTAGCATATTTTTCTAATTTATATTAACTTCCGAGAAGGCAAAGCTAGCAGTTCTCGTGTTTTGTGTCAAGCTAATGGGTTGCTATCTGTAGCTATAGAGTTAGCTTTCCCAAATGAGACTTAACTGATTTTTGGCAATACAGCAAAGATAAATATTTGTCAAAAATATCAATGCATTCATTTAGATTTCTATTTTCAGAAAACTCAGCCTATATTTACTAGTAAATAACACAATGAAGCTTTGAAGTGAAATATTCACAAAAACAAAACTCAACCCATTCAGCTTTCCATAAAGTTGATTTAGTAAAGAAACATTTAGATTATGTTTGAGTATGTGCTGAAGATAATGTGCGTGATTTTCAAGTTAAGTGTTGCTTTTCATCTCAGTGGTCAGGCTGGTTTCGTGGCTAATTACATTTGATGCCCCTTTTTTCCTTTTAATATCCTCATCTGTGCTGCAGACGCATGTTTCTTAATTCTAGCAGTATCTGTGCACTTCTTTTTACTGTTGGAAACTGTAACTGTAATCTTCCAAAGCTACAGGAGTAGTGAAAGGACTTTATTTTGGCCTTTAACGTACTCCTCGCATTGTCTGTTATTTGCCCGTTCGCTCCAGCAGCCATGATGATGATGAAAGTAAACAATAAGAAAGTCTACTTTCAAAAGTAAAAATACAGAAAAGAGTGAACTCTATTCTCCAAATCATACGTAGGGCCATATGTTTCATCTGCTTTCAAAATATCCAAAGTACAGTTCCTCATACCCGTGTGTGGTTGTGAAATGTGGTCCTGAGGTATTACAAGTATAGTTATACAAATAAAAGTACAGATATGGTGTTGCGTGTGTCTACTTTTTTATGGTCTTTACTCAAATCGACCACAGACAACTGCCTTAACTGAAGGAAGCAAGACTGGCATTTTGAATAAGGAAGAGTAAAACAGAAGTTGTAAAAAGCCTGCTGTATTTGCTGAAATCGAACTCGTCCATCTGTTCGGCATCTTTGTAGTGACATTTAAAACCCTGGAGCACAATTTCTTAATTACTAAATTTCAGCGCGAAAGTTAAAAGTAACAAAAAGCTGGTAAACAAAGTGGTATTAAAGAGAAACAGCTGGATGAACATTTTGCAAATAAGCTAGCAACACATTAGTAGCATGACTGCTTCTCTTTTCCTAAGACCTTAAAAACTTTCCTTCACACCTTTCCTTGACCTCATGAAGTTGTTCATCGACGTCATGGTAAAGAGACGTAGGAAGGATGTGGGAAGTCTTTCTTGTTTTTTATTTCATACAACAAAACAGCAAAAACACACATGTGAGATGAAGAAAAAGCTGCATTTATTTAAAAACCTGATTAAGGCATTACAAAATAATTGTAAATCTGCTTTAAATTTTTACAAAATCCCTGATAGGATCATCGATGTAGTCTCTCAGGAAGATATTAAGGTAGTCTGTAAATGATTTGGTCCTTTCCCATCACTGCACTCTGAAATCTTTGGTTTTCCACTCAAACTGAACTAAACTTGCCCGATCCAGTTTGTGCAGGAAAATATCAGACTGAACCTACTAAAATCTATTCTGTGCATAAGTATAGACGTTTTGGAACCCATTTGCTATGATACTTTGGCTGATTACACCACCTATGCAGGTCATGAACCTCCAAAAACATCATACAAGGCCATTTATTCAGACATATATTTGAAGGCAACTTATTAAAACACTTTTTTTTCTAGCTGCATGGTTTTATTCTTAGATTGCACTAATACAGCTTAGCATGACTCACAGTTAAAAATGATTAAAAAAAACAAAAAAACTAATAGCACTTATCTTACACTTGGCCTTGTTTTTTCACAATTCAAAAGAGACATGACAAAAAACTGCAGCTGCTTTAAGTCAGCCTTCTCGGATTGGCTGAGCCTCACATCCAGAAGATTTGAATGCAGCCTGAGTGAGGGTTTGCGTGCTCAAAGCCAGAGCCATGTCCCTGAGTAGGTCCTATTAGGGACAAGGCATAAGACTAAATTTGAGCATCCTCCACTGTGACATAATATACATTCACTGGCCCCATTATTGAGTACACTTGGTTAACTGCTATTAAGGCAAATATCTAATCAGCCAATCACATGACACCACCTGAGTGCATTTCGGCGTGTAGACACGGTCAAGACGACCTACTTAAGTTCAAACTGAGCATTTGGACAGACAGCTGTTTTAATTGAGTTTCCTGTCGGATAAGACATCAAAATTAGAAAACAGAAGTGTTGGCTGGCCTGATGAGTCTCAATATCTGCTGCAACATCTGGCTGGTAGGGTCAGAATTTCGTGTAAACGACATGAAAGCATGGATCCATCCTGCCTTGTATCAACAGTTTGGGATGGTGGTGATGGTGTAAACATGTGAGGGATATTTTCTTGGCACACTTTGGGCCCCTTAGTACCATCATTTATATGACAGAGCCTACCTGAGTATTGTTGCTGTCCACGTTCAGCCCTTTATGAGAACAGTGTACTCACTATACAAAACTAGTTTCTTAAACATGACAGGAAAGCAAAAACACAAGACCTACAGTCGATCCATCACTCTTCAGTAAACCAGATAATAAGGCCCCATTTTCTCACTTTGAATATAGGGTTTTGTCATTTACATAAACTTTTTACAGGTGTCCAGGATTTTAATAACACACTGGCACTTCTTTCTCAGCTTTCCAACGCAGTAATTCTTGGAAGGCAGAGAGAGCCAACTGTTGTTTAACAATTTGTTTTAGCAGTGGAATTTTTAAATTAGGCACCATAGAAAAAGATGACAGAAGGCACAGGATTCAACCAGGAAATACAGAGATTACAGAGCTTCAAGTCGTTCTACCCATCTGTGAGGATGTTAAGAGGAAGCTGAATCCATTTAAAACAACGCGAATGTTCATGTGAGCTCTGTCTGCCTGGTTTGTGGAAGTAGAAGACCCACCAGTCCTCCAGTGAGCAGCAGGGCTGACACCAGCAGGATGGGGACAGCACAGTTTGCATCCACCAACCTTCCAAAGACCAAGTTACCCATGATCGCTGCCACTCGGCCCACGCCTGTGAAGAAACCAAGAGCAGAGGACCTGAGAGAAAAATGGAAAGAAAAGAGATTCAGTATATGTGCATGTGACCTCTCTGAGTTAGAATAAAACACCTCGATGGATGAGTGAATCAATTAAAAAAAAATACAAAAAAAGAAATCTTAGTTTGATTTACATTTCTATACATGGCTGAATCTGAGTTTCGAGTTACCGTAGCTTTGTCGGGTAGAGCTCAGTTCCTACGACATCCAGCGCATTCCAGGCGATCACGGACACCCCGCTGAAGATGCAGGACAGGATCAGACTCTGAGCTTTGGTCTGAACCACATAGATGAAGAAGACACTCAGACTGGACAACAACAGGCTGCCGGCTGGAGAAAGTAACAAAGATGAAGAAATGTATGATTTTTTTGTTAAACACTGACTTAAAGGTGGGTGTTCTGTAGCAGCTCGGTTTTCTGATTTTCTACATTTGTTTGTAGTGTGAGAGCTTCTTTAATCGTGACTCAAAGCTTTTGAAGATGAAGATGGAGCGTTTGCTTAACTATGAATGGGTTGTGTTAAAGACAGTGATATGCAGTGACGAACTCTAAAAGGACAAATTTTATGCTATCAAGGGTCAACTCACTGACAAATTCAGAGAATAAATTATTTACAAGAAACAAGCCGGAAAAATAAAGCTGAATGTCCACTGGAGGTTGGCTCCAAACGCGAGTCAATTCTCTCTGACTTCTATGTTACAACGTTACAGCAGAACAGACTGTTACGAAAATAGAATTTCCTATAAACGTTTTTTTATTCTATTAAGCATGATTATGGGTGTTTTAATGACAGCTTAATTCATGGACTGGACCTCTCAGTTGTTTCTGGAGTATCTTTAATCCATTCATCTAAAAATAAAATTAAAAAAATACATGTGTTGCTCTATTTTGCCTTAGATATATGATTGGCATTAAATTTGCAAAAACTTAAATAACATCTAGCAAGATGTCAATTATTTTAGCTGTGTAGCTCCATTCACTCCATGGACTGTTTCTTGAGCACCACTTGCTGTGGCCACAATTTCTGTGGGTTACTGTGAAGTGGAATGGCTCTCCTGGATTGGCTCTGCTATGATCTTTAATTTTTTTTTTTTTATACACAACCTATGATTATATGCAACATGTATGGGAGAGTGTTAAGAAATGAAAACATATTGATTTGTGAAAGAAAAAAAAAACCTCACAAAGCAGAGCCTTTCCTCCGGTGCTGTCCATCACAAGAATAGTGAAGATGTTACCCGGCAGGTTTGCCGCGGCTGTGATGAAGCCATCCGTATATACTGTGAGGTAACAGACAAATACAGGAAGACGAGTGTGGACAGGAGAAAGGCATGTGGCGAGATATGGATGGACCAGAAAAAACAAATAAAACACAACACATTAATAGTTATTTCCTGAAATTTCCTGAGTGAGTCCAGTGTCAGCTGGTGCTTTAAGCTTGTTAGGAAGTCACATTAAAGCAGGTTAAAGAGTAAAGCAGAAGTGTCCTGCACTTGTTGCAAGTTTCAAATATTTGCTTTTCTCTTCCTTTCCAAGTATTGTAAAAACTGACTCCTGTCAATGTTAAAGCTGATTTCTTGGCCTCCGTGAGCAGCGATGCCTGGATGAAAACACTAATATGAGCATGAATCCTCTGAAACACACCTGCTGTCTTGACCGTGTTACAGGTCTCATTGGCCGCTACAGACGGGCGGGACACATTTGCGCAGGGCGAGCCGCCGTCTTCGGTTCTCTCAAACAGCTCAGGAAACCACATCCACAGCCCGTAGTAACTACACACACACACACACACACACACACACACACACACACACAAACAAAAGATTTTAACTTTTGATTTAGAATAAAGGGTGAAGTGTGAAAGTTTTAAAATGTAAAAAAAGAAGAAATAAGAAAACCACAGTAGAACGTGCAAATATGAGTTTGCCATTTAATTGTTCCCTATCACTTGATGCATATCAAATGGTTATCTCACATTAGTAGTATTATTTTTATAAGTCTGATACAATCCCCCAGCAGCTGAACAGTGTGAACAGAGCTGAAGCAAAGCCTGAATGTATAGGTGCCCATTTCTTACCCAAAAGATATTGAGTAGAAAATGATGAGAAGAGGGATACTCCTGGATCTGAAAGGGCTCTGAAATATCTTTTTAATGGGAGCCAAAGCCTGCAAGTTAACAAGAAAATTATTCATAAGTAAACCAACAAAAAACAAAGGAAATGCCTAAACTGCTCATGCACTGTCAGTGTTTTCACATTTACTCAATAGCTTAACAAACAAAAGCTCTTTTCCTTTTTGTTATATATACAGTTTGGTCCAAGTGGATACTATTAACCAAATAATCACAACTTGACTGAAGTCAAGATTTCAACCTTAATTCAAGGGGTTCACAGAAGTGTTATATTAACTGTTTAGGAATTAAGCCATTTTTATACAAAGTCCCTCGTTTTCAGATGCATAAAGCAATTGAACAATTTACTGCTGTGCAGTTTTATTGCCAGATAAGGCTTGTTCCCTCATTTTTCCGTGACTAATTGAGCAGATAAACCATCCGCTAACTGTTCAAGGTAACGCTCAATGTCAATTCCAAAGAGAGGTCTTTGAAAGTGAAGGCAGGGATCACTGGACTAAAAAAAAGACAAAAAAAGACAAAGCAAAATAAACCTATTGAAAAGATGGCACAAGTTTACGAGTGGCCAAATGAACAATCTGGTGCATTGTTAATTCACTGAACAAAAGGCTGGGAAAAATGACAGAAAACAAATCAAGTGAAGGATGACACAACAGCTAACCAAGTCAAGAACACTCTCAAGAAGTTAGGCATAATTTTCATATGTACAAAAAAGGATGCCGTCATTAACATAAACACAGAGGGTGTACAACAAGGTGCAAAGCACAGGTTACGCTCAAGAACTCAAGGCCATAAATGGGATATTCTTCAGTGGCCAGGTCAGCCACCTGATGTTAGCCTAGAACTGCATAATTTACAGTTACTGAAGACAAAAGTGAAGGCACAAATACCAACAAACAAGCAGCAACAGCAATCACTGACTATAAAGTAGTTTCATTAAAATATTAGAAACACCCCCATGTTACTTTCATCCCACTGAAATTCCCAGATGTATATAAAAATGTGTTTTTAATTCCTAAAGTTAATGGAATATTTTTGTTAAACCCTTGAATTAAAAATGCTTCACTTAAATCACATCTTGGTGTACAGAGGCCAAATGATTAAAAAAAATGCACTTTCCAAAGCCCAGAGCTGTGTTCATAAAACATTTTGGATACCTGAAATGATTTGTCAAATTAATTTACAACTATTTCTGGTAATTTTTCAAATCAAAACACAAAACAATCGTCACACGGGAGGATTGTTTTGTGTTTTGCTACTTTTCTCTCCTTTTTAAAATCTTTCAGGATCGAGTATCTTATACTCATATTTTACCATTTTCAGCCATTCTTTTTTAAAATAAACAAAACCCTAAATCTTGAAACCAGTACTACCAGACATTCTAAAAATCAGTTAAACTATTAATAATAACAAATTACATCACCTTTTTCAAAATATTTGCAAGACGTTCTTTACTTGAACCCAAGCTTCTGCTCTTGTCTTTGTCACCTTTTTGGGTAGAACTTGTACGCAAACCAAATTCCTACAAAAGGGTTCAGAGGACAGTTGTTACACTTACAGTACTTTTATACAATTGCATGAAGGAAGGAAATGTTGACTGATGACTGATGTTTCGTAAAGGCAAGCAAGGCAAGCAGTGCTTGCCCAGTGAGATCTAAAAATACACATTAAAGTACATTATAGTACTTGCTATTGTCAGCTAATTCTAAACATTTTTTAAACATAACTATAGAAGCGCTAACATTTCACAATTTTCAGCCAGGAAGGAGTTCAGACAGGTGAAGATGTCTATGCAGATTGCAGCAATATGTACAAGGATGTCAGCATATACAAAAGGATAGTCATGCAGCACAAAATCATGTTGTAATCTGGTCCAAGTTTTCTTGTTGTTGTGTTGAACACTGGAGAAATGTTTGTTCTCTTTGTTTGGAGGTGGAAAGGGCGTGGCCATTGTTTCTGCTCACCTTCCTGTAAAAGTCACTGCTTGCTACTGATTCAACAAAACTGTAGAATACCACATGTGGAATATAAACACACACGGTAGCTTTCACTTCTCTTTGATTTCACCTTATCTTTGTCAGTTGCATCACTTTGGCTTTGCTTTTTGTCGACTTAAGTTGGTTTTATTTTTGTTTAAAAAAAATTATTAGATATGTGCAGCAAAAATTAAACATATAGTAGTATACTTATTTCATACCGGAAGAGCCTTTTCTTTTCCTTTCATGTTCAGCTTAAACATCAATCTGAAAACCTGGATTGCTTCTTTCTCACGGTTAGCCTGGAAAAGACAGAACACAAAAAATCATCCTAAAGACAACTCAGAAGTAAAAGCATCCAAGCAACACAAACATTATTTTGGTCTTTCAATACCTCCATGAGGAACTTGGGGCTTTCAGGCATGAACAGCTTGAAAATGAGTGCCGACGAGATGCTGGGAACGGAGCACAGCACCACAAACACCCGCCAGCTCTTGAAGTCCAGTGTTCCCAGAAAAAATTTTACCCAGGTTCTGGGGATCACCAGCCAGGCCAAACCTGCAGACAAAGGCAAACACAGATGGTCAATATTTCACAAAAAAAAAAACAACTACAGTTTATTTTAAGAGAAGTTGAGTTTAACACCTTGTGCAAGTCTGTGCAAAATTTTAAACACCAAAACCAAAAACCCGGTAACACACACCACTGAGTATGTGCTATTTTTTTCTGAAATCCTCAAGAAGCAACATCAGGAACTTAAAAGAAAATCAAGCTGACAAAGAAATACCAAAAAAAACTGCAGTTAAGTTGAGTCTAGCTTAACTCCCATGTTAAAATTTCAAACTTTATAGAATTTAAAATCTTCTAAGCCTGCAGTTTCTGCCTTCAAAACAGTGGTCTCAAAAGTGAATTTTATTATAACTCATTCACCTGTAAACTGCAGTTAGGGGTGTGGTCACTTTGAATTCAATTCAATTCGCACCAACTACTACAGACCCACTATGAGGAAGCACTTGGCGACAGTAGGGAGGAAAAGCTTCCTTTTAACAGGAAGGAACACTGATAAGTGCCACGACACAGGAAGCTGTTGTCACTGTCTAAGCCTCACTTTTTGAGTTACTGAACTGAACTCCTGGATTGTATTTGTGCTCTTGGAGCCTTTTGGTGCATTTAAATTGAATTCTTGTTTAGTGGTACAGCCTGTTCAAGACGTTTGTACTTCAGTTTTGGTGAGTGAAACTTGAGTATTTTCTGGTCTTTTACATAGCAATGTTTAGCACTACCCAGTCTCTTTGGACTTGCATATTGCAACATATGCAACATGGTAACTAAGCTTGCTAGCATTAGGTAATACCTTACACTCCACCGTTCATTCAAATATAATAGCATCTCGCTAAAACCCACATGGAGGGGATTAAAATGCTAAAGTGTTAAAATGGGGCATAACCACAGTTATATAAATTTTTTATATGGAGAATACTCCTTGCTCCCACCTGCAGCCAGGATGTTTCCTGCCATCCAAAAGGTGGCCAGACAACTGATCATCGCACCTCTCCTCAGCCGGGGCATAAACTCTGAGAAGTAGGAGAAAATGACAGGAAGTGACCCGCCGACCCTGCAGAGGAGAACAGCATGGTGTTTATTCTTTAGCTGTTTTAGTTGTTTAACAAAGACAATTTAGATGGTTTTTAAATACAGCGTGGAGGGATGCTGCATGTCTTGTGCTATATTTGGGTATTTCAAAAATGATGACACTGAATAAAATCAAACCAGTCAATTACTAATCTGACTGAACTTTGTGCCCCAATAGGGGCATTTTTGTCCTCTAATGACACCAGAGGTACATTTAAAACAACTAAAAGAAGGATGCAGCTTCCCAATGTGGAACTGCCCTAAACTTGAATGTTTTTTTAATAGCCAACAGAAGGCAACTCTTCTGGTTGTAGTATATATGAAAACTGCCCTCTGTCATTAAGATTTTTTTTCCCAAAATGCCCTCCACAAAATAAATATTAGGCATTGTAGCAATACAAGTCACATCGTAACTTTTAACATCACCGCCTGACGTCAAAACCACACCACCTATGTCTCCTATAGATTCTAAAATTATCACTTAAATTCATGAATTACCACCATTATAAAACCATTTTACAACAAATATTCATACTTTGCACAAATCAGTGACATATAATATTCTAAAATAGCAACATTACAATATATACAAATCACATATGAAAACAAATCTACTCAAAAGTGGATATGAGTACAAGTTCATAATTCAGTCCTTCAAGTGACAATGTCTGCAAAGTGAAGTATAACTGGTATTATTCACTAATATTGTGGCCCTGGGAACAGTTGAATGTGTGTTAGCAAAATGTAAACTTGTACAGAAAAAAAGAATTAAAAATCATGTTTTTACCCAATGCCACTGATGAACCGCATCAACAGGAAGAGCCAGAACCATGGAGCCAAGCTAGCCAGACCCCCAAACAGCCCATTGACTGTCAGAGACATGATCAAAACCCTGCGACGCCCCTTCTGGTCAGCCAAGTAACCCCACATGTAGCCACCCACCATCATTCCTGGAAAACAGGAAAAAAAGATGAACTTGGTGTAATCAGTGGGCTCAGTCAGTTGCCCAAGACACTGAGTTACAGTCAGGGAAAAAAGTATTTGGACAATGACAGCTTTGCTCCGTATACAGTGGACTGTAAATCTGACAATCAACATGTGAATTAGGCGCAGATTTTCAGCTTTAATTGAAGGGATTTAATACAATTATTACATTAAAGTGATTTTATTGATAGTTCAACATTTTCAGAGGCTTAATAATATTGATAAAATGGTCGTATATTCAGTTATGGCTCCAGTTTTATAAGAAAGGGTTACAAAATAAGCAGAGAGCAGAGGCTAATAATGTCTTGTGTGTTTGGCTTGTGTAAGGTCTTGTGGTGTTACGTCACATAAATCAATCAACTTTAAAAAAAAAAAAGCTTCTCATTTCCAAGTTCCGCTTCAAACAGCTGACCTATTACCAAAAAAACAGTTGTTTCATTTTCTGTGAAGGGGAGTTTAAGGTGGTTGACTAAATGATTCACCGAGGAAAATGCTTGCTGTCAGCAGGCCCATGTCTGAGGAGCTCAGCTCGAGATCACAGCGTGCCGTTGGCAGCAGAAAAGAAACACAAAGAATCTCCACAGCATCGCTGGCATTGGCCCAACCACAAACCACCAGCAGCAGCCAATGGAACAAACCAAAACCTGAGAGCAAAGTGAATAAACAAAGGGGAGAAGCAATTCATGATTGACTTGTTGCATAGCTTTGAAAATCTTAATTTTATGTCATAACCACAAACACCCAGGTTTTACACCTCTAAAGGTATAAAGTGTATACCTAAAATCTTAAATAAGCTTATTTTTCATATGCTTTTCTCCTCATATTTACGATGACTAAGTGAAAAACAAAAAACATTAGATTACCTGCTCTTTCCACTGCTTCCTCATACGTCAGTTTCTGCGGTACGTGCTCACCAGCTTCCGCTGTTCTGTCAAAAATGACTTCACCTATAAGGCAGCCAAATACACACTGTCAAATTCGGTTCTTTTAAATTCCTTCACCGACAGAGAAAGACCCCGATTCAGTGTGGTCAAAGCTCAAAAAATCATCTTTATTCTACATTTCCGGAAAAGGAGAGCTGCAGACTCTAGCAAGCATCCACAGGTCTAAAGCATCACAAGCCAAATGCGTATATATAGTTCTGCTATACATTGCACACAGTCACACATAGTTGTGATCAAAACAACTCTGCAGTGCACTCTGCCTAGTTTCACTTTCTGTCCACATCCTGTCAGCCTCTCACCTAGTTTATACTCAAAGTTGTCCCTCTCTTAATTATATTTATTCCGTAACAACACAAACATGTATAAAGTTTTACTTTCATTGTACTAGCATAAATCGAGCCATAAACTTAACTTAATAAGACAAATAGGCTTGCCTGGGCCATGTAACTGGCTGATGAGGCTTTTTGCAGTTAGACCATTTCTTTCATTAAAACATATTAATGAAGTTACGACAGAGTTGTTGTTTCCATCTGTTTTATAATTTGATACATTTCTATGGTTGCAATGAAAATGTAATTAGCAATAACTGGCAAGTAACTAACTGTTATAATAATTATCTGGCTACAAAATATCACAAAATAATGAAAAATCATTAAAAAAAAACCAACAACATCACAATTTAGTCCAAAGTGGGAATGAAAGTTTCATAGTAGGATGACATTTTTTAGAGTGATACCAAAGTATAACCAAATTTCTGTAACGTTTATTATGTGTAGATATTTATGAGTCAATACTAAGATAAGACAGTGCAGTTTAAAAATAGCTTGTTTGCTTGGATCAGCTGGTTGTGTTCTTTGTAAGGAAGTTGCAGAGTGCCCTCTAGTGGGCAAACAATGGAAAATCAAAATGCGTAACACTGTTGAAGGGTGTTTCTCCTGTCTCTTCGTTACTTTTTTATTTTCACATTAGCTGTTGCAGCTTTGATATATGGTCAAATAGCTAACATTCGCTGATACACTGACGAAGCCAAAAACAATTTTTACAGAATATTACGCAGAAAACGAGGCTCTCAACACTCTCTGCAGCACATGCAGCAAAGTCGCATTTGTGGAAAATAATTAAAGTTAAATGTAACTGGATTATGAAATGTATTGTAGTCATTTTAAATTAAAAAAAAATCCCCCATCCTTTTTTTCTGTTGTAAGAATATTAGCAGATACATCAATATGAGCATTTTTTACTTCTTAAAAATCAATACATCAACTGTTAATCATCCATTACTTATCAGGCACAGATTTGTTTACCGCTTTAAATATATGTTGAGGATTAAGAAGTAAAAGTACAGAGTAATCAGATTATCAGAAATGGAAATTCTTTTCAGAGCCATTTCAAAGTAGTAACATCCTAAAAAAATATTTTAACATTTGATCTGAAAGAGGGCTTAAAACTACTTTTTCAGGTTTTACACTGCTACAAAAATATACTGGTCCAACTGTCCAAATTTTCTCTATTACTAGCATATTTACATTTTATACCACATGAAATGTTCCTGAATTTACTCAGCAAATGAATTTATAGGAGTGTGTTAATACGCACGTGTTATCAAAGAGAAGGTATGGACTGCCATTACCTCATAAGACTTTGTTGTTACACTATCTCTTACCGTACATTACTAAATCTCCATTTGCACTATTTGCACTACTCTGCCTGGTTTACACCCAATGTCATTTACCCATTATATTGTATATTGTATAGCTTTCTTGTTATATGTAAAATTGTATTGTATTTATTTAAATTTTTACTTTTTAATTATTTTACCTGCATTTTTTAATCACTCTTATATTTAAATGTTCATTTGCTATTTTATCTAGGGATTGAGAGTAACGTAGTTTCTATTCTCTGTATGTCCTGTACATGTGGCAGAATTGACAATAAAGGTGACTTTGACTTTGACTTTATTATGTATTCTAAAGATTTTTTGTTTTGTTAATATTTTCATAATTTTACATTGGCTGCACCATGTGCCCTGGAACATATACCATACACGTGGTGGTAAGCTAGAGCTGACCTAACCAGCCATAAAGATATACATACATATATATATATATATATACATATGTATGTATATGTACATATATATATATACATATATATATATATATATATATATATATATATATATATATACATACATATGTATGTATGTATAATATAACAAATATTATTTTTTACATCTTTATAGGCCAGGTGACCAGGTGAATTGCAACCCAATATCAGTTTACAGTGTCAGTAAGGGTAAACCGAGTGGAAGCCTTAAAACATCAGAGAAATATTCTTTTGAAAGGCTGATGAAAGAGTGACAGATGGTTTCCTAAAACAAAACAAAAAAAGGAGTAGTAACTAGAGGACCCATGAGGGGGACCAATTCAGCTACACAACTTATTATAAAGACTTAAAGCATTAAAAAAAAGTCTAAATAAAAAAAATAGGTGTAAAATATTAGTAAGCTTATACAGCAATAATAACGTTTTTTAAAAAAACAACTATATTAGGTAACTGAATTTGAACAAAATAAGGAGAGATGCCACTTACTTTTGTAAAAAATAAAATAAAATGACAATAATAAATAATTCTGACACATATAATTACTTTGTGTGTGTGTGTGTGTGTGGGGGGGGGGGTTATAGGAATGACCTCTTTATGGATCTTCGTATGCAAGTAAACAAACTGTCTGCCTTTACCTTCATCCGAGTCCAGCTCCCTTGCGTCCAGGCGATGTCCCGTGAGAAGCGGCTGGCGTGCCTCCGGATCTCCGGCATGCTTATGACGGGACATCTCCAGAGAAGTCGGGTGTCTCTAATCTGGGCACTTAAGATCTGGGTAGATTAGCTAACTTCTCTCCAGATCCGTCAAATCTCCGAGCGAGGTGTCCGATCCTATGACTGCCAAGTCTACAGGCTACAGCTAACACTGAAGCTAACCTGATAAGAAGTAGGAGGAGTAGGACCAGGAAGTGAAAAGACAGCGGCGGGTTTGCACGTCCTGAGCAGTGTCTGTTCTCCACTAGTCAGCCCAGTTTAGGTGTACACCCCCGTCCGGCCGAGGTAAACCACAGTGAGAAACGGCGAAGGTAACGTTAGCTGCTAACCGAAGGAGACACGTCTGTGTGACAGAGAGCAGAGGGGAGCAGTTGACGTTACCTCCCCTTGTGTTTTCAAAGAGAGTGAAGATGGCGACCAGCTCGGAGCGCAGTCCTCCCCCATTCCCGGACTCCGAGGACCAAGATGTGCTGGACGCTGAAGAAGTCCGAGGCCGCGACAGTGATGAAGACGAGGACCTCTTCGGGAGTACGGTATGTACTGGTGGAGTCGACCTAGCTGTTAGCGGTCAGGTCTGGATAACTCGTTAACTTAATGCAGAGTTAGCTAGGAAAGCTAATTAGGCAAAAGTTTTAGGAGATGTTGGCCGTTAACGTTAAGCAGTTGCACAGGGGAAAAATAACAAACAATGTTGACATAAGATATTGTCATCTCCAAAACTCTTAGTATTTCCTAATGTTTCGAAGCATTTGTTGTAGAAACTTCTTACTACCTGCCTACGAGCTTTAGGAGTTCTGCAAACGCCCTCGCTGGTATTGATTTCACCCTGAAAGTTGCTCTTTGAAGTTCTCCCTCGCAGTGATTCAGTTAACCAAACCAGGTAACGCCGTACTTCCTGTTTTGGTGCATGGAATGTGTGACCTCTTTTCATCTTCTAAAACTTTCTCGAGCTAACTTTTAAATCTGAAGGTGTCCTCAGCATTTTTTTTTTTTGACGTGCAGACTTTTCACGCCATGCGTAGGTGAGGTGAAATCTGCAGACAGTGAGGTCTGTGTGTGGTTTCTGTGAGAGCTGACACAGTAAGGAGGTGATAGTGTTATTTCACGATGCTTATTAGTGGGTTAAGTCAGCTTCCCCATTTTATTTACGTATTTCTCCCCATAAAATAAGGATTGTACGCTGGCTCGGGCAGCCTCCTGTCATGTGAGCGTGGTGTGGTCACATGGTCAGAACCCGGATGTTTTCCTACAGTCAAAGTTCAGAGGATACATGAGAAAGTTGCTGTCTGCGATTTTTTTTCTCCCAACACTGAACTCGCTGCTGCACGGAAACCCTAAGTCAGCATTTTATGGATGTTTTAGGTGTCAGAGCTCATGCCTGAAATGATGTTTGGAAATGTATCAGCAGCCAGAGTGACTTGACTTCCTATAAAAAGAAGTTTCGGGGATGTATTACTATTTTTTAAAGCATTTTTTGTCTAAAGAGTATAATTCACATTTTTCATTTTTAATAAGGGGTGACAGATATACAGATAAAATGGAAATATTTTTGGGACCACTAAATACAGTTATTAGTCATTGTACATTAATTTTCCACTAGTACTGAAAAAATGTAATACTGGCAGTTTCCCTGTATGTCACATAATAATAATAATAATAATAATAATAAATAGTAATGTGGAGTGGTAGGTTATCAGATAAATGCTAGCATTCTTGCTTGACAGGCTTATTTCTTAAACTGTATAGGTATGCAGATAATATAGACTGTATATAAAAGATGGAAACAGCCAATACGACAACATTCATTATTTAGCAAAACTCTATTATAAAACCTTGAGCTGAGAATTTTCTTTCTTGGCAATAAGCATAGTTCATCACGTTCCTAAATTGGATTTGATGAACCAGTAGAGCTGGGCGATATATCGAGTTTTAAAAAAATATCGATATATTTTTATACGAGATATAAGATGTGACAATATCCTTTATATCGATATAGTCTATGTTACGTTATAATTATACTTGTGGAGCCGCAAGTTTGCCTCTCTTTCGTCCACTTTCGTCTTTACGCAATGTTACTCGGCCTCGCCTCTCCTTCACTGAACACAACTCCCCCTCCTCCCCCATCGCTTCACCTGCAGGAAGCGACAAGATGGACACGGCAAATCTCCGTTAGCGAGTTACTGCGCATCGCCCCGTGCATGGGGCTGGACGGCGTCAATGTGTTAGCTAGCTAACCACGCTAACGAGCTAACCACGCTAACGCCATGCAGCCCAGAGGTGCTGCACGGACTAAAATCCTTTCATTTTCTCAAAAGTTGACAGCGCGCCTTATGTGTGAATTCTGGTTGTGCTTGATGGCCGCGAACCGATTTTATGTGGAACACGGCGCTCAGCAATCTGTCAAAAAATGTTTTAGTACGACTTTGATAAGCTACGGAGCTGCACCGCTTGATGGATTGTCGGAGCATTACGGCTGAGCCTCGCGGAGTGATACGTACTGTGCTTCAACGTAATATTACCCTACTGTGTATAAGGACCATAAATGGCACCTGTTAAGAGACGTGGTTGCGAAGCGGATTTCAAACTCCAGGCTGTCAGTCACGCAGTACAAGTTGGGAACAGAGCAGCTGTGAAATCTCTTTGTTATTGTGCTCAGCGTCTTTTAGTTTACATTTTGACTGCACAATTGTGAGCTCTTTGTTATGCTCAAAAACAACATTGTTTTCTTTTATTTATGGAGCATTATTATTTAATAAATGCTCATAATTTATTTTTGAGTAAATGTTATGTACATCTGCTCTATGTTAATAAAAGTGCCTGTGTGACATCTGGGACACAGCTTTGACTAAGAACTCTCTTTTTGTTCTTACTTTATGGCTTTAAAAAAATATATCGAGATATATCTTATATCGCCATCCAGCTAAAAAATATCGAGATATGAATTTTGGGTCATATCGCCCAGCCCTATGAACCAGGTGTTCATCTGACTTTAAAATGAAAGAAACTACACAGTCATTTGCTATTGACACATCGATAGCAAATGGGCATAGCCTTTTTGACTCCATTGATGACCATTACTTACAAAAATATCCTGCATGTTTTAGTCAGTATGACCTGAAACCATCAAGCCCATTAAGTCATCAGAAAAAGTCGTCTTTAATACAGCCAAGGTCACAGAGTAACGGATCCAAGAGTTGTTTTCACCTTCTGAATCAGCATCCTTTGAAGCAAGTCATTTAAGTTCATTAAGTCATTTTGTTTACTACCCTGTAAACAAAAACCTAAACACTGCAATCGCTGTTACATTAGACTGTTACATTAGTCTAACCCTAATGTAAAGGCTTATCTGATGAAATGGTTTCTCAGGAGATTTGCTTTGTGTTCTTGGCGAAAACATATCAGTTAAATCTGTTTCTCAAGCATCATAAAATGTTCCCTGCAGCTTTTTACAGTGACAAAGTCCTTGTTTTTTTATTTTGAAAACATTGTTTCTGCTGTCAGTGACACACCCAGTAGCTGGGATGGACATTGGATGTTTAGATGTTACCCAATATCCAATTTGGCTACCTAGAGACCAGATTGTGTAATGTGAAGCTGTTGAGATCAAAGAAAAGAAAAAAAAAAGCCCCAAAGGTCTTTAAAATTTGAAACTTTGATCAACTTGTTGCACGAGTCTTGGATTACTTTCAGAATTGTCTGTTGTCTACACACACGTGACATGACAGCAATTGACATTAAGCATCCCCTTTTTGGCCTTCAGAGCACATCACCAGTGACCGAAATGGACACCACACCGACCAGTGATGTTTCAATGAAGCCTCCCAGTGACATCATGAATGATCCTTTAATCGAGCCAATGAGCAGCCAAACAGGAAACAAGCCAGCGAGTGAACCCTCAGATGATTTTTTTGACCTGACAAACAATGTTAGCGTTGTAGCTGCAGCTGCAACAAAATCCGATGATTTCGTTGACATATTGGGAAGCGAAACTGGAGCTCAGAGAGGGGAAGTAGTAAAGGCAGATGTTACTGTTGAAGCAACAATTGATAGAAGTGAAGTAACTGCTGGTGTTATAGATCCACTCAGTCAGCAGGAAGCAAAACAAACGTCCACCGCTCCAGTTATCGACCTCAGTGGTGACTCACAGCCTGTTACTAGCAAAATTGCTGACCCTTTGGTTGACCTCTTTAGCGATGCTCCACCAGCTGCTGAAGCCAAAAAACCCAGCAGCGCAAACGTTGATCTCTTTGACGACGAGGAAGGGAGTGATATTTTTGCAGAACCACTGCAGACCAAGCCTGCCAAGCAGCCGCAGAAAAGCCTCTTCGGTGAACCTGACGAGGATGTGTTTGGCGAGCCGCTGGGTGCCATCTCAAAGAAACCCGTCCCTAAAGAGCTGAAGGAGAAATCTGTCACAACCAAAGTTACTGCTGGGGGACCGCTGCAAGACAGTAAGCCAGCTGATATCTTCAGTCAGGCAGCTGCCTCCACACCCAGCGTCACCAGCACCGTCAACCCCAAGACCAATGGAGTCCACTCTGAGGAGGACGGTGATATATTTGCTGGTGGGTCCACCTTATTTTATTCTATTTTTTATTCTCATTCGGTTTATGTTACCAAAGTTTTAAGCCTAGAGTTGGTCTTTATACTAAAGTCATGATTCAAGACAGGTTCAGTGAAGTTCATATAGAGGTTTGTGCATAATCACATCTGTATAGAAGATAAAATGAGCTCTAGGCTGGAAAAATGTTGATGAACGCATCCTAAAGTTGAAACAACAGCATGGAAAGTAATGTTTGCTTCATTGTAAATAACTGTTTTGCCTGCATTGAGTTTGAAACTTTGTACTGGGCTGTGCCGGTTATGGGAGAGTGGCTCAGATTACTTATAAAAAAACCTTTGAGTAGTAGCCCTCTTAAAAGTCAAGTACAGCAATGTTTAACTAGAAGCAGCTATCGTGATTTTCTGTGCATCATGCTGTTACCACATGGCTGACACCAAAGCCAGGATGAGGACACCTCAATTAAGAACATGGGACCATCTGAATGCAAAGTTCAGTTAAATCCACAGGTTTAACATAACCCTCAGTGTATATTTGTGTCAGACACCTGAGATGGCAAACACAAGTTTCAGTCTGGTGTAAATAAGTGATTAAGAAACCAACACAGAGGTCCTGTTGAGGCATGACAGAAGCAGCTCCAGTTTGTGCTCCAGATCACCACACATGGAACAGAACTCCGAATCTCTGTAAATACTTAAAGGTAGACTTTGGTAACTGTGGTAAAAGCAGCTCCACTGTACTAGGGAAATAATGGATATCTTACTGCACGTTTCCCCTCTAGCAGAGGCCACGGTGGAGCTCTCTCTCGACAGTCCGAGGAATGAGAGAAAAAAGGAGGCGACGGCCAAGCCATCTGCTCCCGCCCCCACCTCTCTGCCAGCAGCTGCCAGCCTCGCCAAGCCACAGCCTCCTGCCCTAGAAGAGGTGAGCTCAGATTTAAACCCAGACAAAGATTTTCGAGTGTGAGCCCATGAAATAGTTTCCAAGTATTTAATAAATATACACGCCAGTTTATTTTATCCTTTATTTATTCAGCTAAATGTCTCTTTGAGATTTATATATTGAAACAAAACAGCCCATGGAAAGTCTGAGGACATACAGAGATGCACACTTATTTACAGGAAACAGTGGTGTATTCAGCTTCTGAAGCCAGTAATAAAATATAAAGCACAGTGGCAGAGAGTGTCTAACATCTTTAGGTGCTGGTCAGGTGCATTCATATAGACTCTAATCCAGTAAAGATTCAAATAAAACATTTCCTCATCTGGAGGAAGAAACTGGTTTTATTTTTAATTTTTAAAAACATTTAAAGTTTCAATTTGGTTAGAAGCTGTTCATCTGATTGTTTTAAATTACAGATTTGGATCTATAGTTAACCTTGTTAAAACCTGTTGCTTTTAACAAGATTAAATGTTAACTCTCTGCCCAAACATCAGAATGAGAAAACTGGGGCAGCACCAGGTTCTTTCCAACTGCGGTTTAACCTGTTTAACATCCCACCACAACAAAATGTGGTGGGAGAAGCTGACTGTTCAGCCATGGTTTTCATGTCATGTTTCACTTTCATGCTCAAAATTTGTTTCAGTTGGAAGAAGAGGAAGAGGAAGAGGAGGAAGACAAATTTGACATCTTTGTCTCTGTCAAAGATCCAGAAAAAATAGGTGAGGCTTTTATTGTTTTTTGTATTGCTTAATGTAGCTTGCCTGATGTTTAAATATCAGTTCACTGAGTAAACTTTGTATGTATTTATACAGTCAGGGACATTTAATGATGTATGTATTGTTTTTTTTCAGGGGATGGTATGAATGCCTACATGGCCTACAAAGTATCCACACAGGTAAAAATGTGTCATTATTCATCATTTTACTTGAAGTTGGTTAAAGTTGACCAAAGATGAAATATTGATGAGTGCCTTGTTGGAGACACACCCGTGCTCTGCTCTTAGAGGGAAAACAAAGGTTGCGACACACGTGTTTAGTGGAGTATTGGAGCAAACACGAGCCTGCTGGGTACATAAATTCCATTAATGTGTGTTTCAGACCACACTGCCCATGTTTCGCAACAAGACATTCACAGTGAGGCGACGCTTCAGCGACTTCCTCGGACTTTATGAGAAGCTCTCTGAAAAACATGGACCAAATGGATTCATTGTGCCTCCACCACCAGAGAAGAGCCTCCTGGGTAGGCTGACGCACTCATCACATCTCACGCTTTCCTTAGAATTATAATGTAAAATCTGCTCTCAATCACAAGTGGTGATGGTCGTTATCTTGTGTAGGGATGACAAAGGTGAAAGTGGGGAAGGAAGATTCATCGTCTACAGACTTTGTTGAGAGAAGAAGAGGTGCTCTGGAAAGGTAAAAGAGAAAGAATGGCATGAGGTGCCAGTTAGCGCGGCTAACACAGAGTCCCAACCCTTGTACATTTCATTTCATTTATTTATTTCACACTTGGTACAACAGATCAAACAAACCAACCACACTTTCTATCAACAAAGCACTACAACCATGTGTGAAAAGGAGCAGGAAGAAGAAAATATTCTTATTAAACCCTGCCCCCTTCCCTGTACAGGAAGCATGATGTGACAAGAATATAATTAATGCAAAAGCATCACCACCACTTCCCCGTTGATGCTCTCGTGCTATTCTGATGTGGCAATTTCCAGACTACTCGTGAAAATCAAGCGTGTCCCTGTTGTCTGATTGAACAGGTATCTGCAGCGGGTGGTAAATCACCCGTCGCTGCTCCAAGACCCCGATGTCAGAGAGTTCCTGGAGAGAGAGGAAGTAAGAGGATTTTGTTTGGTTTCAGCTCGAGTTACTGCACTGAAGAGGTGTAATGCAGTTTTGTTTCACTTCTCTGTTTTTGTAGTGGATGAATGGTGTATTTGTAGTTAGAAACATTACTTTCATCACACTAGTGTGCTTTACCTAAGCATTAGTGTAAGGGTGTGCAGACAATGGAGGAAGATGGAGTTGCAGTAAAATATTGAAAACGTTCATATCGCAGTTTTAGAATCATCACAGCTAACACAACTAATGCATCTGCAGTTGCCTCGAGCAGTGAGCACTCAGGCTCTGAGCGGCGCCGGCTTCTTAAAGATGATCAATAAAGCGACAGACGCTGTCAGCAAGATGACCATCAAGATGAACGAGTCAGACGTGGTAAGTTCAGCTGTAAACGCGCGCTCATGTTCTTCACTGCGTTTTTCAGTCTTTATACTAAAGCAGAGACTTTTGGTGGAACTTTTGGGCATAAACAAAGCTGCAGTTTCATGGTTAGATTTTTGACAGTTATGGGATTTATCTTTGGTAATGATGCTTGTAGTGCCGTAGAGCTTACAGCCCTTGCAGCTAGTGTTGGAGTCGTACTAATGGTGCGTTGTGCTGCAGTGGTTCGAGGAGAAGCTGCAGGAGGTGGAATCTGCAGACCAGCAATTCAGGAAGCTCCACGCGCTGGTCGAATCCCTGGTGGTTCACAGGAAAGGTCCGTTGTCTTTTTTCCCATCTGTAAAGTGACTCATCAGTTATCATTCGGATGTGTTTGTACAGTTTTTGGCCACTTGGGGGCAACAGAGTGAAATGTGTTCAGATGTTAAACATTGTTAATTATAACACTTTTTAATTACTATTCCTCCTCTAATAAAAGCTTTTATAAAGATTTGAATGATGCCACCTAACATAAAATGTGTGAATGCACCTTTTAGCCCATAATTGCTGCTTTCATTTCTTGTATATGTTCTCGTATTCAAGTTTGTGTGAAGAACACTTGTCTTTGCATTGAAATCTAGAGCTGTCACTGAACACGGCGAGCTTCGCCAAAAGTGCGGCCATGCTGGGCAGCGCAGAGGACAACACCGCCCTGTCCCGCGCCCTCTCCCAGCTGGCCGAGGTGGAGGACAAGATGGAGCAGCTACACCAGGAACAAGCTGCAAGCGACACCTTCACCTTTGCTGAAATGATTGCAGATTACATCCGTCTGCTGGGTGCTGTGAGGGTACGGAGAGAATTTGTTTAGCTAGTTTCTGTAGATCACAGCCGTTTAAGTTTTGTTTTGCTTTTTTAAGTGGGTTTTTCCCCCATAGGAAGTGAAATGTCCAATATTGTTCAATATTAAAAAGCACGTACATGAAGGTAAAAAGATGTGAGTTTTGTGACCTGCAGGGGTCCTTTGATCACCGGATGAAGGCGTGGCAGCGCTGGCAGGATGCTCAGTCCATGCTGCAGAAGAAGAGGGAGACTGAGGCCAAACTCCTGTGGGCCAACAAGCCCGATAAGCTGCAGCTGGCCAAGGAGGAGATCGCTGAGGTACGACATGGGCCAAAAACAACAAAGTAAAAATAGCTCGGATGTGGCTGAAACCCTCGTTTGATGGGGCCTCTTCAAGTTTAGGAACAACGTTGTAGTAACTTTAATTTTTCTGATCCTTGGTTCATTCTTAGCTTGACGTTAATCACTCCATAGCTTTTGCTGCACGATCTCTGTATGTGAAGCACTGTATTTGATTTAAGACTCCTCTGTGATTTTTATCTTTGGAAACAGTGGGAGGCCAAAGTGACGCAGTACGAGCGAGACTTTGAAAGAGTGTCTGCAACTGTTCGCAAGGAAGTCATTCGCTTTGAGGTACCAGTGTTCATTCTTATTGGTATCCGCATCAGTAACTGCTCAGACAGCTGAACGGGCTGAGAGTGATAAATCCTTCTGAAAAATCTCTCCTAACAGAGAGAAAAGACCAAGAATTGCAAAAGACAGGTTATCACGTATTTGGAGTGTCTGCTTCAATCTCAGCAACAGGTGAGTGAGTCAGCATTTTCATATTCATAAACCTGTAAGTACTGCACTGGATTTAGGTCAGTTTTTAACTGTTGAGCATCACACAGATAATCTACAGAAGTTGACAATTTCAAAAGTAAATCATACACAAGGTAATAAGTAAGGTAAGACGACAGGAACAAGGCTTTACATACTTTTTTATATAAAAATTAAATAAAGCAGATAAAGAATATTCAAGTTTCTGTGTGGACCAAAACTCCCAAATTCAAAATAAGTAAACGACTCGGTAAATCTGCAAACATTTTTATTTTGTATTTAACTTTTGCACTTTTCACTCTGGTTCCCTAAATGGTATTTTCTTTACTATTCTTTATGCATGTGCTTCATGCTTTTTCATTATTGCAGTGAGGCTCTGGTTACTATGTAAAGTAGTTTGTTAGAAAACTGAGGCTAATCCAGCTTAGACTAATAGACAAAGTCATGAAAACTTTTATCAAATAAAAGTCTGAGCAAAATATTCACAAATAACCAAATATTTACATTCACTTCAATGGTTAATGAATATTAGAAATTAATTTAACATGAATGTTAATGTAACACATCATTATCAAAATCATTTTTTAAAAGATATTCGTGATTCACTGAAATACATATTATGTAAATGTATTTGTGTGCTTACTTTGGATTTTTGGAGTTTTGATTATTTATATGAAAGAGCCCAAAGTAGCAACTTTAAATTGTTTCCAGTCATTTACTGGACCCAGCTGACTGCAGGTTTCCCAACCTTATAAACAGTACCTTTGCACAATGACTGAAACTAGAGGGGGCTGGTTTCAATCATTATGCAGTCAGCTGAGACTGAAGAAGTCACTTGGATGAGTGATGAAACATTTCTCCCACTGAAAACGCTGCGTCCAGATGAACAGAATCAACCTTTTGGGATTTCCATCCTGGATGATTGAGCATGCATCAAGTCATTTAGTAGACAGCTTTTTAGATATAATAGGCTACATTTTTTTTTTTGTGATGTTTTACTTTTCAAAATTCTCAATTAATTTGGCGTCTAAAGACTCCTGTTTTTTCTTTGTTTTTGTTGTTGGTTTTTCCTCTCTCTCCAGCTGATAAAGTACTGGGAGGCGTTCTTACCAGAAGCAAAAGCAATCGCCTAATCCTCAAACACCAGCCCTCTGGACTACAACAGGCTGCCTTTTTCTCATACACTTTACCTCTTTTGCCTTTTAACCAAGGAAAATGTGTGTATTGTAAAGGGAGATACAATCAATTCTGTTTTTGTTTTTTTAAATCACCTTTAACACATAGCTCTGTATTCTATTGTATTAATAATTGTATATTTTCATTTAACCTTCCACAAATATTTTCTTAATAGATGAAAATAGATTGCATAAACAAAGATACGGACAAATGAAAAGAGGGGAAAAAAGAAGTGTGGATGAACGATTCCATTAATTTCCACAGGAGAATCATTCGTTCTCAGGATTTCCTCCCTTGTGTTGATCAGGAGCTCGTTCACATCAGCTGTGGTTCACTGTTTACAGCCTGGCTGCTCTCTCATCACATATTTCTGGGGACCCAGATGAAGAAAGTGGCTAAATTCTCACTGTGTTTCTTATTGGTGACTGAAAGGGATTAAATAAGTTACAAATTTGATTTATGAACGATTCCAGCAGGTGGATAAATTAAGTACCATCCATGTTTTTCTTTCTTTCTTTCTAATTTGAAGTACTATGATGCTGAGGGGAAATGGGTGCAGGGTGATGCGCGGCATTAGATTAGCAATTGTGGTCAAGGGCTTTGTCGCGTGCTGAGGTTGTGGGGTTAACGATTTCAAATTTCTTTCAGTAAGTGTGCAAACTTTATGTCGGTGCCTTTATAAAAGCGAGAATGGTGTTTTGGCTTAAGACACCAGTTTAGGAGGAAGTCGTAGAGGGAGCTGTGGGCTTGTCATCTCAGCGCTGATGTTTAAGAACTGCGGTTGCGCCCCATTTACTACCAAATAAAAATGGTTTTAATGTTTTCAGTCTGCCTTGCATATGAACCTGCAGAGACATGAACTGGATAATCTAGTCCCTAAAGGTCATGTCAGACTCTGTCTAGTTGCGTCATGTTGGACACTTTAAGGCAAGCAAACACAGTTTAGAGGAAATAAATGCTGATTGTGATTAACCAACTCGAGCAAGTCTAAGCAAGCAGTTTCATGCTGTGTCAGATGACACCCAGAAGCTTTCTGGATGGTAGGATTCAACTTTGAGGTGGTGTAAATAGAGCTGTAACTCACAGCAGTCTTACTTGTGGATTAGTCCCAAGGTGTAGTCCTGTTTTCGTCTGACAGTCCAAACTAGCCCTTTGTTATTCACTTCTAGTAGCACCGGAGGGCAATAGTTCTTGGTTGCGTATGCATGTTCTCAAACACAGTGCAAAGTCCTCTCTATCCCATAATGTGTACTGTTGGCTCCCTTTGTTATGAAAAAACAGAAGGAAAAAAAGTCCAGTGATTGGACATGTGAGAGTGGTATGTCTGCTAACAAGTGCAGCACTGTGGGCACAAATTAAAGGGTGACTACTGCTGAGTCCCACATCACTACTGTTCACTCATTTATTACTTCTGATGAACATCCAGCAGTTTACTGGATATTTTCACTCTAATTTTATGAATTTTTACAAAATAATGGACACGTTCAGGGCACTTATTCTAAATTTGGCCACACAAATAAAACGGTGTACAGTTGGTGAAGCGCACTAAGGGGAGTCATTTTTGACCACAGACTGTATAGAAAAGATGGATGTAACCTTGTGAGCTTAAAAATGTGCTGTTGAAAGTGTTTTAATCTGCCATTCTTTCTACTGGCCAGCAGGGGGCACCACCTTTGGTTGTAAAAAGTAATTAGATTGCACAGAAGTGTATAAGAAAATGCACTCAATCATTTTTTTACATTGGCAAATGCTTCACAATCGGTTTATTATCTTATTTACGAAAACCTTTTGGTAAATTTTGACTCTACAGTTTGTTTGTTCTAAGTCAGATTTACCCTTCATTTGTGCCATCTGAGTAAAAGCTTGCAAAATGCAGAAGTTTTGGCTTCGCATGGACGTCCTTTTTTTTTTTTTTTTATCCAGTTTGTTTATGCAGCCTTTGTCAGTGTTTTATGGCATTCATCGCTTTTGATCAAAAAAATCCAAGATGAAGTTTTCTTTGAAGCAGTGAATGTAAACACCCGTTTGTTCACATAAAGTAGCCACACAGTTCCTTTAATTTCAAAGGACATACACCAGACAAAACCCAGAGGAGGTACCACCAGATGTTTGACGTTTTCACTTGCTGATTGGCGTAAAGACACAAAATGCTGTCCGCGATTTAACAGAAAGGAGGCACCGAGATGTCCTGCAAGAGCCGAACTGGACTACTCGGGGCTGGATGGACGACGCTGATTGGCAAACAAAAGATTAATGGCTTCAGTACGCACGCTGACGGTGGAGTGCATTCTTTCTTAGTCTCGTGTATTTTTAACAAACCTGCGTCACAGCTTTACGTGGCAGGACTGCCATCCCTTTTGATTACAGCTTTAATGTCACATTTGCACTCATGTAAAAACTGAAGGTGTGCAGCGACTGCGCTTCACTGTATCCTTCGTCGTCATTACGGCTTTCTTTTAACTTGCAGACATTTCTTTGCCGGTTAGATAAATAACTATTTTTGCTTTTATTTTTACATCATTGAATAAAAACAAGGTTGTTGGTGTGTGGTTAAAGGTGCAGAGCAATGTCAGCAATATGCACTGTGTCATAGAAACTTAATTCAAATCAATAAAAGTTGCACTGTTTACACTTGGAAATTTCATAAAGAATAACGACTCAAGTGTGTAATGTTTTTTCTCCGACGTACCGATTTACTGTGACGTCATTTTAATATGACTTTGAGAAGTAGCTGCCTCAACAGGTGTGAAATGAAATAAACAGCTAGTCCATGCAGAGATTTGGATCTAGAAAACAAACTTACACTGTTTTTATAAGAACTACACTAATTTATTCTATACTAGGTAAGGCAAGGTTAGGTCTTTTTTTTTTTTTAGCAAGTTTTAAATGAGATTTGTTTTACTGATTTCATACATGCCGTTTTTATGCCTTGGTGATCATTAATATTAATTTTACACAAATGAAAAAGTTAAGTGCCAAATAATGATGAACATCTCACTGCAGAGTAGTCAAACATGGTGAAGTTTTAATTACACTGCTCAAAAAAAAATTAAGGGAACACTTGGTCAATACATTACAACACAAAGTCAGGCAAACTTTACGATTATCAGTCACTTCTGTTAGGGAGCAAAGACCAACAGGTTCATTGGAGAGATGACAAAACACAGGTTGGAGGTCTCTTTATACCTCCTGATTGACTTTTCTCTAATTTTGCTTTTTGTTGGTGGCCTATCAGACAGTACCTGCGGCCCATTCAGGTTGCACAGGTAGTCCAGCTCCTCCAGCATGTCACATCTAAACGTTCCAATGCTAGAAAGTTTGCTCTCCCAGCACAGTCTCAAGAGTGTGGAGGAGATACCAGGAGAGTTACTCTACGAGAGCTGGACAGGGTCGTACAAGGTCCTTGATACAAGATCAGGGCCGCTATCTGATCCTTTATGCAAGGAGGAACAGGACAAGCGCTGCCAGAGCCCCAAAACAAATGACCCCCATCAGACTACTCAGGTGTCCCAACTGTCAGACTCCATGAGGATGGCTTTAGTGGGACCAGTACTCTCTGCCCAGCAATGCGTAGCTTGACTGGGATTCAACAAAAAACACCAGAAACAGGAAGTTTCTGGCACCTTATTCTCTTTGCAGATGACAGCAAGCTTCATCCTGAGCACACGTGACAGAGTCTGGAGAAGCTGTGCCTACACCATCATCCAGCATGACTGGTCTGACAGCAGGTCAGTGATTGTCAGGGAAAGTTTATCCCTGGAGAGTTGCACAGGCCTCCATGTTTCAGCCAACAATACCCTGACTGAGTGTGTGATGTAAGTGTTCCCCTAATTCTTTTCTGAAAAGCTCATTTTTACTAAGCAGCGTCTCCTTCATTATAAGGCCCAGATATGTTTTGCAGCACCTTTTTTTGAGCAAAAACTGTTTATAAATCACTGTCTTCACTGTAAAAGTCACTCTAAGGAGATTCAACACAGTTCTTTAAATTAAGCTTCGGGCTCTGGCCAGCAGTCATTTCACTTAGCTTAGCAGCAAGAGTGGAAACAGAGCAAAGAGCTTACCTGGTAATGCTGAAAGAGTGTTTTAATTAACCTTTAATGTGATGCCGAGCACTGTCAGTTGTAATACAAGCCATCTTTATGAAGGGAAAAGACCAGTAACAGCAAAAAGAAGAAATGTCACATTTTTCCACAATTAAAAGTGAGACAAGTGTACTTTCTGCAACAGGTTTGATTAGCAAAATCTTAACAGCACTGAAAACAGGGAAGTGACATCAATTCTGCAAATTTCTGAAATTCATAAAATTCAACTTGGATGGTTTTTGTTGTTGTTTGGGGGGTGAAAGAGCAGTACTACGCTCTAAAAACAAAGTATTCATGCCATCGTACCTACCACCATCTCAGCCTTTGGCCAAATTCTTCTTCTTTTTTTTTTTAAAGTTAAATGAAGGAGGATCAATTTCTTTTTGGCTCATCTCCGTGTCGAAAGAAAAGTCCTTTCAGCATGATAAAACACCAAAAACTATGTTCAGCAGTTAGTCTAGGATACAATCTCCTTACTGAGTGACAGTCACCATTTTTCTCAAGCCTGGAAGATCTTCTGAGGAGAAAGGGTGCCCTTTTAAATGCTGAAACAGCTGTGTGTAGTGATTTAGAAGCTGCGGGGGTCTTAAAACTGACGTTCCGCTAAAGTCTGGAGACGCTAATCCAGCTCTGTGAGCTTTTCTCATCCATGATGAAGACATTAAATGCCAAGGGGCTGCTGTTCTTTCAGAGCAAAGTCCGAGCAACGTATCTGAGGAGCCCTCCGTGTTGGAACAAGATAACGTCCGTGTCGCTGTCAAACAGGGCGGTGACGGAGAAGGACTTTCCTTGGCTGGTCTGCAACAGAAAACACGAAAGACACGTTTCGCTTCACTCAGCAAGGAGACCCGAACATGACTAGTAAACTGCAGAGAGGGACTAATTTGTGGACAAACACATAAAGTGAGACTAAGAATTAAAATAACATTTTTCTAATCAGGATTTTAGCACATTTGTCACTGACATGTTTCATCATTTAGTTTAGAGCTTAAAAATAACTTTAGCTTTGCAGAGGCTAAAATGCAGCAAGTGTTGCATACCTTGACGGTAAGCTCCTGCCCTGGACTCAGGCTCTCCGGCAGGGTGATGCTGAATCTTTCCTTGCCACTGAGCTCCAGTGAGTCAGCGTTCTGGCCTGACAGGAACTGGAGTGGCATGATCCCCATTCCTACCAGCTGGTTCCTGTGCAGCTTCTCAAAGCTTTCAGCAATCACCGCACGCACCCCCTGCAACCACAACAAAAGCAAGGAAGTAGAAACACAGTGGAACACAGTTTGCTGAACATGCACGGCCATTTCCACATTCCACAGTGGGTCAACCTACTGTAGTGTAAACTCTGCTAAATTACAACTATAAAAACTGCAGCTTGTTTACCAGCAGGTACGGTCCTTTGGCCACCCAGTCCCTGGAGTTTCCAGAGCCGTAATCTTTGCCTGCCAGGATGATGAGGGGAATGCCGTCTCTCTGATAGCGATCAGCTGCCTCGAAGACATCCAGCTGAGCAGACACAGGAAGAGAGAGCAGTTATCTTTAGCTGCTCTGACACAGCAGAAACAACACAGTACCGAGTCTGGCTTGAGCCTGCAGCAATCAGCAGTGCTAGACACACAGATGGAGCCACCCAAAGGTCACAGACCCGCCCGGGGTAACAGCTAGCTCATGCAGCACGAGTGAGTACATCAGCAAAACCAAAACAGCCCAATATTTGTCAAAAGTTAAAAGGAAACCATTGAGGTTGTGTTGCACTTACTGTCTGGCCTGATGGAATGTGCAAAGTCTTCGGGCCTGGCTTTCCGATGAATCGGTTTTGGAGCTTGATGCTGGCAAACGTGCCTCTGGTCATCACGGCGTCATTCCCTCTGCGAGCGCCATATGAATTAAATTCTCGCGGTGTCAGTCTGAGGAACAATTCCAAAGTCAACAATATTAGTCAATATCAGGTTAAAAGGGAGTTTTTCCTTCCTACTTTCGCCAACTGCTTGCTCAGAGGTTTGTCTTGATTGTTGGGGTTCTCTCTTTGTTACTGTAGAATCGTTTTCTTACAATAAAAAACATCTTGAGGTGACTGTTGCTGTGATTTTATGCTATAGAAATGAAATTGAAACGAGTTGAATTATCTTTCAATTTTCAAAGTGAAAAAGATCTCACCATAATGCAGGTTTACAAGACTTGCTTTTCTTGATAGATTTCATTTGATCGTCTCTGCAAACATTACTTTAAATTCGAAATGCTGGAGGTTCATAATGTATGAACTCTGCTGAAAGAAACCCTGGATTTCCCTCCATACTCCTATGGTTGATTCAATAATGGTGACGGCTCGCCAACTGAGCTGATTTTTAATTCATTTCCTCACTGATGCATTAAACTGTTATTATCACCAGACCAATAAATCAAATCTGCCTCACTATAGTTTCATTTTGCATCTCCACACAGTTAGGTGAGAAATAAACTTGTGTTTTACGTTTGTGTGTTATGGAGGATGGATAGTGCTAACACAAACAGATGCACGCTAACCTCCTCTGCTGCTCTGTGATGGCGGCAATGCCACGAGTCGTGGATGATGTCACAGGGGGACGATCAGACCATGAAGCAGATAACTTAACTACAAATCCCTTTGCACCACTTATTCCTTTGGATTTTAAATATGTGCTGAAATGTTCTCATTTAGAGCGTCAAACATTTAAACCCAAGTTTTAACCATTGCCATCATCTTTGAAAACCTGACGTTGGTTGATTACAAAGCTGTCCAACTGAAGCTGCCTTGAAAGATTTAAGTGTATGTGTCCACAAGGGCTGAAGGCTGAAACTGACCGTTTGCTCATTAGGTACTTGGCAGCAGCGCTGACCCTTGCAATGCTGCCCGCTGGTGAAATGTGGTCCGTGGTCACTTTGTCCCCAAGGAACAGTAAGGCATGTGCGTTTTCTATTGACTGAGGAGGAGGCACCTCTTTACTCTGAAAACGGAAGCATTCAAACATTTAACACTAGGGAAGTAAAAACATCTCTAAGGTCCACACACAGTCAAAGGATGTGCAGCACAGAGCGCTCACCAGCTTGCTGAAGAAAGACGGTGATCGGATATATGTGGACTTGTGATCCCAGGGGAAAAGAAGAGAGTCTGAACATTCAACATTTTTCCAAAATGTGTTCCCTTTCTGAAAGACAGAAAGAAATCACATTAAAAAAAGAAAAAGCAAAGAATGTTTTCCAGTCATCCGTGTCACGCTTTTAGCAATTCAGGATCAATCAGTTTCCACACTCTCTCTCTCAGATTGAAAACACAAGGAAATGTTCTACTTCAGATCTGTTCAAACTACTGAATAAAAGCATTTTTTTAGGTGCATTGTTTCCAAATGTGCAGACAGACAGAAGGAGCACCGTACTGCTGCTCATGCTGTGCAGCAACTGCATTAGAAGTTGAAGAAAAGTAATAAAGCTCATATCCTGACCTCCATCCTTCCCCTTAGATCCTTAAAGATGGAGGAGAATACTGTGTCCTCTTCAATCTGTTGGACCTCCTCTCTGGACGGCCAGATATCTCGCAGATACACCTCTTTCCCATCGGATGTCAAACCTACTCAAACAAACAAGAAACCAAATTTGTAAGAATTTATTTAAGAATTTTTCAAGTTGTATTGAGAAAATGAAATAATGTAAATACAAACACGAGAGGATGTCTTTTTTTTAAATATTTCTAGCAATAAAGGTTTTCTTTGGCTTATACAAAACATAGAATCACAACATGCCCCTTCAGTGTAATCTGCCAAATCCTCTGACGACCCTCAGCTCTGAGGTAAAACCCTTTAATAGAGCGCATTTCTTACCTAAAGGCTCCTTCTCAAAGTCGACTCCCACAGTGCCTGCAATAGCATAAGCCACCACCAGGGGAGGAGACGCCAAGTAATTGGCACGCACACAGTCACACAGTCGCCCTTCAAAATGCCTGTTGCCAGACAGCACGCCGCAGGCCACCAGATCACCCTAGAACAAAAGAGATCATGAAGCTCTGACTGCTCTAACAGCATCAGCAGCTCCTTTCAGCCCGATGAGGATCCTACCTGTTTGATTGCATCCACAACAGCTTCTGGCAATGGCGCCGTGTTCCCCACGCATGTGGCACAGCCATATCCAATCACCTCAAACCTGTCATGGAAATGGCAACACAGGTCTGTTTAAAGGATATGAATCATTCCGGCGTCTTTTGCGTCACCACCTTAGCACACAAACCTTGCATCGAACAGGTAGTAATTAACACAAGCTCAAAGTTTTTACTGGTTTAGATCACAATGCTGACAAAGCTCCAAACTTATTACTTCTAAACCATGCAGCTATCTGGTCATGAACATTAATGCAAGAACTTAAAATGAACATAAAGTCATAAATACATTCATGAAGGGCTTTCGGTAAAGTTGATGTATTGTTTGGCTCTTAAAACAGTAATTTTGGGCAGATTTGTTAAAGGTTGTGTTGTGACAGTAACATGCCTTTTAGAAGCTTATCCTTATGCTTTCATGGTGAACCCAATTTTATAAACACTGGATGGGTGCAAAACACCGCGGCTAGATTAAATGTTGCTATACCCTGCAGCAGTCGGCAACAGACAAGATCAGTTCATTTAGTTATTCATATTTTATTTACATAAAAACGGCGGTTAAACCACTCGTCTAAGATGTTACAGAACACGGCCCACAGCACCGCTCTCTCTCACACAAGCAACGTGAACAACAGTCAAACAAATCTACATTAGTATGTAGGTTTATTTCAGTAAACTGGTACAGAACCGCTCAAATGGAGCAATTTGCAACCACATTGATCTGAAAGGAAAGAGGCCTGCTGGTGCTAGTGCTGATAACCTTAGCCACACCCAGAAAACTACTAACTGTGCTTCACCAAAAACCTCCTTATGATTGCTTTGTTCTCTGTAGGTTCCTCTGTACTACCAGGTTCTCTGTAGTTTGCATGGACGATAACAACTGCCAAATGGTAGTGAAACTTGACAAACTGCAGCGTAGACTGGAAACGGAGAGTGCTGATTCACCCAGTGATATCCAGCAAACTTTAGCAACCACTCGCCAATCAGTTAGGGATATAAATCTTTCCCTAGTGATCAAAGATGCCAGCCAGCATTTAGGCTTGTGTGACTGAGGCTTCATGTTTACATTTCTTTGTAACTAGACAAAACAAAGTGCTTTACATAAGACATTAGACTAACTTCACACAATACATACATATACAAAAACCTTAAGTTTTTGTAGAAATACACTTTTAACCATTTAAATACACTGATTCCTATACAGTGCTTTTCTACTCTCCTGGAGGACTCAAACCACTTTATTATGTGTTTACTACTACCTGGGCAGTATTTAAGTGTTCAGTTACAGGTCATACCTCCTCAGACCTGCAAATACCTGTTTATTCCAGGTTATTGCCTTGGTGCTAAAGAGATATTTGTGTCTGTCTGTGTTCTTGCTGTGTACATACACTTACCCCAGCTTATTAAAGTAAGGCAGGACTCCACTGGCATTGAGGTAGTGCGTGACCATGCCGCTTCCGGGAGCCAGGCTGGTCCGAATATAAGGCTTGACGAGAAGCCCGGCCTCTACAGCCTTTCTGGCCAGAAGCCCTGTCAATCACAAATAACTCTACGTTATGCAGTGCTGCAGACTGTAAAATAATTTAGAGTGCCAGTGAAAACAGGCAACATGATGCTGATATGGGTGTGCAATATAGCTTAAAAATTATTTCAAGAAATTTACAATAATAATATTCATATCAATATAAAATAATGAACAACATTTTGTTGATGCTTGCAGGCAGCAGGATTTATACGTTTAAATAAACGAAGATATCTTCCACTGAGCTTGCATGAGTGATGACACACCACCTAATTCAAAGTGTGACTCTATTAAAATAAAGTGTCAGCAGCAGCGACAGTGACACAACAAAAGTTAAATGTAACCACAAAAGTAGCCATTGTTTCCCTAGAAGTTATAAAACATTAATAATGAAGTGTAAAATTACTGTTTAACCCTTTAGCTTAACATTAACTAACCTTGTAACTCATCAGGAGCTGCACAATATTCTCACGTAATAAAAGAGACTTATTTTCTGTGATGTTGCATCTTGCGTCAAACTTTCTAATCAGCTGCGTTTCCACCATCTAACCGCTTCAGTAATTTCCATCCACTGCTAGCTCTTTCTATTTGCAAAGCATGGTGCTCTCTTAGAGGGCTGAAGTAGCTCCATTTTTACTAAATATCATTAGAGACTGTCACCAGGCTCTTGTTGTCAGAACAGGTCTGGGCTTGTCTTGTTGTGTTCACAAGGAAAAGTAAACACATCATGCTGCTATGACATTGTGATGTGACACTTTGATATCCCCTAAAAAATGATACCAACAGCTCCAAGCTTTAGAGCTTTTATGTTAGAATTGAGGGGAAAATGCACTTTTTCTGGCTCTTTCTTTGAGTCAGTCCTTTACCTGCAGTCAACATAACAGATGGATTGCAGTTGTTAGTACAGCTGATGACAGCAGCGATGACCACTGAGCCATGGGACAGCTGGTACTCCTGACCACCGTGCAAGAAAGGAACACGGATCTCCTGCTTCTCCTTAGCGACGTGGAAGCCTTTAAAACCCACCTAAAGACAAACCAAAGAAAATATAATTACACTGCAAATCCTGCAGCTTAACTGAAAACCAAAATACACAAGAGTTAACTTGAAAGTTACATTGTTTAGTTTTTGCATCTTACCTTCTCATCAAGACAACTCTGAAAGTCTTCTTTCATACTGCTGACAGCCACTCTGTCCTGCGGCCTCTTCGGTCCACTCACATAGGGCACCATGGAGCTCAGGTTGAACTCAATCACCTGCACAAAGATCAGCAGTTGTAATTTCTTTCATTATGACCTCTATTTCTGACCCCTGGGGTGCTATTTGCAAACATAGCTTTTATAGGGCTTGTCAGAGTGTCATTACTACATTTTTTAACTTCATAAAAACATTCATATCAACAGAACACCACAATCTATTACTTTTAATTCAAAATCACATATCTCCACATTTGTATTCTTGGCCTCAACTTAATTTACTTTAAATGATTCACAGTTTTACTTTTCATACTTTTTCAACTACAAATATATCTTGCCCCTCAAATTACCCACTGTCTAAAACAACCAGTTTTAGTTCCTCTTCCTCTAGCCAGCCATCTTCTGATTGGCTAGCTAAAGCGTGGGTGGGGCTTCTGTGCCAACAGTCAAAATTGTGTTCCTAAATCAATCATATTAGGCCTCGGTGACACAGGCCTTGAAGTCAGTCAGTAAGCCCCCCCAAAGGCTCCATTTGTTCCCCAACTGGTTGGCGAGTGGTTCCCTGAAGTTCCCTGTGATTACTGTGGTCTCTGCTAGACTGCAGCTGTTCCCCATAGTTTTCATGTATGAAGCAGACTTCTCTGATAAACACTGGCCAACTATTTGCTGAGTAATGAAACCTGAAAAGGTGAAGTAAATGTGGAAATCGAACCCGTTTACCTTTCAAGCAAAAGTTGTGCCTTATTGGCACAACCAACGTGTCTCAAAAGGCGCAGCTTTAACTTTGGAGCCGGACATTCTCTGTTTCCAGTGTGCGGGGCACGTTTCACAGTTCCACTGATGCTCGGCCAGTGGTCGGCAAGTGTTTGCAGACAATTTGGCGTCGTTCCTTCAGACTATGGTCAACCATGGCAAACTGCTACCAAAGCAATCCCAAGGAGGTTTTCAGTGCAGCGCAACATACCTCTTTGCAACCAACTTCACCTAGCAACTTGCCGACCAGTTGGGGAATACAGTGGTGGTCTGAAACTGAGTTTTAGGCTCACAAGGATCATTTGCAAAAACTATGACCTCATTATTTCAACCTTTCGCAATGTACTGTAAAGTTATTAAGAAAATTAAATCTCTAAAAGTCTGCACTTTTCAATAGAGACTTTTAGAGATCACATCTTGGACAAATTACCTCAGAGTACTGGGGGTCTTCTGAAGGGTCATCATAGCTTCGGAAAAGTTTTACAGCCTTCATGTAAGACTCCAACAATTCAAGTTTTTCCTGGGTAAAATCTGGAATGGTGTAAAATTACATGTTGGCCTGGGAAACTAAAAAATAAAATAAAATAAACAGTAAATAATAAAAATAAACAGAAGCTGTGACTAACTCACTCGTCTTTTTAAAGTGCTTGAGTGTGACTTGGTCGACAGGGAAGAAGCTGACAGTAGCATTGTACTCTGGGCACATGTTGGCAATGGTGGTTCGGTCGGGGACTGACAGCTGGGAGACTCCAGGTCCAAAAAACTCAACGAACTTCCCAGCGATCCCAGCCTGCCGTAAGTGCTGGACAAAAAAAATTTAGAAAAAGAAAGCACAAGAAATAATTACACATAAACAAACAAGATGACTTTTATACAACAGAATCATCCTTCAGTTTTTTCGTTGATTTCTATAGTTTACAATGATAAAATTACACTTTTACAAACACCTGCCTCTTACAAAGTAAATATGCACCAAACCAGTGTCGAAACATGTTCTTGCCTTACAAAGTACTGACCAATACCAGTGTTATACTGATTAATTGTGTTTCTCACGCTGTATCTCAATGTCAGGTGGCACCTAAATATCACCCTCTTGCTTCATAAAACGAATAAAAGAATACACCATTTTTATTTAGTAAATTAGATAAAGTAAAAAATTAATTTGATATCATATTTTATTTCAGATTTTATTTCATTACTATTTATACATAATCAAATCTGATTGGCCTGTTGCCATTGAAGGTCAACCTTGCTTTGTGAGTGAGGGTCAGAGTTATAGGTGATCCAAGCATCAGATCGGTGCATCCTCATACCACAGCTCTGCTCTCTCAACACATAAAGAAACATAAGAGAAGACTGACCTTTGTGATACCGAGGACGATGTCTATGGATGTGGTCAACGGGTTAATGGAGCCCACCAGCTTACAGCCCACTACTTGAGGGAGAGTCAGAGATATTGGTTGGCCCAGCATTATGGCTTCAGACTCAATTCCCCCGACTCCTGAGAGAGAAATATGGTAAAAATTGTAGAGTTTTTATCTTAATTTTTATTTCACTTTCTGTCTGCACCAGCGAAAAAAACTCTTCTGATGTTAAAAAGCTCCGGTCAATATTTCCTATAAGGGCGCAGCGTCAATATTGTGAGTGAAAAGTGTGGATATGGATGTTCTTTTAGTGTTTTTAGTTACATTTGTAACTACATTTAGTTACAAAAATTGTTTCACATTGAATACGTCTCTGCATGTCTTTTCTCAGCAGTGCACACACATAGAACAACTTTTATTTTTTAAGTGTGTTACATTATTGTCTGAATCCTACTTTACACACATGGCACATTAATAATTTCTTTCTGTGCATATGGATCACAATCTGACAGAAAATATTTTGTCTTCTTCTTCTGCACAACTGTCAACTGAGATTTGAGAAGATTTAAAGTTTACACAGTGGAACAGTCTAGAATAAAGCAACACTCCTCTAAATCCTCCTAAACAGTCAGATCACACACAGTCTTCAGCAGTTCCTTACAGACGACGTTCAACTTTTTTTAATCTGAAACATCGCAATGTTTCTAAAACACAGTGCATGCATAAAAACACACACTTACACTTGATTATTTAGGTTAGCATGTTGCTATATCCCTTAATGCATCTGCTCATTTTTGACCTGCTAATTTGTGCTGCTTTCATTAGTATGCTGGTCATTACCTAAACGAACTGACTGCTTCTGTTTTATGTAAATCAGTGCATCATCAGCTGCAGAACTTTACCCTCCCATCGGCACATGGCTACGATTACAACATCATACCAGTTTGACCTGCTTGCAAAACCTAATCTTTATATAATTTATTATCTTTATATTATTCATTAATCATTTCTCTAAGTGAGAGTCTCCATGGGCTTTCTCAGCCAAAATATTACACGGTGAAGGATCAGGTTTAAACCATCTAAGTCAGCGGTCCCCAACCCCCGGGCCTCGGACCAGTACTGGTCCGTGAGTCGTTTGGTACCGGGCCGCAAGAGTTGAGGCTCAGGTGTGAAATGTATAGTTTTCAGGGTTTTTAATCGGTTTTCAGCGTTATTTTGTTATCGTTTTTATCGTTAACTCTGTTTTCCTGAGTCTTTTCACGTGTGTTATGAATAAATCTTCTGTTTTTCGTTACCGGTACTAGTTTTATTTTGTTGTATTTATCCGCGACACCTTAAAGGCCGGTCCGTGAAAATATTGTCGGGCATAAACCGGTCCGTGGCGCAAAAAAGGTTGGGGACCGCTGATCTAAGTGGTGCAATTAATTGTTACATTATCCCTAGAAAATGTTGTATTATTTGAGTCAAAACTTCCACAGATTTCTGACCAAGGAATTGTTTAAGTGCCTTAAATACATCCTCCAAAATATGTTTGGTTTAAGGCAATGTGCCCCACAATTTCTCCAAGAATCATTTCACAGTGCTTAATTTACCCATTATTCCAGGATTTTCTAAAATGTCATAACTACCTTCTGTTTGAATTCCCTACATGTACTGCATACTGATGCACCACTTATCCTCTGTGGTGGATATATCTGCAATACATCTGTATTCATATCAGTGTCCCATTTTGTTTTTATCTAGAGTGTAAATTTAGAAGCAGAGAAGTTTGCATTGCAAAGTTACCGTCTTGGACATAATCCGGTTTTTGTATTTGCTGCCCTTTTAGTATGTGACTTATTTGTGTCTCTTTATCGCCTCCTCTCATTTCTCAGAATAGCTATTCAAACACAGGTGTACATTACAGCCACTGAGCATTTTCTCATGTTTACAAAATGCCAACAACTGTCAAAATATTGGAAAATCTCTTACCCCAGCCAAGGATGCCCAAGCCATTAATCATGGTGGTGTGAGAGTCGGTTCCCACCACACTGTCAGGGTAGATGAAACCGTCGCTGACTTGCACCACTCTGGACAGATACTCCAAGTTCAACTGGTGGACTGCACCAACATCCGGAGGAACCACGTTCACATTCTTAAATGCTTTTGAACACCACTGTTTGGGAACAGTATCAAAAATTTTAGCATTTATTCATTTAAAAATTGTTTCGCTACATAACCCATAACTGTGACTTCTTTTTTACTCAGTTATAAAAACTACAAATCATATAAAGACTGCAGCAGCAGCAGTCATTTTTCTTGTTTTACCTTAAAGAACTGAAGCCTCTCTTTGTTTCTGATCAGTTCCATTTCCTGATTTCTCAAAGCTGTTTCAACTCTGCAGAAAAAAAAGGAATATAAGTCATCAGCAAACATGAGAAAGGGGGAATTCAACTTCTACTGACGTATGTCAACTCATGATAATCAGATGTTCTCATGCTCTTCAGGTCATTTTGCAAACAGAAACGCCACATCTGCGAGAATTTCAAAGGCTGCACAATTTCCTCAGCCAGTAAAATCATCTGATCTAATGTATTATCAACACATAAACATAACTGCACAACAGCTCAGTTACTGTATTCAACTGCTGTTTTCATTTAATCATCCTCATGGTGCATATTAGCCCCTCCCCCCAGCATCCTTTAAAACTTACTCAGAGACGGGCTGCAGGTGGAAAGGGCAGAGGAGAGGTGTATTCTCAATCTGTTGGACAGAGGCTGGAGATCCACCTGGGGAGTCGCTGCAGGCCGCTTTACTGCAGGAGCCCCGCTGGCCTCCACACTGTGCGCCCCCTCTGGATGGAGGCCTGGAGTGTACTGAGCGAGAGGGCCCCTGGCTTGGACCCTCCCCTCCACCAGGGTTGGGAGCATTTTGTATGGCACTGTGAGTAAAAATGTAAAAAGAAACATTAAATTCATGAGGCAAGGCAGCGACAATATATTTTTACCAATCTGACTCTCCATGATAATCAACAGAGAATTCACATTCACAAAAACAGTTAATATAAACACAAACATACCATTTGCTATAATCAATCTGTAATGAGTGATCTACTATGAGGTCTGTAGGGCATTTAGGATTGACCAGGCTAGGATCCACACCATGTTTGGCCACAGCGTCTCTCATGGCTGCCAGGTCCACCATTGCAGGAATACCACTGTAAAAGGACATAAATGGAAATGTATATAAACACACACACACACATATATATCATATGTGTATACTTGTTTATGGCAGAAAACAAAGAAAGATGACAAAGGATCTGATAAGCTAATTGCTGGTGGGTCACCTGCGTCACCCACATCTTATCACTCATCTATCCATTCTGCTTTCTCCAACTGAAGATAAACTGATTTCATCTCATGTTTTCCCAACACACAGACCACAGCGCTGATGCAAAGAAAGCCCTGTGAAACTCACGTAAAGTCCTGCAAGAGGACCCGAGCGGGAGAAAATGGCACCTCGGCTTTATTCTGCTCCTGCTGCCAGTGCAAGATGTTCCGGACGTCTTCTTGTTTTGTGTAAAAGCCATCACAGTTACGAATTGCTGCCTCCAGTAAGACACGGATGGATAGAGGCAGCTTGTCTGCACAGAGCAAACAAAACAGTTATTTCCCACAGCAAACAGTGGGTAATTAGGCCTAACACTTTATTAACCGCCCCTGTTAGATAACTGTTAATTGTCGAGATGTGCTCTGAGAATTTGTTGACAAACGAAAGTGCCAACACACCGATGCCTCTTAAGTGTTACTTCAAGACAATCCTTTTACCTTACACAACTATCCTGAGACACAAAAGAGTTTGCAGTGTCTTTAAAACATCATATCCTGTAAAAACATTTCAGTCAGAGGGCCTGAACTCACCATATCGGGGATCGTTTAATTTGTATGGATTGAAGAACTTGATCTGGCCATCTTTCAGTGTGTCGATTAGATGGCTGTACGGGTGCTCTGCAGCAAGAAAGGAAAAGAAATAAAAATACACTCATGAAAATAAAACTCTGATGCCTGAGAAATATACAAATAGTCAAGTAAACTTAACTACCTGCTGACTCACATGAAGTACTCCATCTGCTCTAACCCCATGTTATGAAGGCAAGAAAATTGATTTTTATCTAAACAATAGTTTCAGTTATTTTTAGTTCGTTTTTTTTTTTATTTAGAAAATGACATCTAATACTTTGATCAGGTTAGGCTTTAGAGTACTTAAGGGACCACTAAGGCTGAAGAACAGTCCCATGCAGAGCTTTGATGACCATCATCAACATGTTTGAGCTGCAAACTCATCAAAGGGGCTGCGTGAAAAATATGTTGAAAAGCCAGTTTGTTGGCTACTATTGTTTCTCGGCCCCTTAGCTTAGCTCCTGCCGGCATGGGAACCAAAAAAAGTGAAGTGTTACAAACAATGAAAATTCTCCACTGAAGCCATTGTCTGTGCTTCTTGTGCTGCTTTTTTGATCTCGTTTTTTCCTATGCTTCCCCACTTAACGGTCATCTCCACTGTTGCTTTCTTTCTTTCAAGCCCACTTTTTAACCAATAAGCATCTGTGCATTTATCATTTATATGATGAGTTATTTAAGGACAAGGACACACTCTTTCCTCTCTGGACATCAGACCTGTTTCTAGAACAAAATGACTGTGTGTGACTGTGTGCGCAGTAGTTGGAGTAATGTGTACCTACACTGCTTACTTGGGCTACCCTTTTAAAAACCTGGAACTTATTGAACTTTATTGACATATACTGTCAAAAATCATCATTAAGAGTACAGGGGAGGTCACCTTTATGAGGGAAAGAATTAAGACACCTGACTGGCTGGAGGCTTACAATTGTGTTTTTACATGTCATGTGATAGTGGTCATTTGGCGAGGGGCTGTAGCATACCAATTGCAACATTGTGCAACATACTAATACTGAATTCTCTCCAACGTGTTCATCTAACTAAATGAGTGTGGTATAAAGTACTTTGAGTGCTCGAATTGAAAAGGGCTTCAAAAGAACCAGTCCATTCACAATCAGTAGCTGTGTATTCAAACTTCACTTTAGATCAGAGGTGTCAAATTCTTTACATACAAAAAATAACATTTTTCTTTTTTGTTTAGAGTAAAGAAATGCAGCCTCAAAATGTTCCCATTTAATGAACCATGAACAACCGGCCTGATGTGTCTTTAGAGCAGTAGGTGCAATTTGAAAAACATGTCTTGGGTTTTCCACATGCTGCCAGTCTACTGTCATGAGAAATAAAACATGTGAGCACAGCTCTTTGGTTTAACCATCTACCTTTAATGTGGTATAAAAGGTCATGGCTATAAAAGTGCTTTAATCAATTTTTAACAACTTACAACACTAAGCTTCCTGGCGTCATACTTTAGAAAGTGGATCCAGTGGGTCAGACTGGAAGGCTGGTTCTCGCCCTCTAGCTATATGTTTTACACCCCTGCGTGAAGTGATATTTTACATATGTTTCTTGGTTAGTCTATGACTGAAAAGCCACAGAATGGATGCTACAAATGAACTACATGAAAATGCAGTACAGAAAAAGAGAAGCAGACGATATACATTTTGTTTCAATACTTCTTTTCTCATCTTTAAGCATAGTAAAAATGACCCCTGTAGCATGTAGTTAGCTGAACCTAAACTAAGAATAAGCCCATTTGCACTTCATGACATGACAGGTTGGGATCAAAATCTTGAGGGCTGTCCAATCAGGATTTACCTGTTAAATATTGATTGAATTTGTGAAAAAATTAAGCTGAATGAGTGGTAAACCTCTACACGGAGAGCATTCTTGGCACAGGATTGCTCAGTGGTCGCTCAACAGGACATCATGCTGTAACTTTAACGCTCAGATTTCTAACTTTGAAAGCAACATTCTTTAAAAAAAAGAAAAACAACAGTTATTCGACACAGCAGAACTACCTTAAAACGATCCACCTTTAACATAAAGACTCCCTTGTAGAATTTGATTCCTAAATTCAAAGAGTATATTTAAGGAATCCTAAAAGGAGTAAAAGGCCCCGCACTTATTTTAAAATTAAATGTAAATAAACACATATAAAACCATTCAGTGAAATCCTACAAATCTATTTATATACATCAGTGGCATACTGGGGGTTTCTTATTGGCCTTATCTGCAATATTTCCTCAAAATGCATCCAATTGCTCCTGTTGCAGCAAACAAACAAGATGTAACTTAGCTCAGTTTTATCCATGCAGATACTAAAATACTAACACAAGAACAACGGATGGCCATCTCCAACTCCAGCATAAGGAATTAAATGAAAATATGTCTAAATATGAAATCCAAATGATTGGAACATCTGTGCTATATCTATCATTTTCATCACAGTTTATTCTTCTTTTTATGCACCAGTTCAGTTCTTAACCTCTAAAATTCCCCTAACAAATGAAAGATCCCTGGGTCGAGCCCAAGAGCAGACACTAATAGCTTGGAGGGCTTGCGTCAGGAAGGGCATCCGGTGTAAAAAAAACAATAAGCCATATCAAATATGCGGACCCCAACCCCATGTGATTACTGGAGCAGGTCAAAGTAGCTTCACTTTTCAGGCCCAGCAGGTATTCTCATCTCTTACAAACTGTATGCAAAAACTGTGAGGATGGACAATATAAAGAACATATTACAGACTATTAAACTCAAACACTGGCTCATTATGAAATCCTGAGAAGTGGAGACAGATCCTTTTGGAGACTTGTATCCACCGATAAAAGCAGCGGGCTTCCTGAAAGAAATATATTACTGCTACGCTGATTACAGAATTACTGCAAAATCAGCCCAAGCTAAATCATCGTCTGGATCATTTTTTTTGTTTTTTGTTAATTAATTATTTTTTTTCCATAGGGGGTGTTTGCCGGTGTTGTGCCAAAAAGTGATTGTCTGCCAAAAACTGATTTCCGGTATTTGCCAAAAACTGATTGCTCGTATTTAAACTGCTATCAGTAACTTGTTGGGCTATAATATGTGAAACATATGTCAAATGCATCCCTCATGGATGACATAAAGTCATCTTGAGCCACAAACAACATTCGTGTAACAAGGTAGAAGCCGCAATCAGTTTTTGGCAGTGACTTTTATATAACCTTTATTTAAACAGTTAAAAAAAATCTCATTAACATTAAAAATGTCTTTTGTAAGAGTAAGTTGGCCAAGAGGACAGCAGAAATGGCAGCAAATATTACAATATTTCTGTAAAAATATTTTAAGTGGGGATAAAGGACCGGATTGGTTATAATGTAAGTACAATAGCAGAGAGTTGTAAAGATACTTGAAAAACAGATATTGTTTTAATTCTCTATATAACCCCTTTGTAAACCCTGTTCACCGAAGTCTATTTACGAACATACGTAAAGATATTACACATAAAAAATACACAGAAACATTGGAAATCAATTTTTGGCAGACAATCACTTTTTGGCACAACACCGGTCGGTGTCACTGCATTGTATGGTATTGTATTTATAAAGCCGTTTTCAAAAGATCTCAGCCAAAGAGCTCGCACTGATAATATACCGTGAAATCACACTTTGTAACGATATTATTTTGATGCTAATGTTAATTACTAACGACATAACAATAATGTCTCCGTACATTATGTCACCTTTGCATGCCTCTTGATGACAAGCAGAGCAAGACGGCTTCAATGCTAACAGGCTGCTAACGCTGACTCTTATCGTGAAGCACACACTTCCCTAACCAACTACTTATCGCTCTACCGGGTGAACATCTTAAAGCGATAAGAAAATGCAAGGTACTTGACACAAACTCTACTGTTATATAGTGCACGCTACAGCTGTTACAAAACGGAAAGAAGAGAAAGACAACACTGGTTTGCGGTATGAGCTAATTTCCCTGTTTAGTTGTACACTGAGCATCAACGAGCTAGCTAACGTTAGCTTTTATGTCTCTGACAGTGTGACGCCGCGTACACTGAATATAATCTTAAAAAGCTAACGACAGCAGTTTTCAGTACATGGACGTGTTTATAAAAGCGGCATGTGTGTCTTAGGCTAAACGGTGGATCAGATATCAGCTCTAACGGAAGGTTAAGAGAAGAAATCCCTTTACCTTTGACTGGGGAAGTGTGCGCCATGATGACTTCTGAAATCAACACGACTCGTTCTCACTACTGAGCAGGCAGCACGGGGCCGACCAATCAGATCACAGAGATCTATGACCACGCCCATCGGTCGACTACTGACAAAATTAAAATAATTTTACAGCAAAATCTTATTGTTTGTTTGTTTTAATCTCATACACTGGTCATTTTTAAAATGTTGTGCTATTTTTCTTCCATAGCATGTCTTACAGACAAGTGGGAAGCAAGCATTCAAAATATATATTTAGTTCACTGTTTTTCAGTGTTTTTCAATGAGATCCTTTTGCAAATTTGCACATAATCAATGAGGTCTCATTTGCAAACTTTAACCGTAATTTTAGAAAACTTTCAACACACGAACGACGAGCAGACAGGTTTCACACAGTCTTTTGAGCTACAATATAGTGGTTTATGAGTTATATCAACATTTATAAAACATACTGTATAGCTTATTAAGTGAGGGTTGTTAACAAGAACATCGTTTTTCACCCATGCAGTGATAACTAATGCATCTGCTTGTAGAGTAATTAAAAGAAAACATCCGTAATATATATTTGGTGAATGGTTTTTGGTGTTTACCAATTAAACTGTTGTGTAAATTATGTCATAATTAGTAATTATTATTAATTATGTCATAATTAGTTGCATCATTTGCAAATTTAAACATAACATTTTAGAAAACCTGAAACATAAACAAGTAATTACCTCAATGTTAGTTGTTTCATTGTAATATCTGCTAATTTTATTAGCTCCCAAATAGTGGTATTCAATAAAAAAAAACAAAAAAAAAAACTCAAAATGAATGTCTGTAATGAGAGCAGTTATACTGGAGCTCTTATTACATGTAAATTAAGATGATGCTGATATTTATTAGCAATGTTGGATAACACATGCACAAGCAGAACAGATATAGTGAAGATCTCTTTATTTAGAGCATACTGTACACAGAACACCTGTGTATGAACTACAGGAAAGCAAGCTTAAGAAAACTTCATGTAACACATAATGACACCATGAAATTGTTGTTGAAGAGACTAAGGTGGCTCAGAGATGTTATACTGCTGAAGCCAGTATATTTAAAGCTTATCAAGAAATGTCATGTATAAATATAACTCCAAGCTTGGCCCTTCTGAGAATGTAATCACTGTGAGCTTAACAGATATAAAGTTTGTCCCTGCATGTTATCAGTCTTCACTGAGACAACAGTAATTTGGGTGTATTTTATTTGTTATCTTCTTTATTGTATTTTATGTGATTTTCTTCCTATCCACCATCAGTCTGGAATAAACACTGCCTGACTGATTTACTTATATGTGGACTTAGACAAGAAGCTTGTTAACCATGTTCTAATCGTATTATGATCAGCAGCTAAGACAGAGATGAAGGCCATAAAGTTATTATTTAATAAATTTCAATATAGGGAGTGTGTGTGAGTAAGGTGTGGCTGTTTGTGCATGTTTTAACATGGTCCATAAAGTCTTTCCAAATTATTTTAAATGTATCAGGAGCATCGCATACTGTAAATATTCTAAAAGTTGAGATGCTGTTACCTGCCTCAGCCACTGATTCCAGCTCAGTAAGTCAGGGTCAGTATGAGCATACACTATAAATATTTTATGGCATCATTTTTTTAATCCCATGCATGTGCAGTTGTTAGATGTCAGACAAACGTTTATTTGATGACATGTTTATACACTATAGAAAAAAACAAAGAAACACCCAAAATATATATTACTGTGACTGTTTTACAGTGAGCTGCGATAGGTCGCACCCCCACCGATCTTAAACTGGATGATTGTTGAATAACGGTTGGATGAATCTTTTATAAGTAGTTTTTGTGTAAATTAGCACGTAATGATTCATATTGTTAATATTGTAATAATATTATTATATAATATTGTAATTGCAGTGTAAAAATTAAGGGTGAATTAGCTTATGATTGGCAGACTGCCTTAATATGTATCGACTGGGGAATTTTCATTATCTAATAGCTTACTGACATCCAAATAGTGGTTTCTAATAAAAACAAAAGTTTTAACATCCAAGGTAACACTCTAATTTTATTTCTATCTATATTCTGAAGAATTTTACCTCTTTTAAAAAGGCCCTGTCATTTGATTTGTTTAATATTTCAAGATTATCCCAACTGGGTCTTCCGTTGGACTGAGGTCATACTTATTAAACTTATTTTTCACACTGGACCAAATTAGACAACACAAACTGATACCAATATATTTAAATATATCAGTTGTGCTCTAAATTAGTATATGGTGGGATTTGCGACGGCTTAAAACCAAGAAAAAATGTCCCATATGTCAAACATTAATTATTCAAAATGTATTTCATAGTTAGTTTATATACATGAACTAATGATGAATTCATTTGTGCACACAGAAGCACTAATATGAGTCACTGTGACTTTAAAAAGCACAGGCCCCACGTGACAGTATAGCGCCACCGTCTCTTTCCCTGCGACCTTCAATGCGCCTCGGACTATTCAAGGATAAAGTTTTAACTGTCAGTTACAGGTGACAAATTTATTGTGCATTTATAGACTGCCACCGGTAAACACAACAAACAAACAATAAACCACGTTTATGGATTCATTTTGATTGAGTAAAAACTTCTACATTATTAAAAATTTCTCATTGGTTGTGTGTGATTTGTTGGAATTCGAACGCTTTTTTCAGGACCTAAAGGCACCATCATCGTCGTACAAGCAGGTAACTACGTAAACACACCAGCTATAGGGGTCACCTGGAAGAGCAAACAGCTCTCCGTCCCCTGATTTCTTTAGCAGAGGTTTAAGCAGATTTGTAACAACAGTTTGCGGAAGAACACAGGTCATGACCTATCACGTTTGAGGGCATTTGTTCGCAGCACTGATGGACGGAAGACATGACCCTTCTTGTAGCAGAGCAGGCCGTGCGAGTTTAAGAAAACAACTCAGGTTTGCAGCAGTGGCAACGGAAGAGGAGCTTCGTGACCGCCTGCAAGGTTAGTTGGTGTGTTTGTGGGTGATTATGTTTAATCCTTGTTTCTTTAAAAAGGACGAATTCGCACAGCATGGAATCAGTAGCGTTGTTTGCTAGCTAACAAACTGCAAGTGCACACTGCCTTTGCACGTGCTTCCGCTTTTCTCGACCAGCCTTTTTGAAGGAGTTAAAGTTCGATTAGACGTTCACACAGGGCAGTGCTGCGACTCTTGTTGTGGACGTAAGGTCGTGTTAGGTCTTAGTGTACATGGCGCAAATAGGTCTATTTAGTTTAACTACCCCCTCCCTGCTCCCCCGTCACATAACAGAAAAGCGACGTTATGTACAGGGGCGTTCCCACGTTTTTCTTTCTAAGAGGTTGCACCAGAACAAGGGTGGGCACCATTTGTTTTTCTTAGTGTCAGACTCCTTGGATACTGTAATATATGTGATTAATTTGTGTCTTGTCTGGGTTGTGTTTGTTTATTTGTTTCGATTTTGTATGTGTCTGCTGAAAATTTAAGTTTAATGTGACCTGCCCAGATGATATAAATTAGTCATTTTGCCAAACATTTTGCATGTTTAAATTTTAGATTTGTTTGCTGATGTGCAACAAGTAAAGTCGATATTAAATAAACATTAAAAAAATAACTGTCACCTCAGAGTAATTACACTGCTGCTGTAGAGAACTCTCTCTTATGTAAGCTTCAAAAGGAGTTGAGTTTATCTATGATGAGAATTTAGGTCCCATCAAAGTTTTCAATGGAAAAAGTTGCTTCATCTTTTGTTACTGAGTGAAAGAGATTACTCTTGGTCTTATCTGACAAAATGACATTATGTTACTGCAGGTTTGAGTCTTGTTGTTGTTATTTTTTTCCTTGGATGGCATCCAAATAGGTGTGATTTACAGTGTTTTTTGTTTTCCCTTTTACACGTTATCAGCTATCACCGAAAATTCTGTGGAAAAACCTCTGCTCTGAAGCAACTACACCCCACCCCCAGAGCTAGATTGTGCAATTTACACAAATTGTGTAAGACTGTGTAAATTAGAACTCATATGTAAATTGTTTTACATTTTTTTTATTTTTTTTAAATTTGTCAGAAGGTTTATTAAGCCTTCCAGTTTAAAAAGAAAAAAGAAAAAAAAAGAACTCTCTGGCAATTATTTCAATGGTTCAGGCTTTGCAGGGATTAAATGACATAGTTTTGATTTACTGACATTTATGTCCTGGTGCAGAGGGTGCGCTCACTTCTTTTGTGTAACTTGCTCACTTATAATACAAAAAAGAAACTGTAGCATGCGACAATAAGATGATAGAAGAAAACTCCCAGAGCATTAAAAGTCAGCATTTTATTTTTTAAAGGAAATCACCTGTGAACTGTGAACAACCTTTTGTGGCGGAGGGGGTACTGTGTTCACCCTGCCAGTCGGGGGGCGTGAACACCCAACTTTATGAACATAATAACTCAAGAAAAAAGGATTTTAATATTATAGCTGCACGTAGTAAACATCTTGGTGGGGTTCGAATTCTGGTGACCTCAATTTCTAGGTCAAGGTCAGAGGTCAAATTTTCTGAAAATCTCGTGAACACAAAACTCAAGAAAAATGTACATAGATGCATCTGCCAGGAGGCTGAGGGGTCGCACTGGCATCTGCCAGTATTTTTATTTTGGAACTCTTCTGATTGGTTGCCTGTTGGAGGTGAAAGGTTAAAACAGCACGTCAGTGGGATAGCTGCTTACACAGCCAGAGGCACGTGGCTAAAAGTAGAATAGGTCTCCTTTTAAAGGAAAAAGTACCTGATATTCATTTGTTTGAGCTCTTCTCAGTTGATTTTCAGTGGAAGTGTATGAAACGGTCACACTAAAAGTAACGTCCCAAAATGCAGTTGCAGCTTTTGTTACTGTTTTTTTTCACCATGAAATTGTGAGGAAATGGTTATGTTTCCTATCAGTAATCTGGGGTCTAAATTCTGAATGAACAAATACATGTGTTCTTATCTGACTGCAGGACTTGTAATGGTGAGTGGTTCTGGTTCTTGCAGGCAGGATGGTGATCAGTGCTGATCTGCAGCTTTAGTGGTGCGTCGCTGCCCAGGCCGGCACCATGCAGCAGAAAGGTGCAATCCAGATTATCGAATGGGAGGACCTGGACAAGAGGAAGTTTTACTCCCTGGGTGTCTTCATGACCTTGACCACCAGGGCCACCGTCTACCCAGCCAGCGTCATCCGCACACGCCTGCAAGTACAGAAGGGGAAGAGCCTCTACTCAGGAACCTTCGATGCCTTCTGCAAGATTCTCCGAACGGAGGGTGTGCGTGGCCTTTATCGTGGCTTCATGGTCAATACGCTAACCCTGATCGCGGGACAGGGTTACATCACCACCTACGAGTTGGTGCGCAAGTATGTGAACCAGTACTCGCCCAGCAACACAGTGAAGTCTGTGGTGGCAGGAGGGATGGCGTCCCTGGTGGCTCAGACCATCACTGTGCCCATAGACATAGTGTCACAGCATCTGATGATGCAAGGACAAGGGGAGCACCTGACACGCTTCAAGGCCAAACCCAAAGTGGGTCTTGCAACCACGAAGCACAAACTGAGTTTCGGACAGAGCCGTGACATTACGGTGCAGATATTTTCTGCCGATGGCTTCAGAGGATTTTACCGGGGCTACGTGGCATCGCTGCTCACGTACATCCCGAACAGTGCACTCTGGTGGCCTTTTTATCATTTTTATGCAGGTAGGTCACTTTTTAAGCATCATGTAAAATACTCAGTAGGGCTGCACGATTAATCGTTAGAAAATCGCGATCTCGATTCATACTTATGTGCGATCTCATTTCCAAATGACAACGATTTAAAAAAAAAAAAAAAAAAAGACGATGACGATTGTACCGCATTTTGATCCGGGACGTACTCTGCATGAAAACAAGCGCTCACTCTTCCTGCTCAACAAATGACAAGGGCGGAGCCTTATACCACGTGATACAGAAGCTGTGCCGTGTGATGCTAAAATTAGCAGGGAAAAAACAACGGAGAGCACGTCAGGGATGACGAGAAAGTGACAGGAGAAAATCCGTCCTGGTCAACCAACCAAACATCAATAACGGGAACCTTGTACAGCGCTTCCCTATACGCGTCGAACTCCCGCAGGCACAAAGAAATTACGGAGGCTATCACTTATCACCTGACCAAAGATATGGCTCCCATCAACACTGTGCAAAACGAGGGATTTAGGAAAATGATCAACACCCTAGACAAACGCTACACAGTGCCGTCCCGCAACTATTTTTCTATTGTTGCGCTACCTGCTCTATACACGCAGCGTCGAGCAACGGTGGAGACGGAATTTCAAGCAGTACAACATTTTGCGGCAACAACAAAATGTGAGACATTTGTTGTTTTTATGTTTATTTATTGTTTTTATGTTCAGTCTCAACTGTTACGAAGTTGATGTGCAGTTAATAAGTGCAATAAATATTTATACTGGAAAAGAAAATCGTGAGAGAATCGTGATCTCAATTCTAAGCCAAAAAATCGTGATTCTCATTTTATGCAAAATCGTGCAGCCCTAATACTCAGTATGCAAAATAAAAACGAAACCATACAAGAGAGTCAGAAGGATGTCTTCAGTGGGCCGGAAGCTGGTAATGAAGATCGCAGCTTCAACAGTTGGATCAGGAAAACCTGTGGATATGAATCACTTTGGCCTTACGCTGTTTACTTTGTATCTTTTGTGTTCTCAGAGCAGTTATCCCTATTAGCACCAAGTGAGTGCCCCCACCTGATTCTGCAGGCTGTTGCGGGACCGATGGCAGCAGTAACTGCCTCTACTATCACCAACCCCATGGATGTTGTTCGAGCAAGAGTCCAGGTAAACTCAGATAACCCACAGCTGTGCGTGACACTAAAGCTAAAAGCTGTTTCACAGGTCCTCTGCATCCATGAGCTTTTCAAGACATTACCTCCCAGAGCTGTATGCGAGAACACAAATATGCATTTAAGTGTGATCCAAATAAAATGGATTTCATGCTGCCAGCTCATTAGTGCATGGTAATGCCTGAGGCTATGTGGAAATGGTGCACAGTGAGTGTAAGATAAGATAAGATAACCTTTATTAGTCCCACACGTGGGAAATTTGTTTTGTCACAGCAGGAAGTGGACAGTGCAAAAGTTATGAGGCAAAAATTAGAATACAATAAGAATAAATACAGTACACAGCTGTACAGAATAGAATAAAATAAAATACTATATACAGTAGAATAAAATAAATATACAATAAGATAAAAATAGAATACAAATACAAATACTATATACAACTGAGTAAAAATACAACGATGACAGAAAGGATTATTGCACTTAGTGTTATTGCACATGTATGGATGTGTGTGCTTGATCAGTTAAAGTCTTTATTATGGAGTCTGACAGCAGTGGGGAGGAAAGACCTGCGAAATCTCTCCGTCCCACACCGTGGGTGCCGCAGTCTCCCACTGAAGGAGCTGCTCAGTGCTGTCACAGTCTGCTGCATGGGGTGGGAGATGTTGTCCATCAGGGATGACAGCTTAGCCGCCGTTCTCCTGTCACTCACCACCTCCACTGGGTCCAGAGGGCATCCTAGAACAGAGCTGGCCCTTCGGATCACCCTGTTCAGTCTCTTCCTGTCCCCAGCAGAGATGCTGCCGCCCCAGCAGACCACACCATAAAAGATAGCAGAAGCCACCACAGAGTCATAGAATTTCTTCAGGAGTGGGCCCTCCACTCCAAACGACCTGAGTCTCCGCAGCAGGTACAGCCTGCTCTGCCCTTTCCTGTAGAGGGCGTCTGAGTTATGAGTCCAGTCCAGTCTATTGTTCAGATGAACACCAAGGTACCTGTAGCTGTCCACAGCCTCAATGTCCATACCCTGGATGTTCAGTGGTTGCAGTGGAGAATGCTTGTGCCTGCGGAAGTCTACCACCAGTTCCTTGGTTTTACTGGCGTTGATCTGGAGGTAGTTCAGCTGGCACCAGTCCACAAAGTCTTGGGTCAGACCTCTGTACTCCTTGTCGTCCCCATCAGTGATGAGGCCGACTATTGCAGAGTCATCAGAGAACTTCTGCAGGAAGCACTGGGTGGAATTGTGGGAGAAGTCTGCAGTGTAGATGGTGAAGAGGAACGGAGCCAGAACCGTTCCCTGTGGGGCCCCCGTACTGCAGACGACCCTGTCCGACACACAGTGTGTGACCAAACTGAGTTTTTCTAGTAGTGAGAGAAGAAGTAGTATGATAAATATGTAACCAGAATCCTTTATTTTTCTCTACTAAATGCTACAAAGACTAGTAAACATTATGGGGTGACTGGTTGAGTGTTCAATGTGGACCAGACTAACATAAAGATTTTGTGTGACACATTTTTGTCACCTCACTAGGAGGTATCCAGGAGGCATCCTTAGGCTTACTAGTTAATGCCCAAACCACCTCGACTGGCTTCTTTTAATATGAAGGAGCAGAAGCTCTACTCTGAGACAAAATCTGTGAAATTTCTTTGCATCTTGTTTCAAAGTTTTCTCCAGAAAGTTGTTAAAGCATGTTCCTCTGTATAGTCTGGGAGTCTGTGAGCTCCTGTACTGATAAATCAGTAATGCTGACACAGTCCATACTGCAGCAGCAAGCATAAATTAGGCATTAATAATGTTTTGTTGTTGTTTTGGTGAGTTTAAACCTCACGATAAGTTTTATTTGCACTTAGCAAAGGTGATGTGTCCTGTCTGTTTAAGGTGGAGGGACGAACGTCTGTTATTGGGACATTCAAGCAGCTGCTGGTGGAGGAGGGGGCGTACGGGCTGACCAAGGGGCTGTCTGCCCGCGTCATTTCCTCCACGCCCACGTCAGTGCTCATTGTGGTCGGATACGAGACTCTGAAGAGACTGAGCCTGCGAGCTGACCTGATTGAGTCCAGACACTGGTGATAACAGACGGGAGGGACGCAGGTCTGCCTCACAGCAGCCAACAGCTCAGAGATTTCAACAGGCGCCACATGGAGCAGCGTCATTTTAAAAGCGCACGTGTCGATGTTTGTCTGTAGGTATGCCAGGGAACTACAGCTTTTCTTATCTTGTCTTTTTTTCTGTTTGCTGCTGTGGAATCTAAAGTTAAGAGTGAAACCAATATTTCTGCCAAAACTAAACTCTTTTTCAAAAAGGAAATCATGGTTACTTTTAGAAAATCCACTGAAACGTAAAAATGCTACATTCGATTGCTCCTATATGGCCTGTTTTTGTTTTTTATGATTATATATGCAGAAAAATCAGGGTTTTTACTTGTTCCTTAGCTGGAGTATGTTGGCTGAATTCATATTTTAAAACTGAGCTGCTCAACAAAACAAATATATTTCTGCAGGGGGATTTCAGTATGCCAAAGTCTGGAGACAAATGGCCTAGTTTCTCTACTAAGAAGCGTAAGAGAGCTTGTAACCAGAGCGCATTCCAGTGACAACAACAGTGTAAAGGATCTCTCCGGAGTTTAAGCCTAAATAACATGCAAATGTCATTAGATTATACACAAGAGTGGAAATTCAAGCTAGAATTCCCAAACTATAATGTGCTCAGTGTTCTGTTACAGTTATATTTATGTCTAGAGGTCCTTGTGAAACCTGGCCTATTATAATTATGTGCAGCTTACTTTTAACTCCTTTCAGTAAGCTGACATTTGGTCTGTGGAGTCAGTCATGCAGGTTTCATTGTGAATTTTATGCGTGTTTATGTTGATTGGGCCAATCAGGAAGGTGAAAAGAGTTTCTGCTTCTTTTGGTTTCTTGTAGGTTGACTCTAGGAAGCAAAAGTGAGTGTGAGGAGAGCTTTAGACCAACATTAGACCAACATGTCTAAGCATTTCACTGCATATCGTACTGTGTATGACTGTGTACGTGACAAATAAAATTTGAATTTTGAAATTTGAATTTGACATTAGAGATGGAAATCTGGTAGTTTCTTTGTGGTAATCCTGTATGCGATTTATACGGAACAAATCTGCTGCTGTTCAGTTACAGAAGGTGGTATTTTGCTGTTGGGTAAATGAGAGCAGTCAGTAAAGGCATTGGCACCACACCAGCAAACAAAAACTAAACTATGTAAATGCCTTCAGAGTTCACGGGTCATTTAATGAGTGTGAGGTAAGCTGTGATGCTCCGGTTAAAGCTGCAATGTTTTGAATTGACTTAACTACTGCCCAAAAAACTCCACATCTCAGCGACACCTGATACTGTGTACCCTTATCTTATTTTTTCTTTAAATAAACTCTTTCAGCATTTGCAAACATTGTTTTTCAGTGTAAATATGGTGTTCCTGTGAATAAGTGGACTCAACATGTCCTTCAGTATCACAAAAGCACAAAGTGGATTTTTACCTGTATGGAAGATATTTACCTTCTACCTGCCAAATATGAATAGTAAAAAAAAACAAAACAAAAAACTGAGTACCTGTGGACATTCGGTGAAAAGTAATAAAGGACTTGGATTCACCGGAGTGGCTGGTGAGGCTCAGTGTTGTTTTGTGGTTGTAGTACACAATTCCTCCCACTAGAGGGTGCTTTATAACCTCCTGTCGGCTTGCAATCCAAACGTGTTTTTTTGCCTTTTGCCAGAATGTTCTGTGACGTCAGACCTGCAGGATAAAGGATCAAGATGAATGATGAATAGTGGTCCATGAAGCATAGAGTTCATCCACCAATTTCAGTGAGCAACCAGCAGCAGAACTGGGGAGCTGACAAAAGTCTGTCACTTTGGTAGTTTAACAAAAGCAACGATTTTGACATGAAGCTGCCAAACTCACTGAGCAATGAGTAAATTTCCACACATGAATAATGGAATTGAATGAATGAAAAAAGTTTTATTTCATCATAAAGAGTAGAATTTTATCTATATATACTATTTTAAGTAAAGGATATCTAAAAGGTGGCTGTAGCTCTGGGTGAGAAAACAGAAGCTGTTTGGGAGCTAATACTCATTACTTACTGAATACAACAATTTTGTACATTTTTAGTCAAAAAGAACAATAAAAGCAGGTTATTCTTTAGGTATACCTATATCGTGATTTACAAGTCCTTACTGAACTGACCGTGCAGTGTTGCAGTTGGTTTCAAATGCCCTGAGATGATGAAAGAAGAAAATGCTCAGCTCAAGGCTTCACAACTGGATTTGACTAACAAATAAGGTGACCTCGTCTTTTATGTATAATCTATCGATGGATTGTTTAAGGTCATCAGTTGCGCTGTTAACGCCTATTTTCTGTTTCAAAATTCTGGTTTCATATATGAATAAAAATATCACATCAAATCGGACACTGCCATGAAACTGATTCATGACAGAGAGCGCTCCGTTCTGAAAGAAATGCGATGAACGCCAAAATACAAAAACAACCCTTTTATTTGACCGCACTCGGCCGGTGCAAAACAGTCCATCACATTTACAGCTTTAATCTCTCCCTCCCTTCATTATCAATTTCTATAAGTGATTTGAGTTGACAGCTGTGGAGGTCCTCTCTCAGCCTGGATGTGTCTCGTCACATGGGACAGTCGTAGATGTGGATGGCACGGTCGTCCCCAGCTGAGATGATCTTTGAGCCGGTGCTGTTGTACTTTACACTCCACACCTGTGGAGAGGAGGATTGATCAAAACGGGCAGCTCTGAGCTCCTTCACTGCATATGTATGACAACGCACACCACAACAGCCCTGTATACTGTACTATAATTTAACACTACTTCAGTATTTCTAACTGTTTTTTAGCTGAAGTGCATGTGTGTGTACGCAAGCTTTAAAAATATCTAAAATATGCTGTCTGACCCTAACTGAGCAGTGCAGAAGGCAGAAATGAATCCGAAGAGAGCAAACAGATTAAAAAGACCGATGTCTAAACAGAGAACAAAGTAAAGCTGAGCAGTTAATTGGCTGCAAACTGTCCCTGTAGATTTTCTGGTTTTGCCGTCACAAAAACAATAATGGCAGCTGCCTCTGATGTCGTCCCTGAGGACACGTGCTATTTTATTAAAGGCTTTGTTGGAAAACAGATCAAACTGCCCACAGGCATCAACCAGAGATCTAATGACAGCCAGGCTTATTTGTTTTCCACTCAGCTCAACCATCAGACAGAGGTCACGTGACGGGCCGCTGGATGACACCAGGCATATTGATTTAACTGACAGTAACAGGATTTTATTACTTTGAATTTGATTGTTAACACGTTAAAAACGCAGAGTCACCTGGTCTTGATGGTCGAAGAATGTGTTGATGCATGCTCTGGAGCCGGCGTCCCACACCTTCACACTCTTGTCAGACGAGCTGAAAAGGGGGGCAGAAATTAGAAGATCTTACAGATTTTATCTTGGCCAGCTCAGTTTGACTCAGCATTGTGGAAACTGAAAAACAGCTTTCACTGACTAAAGTTTCACACGAGGAGAGCAAAGCATGAGAAAGCAGAATGAGGAAACAGACTTTGAAATCCCTGACATACAACTGATGAGGGTGGATCTGCCATTATATTCAAACACATGCACAACAGCATCGTGTTTCAAGTCTCTTTCCTGAATAGTATCGTCACTTTATTTATCCTGTGTGAACATGAAGCAGAAAATATTGACCTGGAGGCAGAACTTCTAAATCACACGATGTCTCCAAGTAATAACAGATGTGATTTTTCCATGTGTTTTATTACAAAGTGCAGCTTTTAACTATCAGGATATAAACTAGCACTGTGCTACCATCTGAGGAGCTTCATGTTACCTTGAGACAAAATGAGTGTCATCAGGAGAGAAGGCGACACTGAGAACCCAGGACCCGTGGCCGCTTAGTGTGCCGGCCAAGTTGGCGTGTTGCCTGTGAAGTGATTCCAGCAAAGTTAATTAAGCAAACAGAATGCATTGTAATCTTTATTATACCATAACTTTGCTGTTTAATAGTAGCGCTAGCTTTAACTCCATGTCCTTCAGGATCAATGAACTCATATATCATCTACAGAGTTAAAGCTGCTGTCTGGAAGAAGCTCCCAAACCCACACGTCATATATTTTGATGTAGCCGTCGTCTGAAGCTGTCACCAGGAGCTGGGAGTCCGGGGAGAACGTGAGGGATCTGATGGGCATGGCATGACCTGCGGAGACGGTAAACACTCTGTAAGAGTTCTCACACATGTTGGTGATCTTTGTGACATACATTTAAAAACTTTGAAGCCCTTTTTATTCTTAAGACTATGCTGTCTGCATTTCCTTCACTGTTTAGCCACAATTTAAAAAAATATTTAATCATGTTTAGCTTTTAAATTTTAAACTGTGTTTACTTATTTATCATCCAGAGAGAACAGAAAATTCCTTGTGCCAGCGTTTCTATATGAGATATCCTGCTTTCCTGTGTTTTCTATCATTGTTTTAAGTGCTGACAATCAACAAAGCCAAACTGAATATTAATTTCGTTCACTGGTTGGCTTCCTGGCATTGACCTCGCTTATAATGCTGCTTTTAGTCCACAAATTTTAAATATGGCTGAGGTCGGGGCTTTGGGAAGACCAATCCAGAGGCTTAATGTTAGCCTGCCTTATCCACCCCAAAACCAGTACTGATGTGTGTTTGGGATCATTGTGCTGTTGGAACACTCAGTTGTGTCCAACTTTTGACCGTACAGATGTTAAATTGAGATGTAAATTAATAATTTGGAGGTATTCCTCCTCCTCATTTATTATTCCATCCACTTTGTGCAATGTACCAGTGCCACTGTCAGCAAAACAGCCCCAGAGCATGATGCCACCACTGCCATGCTTTGAAAGAAAGCAACTAGGACATATATAGCCTCACTGTCCCTGCTATAAATTAGGCCCATACCTGTGAGGTCTAAGTACCCCTAACCCTAATGCAGTAGGAATATGTCATTTCTGGCTTCTGAAACTTGTTTTGCAATTTCTTAGCAATAAAAGGGCCAAACAGGAAAGTAAATCAATAAATAAACACTTATTTTTCACCAGATAACCTGACTAGTGTTAGTCATCATAATCGATGATGACTCACAGAGTTCATCCAAAATGAGTAATGAAATGAAAATAATTGGTTGTTACTTTTAAAATGAATTCTGATGACTGAACCAACCTTCCAACGTGTGGAGTAGCTTTCCAGTGGCGATGTCAAAGATGTTAATGATTCCATCGATAGCTCCGCTGGCCAGATACTTGCCATCTGGGCTCTGAGAAGCAAGGACCAGTAAACTGATTACTTTATATGTAACAACTGTAGCGAAATGAGACTGGATCACATTTAACCTTTGGCCCTGGAAAGAATGAGTTAAGAGGTAAAACAAAGGGATACACTGTGGTGAATGAGCAAATCAAGATGAGTTACTGGAAGACTAAAGCGGTGACATCTCGTCCCTCAGAGACTGAGCTTGACAAAACACCACCGAGCTGACCAAAACCAGAATTTACAGCTCCTTACATAAGCTATGCTCAGGATGAATTTTCCTCGCGTGTCCAAAGAATATTCCTTCTTTCCGCTGTCTACACCAAAGATGTTGACCTTGCCAAGATGGCTTCCTGTGGCAATGTACTTGGAGTCTGGTGAGAAGGCCACAGTCCATGCATCCACTACAGAGGAGAGCAAAGAAAGATTAAAACCAAAAAAAATGCTTAAATCTGGACATCACCACAATCTTTGTTTGCCATTTCCACAAATGAACTATAACCCTGATTTTTTCACACATCATCAAAGTGAAAATACAAAAGCAGCAGATCAAACATTAGCCTGGCAAAGTGCATCTTAATGTGTGCTACACTGTTAACCCAGGAACTAAGATTATACAGAGTATTCCCAAACTGCAAATGTGGTCAAACTATTTCCTGCTCCAGAGCTACGTGTGAGAAAAGCTGCCCAAAGCTTTATCAAACCTTTGATAAAGGGAGAACTTTATCAAAGTCATGGAGGAAGAACCAATTAAGTGTTGGCGCCTGGATTACTTTTATTAAAATGATATGGGGAAAAGCTCTTTAAGAGTACTCTTGCAGTTTCTAAACCTTCACACTATCTGTACAGGACCTGAATGGATGCGTGCATCGAGGGAGCTGGAGGCAGCGATGGCCCCGTTGTGTCACAGGTTCAGGTGTTTTCACAAGTCTACTTTTAACCAAACGAGCGCTTTGTTCACTAATGTAAAGATCATTAAAGAATCCGATCAATATAACATCAATTCATAAAAATAGCAAGGAAACAAAGAGTTAGAACAGTGAAATTAATTGTCTTAAGGAGGGAATAAAGAAAAAGTCTGCAATAGAACCGCCTGCTGAGTGAAAGAGAGTGTCACTAATGTAAAGTGACATGAAGAACAGCTGGGCTGAAGATACACAACCGAGCGGACATTTCTGGGTGTAAGTGTTCCTGGAAGGTGAGTGTACAAAAAAAATTAAACAAACATGTATAGACTGCACAGCAGAGCAGGCAAGCTACCATCCTCTGCACGTTTGTTGAATACAAACTGGGCAACGGTTTGCTCTGTAGTGACCTCACTTAAGTGCCAAGTGGTAAAAAAGGCAGCAGCAAACAAAGTGTGTGAGGTCAGGTCTTACCTGGCCCAGCGTCCATCGACTTTATCTGTTTCCCGGACTCGAGGTCCCAGAGACGGATGTGTGCGTCGAGGGAGCTGGAGGCAGCGATGGCCCCATTGTGACTGATGTCTACTGACACCACCCCCAGCTGGTGGCCCTCCAGCGTCCACTGCAGCTCCAGCTTCTCATCTGACCTGCACGGACAGCACGACACTGAGATTATTTGCAGAAGTGGGAAGTAATGGAGTGAAAATACTCCATTACTGTACTTAAGTACAGTTTTCAGGTATCTGTACTTTACTTGAGTAGAGTACTTTTTTCTGACTACTTTTTACTTTTACTCCCCACATTTTTAAACAAATATCTGTACTTTCTACTCCTTACACTTTCAAAACAGGCTCATTAGCTTTACTTTAACAAATCTGAAGTTAGTAATTATTTCACGTCACTGCGGGCCTTCATAAATCAAATTTGAGACTAATTAGTGACACATGACAGGCAGTTCTGTTTGTGTCTTAATCACCAGGAGATGTTGCATAAAAAGAGATGACATGTGCCAAAGTCAGGGGTTAAGTGGGTGGTGGGGTTTTTTTGGCACAACACCAAAACTTCAGGTGTCCATAAGTGTGTGGTTGGGGTAATTCGGCATCTAGCTAGCCCTACAGAAGAGGAGCATAAAGGGACTGACTTTCTTTTAAGTGTCAGGTAATTTCAAATGCAGCGTTTCTATCAGCTCAACAAAAATCAGCAAACACACAAACTGTTTGTGTGCAGTTTCTCTCACAGTGTGTTGCAGCTCAAGGTCCAGCTGCTGTACTTCACAGGGACTGAATGAGAGCTAACTTCACTCAGAGATGGAGAAAATAAGAAAGACAAGACAGGAGAGGAAGAAGAGAGGTCAGATTTAAATGTAAGGGCTGCTCATTTAAAGCTTAAGATCTTGTGCTTTTAAATCACTTTTTGAGTCTGCACATGTGACATCATGTTTTTTCATATTGTGAAATGTGCTGCAAAACAAACTGAAGTAGACTAACTGTGCTATTTAAAGGTTGCATGAAAATCTTCTGCAGGTTAATGCAGGATAAACAGGTCTGTGTGCTGTACAGTGACGATTTAAAGTGTGTGTCTGGTGCACAGTGGCTTTGGTTTCATGGTGACCTTATGTATATCTCTGCTACAAAGGGCAGTAGAGATTAATCTGAAGTTAAACTGACGATGCTGAGACTCCTTCACTGAATTCTACCTTCATACCAACTTTAAACAGTCTAATGTAAAGACAGTAAACGGTGTTGTGTCAGTGTAGAGGATGGAAATCAGCCAGGAAAACTCTTGAAACATCTGCTGACATCTTGTTGAACTCAGCTGTGTACAGCCACAAACAGCAGTAAACCACAGAGGACTAATAGCACAGATCAGCTGATCACAGCCTGTACACTAAGAAAATCTACTGGAGTTTTCAACAGAAATTATTTTGAGTTGTGATTCTTTCTTTAGGGTTCCTCCACCTGCTAAAACCCCACTTTAACCCCTGACTGTGCTAATTTGCCTGTTTAGAGGCAAAGTCACCCTCTACAAAGCAGCAACAGAAAACAGAGCTATTTTGTTTTTAAACTTCCTTCTTTTTCTTCTATTTCAAACTGAGCACAATTAGAATTAAAAATCATGCTAAAGTTTGTATTCCCATCTTCTAATATTTTATTATTACATTAATAGAGTACAAGGCTCACTTAGCTTTGCATAAAAATATGTGGTAGAAACATCCGCCAAAGAGCAACTTTTTACTTTGTTACTTTGAAAGAAGAAAAGAAGAAATTGAATCAGTACTTCAACCTTTCCTGGAGTCTTGTGTAACACAAATATCTTAAGTACAGAATGTCTCTACTTTTTCCACCTCTGATTATTAGATCATGTCAAGTCAAATAAACTCCAGAGAAGCTCTTAAAGTGATGAGCAGAAAAAGTGAATTTAAGCAAACTGGAAACTGGCTTTTAAATGTCTTCTGATTTTTGTTTTTTTTAAAGGTTAGTACAGTGTTTTACGTGTGATCAGCAATAGTATCATCCAAATAAAATGCATACCATTTCCAGACTTTCACCATGTCATCGAGTGAGCCTGTGACGATGGTTTCTGAGCCGTCTGCTTCACTTTTACCCCACGCTGCTGTCCAGATGGCATCATCGTGTGCTGAGAGGATACAAATGCAGAAAAAATTAAATAAATGTGAACAAAGGGGTGCTTTATCACGGTGACAACACGTTACATGTGCGTGTGTCAGGGAGAGTGACTGCAATCACTCTTAGAGAGATTGTTGAAGAATTGCAAATAGCTGGGACCTGGTTTATCAATTCAGACAGACTCCCAGCATGTTGCCATCAGTCTGAATGAGTCTTTGTCAATATGCACAACTCGAGGGAGTGGTATTCTGTTCCTATATAACAGGAAGGTTGCCAAATGTGAATTTCTATCTATACAGAAAGCAACAGATGTGTAATTTTCCTTATTTATCACAGTTAATCATTGTAATATAAGAAACTGATTGCATGCAATTACCAACATGATCCCATTGAACCATTCCGCAGATATTCAATTCAATATTATTTACATAGTGCTCAATCACAACAGCAGCTTAGCATTGTAAGATGGAGACAATAATAAGATCCCAGACTGCTGCAGACTGACTGTCTTCTGGCAAAATTTATGTAAGATTTTAGTGACATTGTTGGTAGGCTTGACAATCTCATTTTCATGACACGACTATATCCTATTGGATAAAACAGACAATTTTCAGTTTAAAAAACGTGATAAAGACTGCAACACTGTCAAGAAAGAAAAAAAAAACACTCGTTCTTATATTATAACTCATAACGTAGTGGGACCCAGCATGTTTACTCACCGTGTTCTTGCTTGAACAAAATGCTGTACTGAAATCAAAACACAAATTTAGAGTTACTCTAATTGCGGAGAAAAACAACAAGAAAACATCAAAGTATGAGGCTGGTTGTATTTACTGCTTACTTGAGTGCTCATTGTTTTGGTCCTGGATATCCAGTTACACTCACTTCAACCTAAGATTAAATAAGAGTCAGTGGCAGCAACCCAAAATAACTTCTGAAATAATGGACTCTGGCAATGAATTTAACCTCCAACGCACACACTGGACGCCGGGATAGTCGAAAATTAAAGTCCTACTACTTTAACCCAACTCTGAAGACCCAGAAAAACGAACTTAGTGAGGAAAAACTGATGCTAACGCCTGTTAGCTCTGTCTACCAGCGGTTACTGTATCACTGCGGCTTAACGATGCGATGAAATGCAGCTTCCTGTCAGCTACAGCTGAGTAAACTGAGCTAAATGTGCTAATTGTGTGAACCTGCTAACTGCGGCAATATAAGCGATAATACGTACCTCAGAAATCCCTTATACAATGTTTTATTAAATTTTAGAGGCTAGGAGAGCTACATGTGAGACGCCATAATAACATTTGATGTAACTTCCGCTTTCAGCCGACTTCTTCTTCTGCATCATTTCCCCCCCTAACTTTTTTCTACCTTAAGAGCTCGCTATCGCCGCTAGCGGAGAAGAAGTTCATACAATTAAAAAACTGTGGGTATTATTTTCATATTGAATACGAATTTCAACGCAAAGCAGATTTATATTTTAAAATTTGCACAATAATAGGTCATTTGTGGTCATAGGATAACATTTTTTCAGTCAGACAGAAAAATTGATACTCTAAATCTGATTTGTGACTTTGTATCCAGTTTTTCATTTCCTGGTAAAAACTGAAATTAAAGTTAATTTAAATAGTGTTTGCAGTAAAACAAACAAAAACAAAAAAACCCTTAAGAGTGGTGAGACCTGCTTACAATAATGTGGCTTTGCATGTAAGTTGTAGAAGATGTCAGATTTGCATTGGGATCGCAAGGACGATATTAGAAATGAGCACATCAAATAGTTCAGGTTGGAGACAAAATTAGAGAGGCAAAGCTCAGATAATTTGGAAATGTGCAGACAAAGGAAAGTGGATATATTCGGCAAAGGATGTTTTTTTCTTGAATAAACTCAGACTGTACCTATAGGATGTAGCAGCTCTGATATCAAGTCCTTTTTTGAATTCTTTACTTGAGCATTTTAGCAATTGCCATATTAGTCCTGATTTATCTGTCTTTTTGCACACTAATGGGGACCATAATGGACTAAAGGAACAACATGTTTTATTCAGTAAGACTCTAATTTGGTAATGGAGCCCATTGGAAAAGCTGTTTAAGAGGTCATAGGTCACAGGAGTAGTAGGTTTGTTTCCCAGTAAACTTCTATGAACTCCTTCTGAAATCACAAGAGTCACCCCTAGTGGCTATTATAAAGGATGCAGGTTTAAAGCTCTTCTGCACTGGTTTCAGTTTTCAGACAGAGGATATTTCCATCTTTAATGTACAGTTAAGTGTGGGCTCCTATAAGGTTCATGTATGAATAAATGACAACATGGTAAAATACAAATGTAATGATATAATGTTATAACTTACTTTTCACTAATGCAGAAAAAGTAAATTAAAAATCTCTTTGCCAGTCACAGTTGCTTCATTGTTTGTTTAAAATGTTGGACATTTGTGACGATGACAACTGGAAACACAGACATAGACTTATAGGACAGTCTCTTATTGTAGGGGGGCTTCATCATACATGCAGAAGAAGGGGAAAGCAAACATCGGCAAATAGGAATCCGTGCCTCCAGTATTAAACCTGAAACACGCTGCATACAGTACAACGTGTGGACCTGGATTCTTTTCTCTCAGCCTCGACTGGAACGCACGCATGTATTTTTCTTCAGGCACTTGATGCAGCAACAATAATGATGCAGCTATTTTCAGCATAGATGAGTTTCAGGGAAGTAATAATGACGGGTAATGAACCTGTTGTTGTGGCAATGGCTGCATGCGGCGTACTGGAAGGAGGACAGCGATGTTGTCATTATGTTTGACATGACAAAACGAAGCACTGTAAGAGCAGAGCAGCATTGAATTGAATTTACTATTAACCCTGTTTGTAGATCAGATCAAGATTTTCTTAGATGAAGACAGGAGTTTCTATTTTAGTCTCGAAGAAAGAACAAACTGCTATTAATTCTTGTGGACTGAAAACTGAGAATAAAATTAGTGGCATTTACATTTAAAAAGAGATCAAGTCTGACAACAAACATCCATGAATACATCAGCAAGATGGCCCCAACCAACCGCACGCTCAGTGAATACCTCAGGCAGCAGAAACCCAAGAAAGAGGAGGAAGAGGAGGAACCATGATGGAAGGACAGGCCCCTGCACAGTATGCACCACCAGCAGATAGAGGAACTGCCTGACATCCAGAAGTCCTATTAGTGGCTAACAAAGCTGGACTGAAAGACAGTGCAGAGGCACTAATCATGGCAGCACAGAAACAAAATGGGAGACGCCTCCTAGGGTAGTCGAGAATGACTGAGCGAAGATCCTGTGGGACTTCCAGATACAGACGAACAAAATGGTGATGGCTAACCAACCAGACATAGTAGTGGTAGACAAACAGAAGAAGACAGCCATAATGATAGACGTAGCAATACCGAATGACAGCAACATCAGCAAGAAGAGAAGCTGGAGAAATACCAAGGGCTCAGAGAAGAACTCGAGAAGATGTGGAGAGTGAAGGTAACGGTGGTCCCAGTGGTAACCGGAGCACTAGATGTGGTGACACCCAAATAGGCGAGTGGTTCCAGCAGATCCCAGGAACAACATCTGAGATCTCTGTCTACAAGAGTGCAGTCCCAGGAACAGCTAAGATACTGCACAGGACCCTCAAGCTCAGGTCCTCTACCGGAAGCCTGGGAACCTGAGGGATAGACCACCTGCAGGGGCTAGAGTGGATTTTTTTGTATATGTATATATAGATTATATATCCTGGAGGGGTCGTGTAAAACTGTTTTATCAGAGTATCTGCATCTTACCAGGACACATTTAGAGACCACCAAGTCCCAAACAAGAGGGTTAGAGGGACTGTGGTGCCACAGGTTGCTGGTTTATGAATTGGACAGCTATGGCTGACGTCTTGTCTGGACTGCACTTTGTTATGAAGCGCCTTGAGGCGACTTTTGTTGTGATTTGGCGCTATATAAATAAAATTGAATTGAATTGAATTGAATTATCATTAACTTTTTTTTAAAATTCCTGCTTTCGTCCTTTGGTAAGGTTTAGGGACTAAACACTGCTTAGCAGTTTGTAGGGACATGATAAGGCTGTGCTGCGTCAGAGGACCTTTTCCAGGGTAAATAACAATAACATGCATCCACCACATGAGTGCTGGTTTGTAAATGGCACAAATACGTGACTTCCAGCAAGTCGACAGAGGTGTGCATGGGACCGCTGTATCTTTCACATTAACTTTTTACTTTTGCTCTTTGGTTAGGTTTAGACAACAAAACTAATTGGTACATGATCTCATGCTGTCCCTTTCAGACACTGAGGGGTCTATGAAAGGACCACTCGTGACTCAGCTGATCATTAACACAAATATGTAATCAGCCAATCACATGAGAGCAACTGAGTGCATTTAGGTGTGTTGGCATGGTCAAGACGACCTGCTGAAGTTCAAACTGAGCATCAGAATGGGAAGAAAGAAGATTTAGGTGACTTGAAATATGGCATGGCTGTTGGTGATATATGGACAGGTCTGAGTTTTGCAAAACCTCCAATCGACTGGTGTTTTCCCACATAAGCACCTCTAGAAAAGGATCTGGAACAGGGAAATATCCAGTGAGCAATGTGTCAGTTGCATCGGAGAAAATGCTTCGTTGATGTCAGAGGTATAAGGAGAATAGCAAGACACCTTTGAGTCTTTCTCAACAATCACTTGTTAACAGCAAAGTATTTTTACAGTCAGAATATTTTTATCCACTAGCAACAATTTATATGGGCTCACCAAAAATGCCCAGCAGACGATTGGAGAAATGTTGAGAGTGGATGTCTGCTGAATTTTTCTTGGTTCCTTGTTGAACCTGTGCCATGGAAGAATTTAACGTTTTAAAGGCAATCACAAGGTGTTACTAATGAAGTGGCGGGTCGGTATACATACATGCATGAAAATGGGACACAGTCACATCCTGACCAAAATTTTGTATATGATTGGCTGAGAGAGAGACTTGCATTTATGCGGGCAGCATTTGCCTGGGAAGCATATTACAGCCTTTTTGCCTTTCATGATCCAGCACTCTCTCCGCACCCTGACAATTTCCACTCACTCCCTCATGTTATTTAGTTTATATCATTAGCATGAGTGAGACACACAGACATCTGTTTTCATCAACTTTCACTTTTAGGAAATTTTGGGGTTGTTCTACTTCCTCATGTAAGCAGATTTCTCACAGCAACACATTTCTGACTGGAAAAGGCAAAAGTTCACAAGCTAATACATAATTAATGCAACACAATAGAATGCATAATAAATACATTGTTTGTTAAAGCCTGCGAGGGGATTACACAAGAACTATCTGAAGCAATAAGGAAAATCTTTGATCTGGGTTTGTGGTTCACGATGTGTTTTAAGCTCATTCGGTTTAACCTAATATCTCACAGGATCTGTAGAAGTGCACAAAAATCTGTAAAACCTGTGACCTGATATATTTTCTGCCTTTGGATCCAGCTTGTCAATTACTATGAAAGCAAACTTTCACACTATGGCTACTCCTAAAGCAGCTGTTGACAAGCTGCTGGTCTATAAATACTCTTTAAAAGAATGAATTTAGTCTTCCTGATCCCCAGAGAGAGCAGACGTGTCAGTCTTGTTCTCCTGTATTAATGGGACAGAGCGTCCGGGCGGTGGGTGGAGGGGGGGAGGGACCTGCACTGCCTCTCATTAAAGACAGTTGCTAAAAAGGAGCTGAAGACATCCAGCATCCAGCACACCGAGACGCACGGATGAAAAAAGCGGCAGGAGTGTGTGTGTGTATGTGTGTGTGAGTGAGCGTCTGTCTGTGTGAATAAAGAAACAGAAACAATTGGGTGTTAACAGTGTGAGCGGGAGGCTGAGCCCAGAGCAGAGGACACGGGAGCGCAGCGAAAGAGGAGGGTGAGAAAGAGTCAAAGAGAGACAGAGGAGAGATCATCAGAGCGTGGAACAGGTTCTTTCTGGAGCCCTCTCACTCAGCCTCAGCAGACATGCCTAACTTTGCTGGCACCTGGAAGATGAAGAAGAGCGAGAATTTTGATGAACTTCTCAAAGCTCTAGGTAAGCCCTCTCTATCCTTCCCTCAGTCTCCTCCACAGCCAGAGCCACATCTCTGTGCAAGGCTGACTATCCATCATGCCCATATAGGAAATGGGCTTTTCTTGTTCTTTGGGAATGGCATTCCTGACTTCCGACAACATCATATTGTTCGGAGAAGCTCCCTGGGAACAGGAGGCAGAGAACGGAGAGATGCTGCCGCAGGGAAAACCCTTGGCTTTAAGGGAGATAAGAAACAGTGGATGCTAAATTCCACCCTAAACAGACGTTGTATTGTTACATGGGGAGGAAAACGGGGGGTGCACAACATTATTCATGTTAAGCATTTAAGTAGGGCATGCATTAATGCCAGGGGAGGTCTCTGGAGCCCAGTGTTTTCTCTCGCCTCTGTTCTTTTTTCTTTGTTTTTTCACTCTTCTTAATCTTAACTGATGGTTGTGATGGTTTAGGTTCAGACCAGTTTAACTGGGTCATTCAATTGTGTTGCAGTGTTTAGTCACGCTGGCAGCGCCGAGGCAGGCAGAGCACGGCAAAGGGCCGCCTGTCTTTAGAATAATGCAGAACCCTTCAGGGAGAAGTTCCACTGTGAGAGGTTCCAGGAACTCTCCCGAACTGCTGACACCAAAGACTGGATTAAGATTCAAAATGTTAATGGACACTTCAGGTTTTAGCATAAAAAAAAATCATCCAGGTCTAATCTATGTCATTTAATATCAATATGGATGCTGGTCGTATCTACTGTATCTGGTCTCCTGACATGTTTGAAAAATGTCTTCTGGTTTGAACCTATAGCCTTAGTTGGAGATCACCGAGGCAAAGACTGAAACAATGCTGGTTTCAGTTTTTATGGATAAATAAATTAACATCACACTTCTTTCATTTCCAGCCTCTATTTATATGGAGTCATTAAGGAGTTTGGAAAGTTCACTAAAGCACCTCTCCAGCAACCCCTCCCCATTTTGCGTTTGACATTCACCAGGCAGCAGCTGATCTGGCCTTAACTCTAATGGGGAAATCAGTCACTCTGCTAGTTTAGCACCTCATCCATTCAGGAACACATTAACATCTGCCACGTCAGATCACCCGGTAGCTCTTACATAAGGACCCCATCAATGAGAATGAGAGAGGGCAGTGATGGGCAACTGACGTGGATGCCAGTGCTGCGACCTCCACTTTCCATCAACATCTTTATAATTATTTATTGGCTCAGAGGTTTCCCCTGAAGAAAGAGGGGACAATATGCAGAACGAAAAGACCTGATGTGTGCAAACCTGCATCCAAAGCATGTTGTAAATACTCAATAGAAACTTTAGTCAAGTTGTTAGCACCGTTAGAACCGTTTATAGACCTTGAGACATGCATGCAAATTAAATTCAAAGGAAATGCAGCCTTTTTAGACATGAGGGCAGCCTGCTGGTCGCACTGATCCTCATGCATATTTAATGCTAAAAAAACCCCCAAACCACTCTGTGATCTCCTTAGACCATGGGTGGGGTCAAGTAAACTGTCAAATGTGTTTTGAATCCTGACTGTTAACACAGCGGTTTGGGGATAGAATGATCTGAGCTAATTAGGGATTGGGAAATGAAACACTTGATGTTGTTTGCAAGCTTATAAACTGTCTATGGATGGAACTGTAAGTCGGCTGTTGGTAGGAGAAGGGCACTGAGACATAAAAGAGCCAGGGTTTTGGCAGGACGCAAGGCCAGATGGTCTTGCGGACTCAAACCGGGCATGCCAAACACTTGTCACACGCCTGCATGGAGCCACGTGCAGGATCACCACTTTTGCACCCGTCAAACAAAAGGAGAAAGTCAACGCTGACCTGACCTGACATCTTCAACAGTTTGTTTCCTTTCCTTGCAGACATGGCTGAATAATCCCTCACAGTGAGTTTAGTGCAGTTTAGTGAAATAGTTGTGGGCTCTGCCCGAGCCACAGAGCATTTATTGTGTTTTCACTCACAAATGCGTCGCTGTCATTCTTGGTTAATATTCAAACATGTTTGGATGCAAACACAAACCAATACAAGGAAACCTGCAGTCAGCTTGTCTCACTATATTTAAGGTCCTGAGCTGATAGAAACTGGCATGCAAGCCCAGAGAAGACTATCTGGGTGGGGCTGAGGGTATATCGATGGCTGGTTTCCTACATCTTGTTACTGTACAGCATAAACAGCATTTCCCACTTTTTCTCATAATGTGTCAAAATTTCAAAAAAAAAAATGAAACACTGTATCTTTACTAAAACAGACTAAAAAGACTTGTTTTTGGAAATCTCTATTTGACTTCTTTTCAAGTACAAGTCAAAACCCCAACATTTAAATGTCCTCCTTTGAGCAAGCACTTGGCGACAGTGGGAAGGAAAAACTCCAGCAGAACCAGGTTCAGGAAGGAGGGGGCATCTGCCATGACTGGTTGGGGGAGGGAGACAGGACAAAAGACACAATGATTAAGAGAGCTAGAGATGAATAATAACTAATAGTTAAATGCAGAGTGGTGTATAAACACAGAGTGAAAAGAGCTGAAGAAGAAACACTTGGTGCATCACGGGAAGCCCCCAGACCCCCAGAGGCCTATTGCAGCAAAACTAGGGGAGGATTCAGGTTCACCTGATCCATCTCTCACTATAAGCTTTATCAAAAAGGAAAGTTTTAAGTCTAATGTGAAAAGTAAAGAGAAAGTCTGTCTCCTGAATCCAAACTGGGAGCAGGTTCCACAGAAGAGCGGCTGAAAGCTAAAAGGCTCTTCCTCCCACTCTACTTTTGAATATCAGAGGAACCACAAGTAATCACACTGGCAGGCGTGTGGGGTGGCTCATTCCTTGGAAACGAAGACCATGCAAGACCATTTCTGACATCCATATTTCTGCCCTTGCTGGCTGCTGACCAGCTTATTTAGGAGCTGACTGATGGTCAGTCTCATGCGCCGAGTCAGACTCTGAATTGAAGATGCTGGTGTAGCTGATCTGGTTGAGCAGGTGACCCAAGTATTAAAGGCTGAGGTCCTTGCTTGTGGGATCTAGGCTCGAGTCTGATCCAAACCATTTCCTGCGTGTCCCTCACTCTCTCCCCTCTTTCCTGCCAACTGTCTGCCTTGCACTATCCAGTAAAGCCAAAAGGTCTCACAATCTGAAAACTCTTTCAAATCCTTCTCTCTTCTAAAATCTGAGCAGAGAGAATTTTTGCCATCTTGATCATGTGAGTGGAACCTTGTGAAGTCACTTAACTTGTTTTAATTTTTGCTTTTAATGGAAAACAAGCCAAAGCCAAAGAGCCCAACATTGAAATATTAATAAAACAAAAGAAATTTGGTTTTGGTGAACACCAAAAATGGGTCCCAGAGACAACAAGAGCAAACATAAGGGATAATATTGTGACTCCAAGCACATACCACTGAGTCTGGGTAGAAAAGCCACACCCAACCATTATTCAAACCTTCTGTTTGTGAAGGGCAACCAGTCAGAAGAAAGATTGCATAAGGGGAGAGGAAGTAAAAGGTTTTTTAGACAGTGGAGAGTTTGAACAACTTTAAAACATCATAAAGGATATTTTGAAACTATAAATTAGTGAAACCCAGCTACAATCGTGAGACTGACCTTTGTTTCTCCCTCTTGTTGACCTGGTTCGGGTCGTGTCCATCCAGGAGTGAACGCCATGCTGAGGAAGGTGGCCGTGGCAGCGGCCTCCAACCCTCATGTGGAGATCCGTCAGGACGGGGAGCAGTTCTACATCAAAACCTCCACCAGTGTGCGCACCACTGAAATCAACTTCCACATCGGTGAAGAGTTTGACGAGGAGACGGTGGATGGACGGAAATGCAAGGTAAATTTGGTGAGAAGTAAAAAAAAATCAAGTGGTAACCTTAAGTTAAACGTGGTCCAGAATAAAGGCTAAAACTAACTAAGTCTATTTTTTTTTGGCTTAGTTTGGTTTAGTTTAAAGGTATGTTTTAGGCCGTTCTAGCACGCTCAATTTTGTCTCAGGTTCTTGAAAATGTTAAGTTTGCATATTATTTGGCAAATTAAAAACAGAAAATAATGGGACGGTCTGGAATAGGAGCACCACTGTCAAAAGGATTTTATTTTCATTTATTGTCAAAATAAATAAAAAATCAGCAGAACTGGCTCTTTGAAAACAGTCCAGTTACTTAAAAAGAAAAATCCACAAACCAATCACTTAATGCAGAACTTATTTTCTTTCTGCTTTCTAAAACCACCTATGTCGGTGGTTTTAGAGACACAAAGGTGTCATAAATATTTATACCCTGTCACTAGCACAGCCCCTTGAGGTCCGCATGTCCTTCTGTAAAGTGGTACAAGAGGCAGGTGTAGCTCTGTAGAGAGAAAGAGATTTCAAAACAAGATGTGTGGATTTTACTGAGCAATCGAGTCATAATTTCTGGATGGAAAAAAAAGACACGGCTGTTGAGATTTTTCAATTATATTTGTGGTGCTTATGAGAACCACATTGCTTTACTCCCCTTCGCTTTCCCTTTTCCCCACCCTCATTTAAATGTTAAACTCTATCTTTTTCTGTTTTTTTCAAACACAATAATTTTTGTGCTGTTTTTCTGCGAAGCAAATAAGATGCGAAGCAGATGGTTTATGTTACAGTCACCCATGTGTTAGGAGAAGCTTGATTAATGGTGTGACTGTGGGACCACAAACCCACTGTGGGGACTCGCCTCCCATGTGCTGCAACAGAAGTCCCCTGAAGGTGGACATAGAAACTTTAAAAAAAATCAGAATTAGTTTAAGTGTAAGGGTTAGGATGTCGTGGGTATTGCCTCTGAACTGCTGACAAAGTGCCTTAGAGTTCATTAAAGTTGGCTTAAGCATTTTATACAGATCATTGCAGCTGTTTGAAAAAAGAAAAAAATCATGCACTAATGTGAGGTTTAAATCAGCAGGCATCCTTCAACACATTAATTTCATGAAAAGATGTGACATATAAGCACAATGTTGTAATCTTTGGTACGTCTCAAATAGTTGTCTTTGGTCTTCTTTTCCAGCAGATATTACACGCAATCGGCTTCATGCTTTAAACTGTCTGCATTGTTTGTACTGCTGGTAATTCTTTCTGTCTTCAAGAGCTTCAAAGCTGTTTCAAAGGCCCGAATGAGAAATTAATACCTCCTCACAGTCTCATCTATTGGTATCATGCTCACGTCAGAGCAGAGAGATTAAGGGCACTGGTGAGAGTTTCTCTCTGAACCTCTGCAGTCCCCGAGGGAGGACTCTTTCATCCTCAAAAGCAGCTAAAGTTTTGACACAGACATATAAATGTATATATATATATATATATATATATATATATATATATATATATATATATATATATATATATATGTGTGTGTGTGTGTGTGTGTGTGTGTGTGTGTGTGTGTGTGTGTGTGTCCCAGGGGGAGCAGAGTGGACTAAGGATGTAATAAAATTGTTCATTTAATAACAAATCCCAGTAAAGCAACAGTCACTCAATGTGTAATTCATAATTACAACAATCTGCATATCTGAGGGGAGGAAATGTAGACATCCTGAACTAACAGCTGTACTCTGTTGCTTGTGATGATAGTGAGCTCGTCTCTTAGAGACATCTCTCGATACGATCTGAACAACAAGGCATTTACATCATCCGTAAAGTGAATATGCAGGCTGCACAATTAAATAAAGAGGAAGCGGGGATCGATTAAGCCTGATAAGGCCCATGTGAAAACTGACCTTCTTAGAGCTGAGCGCCACCTGTGTCTGCATATCAACGAATAAAATGATCTCATATGATCAGTTGCACTCCTCTAAAGTTGACCTAATAGAAAATTAATCACTTTACTTTTGTCACTTACATCATCTGCATTCAGTCATTTCCTGATATTACAGAGATAATATTTATGTACTGTAAATGGAGACGTGGACGTTTTTCTACTTTATATTTGTTACTGTAATATCATTAGTTACTTTGTTTATGTAGTTTATACATGGTGTCATATTGTTTATTGCTATAAATGTCAAATCTGTGTGAAGGAAGGAAGAAAAATGAACTTTTGGTGAAGCATATCTGCCCTTTGGTTTCACCTGCACAAGTGCCAAGGTAGGTCTCCCCTGCAGAATTGGTTTTCCCTGTGTCGGGATCAAGCACTGGGCTGTTCAAATCACGGACAAACAGTGTCCCACAGTTGTTTATGTTTTTAAACCCATTTTGCACACAGAGGCATTTTTTGAAAAATGTATTGATAGCAATGTTGAATATTATAGCACATGAAAAAAACAAACAACCATGCGTAAAATAATCACACCATGAAGCCTCTGCCTTTCTAAATGGAGGGACTGTAACTGCGTGTGTATATGTAAGCTTGTAAAACCTGAAGATAGTCAGATTAACAGTATTTTGTCTCTATCTGTCATTCTGCAATTCATCTCATGTAAACAATAACGTGGTGCACAGCGTGATGGGAAAAAAGGCACATACCTTTGACGTTGCGTGACCAACTCTGTATTCCTTGTCCACATAATGCAAAAAAGGTGTTTTAAAAAAATCTCCGTTTTCGGTGATTCGAAACGCCGTTTGTGGACGAAACAGCTGCGTTTTCAAAAATACCAGTGTAGATGTGGACACAGTGTAAAATAGTTAGTAGGGGAGACCGGGGATAGTTGTAACGTGGGTCAGTTGTAACACTTCCAATTTCTCCAATCAGGGCTAAGTTTCAAATGATGTGACTCATCCTGTGCATGCCCAATTCAGTTCTGCTATCACATGTGAAAAATCAGCACATTTTGTCAAACACAGACAATTTAACATGAAAAAAAGTGATTTGTATGCCAAAAAGTAAGTTTTTCTACTTTATTTCAATTTGTAATAGCATTATCTGCTTTGCAGTTAAACTCATCAAACTTAAATTATGTTATTTGTATGTCTATGGGGATATATTCTGTGTAGGTCTTTAGTGCTAATGTTTTAGCCGTTGGCTGTAATGTTAGCTAGTTCATGGCTATAGGAGTCTGGGTCAGTTGTAACAATAATGCAGATGTTACAACTTACCACACTATTACTTTAACTTATATTAAACAAGTTGGGGCAACGACATCAGCAGAGAGAGGTTCACTGGTCGCATTTCTATATGCGGTTAATGCCATTGGCAACACAATTCCTCCACTGTTTGTGTTCCCACACATACATTATGCAGACCACTGTGTCAGAGATGGACCAGTAGGAAGTACTGGTAGTGGAAATAAATCAGGATGGGGGCAAGAAACAGATTTCCTCATCTTTCTGAAGCACTTTGCAAACCACACCAAGGTAAGCCATGATAAAAAGTAATGGAATTGCGATGCTGGTGAACAACTACATTTTTTCAGCTTCATTGTTATGTTCAAAATTGGTGCAAGAGTTGTAGGTTATAATGCCCACTGAGCCAATGAGGCCAAACTCAAGGAAGACCAACCAAAATGAATGAAATATTCAGTTGCAGAAATTTCCATAATTTGTCTTTTTGGGGGGTTGGAATATGTTCAAAAGCTAGATTTCTGCATTCTGTCACACACACACACAGCTACATTAATGGCTCTAAGTGCATTCATGTGTTGAATAAACAAAGATTACACGTTAATGTTTTGTTAGTACCCTTATTTCATTGTGTTACATTTTACCCCAGGATATGTTACAACTAACCCAGACTATGGGGTTAATTGTAACATTTCACTCTTCGTGTTTGAGACCATACCATGCAATGGGTAATTGTGCTGCAGAGAAAATAGCTGCACTATTTAATAGCAGAGACATGTAAATACTTTGCATTACATTTTGAATCCACTACCTTAAACGAGCTCCAATTTACAGACAGAAATGTCAAAAATGTTACAACTATCCCCGGTCTCCCGTAGTTTATTTTATTACTACCTGTAATTTATTGCAGATTACTTGTATTTGTTTAAGTGTTAACTAAATGTTTGAGGTGTGAAATAAACCGCAATGGAGCAAAATATGGGTGTGTGTAGTCGGAGGATGTGTTTGTGCGTGTGCGTGCGCGCGCGCGAGAAGGGGGCGGGGCGAGAACATTTTTCTTGTAAAACAAAGGGGGCCTAGCAAAAAAAGTTTGGGAGCCACTGATTTAAACATCTGTCTTTCTGGGCCTATAATTGATATAAAAATTATTGTATGTAAGAGGGAAAAACATATTAATTTGGGTTGTGGTACTTAGAGGAGACATACAACTGAGCATAAAAGTTAACATGACTAAATTGAGGATTTTATTTCCACACGTGCAGATTTGCAACGAGCATTTTAAAAGCAAGATAGTCACTTTTACATTTGCCTGTGTTCAACAAGAACTTGGAGCTGCACAGCATAAATCCTGCAGCTGGGAGGGATTCTGTATCTAGCAGTAAGCTGTCACCCTGCTATAAGTGCCAGGAGAAAAGTAGCTTGGAATAAGTGAGAGCTGTGCTGCAGTATATTCACCTATGTGACTATAGAAAGTGCAGTGCAGAGAGTTACATAACAGATGTGCGAATGAGAATCTTGTCGACCTTCTCAAACCTATATGAATTTGGAGATCAGTCATATTTTTAAAATACTTTGATAAGATATTGTCAAATATTTGTCAAATATTTGAACTTTTAGCTCCTCCATTTAAGACAACTTTCCTCTGATTGGCTGCCCCTCTTAGAAGATTTAAACAACAGGTGGGTGGGGCATCTGCACCTGACATCCCTATATTGGGAATACTGCCACTAGTTAACATCATACAGAGATTAGTCTTACCCACTGGCTCACTGGGTTTACTTGTACAGTACACACATGAACCTACATGAACTCCATATATAAAACTCTGTTAATGGTAATATTAGCAACCATCATTAAAACATAAAGAGGTTCCCTTTTAATGTTAATCTACTTCATTGCAAGTCTCATAAATGATCAAAAAACACGCTATACCTTTATCATCTATTCGTGAGGGACTGAAGTCGTTTAGAGACCTTTTTTCTTTTTATTAGAATTGGCCGTCGACATTCAGTAGCAAGTTTTCAAGCTGCTTTTCTTTATCCTGTATTACGTAATTTCCCCGCCAGCTTGCTCTTCCAAAAAGCTAGACAGTTGTCTGGTTCCATTTTCAAATCTGTAATGGAAAAGTTAACATCCCGAAACATTCCTGGGCAACAGGACGAGTGAAATTCCTGCTTGTGGAGAAGAAATTCTGCACACGGAAAGGAAACTGTGTAATTGCATGCATGTGCTAGTCAATATAATTCAGCCCAAAGCCTGAGAAATTGGAGATACAGTGTGTATTTATCCCAAACCACAGCATCCCTGTGGGTATTTGGACTGAACTCATTAACAGTTTGAGCCTTGTATCTCTCTCTCTCTGTAGCACTGCAGATAATACCTGAATGCTTTAGCTGCACTCACCGGATAACATGTGACACACAGACTTGTTGTCTTTACCTTTTGTTTTATGGTTTGATCTACATGTTGCAGCCAGGGGGAGCAGACATGACCCATTTTATATGACAGCGTTGGCTCCCTCTGTCTGAGCCCTGGGGCTGGGCTACACAGCTCTCAGCATCTCTGCTAGGAAGGCGACAAGTCAAGTTACCGTCACACATTTCTCACCTCTGGTTGCTTGAGCTAGCGCATCAGCGTCACTGCATTTAGGGGCGAAAGGCTTTATGAAAGACAAAAGGTACAGGCAGAGGTGTGCCTGACCCTGGATTTAAATGTAAAATTGTCTTTAAATTAAAGTGGCTGTCGGGCCACTTTAAATAGGGGTTTATATTTATTGTGTTTGGCTTAATCAAATTTGTGTTATAGCATGCACAGTAGGGGAAATAATTATTCAATCCACTTCTGAATTTGTTTGTTCACTCACGAAGAAATGAACTGTACATATTTTTTATGGCAGCTTCATTTTACTGGAGACAGAATAACAACAAAAAAAAGACGGAGGATAAGAACCTCCTTCCCTCAGCCCGAACACTGAAAATGGGTCATGGATGGGTCTTCCAGCAAGACAAAGACCCAAAACAGCCATTCCAACAAAGGAGCGGCTAAAGAAGAACACATTAAGGTCATGGAGTGGCCTAGCTAGTCTCCAGACTTCAGTCCTTCAAGTTGTTGAGCAGCAGCCAAGAAACCTAAAGGAGTCCACCCTGAGATGTCTGCAAACTGACCAACTTCAAGAAATGTCTTACCACCAACAAGGGCTTGTCCAAAAATTAGATAATGTTCACGTCTTTGCAAGACTTACAAATTCAGCACGGGACCAAATATTTTAAATTATAATATAAATAATAATAACAAAAAAAGTCTTCTAGCTAGTTTTGATGTGCAGCAAATTCTTCTCGTTCTGCATTCTGACTGATCCCATGTTTCTCTCCTGAGACCACAGAGTGCCTGAAACAAGTGAAAAAAGAGGAGATGGTTGCAAACCAGCAGGACATTTTCACAGAAAAGAAAATGACAACAACCTCAGTGTTGGACTGAGTTCAGCCACTAATTAGGGGTTATGCAAACAGTGCTGAACAAATCCCAGACACTCACGGGAGGCTGAAACTGAAAACACTGTATAGCATTGATGGTTCAACATTACAAGGAGAATTATTTTTTAGCAGTTGCCAATTTACAGATAAAGCAACACTATTATTTATTTGAAGCCGGTCTTTCCAATATGCACCCAATCTTAAGCTTATTTAACCACTTACTGTGTATTAAACTACTAAATAGACCATTATTACCACTGAGCTCCCTGCAGTTTGTTGCTGGCAAGGCTTTAAGTCAAAGTCAAAGTCAAAGTCAACTTTATTGTCGATTCTGCCACATGTACAGGACATACAGAGAATAGAAATTGCGTTACTCTCAATCCCTAGATAAATAGCAAATGAACATTTAAATATATTTAAATATAAAAGTGATTAAAAATGCAAGTAAAATAATTAAAAAGTAAAAATTTAAATAAATACAATTTTACATATAACAAGAAAGCTATACAATATACAATAAAAAAAAAAACAATTTAATGCCCCCTTTGTCTTAAAACAGCTGTTTAGCTTAAGGCTTTAAATCAAAACAGTAAAGCTGTAGGGAGATGAAAGGTGATGAAATGCCCCACATAATCACGATTTTATTTTAAACACAATTAAAAATACTGCTGCATATTTCAAGGTAAAAATGAAGCAATGGTGGTCAGCAGCAAGCCTGCTGTTCCCTTGTGTGGCAATTATTACACAATCCTAGAGCAAAATCTGCAGAAGGCAGGACCCGCTGACCCTGGCACATGTGCCACAGGGGCGAGAGGGAGTGCGCGGGTGTTGGCGAGGTCTCAGGTGGATGAGGTTGGCAGAGAAGCCCTTAGTGGGTTTTAGCCTTCAGGCTTGGCTGCACCAGTGGTTAAAAGGATTACAAACTGATCTGCACCTTGTGAAGAGCAGAGGGCTTATTAACACCACCACAAGGTTAAAAAGCTCCGGTTAATCTGTGCAAGTGTGGTAACTGATAAGGTGCTTCCTGTCAATGCCAGAGGTGACAGCGAAAGTTAAAGGAGATACGCTTTAGTGGAGAGAGGTGGTTATTATCAGGTAATTTACTACCTGCAATTGTGGTTTTTGCATTTGTAAATGTAAAAAATCATCTGAGCACAACATAGCAAAGAGCACTTTCTTCATTTATGCTGATGGGCAGCACTGATGATGGTGGTGTCTTTTTTGCTAACGAACCACTGTAACACCGGCTAATGATAAAAATTTCTTTCTAAGGGCGGACCGTTTACCTTTTGCTTAGTCAAGTTTCACATGACCTCGATGTACATCTTAGAAAAATACTGCTGTGTCAAACGCTTTAATAAATACCCAGTGATTTTCATAATTCCACCTAATGTTGTGTGTAGCACTTCAACCTAAAGAGCGATGCTTTCAATGACAAAAAATATAGGAAATGATGCAATTATGATATGTTAATCTGATGCAGTGGTATTGTTTGTACACCATCGTAATAATGCTGGTACAAGATCAGCAGTGCAACTGACCAATCGCGTTCAATTAGCACTAGCCTTAAAGCTAGCTAACGCTCGGATGTCAGAGCTATGGAAGCCCGTTTCCGCCACTAAAAAAAAAAAAAAAGCTAGTATCCATAACTCGAAATTTCGAGTTATTTTCTCGAAATTTCGAGTTATTTTCTCGAAATTTCGAGAAATATAACTCGAAATTTCGAGTTACTTTTCTCAAAATTTTGAGTTAGCTCTGCCAATCAAAAATATACGTGAATGAGGTCGCTTTCTTGTTACCCGGAAGCATATGGCGCAGGACCGCGCACTCAAAATCGGATCCCAACAAATTAAAGTATGTTTGCTGATAGTAACACCATGTGATTCAGCTAATAACACAGGGATTTCATCATTTGTGAAGCCAGGCTGAAAACACTCAGCAATCTGTGCATTCACGACTGGATGTAATACCGGTAGCTTAGCTGTAGCATTTGTAGCTGAGGGCTTCAGCTTCCGGGTAACATGGAAATGACGTCATTCACGTAGATTACTGATTGGCAGCGCTAACTCGAAATTTCGAGTTGCTTTTCTCAAAATTTTGAGTTAATATGTCGAAATTTCGAGATAATAACTCGAAATTTCGAGAAAAAAACTCAAAATTTCGAGATAATAACTCGAAATTTCGAGAAAATAACTCGAAATTTTGAGTTATGGATCCTTTTTTTTTTTTTTTTAGTGGCGGAAACGGGCTTCCATACAGATCGGATATGCTGCTTGGTAAAGTGTTTATTACATTGTATAAATTAATAAAGAAAAGAGTGGAAATGTTTACCATTTTTACCACAAGGGAGTTTTGTATAATCAATCACATTTTTTTCTTTTTCCCCACATGCAAAGCTATGACATCACAACAACATGATTGGTCAATTGCGATGTTGATCCTTGCTCAACATTATTATGATAATGGCGGAAGAACACTAACTCTGGGGTCTGAGACCCACCACAGTTACACAGGTTTACACTGAGATATTCATTGATGGATAATAATCTAAAGATTCTGAAATTTAACAGCCAACATTAGCTTTTTTTCTTCTCTATTTTCTCATATGCTCATATGATATTATTATGGGATACTGAAAAATATGCCCGCAAAAGCCATTTTGAAACAATGAAAAAATTGCAAAGACGCATATTAGATGAACGAAATGACAATTTGTGACCATAAGTTCCCGTGGGAATCTATCACTAAAGAGGTTGCGATTTTCTTTTCAAATATCTGTCATCTTTTTGTAGGAGTCCGTTTTAAACGGTTCTTAGAAAAAACTGTGCATCTGCCCTCTCTTTACCAGTCTGACACGTCATTTGTCTTCTGGCAGCTGCAAGGAAAGGCAAAGGATAAACACTGCCGTTAGAGAGATAATGTGATCAAACTGTGGGAGGAAGCTGAGCGAGAGTGTTATTTTGGGCTCTGAAAGAAAGCTTGAAAAATCCAACATAAAACTTTAAACCTTAACAGGAAATGAGATGTTTTCCCTCCACATCCCATCATATTATTTGCATCTGGTAAAACATGAGAGACTAAAAGAAAAGCAAAGACAGGGGATTTTCTGATAAGTAAAACACTACAGACAACACTGGAAAAGGTCAAACACATGCTGCAGACATTGGTCTTGGCCTCAAATGTGTGTACATAAGCACTTAGGATGCATGAGAATTTATCTGTGACTAGGAAAGCAAAAGAAAGATCAAATGAAGAAAAAAGAAAAAAGGCAAAGAGTGGAAAAAAGAGCTAAAGAAAGAAAGTAGTAGATGATCTGGCAGGAATATCATCAGCTGACCTTTTTATTTTTTATGTCAGCTGCACAGCTGTTACTGCATGTGATGTTTGGTAAAATCTGTCCACAGATATATAAATATGAGCACCATATAAAGTCTTTGTGGTATAGTTCCTGCTACAGGAAATCTCTCTAAGACTTGCTACTGATACACACAGAGTTACAAAGTGAAAAACCATATCAGCCTTGCTGTCGTGGCTGATAAACAGAGGGAACGCTGGAAGAAAGCCCTGCTGTTCTTCAGCTTGGCAAAGACTGTGGACGGCAGCCCGCGGGGATCTGTGATGGCTTTGGCTACCTTTGATATGGTGATTAACATTTGCCTCTGAGAAACCGAGGTGGCTGCTGAATTCAAATCAGAGGAATGGTGCTTTTTTCGAATTACAAAATAGCACAAACTATCAAACAAATGATCAGAAATCAAAACACAAATACTCCACCATGTGAGAGTTCATATTGTAGAGATTTTTTTAGGGTTTTTTAAGCTTAAATGCAGTCTTGGATAATGCTTTGACAGCTTTGATCAGTTCCAGGCTTTGGAGTGAGATCACTTAGCTAATTAGGATGCAATGCTGAAATGAAAAATGCAGCTGGTTGTATGGAGACGAAGCAAACTTCAACTGTGGGAAATCAGAGTCAGAGAAGAATAAGGCAGTGTTTTTATTCTTGAGTGACAACCTAGCCACCAGTTACACTCTGATATTTTGTTAAATTCAATAAAATAATGGATTAACAAAATAAAACATTTGGTGTTATAATAGAGCTGGTGGTACACTGAGTTTCCAGTCTTTGTGCTAAACTGCATACCTCCCTGCTTCACTCTGTTAAACCGGTAGATGCCAGTGACACTGATTAAACTAGAAAAAAAAAGTTCTCTAATTCTGAATTCTTCTCTCATTTTTAAATATATGAAATCTGAGTAAAATTACAACAAAGAGTAAATTAACATGTATGATGTAAAATGACTCCTCAATGAATTCGTATCCAGAAAGAGAAGCACATTTCCTAAAATATCATACAGTTTATTTAACAGAACAGCTGTGGAAACAGTGGACAGCTGAAATGAACTACAAGGGCAGTTTATGAGTCCCACACCGTCTAAATTATATACGCTGACCTTTTTGGGGTTTTTTTCTCTCAAGTAGGCTGTGTTGGATTTTTTAGCAAATGTGAAGCCAATGGAGGTCTGCCAGGACTGGCTGTAATGTGTTACATGCATCAAGTGTTTGTAAGCAGCTTTGCTTCTTGTTCTAATTCATGTGTGGCCGAATAAAGTTGTTCAGTCAGGTTATTGGCGAATACGTCCACTGAACCAGTACATGGCTAGACTGAAGATACATTAATGCTGGCAAATGAGTTTAAAATTGGTAAATGTGTAAATGTTCTACAAATCGTTGCTATATTGATATTTTAAATATACAGTAAAACATCAAGCTTGGGAACTATATATCAACCAAATGTGAAACCTTTATGCATTCACAGAGTTCTGCTGTGTACACAGTACTCTTACATTACTGTAACTCATCAACCATTTTGGTCATTTTTGGTAATTCTGTAATTTTGGTCATTTTACAGCCAAAATTTGAAACTAAGTCCATGTGGCCTGTGAGCTGTCTGGGTAATAAAAGGTTAAATCCTACATTTCTTTCTAATGGCGATTTCTCAGAAGTTTCTCAGAAGTCTTTCTCGTGTTCTCTGATTTATGAGCTCGGTAAAGATTTTCCTTGTGTATTTATGATCTCAGTTACTACTTTTAGTTATTGTTCAGCATAGCTTAATGTTCATGTTTGAAATTATTGCTCCCATTTAGAATGAAACTCATGTTAAAGCTGGACATGTTTTAGGGTGTGCTACCTTGTGATTGGCAAGTCAGCAGTGTCTGAACACACAGCATTCTTCAGTTTCTCATAATGCGTAGTTTAAAAAAACAAAACAAGATGGCGGCGGTCAAAATGCTGAATGCATCTTTGACATGCAGTCTGTGAGCAAAACTCACTTCTGGCTAAATCAACTTAGTGCTGATGCTGACATGCATTAAGGGTAAAATTCAAAAAGCCCATTTGGGAAATGATCACATTGCACACCCTGAAACAGTGTAAAAGTGCAACATGAATATATATCTTCTAGAAAATCGTGCTGACCCTGGTGCCTTTTTGTCCCTGTCTTCCCAGAGCCTCGCCACCTGGGAGTCAGAGAACAAAATTCACTGTCAGCAGACTCTGGTGGATGGTGACGGCCCCAAGACCTTCTGGACCCGAGAGCTGAATGGAGATGAGCTCACACTGGTGAGCGCACACTAATAAGTCATCTTCTCACTGAAAGCCTCTTAATAGATGACCACTGTTGCTTAGAAAAAAACCCCAAAGCAACTTTACCAACACAAAAGCAGAAAAGTCGAGGCTAAATGAAGAGAAAGACAAAGAATGAATGTTCGCCTAAAAATGTTATTTTACACGGATCGAGAGCAGGATCTGTAAGGTTTCTTCTGTAAGGCATCACGGCTTGGACCCAGAAGACATCAGATGCATTAAGATGTGCCTTTTGAGCAACTAGTGTACTCTGTTTGAGAAATGGTTAATAAAACTCAGGCAGTGAGTGTATGAAGTCACCCTGGAGATTCATCCATAAAGGAAATGAGAGAGGCTGTTTACCAAGGAGGCAAGCTTTCATCCACCCCGCAGAGAGATGTGAAAAGAGAACAAGAGGGGCTGCTACGCTGACATTGCAGTAATACCCCCTGTATTTATCCAGATTAATATGGGCAGGAGTCAAAGGGGTCTGAAGCCCCTCAAATGACGTGCAGGGGAGCAGAGCAACGCATCAGAAGACCAGTTCTCAGGGCCTCAACAGCTTTCTATTCTCAATGTTCAGCGCTCCCACACTCATTCCTGTTGTTCTTATGAGATGAATATCCAAAAGGCCAAAGCCTGAAACAATATGGAAGGTTTAGATGCTGAAAATAAGTCATCACAGAATGTTTATATAGCTCTATATTACAGGCCAGAATCAAGCAAGAAACAGCTTAAATCAAATCCTCAGTGTCTAAATAGTATTTTGCTCGAAGCTCCTCGTTCAAACTGACAAGCTGAGGAGGCTGAACATATGAATTCTTCTCGAGGCGATAAAAGCAAAATGTGTTACAGAGCTTGCCCCTCTGGTAGCCATGCTGCTGTGGAGGAGCTGAAGCATTCACACACTTACGGAGAGTGATCCTGCTGAACTGTGACAGAAGCTCACTCTCTGTGCTTCTCAGCTCTCCTCACTGTTATTATCCATGTACGTCGCTACACAGTCAGAGAAGCTTGAAGCCACATTTGTCCATGCTACTGTAGAGTTTAAAGAATAATATGTAGAGTTTAAAGAATAATATGTAGAGTTTAAAGAATAATATGCAATGTAATTTAAACTGTCCATCCATGATAATACTAAGGAGTAGTGTGCCATTGCCTTGCCATTAACCTCTGGGTTGCAAAGGGGCTTGCAGAGAAGCAGCACATGTGCACAAGCTGAAGCTGATTAAACAGCATGGGGGATGTGACAGGATAGGACTCACGCAAGGCTGTCAGCTGAGACATCATCTGATCTGCCAGGCTGATGTCTAACCTTGACTCAGTGGTCTACGCTCTGGTCTATAGATTACTAAAATGACTTTGGAGTGGCAAACATAATCGCTGCCTGGATTACATTTGGAGCCATCTGCGGATAGGTTTAGGCAACTAATGCACTATACTCTGATAGGTCTCTGATAGGCTCCTTTGGTTTGCATTTCATCTCACTGGACAGATTATAAGAGTTCTTAAGCAGGATTACCAAATGTTAAACTTTAAAAAACATTTTTTTAAAAACCCTCCAGACTTTTTATCTCCATAATTTGTTATAAAATTGCAAAGACCAAATGCAAGACAGAAGGCAGATGAAATGTAAGGGAAATAAATGCATAAACACTACTGGGAACACTGGGAAAATAAGACTATTAGAAACACGAAACAAGAAATTCAACAAACAGAAACAGAAACACACCACACACTAAACAAGCAGGTTTACATGGTTTATGTTTTTTTAAACTCATTGAAGCGGAAAGCCAACACTCTTGATTGCTTTATTTCTAAATCACTGAACGAACAGAGGCATCATTTACTAATTGTTCAGCACGTCATGAAGCACCATTACGAGAACGAGAGAGCCACGAGTCATCTTCACACCCAGATGCCTTTCTGTCAGACAAGGAGCTGCAAAACCCGAAAGAAATATTGTGTGAATCTAATTTGAAGCTATCTGCTTTAAAAAAAAAAAAGCGACTAACAATAGCAGAGCTTCAGCTCCTGACTCAAAGGAAGACTCAAGATCACACAGCAATGGTCTGAATGTGGCACATAACTAGGGCACATTTCCATATGATTTGCATGATCCGTTTAATTGGTTTAAGTCTGGAAATACTTGAGGGATAAAGTTGTTGTGTGGACGTCTTTTTGCAGCTGCATCATCTTGAAATGAAATCAGAGAACAGAAGGCTGGGCTCGAGCTGTGCATAAATCAGTCATTCAGAAGTTTCCTTTGGTTTCATCATCGGCAGTGTGAGGTAGACCCAGACTGATGAGCATAAATGTGACACTGATGTAGTGGCACATACTTCACTATTAAAAGGAGAAAAGTTTTCTTCTTCAGCCCACATAATCTTATTCTCTTGACATTATCCTGAAGAAAAAAGCAGATTGTTGTTTGGTTCAGAATTCAAAGCAAGAATACTTTCTAAGGAGAAAGTAAGTCGATTTGAAAGTATCTTTCAATCACTCTGATTGACAACTAAATGGCCAAAAATAAAATGGGAAACCTATTAATATGAGTCTAAAACCATTATAACACGTGTCACAGCCCAGAACCTTTCTAGATGTTATTCGATGGAGGCGTGTGTGGAAACATAAATGTCAGGCACAGACATCAGATATTTTTATCCTGCCAGCTCTCTAGTATGAAATCTATACAACGCAATTCAGATCCCAGTGGGTGGGAGTCATGTGCACTGTTACCTGCACCTTTAACTTTAACTTTCAGGCCCCTCTTCAGTGGAACCATTTCCAGTTTGGATTTGGGAGACAGTCACTATCTCTACTTTTAAGATTAGGCTCAAAACCTTCCTTTTTGATCAAGCATATAGGTTTTTTGGGGGGCCTTTTTCAGCTTTATTTGATAGGCTCAGTGAAGAAAGGACAGGAAAGCAGGGGCAGACTCAAACCACTCTCAGCCGTATGACATGTGGTTGTCGCTGCTGGGGGCTTCCCGTGATGCACTCTGCGTTTATACAGCACTTTGCATTTATTATTAGTTATTATTAACCTCTGTCTCTCCTCCACGGTGTGTCTTTTGTCCCGTCTCCCTCCCCTCACTTCCAACCCGTCGCACGGCAGATGGCTGCCTCTCTCTGAGCCTTTGTTCTGCTGTAGGTTTCCTTCCTGTTAAAAGGTCTGTGAAGGTCCTCAGTCATCCAGGTGATCGTAGTCTAATGAGCTTGGAAAGAAAAGCATCTGGACTTCTTTAAGTTTCTTGAAATCAAGAAGTAAAGAAATCAATCAAATCAAGAAACCTAAAGAAGTCCAGACGCTTTTCTTTTCAAGCTCCTTGGACTTCCTGTTAAAAGGAAGTTTTTCCTTCCCACTGTCACCAAGTGTTTGCTCAAAGAGGTTCTCTGACTGTTGGTGTTTTCTCTGTATTATTGTAGGGTTGGTCTTTATCTTACAATATAAAACGCCTTGTTATGATTGATGCTATATAAATATAATAAAATTGAACTGAACTGAACACCCATTTAAAGTTTAACAGTGAACAACTGCTAGTATGATTTTTGACCAAAGAATTCAGCAGCTATCATCAGATTCTGGATGTGAGCGAGGGGGAAACTGAGAAACTAGAATCTTTTTGTCACCTTTGGCACAGATTTTTGGTTCTGTAGACAATTTCTTTGAGGACACCACCCCTGATTCCCCCTCAGATACCTCACTGTTGTTTAAATGGTTTAAGAGAACATTTTTAAATTCCTGTCTTAGGCCCACCTGTGCCACTCTATTTAAAGAAAGAAAAATTCTGGAAATTCTCCTGTATATACAGCAGAAATTTATTTTAAAAAAAAGCATATAAACTTTAAATTTATAAAGAAAACAGTGGAGAACAAATGAAATTCAATTTCATAGCAAACAAAGGACATATTCAGAAACAGACATAAGCCATTTCCAAATGAGTCCATTGCACTTCAACAGTAATAAGACTACAGGAAACACATCAGTACTCTCATGTGAAATACAAAACCTGTTCATGATCAGTCCTGGGAGATCAGTTGAGAACACATATTTTCTGGTATTTTGTGGTCCTGCATGTCAACACAAACTATGCTGCGGTGTCTGTGTCTTTGTGCAAAGGGGGAAAAAAATGTTTGCATTAGCTCAAGGCTCGGCTTTTGTCATCTCAGTGTGTTTAGAACAGAGGATAAAGTCACATTCTTTCAGAAAGATTTAGTGTGCACTTATTTGCACACTCAAAAACTGAAAAAGTCCAAATGCCTTAGGACTTTTAGGCAGGCTTGTTGAAGTTTCAAAATGTGACCATTATAAGCGATAATCACTATCACATGGATGAAATTATCTTTTTGTCCCCTCCAGATTTTTGGTGCGGATGACGTAGTGTGCACAAGGATTTATGTCCGGGAGTGAAGCGCTACGACCTTCATCAGACAGAGGCAGACGCCCATTTGGGCCACAGCTCATTTAAACCCAACAACACATCATGCTAACATGCTAACGCATTTGCGACGTATCCTGTATTATCTCTCAGCATCAGCCTGCTTAGTATCCCATAGCGATGTCTCTGTAATCTGGATATTAATAGTGAATATTGTGTCAGCAGTACAGTAGCTGGGTATCTCCATATCCATACGTACAATCCCGGTGTCGGTTGTTTAAGTAGGAGTTAGTCATCAGTTGCATCGATTAAATGTTCATGTTCAATGAGAACACACAATAAAAAATGGAAACAAATAGTCTCTGCGCTCATTTCTCGATTACATGAATTTAAAGTGAAAGTGCCCTGGCCATCAAAACATCATTTCAAAGGAATAGTTTGGTGAAAGCACCACAATGAGAGAAACAGCGTTCACATGTATGAGTTGCTTCAGTGACAATGGTAGCAATAGCACCTTTCTACTCTACCTGCGCACTCAAAACGCTTTATCCAACATGCATCATTCACCCACTCCCTCACATTCATACAAGCACTTTTTTACTATCGAACATTCACACTCTGATGGATGCAGGATCAAACCACAACCCTTCTGGCTAGTAGATGTTCTGCTCTACGTCCTGAGCTACAGCCACCCTATGAGCATGCAGTGCAGTCACTCACGAGACAAAACAACTACTGGCATCATCCTACTTTGAATAAAGTCCTGATCAACTAGCCTTACCAGTTTACATGACTGGAAAGAGAGCTGCAACTTCACTGGAAACACAAAACCGCATGTATAGAATCAGTAAAATCTGCAAAAATAAATAAATAATTTGCCCTCTTCCTGGTTTCTTATCTTCTTTTTTTTGCATATTTGTAATACATATTTCAGATCATCAAACAAATTTTAATAATAGACAAAGATGACCCGAGTAATTGCAAAGTGCAGTTTTTGAATGATGATTTCATTTCTTGGAGGAAAAAGCTCTTTCCAGACCTTCCTGGCCCTGTGTGAAAAAGTAATTGTCACCTTGTTAAATCGAGAATTTACTGAGATTAACCATGTTTTTCGGAAGGCCGAGTCATTTTCATTACATCTCTCAAAAACATCTTGATGATCCCACAAGACTTTTAGGAAAATTTTCTAACGTCTGATCTGACAAAAGCTGAATTTTTTTGAAAGGTTTGCAACCGGTTACTTCGGGCATAAAACTAACACAGCATTTCATAAAAAGATTACACAAACAGTCAAACATGGTGGCGTTAGTGTGATGGTCTAGGACATGGATGGCATGCTGTAACTGATGGAACCATGAATCCTGCTCTCTACCAGAAAACTCAGGAGGAGAACTTTTGACCTGAAGTCCTTGAGTTACACAGCAGGACAATAATCTGAAAAACACCAGCAAGTCCACCTCTGAATGGGTTAAAAAGTTTCTCATTCAGTTTTCTTACCCTTTTCTTTACTTCTCTTCCTTATAACGCAATGTTTTTTTGTAGGTCGGCAGTTCACAGCCTCACTTTATAGTGCAAGGACCCTACATAATTAGAGAGAGAACCCCAGTGATCCCTAAGGAAGCACTTGGCAAAAGTGGTGAGGAAGAAATCCCTTTTAGCAGGAAGAAACCTCCAACATGAAGGTGTAGGAATAAATTAATATATAAATAAATAAAAATAAATATATTGTGAGTGAAAAAAGGCCAGTGGAGAAGGAGCGCTCAGTGCATCGTGGAAAGTCTCGTCTTCCAACCTATAGAGGTCTGTGCAACTATAATTTCCCCCTTATAAAATGTAATATGAGCTTAAAATCCCATTGGGCAAACTCATCTGAGTGCTGACTAATGATGTACTGTTACTGACAGCTCCAGAGTAGCTACCAGATGGAGCACAATGTCACATTATTTTGTAAAAAAGATACTGTAAATATTCATGCTGAATTCCCAACTCCAGAAATGTGTTAATGTTAATAAGTCAAAGATTCCACGTAAACAAAGAAACAAACTAACACTTATATTTTTATTTTCTTATTTTGTGCTTTTAGTCCCAGTCATTTAAACCAACCTTGTCAGATACAACAAACATATAATATGAACTTCAACTCTTGACGGTAAAACAGGCAATTGAAGGCATTTTTGGAGTGAAGTGGCAAGAACTCTCAGACACTTCTAAAAACTCAGTTGCCTCTTTTATCAAAGAGATGCAGAAAACACGACATCCCATCATACCCCCGCCTTCCTCTCCTCACCCCTGCTTCTCATCATTAGCGCCGGCGCTTAGCAGAAACTCCAGAGAGACGCGTCTCTGTGTCTGATGCAGCGCTGAGGCAACATGATTAAAGACCGAGCTGGGCCACAAGATAAGACCAGTCACACTGGAGCAAAGGCTTCCAAGCAAGCCTCTGTCATTCCACCTTCACTTATGCCACAGCTACACATTTAAAAGAGTCAACCGTTCACGGAGACATAAGAAGAAATGGAGACATTTGTAAGTTTTTGGAAAATGCATTGAGGGTGTAAAAGAGAAATAGATGCGAGGTAGAAATGAAGGAAATTTGTTTTCATGTGACTTGCTCCCCGGGCCCGTCATGTGGAGGAAGTGTTGGAACAAACAGGCAGAGTTGAGTTGTGGTCACTTAATCTATCTGACCTTGTTTGCTTCATCACCCTTTCAAATCTGTTTTTCAAGTGATCTTTGGTGTGAAAAATAACCACCTGAACTACAAAGTCCAGGAAAAAAAGAAGGACAAGAAGAAGTAGTATTAATGGAAGCATATGTTTATCATTGCTGAGGCAGTTAGATTGAAAAAACAAAACAAAAAAACAATCTGTACGAATTATGATGAACAAAAGGGTGATGACCAGATTTTCAGACAGAAAGAATTAATAGCTGGTGAATTAATCCTTTTTTTAAATGAAAGAATCTGTGTTATCTCCATATTTGTGCACTTTCTGGCAGGAGCAGGTAATATAGCTGTGTTCACTACATTGCTCATTTAGCATCATGACGGCCATCATCCTGGTCTCGTGGCAAAATGAAATAGTCAATAAAATGCAATCTGTTTGTGTACATTTCTTTCATTGCAGTCAGCAGTATTCTGACACTGATAGATTTTGATTAGAGGAATGTTTCATGTCTGCACCGCACATGTTACACAGACTCCTCTGAGCGGACGCCTCGCCGTGGGGATCGTGGCCAAAAACAATACGACTTCAATTCCAGAAAGTTGGAATGCTGTGTAACATAAACAAAAACAGAAGGATTTGGAGATCTCACAAACCCATATTTTATCCCCAATAGAACAGAGAAAACATATTGAATGTTTAAACTAAGACATTTGAATATTTCTTGAAAAAAAATATTCACTCATTTTAAATTTAATGGCTGCAACAGGTCTGAAAAAAACGGGACAACAAAAGGCTGGGAATACTTTAAATATGTCATTAGCTACAGCATAGGGTATCATAAAAAATCTGGAGAAGTCTCTGTGTGCAAGGGGCAAGGCTGAAAATCAATACTGAATGACTGATCTTTGAGGACTCGGACACAATTCTGTCATGGAAATCACTGCAATCACTTTAAAGGCCAGCATCTCAGGTGGTAAGAGGGTACACGGCACATCTGGAAAGGCATCATATATGCTGAAAAGTCTATACAGGTTTTAGAGCAATATATGCTTCCATCCATCATGTTTTTCTCAGGCATATTTTAGCAATACAATGCTACACCGCCTACAAAATCTATTACTGCAGCATGGCTTTGTATTTAAAAGTGCTAAACTGGTCTGCCTGCAGTCCACATCTTTTACCAAACTGAAAACATCTGGCACACCATGAAACAAAAAATAAGACAAAGAAGACCCAGGACTGACTCAGGCAAGAATGGGACAACATTGCTCTCCCAGAAATCCAGCAGCTAGTTTTCTCAGTTCCCAGACATTTACGCACTGTTGCTAAAAAACAAAACAAAAGAGGGGATGCCACAGTTTAAAAAAACCAAAACAGCAACAACTAGCTGGTGAACAGAGAGCATTTTTCCATTCAGTAGTTCGCACACAGAACTCAAGTAGACCCACAATGAGTGATAGTGTAGTTCTGTAACTGTTGGATGTGTGATTAAGTAACTTTTTACTCCTAACAAGTTTGTTTTCCCCAGACTGTGATACTGTTGGTTTAAACTTTCTTCTTTACATCTTTTACTTGAACTCTCTTTCCTCGTGTGATGGACTAAGGCTGAATGTTTTTCCCCAGAAAGGCTTCTTTCATGCTAATAGCTTAAGGAAAAGAAAACGGGTTGACTAAAACAAATGCACCCATTCACAAAGGTTGGAGTCAATGGCCCGACTGTTTGAATAGGACAGTTAGATCAGTTATCTGAAAATATGAATGTGAAGTGAATGTGATCAATTTCCTTTATTAATCAGGGTTTTCAAATCTTCTGCGTTAACAATAACTTTGCATTTGTTTTATTTAAACGACATTTCAATGAAGCTCAGTAGCTAATTTACTGTTCACCGTGCACTACTAACATACAAAACTTTCTGCTAAAAAAACCCATTTGGAAACTGCTACAAGACACTTCCACTGAGCAGGTGCATGACACATAAGCCTATGGCCCAGGCCAAGAACGCTTCAGCCTTAGCACAGGGAAATGTGTCACAGCCTCACCAGTGGTTGGAGGCCTTGGCGTGGACTACAGTCGTGTCCTTGGGGTGGATATGGCGAGAAAGTGGCACAACATCAAAAGACAAAAAGCAAATCTGTCTTTGTCCTTCACGGCTGCCAGGGATTAAAAGGTTGTCCTTTGAACAGTTGGACTCGCAAGGACTTACACAGCAGCACTGCTTCTGTTCCCATTCCTCAACGCCAAGACTGTGAGGACGAGTCCATGCCAGTCCTGCTTTTTGACCTGGTATCCGCTCAAAGAATGAATTTCCTCCTCAGTGCACCACAATGCACCGGGAAGCAAGGGCCAGGGCGCGCGCCTGCTGTGATGTTAATTTAATGACGAGCTGCTGTTCAGATGGCAGGTCCAAACAGCTGAATAAAGCAATTGTTGTCTTTTTGCTCCATTTTGTAAAGACTGGGGGGGCCCTCCACCTCAAGGGGTGCTCTCTCCTGTTTGGTGCCCAGAAGGGAGCAGCTCTTCTGGGCACCAAACAGTAGATCCTCTGTAAGTACACTGGAGTACAGTACTGCAAAGAAAATAAAAAGTTCCCCTCCTCTTCACTGCTTGTTTATTGAAAGAGGCTCATTTGGATTTTTTTCCATCTCCCCCCACAATAAGACTTTACCCTAATTAGTTAATTAATCTTAAGTGAAATTCCACCAAGCCAACTGCTGAAATGTGGCATAACAAACAACATTCAGATAATCAGACAGATTTAAGCTAGCTTGCAATCTAGTTGTAAATAATTATGAGAAACAGCAACATTATAGGTTAGAGATTTGACCAACAGTACTATTTACATAGTAAGTTATTTTCATGACTTTGTTAAAGGGTTAAAAGGTTGTAACCAATTCCTTTAATGAGTAATGCATAACTTTCTAACACAGTAGATATCCATTTTTATGTTCTAAACAATTAACCCATCAATTGTCTCTTCGGTGTCTGGTGTTAATTGCAAAGCAAAGTGTTAATTGGTAAAAAGTAATTACAGCTACTCCACATGGGCTTCAGAGACAGTCTTGCCAAAGTTTTAAGAATTCACTGAATTTCATGAAAAGCTAATTTATTGTCATGGTGACACAAAAACACAAATGTCAATGGTAGTAGAGGAATATACAGAGATTAACTTACTAAAAACCATTTATTCCCGTTATTGCCAGAATTACTTATTGTGATCAGATTAGACATGTAATCTTCCCATCTCTGGAAAACCGACAATGACCCAGCTAAACATTAGCTGCTTAAGAGGTAACATTATGCTTGGAAAAAAAAAATCACACTTTCCCCTTTGATAAACAGTTTTATTACAGTCTCACATCATATTAGAGTTTATTCTCTTACTGTCCCAATGCAGCAATGTTAGATGCACTTCAAAGAAAGTTTCAGGAACGTGGGCTAACAGCAGCTAACATCATCTTACAGCAGCTAACAAAGGCTAACAGCACTCACCAATAGAAAAGTTAAGGATATCCTCAACAATTCACCTTAGTGTCACTATCATCAGACAAAAGCAACTTTCTTTGACTCATACTGGACTCCATTTACAAAATTTTACAGCTTCCTTCAGAGTAAATAGATGTGGACTGACAGCATAGTCTTGTTACAGATGAATGGCAGCTAGAGTTGTCTGTCCTATAATAGCCACGTTAGCTAGGATTATGGACTTGAATTGAGAGACATAAGAAAACAGAACTCAGTTTAATGCAATCTGCCATCTACTCACTCTATTAGTGAGATTTTCACACCACCAAGAGTTACTTTACACTACCATAATGAAAAACTCCCTTGCAGTTAAATAGTACATTTTGCTTATACTGTCAAAAGGGAGTGTAGCCTACTGTACACTTACCCTAAATATACTGAATTTAACTAGCTACATAGTGACTTGATATTTGTTGCATTTCCTGCACAAAATAACCAGCAACAAGCTTTTTAATACCCCTCTGAGTGACTTGATGACTTTAGCTAAAAGCTAAAGGGGCTTTGAAGCTGTAGGACAGGGATCCTTCTTATTCCTCTTCTCCCTCATAAAGTCTCTTCACCAATGGTGTTAAGTTTCCTTAAAGGCTGGCAGACACTTCTTATCAGCCTGGCACAAAATATGAATACTTAACTGTAACTTAGCATTCAACAATCATATCCAAAGAGGACCACCTGTGGCTCCATCATGCTGGCGAAATGCTAACTCGGAGGCTTAGAAAGGTTTTAAAATAACGCTGTCATAAACGGTCAATAGTTTTTTTTTTCACAACCCTAACAACCACAAAGCTTTGTCTTATGAACACTTGTACTGCATCTTTAAAACACCAGTGAATAGGAAAGTTGTGTCCAAAGGTACATCTTTGTAACATCATGGAGCACTGTAACAAAAAATAATTTCCCCCAGGGATCAATAAAGTATTCTGATTCTGATCATGACTCAGCTAATTATGATAGAAAACAACTCTGATTTAACAGAAAACACACATTTGTGCTGTTTTATTCACCCCTGGCAGATGGTGCTGACTAGCCTTCCGCTTTGGTGGTGTAAAAGGGTGTAACATTCAGCACCTTAACTCACACGTATTGGATATGAACACTGAGGGAGGATAGAAAAGGTCAAGTTCAACCAAGTGCGTGCATGCGGGTGGTTGGGTGTGGGGTGTGGAGCGGGCAGCTTAGAGAGGGGAGGGGTGCTGTCACATTAAATTACCTAGTGTGCTTTTGTGCCGCTGACATCCTCAGTGACTCTCATCTTGTGATATATTTAGTCACGCTTAAGTCTCAATAAATGGCTTTCTCAGCGACACGCATGTATTTCAGCACGAACTCGGCCGGCACAGAGAGGAGAGGACAGGAACAAAAATGATGACACCGATAATAAAGAAAACCATTTATATTTCTGCCACTTGACTAACAGTCTTGCCCAGAGGCGAGGACAAGATTGCACCGGTGCTGTGGTCTGTGGTAAATAATAAATCGCCTTTAATTTTTGGCTTTGTTTCCAAACTTTCTTGCAGGCATTAATTGTTACCAGGAAACGGTCGCAGAAGCTTTCGGAACTGTTTCGCATTTGGTTGCGTTCACAGTGTCTGTGTCACTTTGATGTTAGAGTAATTTGCATGGAAGCTTGTACCAATTTGACAAATCTTTCTTAAAGTTGCATTCAAGAACACTCAGATGATTGAGAGCTACTGCAAAGCAGGACTTTTCCTGTCTAGATCCAATTTATTTCACAGCTTGCTTGTCACAGCACTAATGTTTACTATTTATCTCCATGGTTTGACGGGATGATTTTTTTTTTTAGCAGACACTTAAATTGGGCACTACCCAAAAGAGTAATGTAAATAAATTTAGCATTTCGTGGAGCACTGCCAGGATTGAACTTCTTTTTTGTTTATTCTGATGCAGGCTTACTGAGTTTGATCCTCCAAAACTGTGAACAGCAAATCTTTTTTTTAAAGAAAAGAAGTGCTAACCAAAGTGTTCCCCTGATTATTTTGGGCAGAGCATCAGTAATACAGCTGTTCCCTGGAATCCTGGCAACAGTCACAAGATTTAATGTTTTAATAGGATTCAAAACACATGTCCCATTGGAAATGTTTTCGAGATTTTTCTTGTGAGAGACAGACGATGCTGACAGTCATTAGAAAAATTATTCTGTCATAACGCCACCCTTTCAGTTGTACATCATCAACAATAAAACAAATATTTCTTACATAAAATGCAAGTGCAGTTCACTTCCAAAGAAAAAGATTCAAGAAGATTCCTGCAGTGAATTAGTCTGTACCACAAACAGCCAAGTACTGCGTGGTACCTCTGGAGCTAAAAATGCAGAGAAAACTGCAGTTCCTCTGGTGGCCACTAGTCGTTTCTTGGTTTCATCAAATAGTTTCCATCACTGTGCTTTAGTTTGGTTGCAGTCCGCCCTTTTATTATCTATTACTTCGACTTATTTAGCAGATCCGTGTCTGTGGATCCGTGGACTCAAACGGTTTCGTTGTAGCTTGCTAACCAGGGGTTGACAGCCATAGATAGTGACATAGCCACCGCCTGGATTATCCAACTTTCAGACACTTAGAATGATCAAAATTTATGAAACGGACTTAATGTTTTGTTGAATATAAAGACAAATGAGTGAGCCCATGAATCTGATCAGGAAAGAACTTTTTTTAGGATGTAGGATTTTGTAACTACAGGTGCTGCCTTTTGGTGGCTATTACAAAAATACAGTGACCTTCTTGGCTTCAGCACCTTTTCTGAAAAGAAAAAAAAAAGTTAAAACAACTTGTTGTGATTTTGTTTTACTACTCTAAGTCGCTGGAGCTGAGCACATTAAACCGTCTGTTAAGCACAGGAGCTCGCAGCGGTTATGCAAGAGTGCCGGACTCGGCTAATCCTTTTATGGAGGAGAGAGGAGCCTGCAGGGTAGAGCTTTCTCATCATTGAGACAAAGCAGCCAGGCAGATGTCTCAGCTGTGCATCCGCCGCCATACACAAAAATCCTCTTGCATACACAACATCCACCCACAAAGTCACACAGACATATGGTCCGTGTGAAAAAAGGGATGAGTGCTTTGTGTTATTAATAGCAGCTCTGATTCGCGCTTCTTATTCTTTGAATCTGCCAAGGCCTCAAACCTTATAACTAAATCCAAAAAGACTTCACCTCTAACAAAAAGGTTTGGATAATCTATCCGTATGCAGCAATACCACAGGCCTTGTACACAGGGGAAACCGCCATCATGGAGACTGTACGTCATGGCCGCCGAGACTCTGTGCTCCACTAAAAAGTTCCCTCTCTCTGAAAGAGTGTAAAAAAATGCATTTTTAGACAATTAAATGCCTTTCCACATACAAAAGAGACAAGCAGAAACTTATGAGGTCACTCTGAGCGAGTTAATTGCTCTGCATTGTGAGCGCCAAGGCTGCCAAGCACGGAGCACAATGCAATCTCTGTGGCTGTGATAATAGGTTTGCTCTCCGAGTCAGAAGTTGTGGAAGTGCTCATATTAGAGAGCTGTTGAAAGTTCAGGAGTGTAGCACTACATGGAAGTAATCACGCAGAAGAGCTTGGGTGGGTGGGGGTGTCCATTCCCCCTCAGCTGCTGCGGCCTTTGAGGATCTCATTGTTAGCGCTGTTAGTGGGAGGCATGGAGGGCTCTGTTGCCATGTGTCGGCCTCACTCCTTGTCAGGGCCTCAACGCTATGGCAGCAAAGTGGGGGAAAGCTGAGTGTGTTTGTGTGTGTGAGTCTGAGTGGAAATGTTGTGAAAGGATCTGAAAGGGTCAGGGTACATTAAGTTTGGGGAGAGGCTTTGGGGCATTTTCAGTGATTTCTGTACAGTATGTGAGACCACCCACAGAGGTCTTTTCACCTAGAAGAACTCAGTGACCCGTACCTGAACTCGTCCTGGGTCCTTTTGTTTCTACTGTTCCTTGCCGGCTGCAAAGACAAGTCCTGCCTGCTAAACTTCAGCACCCTTCAGGGGTGAGACCAATACAAGTTCTGGGTACTTTCATTGCTTGCGATTTTCCAAAAGAATGTGTCATCATATTTAAATATTAGCAGCCTCTCTGTGGTTGTGTAAAAATAAGCCAATCACATGGCAGCATGTAGAGATGTTCAAGACAACCTTAGCACCAGAATGGGAAAGAAAGGAGATTTAAGCTAATTGTTGGTGCGAGGCGAGCTACTCTTAAATATTCCAGAAGCTTCTGATCTCCTGGGATTTTCCCACACAACCATCTTTAGAGTTCACAGAGAAGGGTTTGAAAAAGAGCAAATGTCCAGTGAGCAGAAGTTCTCTGGGCAAAAATGCCAGGCTGATGCCACATGTCAGAGGAAAATGGCCAGACTCAGCCAACTACTCATCACAATCAAGGTATGCATGTGAGCAGGTGCTAGTGAAGCACATCGGGTTGATCAGATAACCCATATGACATAAAGGTAATGCAAGGCCAGGGTTTGAAGATGTGGAACAGCATCTCTGAGCGCCTCTCAAAGCCTGAAGCAGATGGGCTGCAAAGTCACACCAGGCACAAAGGGGGTCAAACTTACTACTAGCAAGGAGTAACTAATGAAGTGACCAGTGTATACTTTTGCTCTAATCTATCATATGAGCTAACACCAAATTGGACATCCATGCAGGAGCAGCAAATATTTTTATCCAGTCAGTGGATTTGTATTTAAATCCACTGATCTTAACATGTTGCATTTTAGGGTCTAACAGTTTCTTTTTTTTGTATTCTTCAGAGTTCATTGGATACCTGGCAGCATTGTGTAAAATGAATTCTGCCAGGTGACAATAATAAATAAAATAATAAAATAAAAATGGTCATTTGATCTCCGTAACAAAGAAATAAAGTATTCCTGTTGCTATTTTCTGCTTCTTGAATTCCTGCTCCTCTCAATTTAATGGTAACCTGAATGTTTGGCTTTTTAAATTTCAATCACTTAGGATTCTGTGTAATACGAGTTTCCAAACAACTGAGTACACCAGTATGAATCTTGTCAAATACAGACATCAGTCTTGCAAGAGTTTATTGTTTAACCTAAAATGTCTTTTCTCAGTAAAAGTGAGGCTCAAAGTCTAACACCTACTTCCTACTACATCCATCCTGCAAATTAACACAACACAGATAAATCAAAAGACATAAAACTTGACTTCATCTGTGAGGCTGCATAATAATTGTCCTTATAAACTCAACACAAGTGACCCTGGGATGCTGGTGGACAGGGTGAGGTCGCCCTCTGCAGGATTTTAGGAGAACTGACAGTTTCATGATGGAATTCTTAAACTTTCCCCTTGTGCTAATAATCATGCTAATACGTCCTTAGAAAGACATTGTTATCTTGACAGATGCAATTTAAAACAGCTTTCTTGCTCACTGTATAAAAGCACGCTGAAAGTCAGTGGAGACCTTCAGCCCTATTAACATATCATTTTCCCAGCACTTCCCAGAAGAGCATGGCAGTGGATTATAAAGATTCAATTAGCTACACAGTGCGACCTGGACGGGATAATAGAAGGGTAAATTAGCCAGTTTAAAAATAATTTAATTATTTAAGTTAATTTGTTGGCTAAAATCTAAAACAGCCTATTATGAGCTTCTTAGCTGCTGGATCTTTCAAAGAATCAGAGCATGACTCCCACCTGATCCACTCAGAAGTACATTACAAATGAGCTGAACCCATCTTTACTTTAAGGAAGCCATGCAATTTTTCCTTTTTTCTTCATACCATCAAAATTTAAACATTTTAAGCACTCACTGCCACATTTAATATACGTAATTTTTCCAGCATTTTTTAACCCTCAGAACTTTTGTACAGGAGACCGTCACATGGAAGTGGACACAATTTAAAACCAAAGCATTGCTCTCAAAGCAAAACATTTCTTTAGCCAACTTTAAGCTTCAAAAAAAGCAGCAAAATTGCTGCAATTTAAAGTCACTGAGTAACAGCAACGAGCACAGCTACTCTGGGTGTTTGATGTGTTTCCTGATAATTCAGTGGAGAAAACTTTAAAATGTGCATTGTGTGTAAATGTTAATACCATGTAGGATAGACGCCCTGTGAGAATAAGTCACAGCATTTGAAAGGTCTAACTTTTCAACCTTACTTCGATATCAGGCTCATCACATGCAGGTCAGGTTTTAATACTTGAATTTAGCTTTTTGCCTAATGGAGAAACAATTATGTTTACATATTCTGGATAATAGTTTGGACATTTCAGTGTGATGGAAAGAACATATATAGAGACTTTTCTGTTTGAGGTGCACTGTGCACTCTGATAGCGTTAAGTTCTTCGTCCACGTATATTCTCTTTCATAACGGGTCAGGAATACGTAACTTAAAAGGTAAAACTTCTCCTGCCTTTTTAAGATGCTGTGCAAAAAAGGCCAGCTGATCTTACATAGGAAGATTCTGCTTTAGTTAGTGGTGTTTAAAGTGCTTCACTGAAATAGACTGAAAGGTTCCTGCAGCACAGTCAGCAGCTGCAACAATCCTGGTTTACACGGTGTAGGTACAAAACCTGCGACAGCTTCTCCTCCTTCAACACCGAGCTGCCCTGGTTATCCCTCATAGGTCAGTAACATCAGTTCAAATGTGTGTGAACATAAAGATCATATAGGCATGCAAACTAATGCAGATGGGCTGTATTTGATTAAGGCGAGCTTTGATTCCAGGCAGTGTTTATATAGAAATAAACAACTCCAGAGGACTGAGGAGCAACTGGCTGACTTGATTTGTTCAGCCAACTCAAAGGCAAACTGGGGGAGTTTGTAATTTTTGCTGTAGAAATCATTCTTCTTGGTCTTTTTTGTTTTACTTCTTACGGTGCAATACAGGTGATAACGTATTTAGAGCGCGGGCTGTAAAGAAGTACTGCATTTTATGAACTTTCATAATATTTCCCACCAATAAAACTGCAAACCAGAGACTGAAAGATGAGATGAAAGTGTGGAAAAAAATAAATCACTCAACACAATAAAAGATCTCTATAGGCTACAAATGTCATTTTTATTATTACTTTAAATAATGTCTAAATAAAGGGACTAAAGACATGCTCATGTGACTTCTTCCATTATCAAAAATATGGTGTGGGGTGATGTTTACAGCAGAAATCTATCCAGGGAGGAAAGCGTGCATCACAATGCGAGACTGTGGTGGAGTCCACTGAACTTTAAAATGAGTCCCACCATCACCACGGACGGTGTCGGCTGTCAGAAATCGGGGGCAGTGATTTTATTGAAAACAAATGTGACACTCAGAAAAGAAAAGATGGTTTTGTTTCAAATAAATGGAAAGACCTGGATACATTTCTACTCCCCTCCCCCACCACCCATGTTTAACTACAGAAATTAAAAAGCAAAAGACATAAAGGAACACACAAAGGGGGCAAAAACAGCTATTTTAGAATCGACTCCCTTTGGTAAAAACGGTAATAAATGGTCTTGCATTTATCTTTTTCATATACATACTAACTTTAGCCATTTATCACTAAAGTCCACAGTAAGCTTGGAAAGTATTACTAGCACAACAACACAGATCTGTCATAAAAAAGTCTGAGACTATATACACAGTGTATTTACAACATGAGGGCATGAGCAAGATGTGCATGTGTGTGTTTGTGTGTTCGTATTTGAGTGTGTTAAAGCTGGTGTATTGGCAGAGGGCATCTTAAAAAGGTTGACTTCCAGGGCGGCGAGGATTGTGTGTGTTAATAGAACTATATATAATATATATACACAACACACACACTGGAATACATGTCAGTATCTGACATTCACGAGCTATACAATTTTACAGTCTGAGACCAAACAGTGTTGTGAGGCCCCTTTTTTTTTCTTTTTTTAAAACATTAGATGTAACAGTGCTTTTTTCTAAGTTAACCCGACAACGCGGTTTGGAGCTCAGGCACCGTTTCTAATAGTGCTGCCATGTGTTTTGGAAAAGAAACTGTAACCCTCTTTCAGTCTGCTTGATGAGACATGATTGTGATTTGGCCGTAACACAGGAATGTCTGAACCAGATCTCTCAGACTTTACTGAGCTCCCCCCAAACCTTCAATCTGGGAAACAAAATTTCTGAACAGTTTCCCCCTTTTTTTCTAAATAAGTGCACTTGTCCATCATATTGTTCTCAGTGAATACTACAGAAAATACTACAGAATAACACTTTCATAAATAAATCCCTGTGTATTTGATTTTGATGGAACTCGATTACTTGGATGGCTTCAGACTGTCTAAGGCTGAATTGAAGCTCAGCCGTGATAAAGTTAAAAAAAAAAAAAAAAGCACCACACTCTCTTTTCTTATGTCGCTAAGCTCTGTCGTAAAGGCTCGAGGAAGTTTGTGACGTGGCTCTGAGTGCTGGTAAGAGCTCAGGTCTGCGACTGGAACATGACCATTCCTAAGTTTTGGCACCGAAGGCCCTGGGGAAAAATAAATTTAAGAAAAAAAAAATAAAAAATAAAAAATAAAAAATAATATGGGCCCAGCTAAAAACGCTGGTTAAAATTAAAAAAAAAAAAAAAAAAAAAAAAGGATTTCAGTAATCCTGCCCACCCCGGTTTCAACACAAACGGCAGCTAGCTTAATTGTGCTCCCATGTCCGCTTTAAAAACACATTGACGACCTTTCGTCTCTACCTCTATTCCTGTTTGATATCAGACCTAAACCCCCCAAAAGTCAGTCTGCTTCCGTTTGCCCTCGTGGGTCTGGCTGGCTACGGTGCCTTGCTAGGTGTGCTGTATTTCACACGATATTTGTTGATGTTCATGAAGTGAAGGACCTCTGGGTTACGGGTGGTGCTGCAGGGCAGTAGGCCTTCACGTCCCTCGCCCATCAGCCACTTGTTGGTCTCGGCGCTCATGTCGCGGGTGACGTGCTCTTTGACCCACGCCTCCACCCAGGCCTGGAAGCGTTTGTGTAGTCGCGTGCTCACCCTCTCGTGTGACTGAGGAAAAACAAGACTGATGTCACGAAACAGATTTTCTACTCACTGAACACAGAAACCTCAAACTAAGCCCAAGCCCTCCGCCCTCACTGACATCTTACAGAGCCAAGAGTTGAAACAGAATGAATGGGAGGTCAAAGGTCACTCACTTTCCTCCCTTATGATAAATACAGGAACGCTGTAACCAAGAAATATTTCTGGCATAACAGCTAAATAACGACACTAGCTGGTAAATACCTGGTGAGCTCGCAGCAGGGCAGTGCGTCGGTACATGTAATCCTCAGACTTAAAGACGTAGACCATCTTGTATGAGTTTAGTTTGAACATGCACTCCATTTTCTCCTTATCCAGCGATTTCTTTCCACCCTCGCAGGCCTCCTTGTCCAGCTGCTCTCGGCCCTTCTGGTACTTCCTGATCCGTCTCAGATTCCTGGTTTAGACAAACGTGATGAGAGTGACTCATGAAATCGAGCAGGAATATGTCAGGACAAGTCAATTAGGGTTGCTGTAATCAAAAGCCTCCTGTTTGAATTTTACAGGGCGTGGCCCATCAGAGAGCGATGAAATGTGGAAAACGCACCTGGGAAGAAAAACTGGCTTCTGAGCGAGGTGCTCCCTCAGCTCAGGAGTTGTGGAATCTGGGTTTAAGTAGCGTCCCACATAATCAGACCAACGCTGCAAACAGAAAACAAGCACAAAACCCAAGTTTAACACACACATTATGAGTGTGAAAACACGAGCACTGCGCCAGTATTACCACAAGTCTGGCAACAGGTTCTTACTAGTATTTCCACACACTGGTTATCTTGATTACAGGCCTTTAAATGACTAGTCTAAGTGAACTGAACTGTGTGTAATAAAATGCCACATTTCAGCAGTGTGGGAATAAAAGAAGAGCTGCTACTGCCATACAAATACTCTTATCAGTGCGAGTATTTAAACAACATTTGTGCAGCATTGTTGCCATTTTACAGTTGATTAGACATCACAGAGCCTGTTTATTTAAAGGGGACCTATTAAACATATACACATCATTTATATAATAGCCATGTTTTGTTTTTTTTAATCCTTAATGTGAACAAAAAAAAAACCAAAAACCCAAAAGAGTAGATGGATTATTGGCTTAAAAATAGTTCCTGATGCTAATGGACCTTGACACTCAAGATTTACCGTTGTGTTTCTTACCTCGGCCTCCATGGGCTCATCTGAGTTCTCTTCCTCTGTGTCGAGCAGCTCCACCGTGAGCTGCACTTGTCCTCGGTTTCTCAAAAACATCACCTGAGAAAGCAACAGGACGGACAGTTTAAGACACTTTTCAAACGAAAAATAAGGACTCAACACAGAGGGAACACCAACGATCCCCTTTAAACCAGCACTCTGTGACAGTGGAGAGAAACAAGAAGGCTAAGGAGCGAAGAGAAAGTAAGGACAGAAAAGAACATCGTCAGAAAGAGATGGGCTGATCCGATATTTGGATTTCGGCTAAAAACTGGCAAGTAGTTGGACTCAGTGTAGTGACAACAGACCATAAGTCTATGATATTCTCTATCCAAGAGTAAGAAATAATTTAATGTGTCAGATTAAAAAAATATCCTGAGGGCTCAGATTACAGGAAATACTGCAACATTTTACTCTTTTATTCCAGTTTTTAGATTTACTGAGCTTCAGATTTTTGAACACATTATAAAAAGAGTGGAAATGGATGTGTTCAGTGGAAGTTTCCATCTCTCTTTCGTAACAAGTTAGTTTGCAGTCAAAGTAAACAGGATGAATGGGTTTTAGGTATTCACCTATAAAACCAGTTGGGTAATTTCTGTTTTTAACAAAATGGGATAAATATTTAATGTAAAGTGAAGCTTTAATGAAAGCGAAGCTGAAAGTAGGGCAAAAAGCAAATCTGCTCGCTGGTGACAGGTGGCTTTAGCAGCTTTAGTCAATGGAAGCAATGAGTGAGTGCAAATGGTGATCCTTACTCCCCATTACTGCAACCATTTTAGAGGGTAGGAACTGGTTGGTGATTCACACCCTCTTATGTACTCTCAATGAAAAAACCCTACTTACAGAAGTCATGCTGATTGCACGTGTCTGTCACAAACCTGGCTGCTGTGTAAATCTCACAGTCTTTGCCAAGGGAAAGACTGAACGATACTGCTTGTGTTTTAAAATGTGGAGATCATTTATTGACAGTGAACGCACCCAAAACACACACACACAAAAAAAAAAAAGGGAACTCTCCAGTTAGTAAAAGTAGGACGTTCTTCACAGCAACAAATTAAGTTTGACATCTGGACTGTGCAGGAACCAGTCCTGCAGCCTTGTGGAAAATTACTTTTAAGTACCTCTTCTAAACTTTAAATGAGCCAATTTCCATATTTCCAAAGCTTTAGCAAAAATCTGCCGTCATGCCATGGCTAGGTTTGAGAGCGAGCGGCAACTTTATTTACCTTAAAGCAGTTCTCGTCAGACATGAGCTGCTCGGCTTTCCGCTGATAGATCGTCTCTGCGGAGCTCCTGGAGGACTGTGTGGACAAGCTTCCTCCAGTGGCTCCGCTGGCGCTCTCTGCCAGGTAGAGGTCTGTTACCTGGACGCAGATCTCATCACTCACAATGTGCTGGAGCTGAAGGAAAGAGAGTTAGTGACTGGCTGGTAAACAACTACAGCAGCTCTTTCCTTGAGAAAACAAGCCAATACCTGCCGGACGATGCTTTGGATGAGCTTGTCCATCGTGAACGCGATGTAAGCGTGAATGGTGAACATTTCCCTCAGAGAGTCCTCGTACTGAGATGCTTCCATGTTGCCATCCAGCAAATTCCGAACCATCTCCAAGAAAGCAGAGTAGTAATCTTCCACCTCAATGTCCACTGGAGAGAAGAAATATTTAATAAAAACAGATCACTAAGTGGAACAGCATGAGGGGAAAAAACATTTCCACTTTTTGTTACAAAAACTACTGGTGAGTTTTTCCTCAATCTACATGTTACTGACATTTTACTGTTCCTACAGTCACAGCACATTCGTTTAACAACTGATTTGAACATTTTACATGTTATATTTAAAGCTCTTCATGGCCTAGAGATATACTGGAAATGCAGTCCCTGCAACCAGAGCACAGCCTGCAGACTGTTTCCACCTCAAGCTAAAAGAAGGTGACCGAGAGATGCAGTCGTGGTCCGACTTGCCTGATAAACGGCAACTTGTTTCATCAGTATCTTCTCTCAAATCACTTTTAAAGACTTCACGTCAAACTCTTGATACGACACTTAGGTCTTGTCATGCGTCTTCCATTTTAAAACATTATGCCAAGTGTTCTAAGATTTTACTTTGTGTTTGAACCATTATGTTTTTGTTGAATCTGGTTTTATCGTGTGCGCTGCGTTTAAGCACTTTACGAGGATAGCATTGATAGGACCTTTACAAACAGACATGGTACAAAAGTCAGAAAAGGAAAAGCAAACAAATGTAACACAAAATCGGGGTATACTGTTACTCACTGGGCTCCTTCAGTCTTAGTTGGATGGCTGGATTGTCATTTTTCTCCTTCTTGAGCCCCAGGACTTCCCTCTCCCAGTCCCGCTCTCTGACCTCCTCTTCGATCTGCCGCTCCGCCTGCTCGTACAGCCGCAGCAGACGTGAGCAGAGTGTCTGGTGAAGCCGCAGGAAGACATACCAGTTGTTGTTGACGAGGAAGAGGTTGTAGGCATCGTCGCAGCCGCGCAGCTTCTGCGCTGCCGTGTTGCTGAACAGCAGCTTGGACTTTGAGGGACTCCCGCTGCCCGGGACACCGTTGTGCTTTTTAGAAGCTCCTTCCTCCAGTTCCATCTCCTCTTCCTCCTCCTCCTCCTCTACATCTGAAAGCTCGCCCCGCTGAGAAAACAGCATGTCAGGGACGAAGTGATAGATGATCTGTTTGATTTTGTATTTGTCCTCCTTCTGAATGCTGGTCTGCCGCTTCACATGGTGGATGATGAGGGCCGCTGCGTCCTCAAGGATTTGGCTGTCCTCGTAGGACAGTGTCAGGTGGGGGCCTGTGACTGGAGTGGTGGTCTCCTCAGAGCCCTGCTCCTGACGCTGCAGAGCAAAAAAAACAAAACTTCAGTAAAAAAAATTTTTCTAGCAGTGTATAGTCAAGTGCTGAAAATGATCACAGAAAGAAAGAAAATGACCTCATCATAGATGCTTTCGATTTCATTGAGCAAGGACTTTGATCGAAGCACTTTGGTGTCATTTTGCTTGAAGTTAATGCCTTGATGGTCGAGAGACTTAAGGTAATACTTCTCGTTCTGCTCCCTCCAGATCTTGTTGAAGCCTCGCTGGGCTTCCCGCCACTCTTCCTCTTTTGTCTTTAACCTGTTTGAAAAGAAAAGTAATGTAAGAACTCCAAATCTGAATGACAATTTAAACAACAATCTGCATCTTTCAGCGCGTGACACAGAGGTAGGTGCCAGATCATTCTGTTTCTCTTAATCCATTTTTGGATTAACCATTCCAACATGATATTTGTGCTCCCTTCCTTGTGTGGATTACTGTGTTTATAAATTGTGGGCCAACTCACAGAATGGATTCATGTTATTTTAATCTTCTAACCTCCACAGAGACAAAGCAACTGTGAGTTAAAGACATACAGTAAATGTTTGGCCCTTGATTCAAGCTGTACCTTTTCAAAACGATGGGGACAGAAACAGCAGGGTTTTTCTTCAAGCCGTCAATGATGTCGGGCGCTTTGTCTCCGTATATCCTCTGGATGGCCTTGCGGTGAATGACCTCTGAGGAGCCACCCAGCATGTTGTCCAAGCGGAACTTGGCCTGTTCCTCCGCGGACATGCGGGACAACTTCCGCTGCACCGTCTCCAACACTCTGATGGTAGCCAGATTGGTCTCTAATACAACATCCAGCTGTTTGAGGACAAGAGATTTTTTCAGTCATTATTCCAATTTAACTTCAAAATTGGAAATTTTCTGGGAAGGCAAAATAGCATCTACCACAATGTTTTTCCCCCTTCAAGGATATAGTCTTTTTGTTGTCATCATTAACACAAGTTACACGTATTAGCTCACCTCAAAACGTTCATCTTCACACCTGTAGATGTGCTCCTCATACTGAGTCTTCTTGGAGCTGACAAAAGTGGAGTCTTCAGACCAGGAGGGGAAGGAGACCCAAGTGTCGTTTAAGACCTGGACACAGCAGGAAAAAAAAAACACAAAAATTAATACAGACGTCAACTCAAACTACATTCATGAGGATGAGGTTGACTGTTAGCGTTAAGCAAAAACGGATCCAACAAACTACAAAAATATGAAATTAATTTTTTTTTTGCAAATCCAATTTTTTATATACAATCTTCCAATATCACTCTAAAGTATTAAAAAGATTTTTTTCTTATTTTCTGACAGCATTGCATATTATATTCATATACGTTATATCAACCAAGGAAAGAATTTTCAGCTCATGTACAAGTTATCCCTGTGAGCCTAAAGGCTAAACTCAATGAGAGCAGAGAAGCTAAATAAGGGCTTTAATGCACACAGCTCAGGCTGCGAGTACAGAAGCCCCTCCTCTTCCTACTGTACAAATCCTGTTTGCAAATGCGAACCAATCAACCAGGAAGAAATGACAAGCGAGTTTCAACAGCTACTTTCAGAAATGATAAACAAGATAAATCTAAATCAAAGCAGAAAAAAGGACAACTGCTGTTAAAGAACAACACAGTAGCTTTATGAGCGCCTGGATGTCCACTCCTCTCTCACCTCTTTACAAAGTGGAGTTCTGCCTGTACACTTGGGCTGCTGGTAGCTTTTAGGCAGGGCTCTGTAACTGGAGCCTAGTCTCTTACAGGAAGCATAATCAATCTCCATGGCGATGCCCTCGGTAGCCCGCTCCTTGGGGTATGTTTCAATGTGGGACATTTCACGATACCCCAGGAAGTTTTTGAACCAGTTGAATAGCTCAGGGAATTTTCTGTTTAACAGAAAGATATAAAAAAAACAAACAAAACAAAAAAAAAAACAAAAACACACACACAACCAAAAAATAAAATAAATAAATCTATCAAATTTACTGCAAAAGTTATATTTTACGTGATCCGAGTTACTCACCCTAAAAACGGCAGCACCAGCTGCACCAGTTCAGCTCTGGAAATCACCTCCTGGTTAAAGATGACCAGACATCGCAAGAAGTTGTCGTAGGCCTCTGCACTTCGCAAGGCTTTGCGCACCTAAAATATAAAAATCTGCTGAAGTCTTGTGGCATAAGTCAAGTTTTTGAGAACAACAAGAACCACCAACACAAAGCCTGTGCTCTTCGGATAAACTAGCAAATAAAGTTAAGTTGCTCTGTGATTATGTTAAACATTGTTTGGACAGAGGAGTGCAGAGGGGGGATAGTGTATATATTGGAACAAAGGCTGGAAAATATGGAGCTAACATGCAGGAGGAAAAGAGGAAGAATATAGAGAAGAATCATGGATGTAGTGAAGGAGGACATGCAGTGGGTTCGTGTGACAAAAGAGGAAGCTAGGGACAGGGTGGGATGGAGGAAGACGATCCACTTTTTAATTCCCCTTTCCTCTTATTCAAACTAAAAAACAAAATACAAACTCACCTTCTCAAAGAACAGAGATTCTGTGCCGACTCCATGCTTGCTGGCCTCTGCCACTGAGGAATCCTTCAAGTTCAGTAACTTCGGCTTCTTCTGCAGCATTCCCAAAACGACATTCAAGACACAGGTTCAATAATTTAAAAACCAAAACTTTCAAACACTTCACATAAAGCAGGAACTCCAGCAACACTTGAGGGAAGACGAACAACTTTAATAATCATCTTCCCTCAAGTGTTGCTGGAGTTCCTGCTTTGTGAATTCTTTCATCCTTCCATGCACCTTGGAAGCAGGTGAAGTTGTGCTAGAAAATTTTTGCTGCGAAACACTTCACATAAAACATGGAAATAAAACCAAATTGGACTTAGCAGTATGAGACTGCATGTACCTTGATAGGGGGCGTGGCCCCAGGCGTGGGATGGCGACGGATCTGGCAGCCGTTCTGATTGGGCCTCTGCTTGTTGTTGAGCTGAAGCTTTTTGGCAGTGCCACCGTGGTCGTTTCGTACAGACTCGGCCTTCTCAGCAGTGGTCTTATTTAATAGCTACGACGAATACAAAACACAGATTAAGACACGAGCGCATCAACATGACAGATCACAGACTACGGGGGGAACATTATTCTGAGAGGCTGATTTTAATGAATAAACTTTACCTTTGTGTTTAAGGTGTCTCTAATAAATCTGAACTCATGAGTAGAATACGGTACATTAAATACATGGATTTTCTCACCACTGAACTGTTGGCATCAGGGAGAAACTGCCCAAATTCAGAGAGTAGATCCTCCTGATTCTTGAAGAGCCTGGCCACCTGAGCATAAACCTCCTGTTCAGTCAGAGCTGGTGTGTAGTTTCCTCCAGCCTCCTTGGCATTACGCTGCTCCTTCTGTGGGTGGAGGAACACAAACAAATTGAGTGATTAAAAGTCGCTCTACTGGGCTTTTTAAATATTTTTCCTGTCATATATCTCATTACATGAATTGTGGCCGCTTCTGTGTAGTCCATAGTAGAAGCCAGGCTAAATGACCAAGAGCAGCACTAACAAAAAACAGTAGCTTTTCCATACATTTTGACACTGCATGCAGGAACAGTACAGGGCTACAGCAAAAACAGCTGGAAATCAGCATAAAAGGTCCTCTTTAAAAGCTCCTTTTAATGTAAATTCAAAATTTAAGCTCAGAAACGCTTTAGAACTTCACTCTGGCTTTCATTTTGAGACACTGGCCTGGTAAGTATGGAGGATCTCCAGGAAGGCTTTGTAAATGTCGGGCTGGCCCTGGAAGCGGTTTTTGATCTTGTTGACGTAGTTGATGGCATGGTTGAATTCCACTGGCTGGTTGTTCTGCATGGGTGGGCCTGTGGGGGTCCCGCTGAGTGGTGGGTGGAGCTGCATAGGTGGCGAACGGGGAGAGGTGTAGGCAGGGATGGACGGATTGCTCTGGCTGCTTGGTGTTAACGCCTGGGGCTGAGGAGGCTGAAACAGGAAAGATTTTAAGTGTACTGAAACACATGCTTCACAGTAAAAAAAAAAAAAGTTTCTACTCCACCACATTTTATTCTCACCTTGCTGGTCTTGGCAGGCGTGGGCTGTGTTAGAAGGGGCGGAGCAGTGGTGGTTGCAGATGAGGGAAGCGGAGGCTGAGGTTGGGGAGCAGCTCCCGATATGGGGATGTTCTGGACTGAAATGCCATGTGGGGTGATGTGGTGGATCTGACCCGGTGTCGTCACATTGACTAGGTCGTTGGTCTGGACCTCGATCTTGTAGCCGGGAGGCAAGAAAGTGTTGAAGCCCATGATGAGGTCAGGGTGACCTTTGAAGAGTTGTGACACTCTGCTGATCACTCCGGGAGTGTCAATACTGGAAACGCAAAAGCAGAAAGAATTTGAAAATTCAGTTATACCTGGGGAGACATCTCGAGTACATTTAAAACCTGGCAACATCTCAGGCATCAAGAGCAGTGTGTACTCTTAGGACTTTAAATTAAACCATATAAATGCATCTCTGTAGGTGCTAACTGTACAAGAGTTGTTGCTTGTGAAAAAAATGCCAGCTCGTTTTATGGAGAAGGGGAAAAAAGTAAAATAAACGACTGGTCAAAAACGTTTAATGTCTAGGTCCACGTTAGTACCACGAATCATTTCGTCTACACATTTCATTGTTGTTGTTTACTTCGCTACGCGGCGGCCGCAGCAGCTAGAGAAAGTGCCAACCTAGCATGAAACAAGCTAACTCGAACAAAACTAAGCTATCCTAAGCTAAGCTAAGCTACGCTAAGCAGCAGACTCGGAGGTGCTTCACCCCTGAAATACCATTACCTTCTGTTTGTATGTTTGCAAAAGTGTTTGTTGCTTTTCTTCTACTTAACTGCAAACCGTGTCCAAACTCAAGTGACATGACTGAAAAGATCCGCTGACGCTTATTCTAGCTCGCTCAGGAACTTTCCCTCTCAATTTGTTCGCTCAGAGACGCAGTTTAGAAGCGAGAATGTCGCTGCTGTGGTTTAACACGTGTCGAGAAGCTTTTTATTGCAATTGTGCTAAATTAAGGCGCCGTCCTCGGCTCGTTAAAACGTATTATCATAACTTCACTCCAGTGCGACCGTCCGTGAGGTTATTGGATTCAGTATGGAGCCGCTACCATTCACGATGAACCGAAAAAAACTCATGTAAATAAATTAGATAAATAACCCCAATACTTTTCCCCCACTGTATTTAACTGCTCACTTTAATTGTACGCTAATACGATTCAAGAAAAAAAACCTGCATTATAACTTTCCTGCCATTGAATATTTATTTATTCGTCTACTCCTGTAGGTAACACGATCAAATTTTAAATTTGCTCTAGAAAATCGGTCAACCTTTAAGGGATCAATCTTTAATCAAAACCACCGTGGCCTCACCTTTGGGATTTGAACTCTTTCATTATGTCTAAAAAGTCGTTGTAGACCTGTGGCTGGTTGCCAAACTGCAGCTTCACTTGATCCAAGTAAGACAAAGCGTCTTCCACCTTAGGGAGAGCAAGAGAGAGAGAGGAAAGCCAGCTTTATGTGCCATGATTTTTTTTTTCCAAAACACTGGTACCTGCATCAGCTATAAACTGAACTGAATTTCACAACTGATGTGTGATCTGCCTAAAAAGGGCAGATTTTCTCTACTACCACACATTTTAAATGTTTCAGTCTAAGGCATAATGAACCATCACTATGAATGGATCTTATTTGTTTTTACAATCATGGTGCAAATTTAAATAAAAGCTACCAAAAAACAACAAACTAAAAAGCAAATGACTTAAAAATAAACTCATTTCCAGAGAAGTTCTAATAATGTAGCTTTGTTAATTTCCCCAAACCTCTTTAGCATTTTCAACTGTAAAAGTAAAATTAGATTTACAGACCTTGAGTCTCTGGAACTGCTGCTGGCCCTGTGCAGAGGCCTGAGGAGCAACTGTATGGGTGTGCCCTGACATGACCGAGGGCCCGTGGGACTGCACTGCCGGGCTGTGGTGGTGGGAGCCCCCATGGACAGCTGGGCTTGGAGTGTGCCCATGCCCGCCACTGTTCTGGGCCACTGTGGGAACCTAGGAAATCAGAGAGGTTTTATTAAAAGTACAGCAAATAGTACCATGTGAAAGTGCCACATAGTCCTGAGTTTTATTTAGGTAGTGCCAAATCACAACAACAGTCCCCTCAAGGTGATATAAACTGAGACACATAGACAGAATGTGCACAGCTGACAGGTGGGGAAGCCTGGAGCATGAGTTGTGAGTGCTTAGTAAAGAAAAGTTGCTATGTCCTCACTAAATGATAACTTCTCAAACAAAACGATCAAATAAATCTTGAGCGGGCCAACGCGGTGTACCTGATATCCTTGTGGGACGGAGTACTGGACGCCTGCTGTGGGCTGCATGTTGTCAGACACGGCCTCGTACACAGCCGGAGCTGGAGCAGGGGCCAGGACACGATGCTGGAAAGCCTCCGCGTTGCCACCGAGGCGCCGCTGCGGGGACGCAAAAACCGTTTCCGGATCCTCCCCACGCCGCTTCATTATGTACGCATACTCGGGAGAGCTGCGAGATCTGTAAATACACAGCAACATATGGAGCCCATTTTCTCAGACCTCTGAGAAGTTATCTGAATCGATTACATCACACTAACAATTTCATTCAAGAATTTGTGGGAATATATATTTTTTTGCTTGTACTGTGAATTTATAGACACACAAACACACACACAGTGAACCACTTTTCTTGTTTGGCTGTGGCAGAAAATGATTGCATAACCATCTTCACAGTACGCAGATTTATTGAAACGTCTGATGCTTTCAGCACCAAAAAGAAGCCTCTACGTTTATCAAGGTCAATAAAATGTGACCATATTGATTCATTAACATGTGATTTGACTACTTTGACAGCATTTTTTTCTCATTAGAAACTATATCCAAATTTTATGCATGAATATGGAGCTTCATGAACAGCTGTTCGGCCATGTGCATGTTTGGAGAATTCAAGAAAAGCTGGCAGGCAAAGGTGAACTACACACAGGATACAGCACCTGGGAGTCTTGAGTCCCCACTTCTTCTTTCTTTCTTTCTTTTTTTTTTTTTTGGGGGGGGGGGGGGGGGTGTCTTTTTGTTGTTTTGCATTGTGCACTTCTGCACCAGTGTTATCTGTACCCTCCCTCTTGCCCGCCGCAGCAAGAATGCCACAAAGTTACGTTTACTGCAAAAGTTCCCATGTGAGGCCGGGGAACATATTTTGTATTTAGTGAATTTTCTATTTTGATTTTATTATGTGTGGGGGAAGCCTGGTTGCTGTGTATGAATTTCCTTCTGATTAATAAGTTTTTTTTTCTTAAGTTAGTTTTACAAATATTCCTGCCCATATTTAAATTAAAAACATAACACATTTTAGCCAGTATTTTTCAAGAAGAAGACAACTGTACAGGAGTATGGTAAAAATGAAAAAATGGTGTTTACCACTCCAGCAGTGCACATAAAAAACTGGCTAAAACAAGGACTTGAATCACAAATAATGTAGCTGATGAAGCTACAAAATGTGTGTACCATAATAATTTAATCATGGGTAATTCACTACTTTCCAATACTGCTCCGTGTACTTGCACTTTATTTAAGTACTTGCATGTTTTGCTGCTTTCAGCTTCTACTTTAGTGTATTTTGGATGGAAATAATAAACTTTAATTTTCGTCAGAGTTCTAGTTTCTTATTATTTTGCAGTTTTCAAATGTATACATAATATACACAGGTAGTATTAGCTATAATAATACGGCAGTATACAGGCAATTAAATCAACTGCTACATTAAAGTAATAGCCACGTTAATGAATCGATGAACATGATTTAATTATACCCCGCCCCCCCTCCCTCAGCAACACGCAGCCAAAGTGTATTGTGTATTTTTCTGTTATTTCTGGCTACGCCGCTGACAAAAATACCGGTTAAAATATTTCTACGACAACTTGTGGCTTGTCGCGGATCCCTTGTGCCTTGTCTTATCTGTCCCGTGTCTCTACGTGATACATGGATGACAACGTTAGCATGAACTGAATGTACGACTCGCGCTCCGAGCAGCCAATGAGACACACAGCCTACGTCACCGACAAACAGGTGCTGTGGGAACGTGGAAGTCGGTCTGCCATTCACAACTTCCTCAAGACGACGGCAACTCGCGGGCACTCGAAGGAATGGCGTACTTAAAAAAAAGATAAAAGCGATAAAGTCAGGCAGCTAATAAAATTCTACACGCGTGTGTCGAGCAAAAGTAACACAATGATAAACTCGAGTGCTCGTGCGCTGCTGCTTCTGACGCTTCCTCTCTGCTCCCACCAGCAGCTGAGTTCCACCGTGCCAGCAAACGAGTCGTTCCGCACGGCCAAAGAAAGCCAGCCTGTGGTATTTACAGACAGAAGCGCAGTGTAGTAACGTTACAGTCCTCCAATATGAAAACGCGGTTGTGTCTATTACACGGTAACAGCCCCACAACCGCGGTTCTCCCGTCCCGTTTACAGGCCTTTACAAGCAGCGACCTCGAGTTACGCTTTCCCCACGCCCGCCATTTAGAGCGTGGCGCAGGAGTTCAGCGCGTTTACACTCCCATTTTCCAGCAGGTAAGAGCCAAGAGCAACTCGTACGCAAGGCACCCTGCTGAACGGTCAGGCTAAAATAAATGTATACTGTTTATTTTAATTAACTTTGCTGGGAACTTGTTCTGTCGACGGGAGTTGTTTGCTGTCTGCTAGCAGCTAGCTAATGTAAACAACATGAGTAGCCTGACACCGATCGCTGTCCGGGGCTAGGAGAGGGAAGCACATGCAGCTAAGCCATTAGCGATCTGGTGGGCTCTCGCTGAAACGGCGAATATTTGCTATTGATTTGCCACACTGATGGATTTAGATCAACTTATGAGTGAACGGCATACAAAGAAGCATCGATCATCTACGTGATCTTGTTAAAACGTCTTCTGACCGGAGGGAGTTAGCTTGCCAACACTAGCTTGCTGAATGAACTCACCCCTCTCTCCCAAATAGCAAGCAGAAGTTCGGTGATGATGGTACGATAATCCGTTCGCTCGTGGTGAAAGGCTACACCACTGACTGGAGAAGACAGAAACTCAGTGTATCTGCAAAAAGCAATTAATCGATGGAGTATTACTTGAAATAAACAATTCAAGCTACAAAGTGAGAATCTCCCCTACAAACGAAAACAATCTCCGTTCGGTTAGCTGGGGTGGGCGGGGTTTTCACCCTGGAGTGAAAAGCGGTCCTCCTTTTAGGAGCTATTGGTCAGTCTGTTCGAAGAACCCGGACAAGGGCGGGGCGACGTATTCGGTTGTGAAATTGAACTGTCAATCAAAGATTTCTCGAGTAGTTACCAAGCACACCCTTTTGACTTGAAGCGCGATAATGCCAGCACAGAGCGGAGAGGCTCAGCTGCAGTATAAATGGGGAAAGCATAATAGCACCATGTTTAGAGACGAACGTAGAAAGCACAGCCTGTCCATTATTAAGGTATAACACGGTCACGGAGGTGTTAGATAAGGCGCCGCATGAGTTTTATCAAGAGGAATAAGCATGTTACTGACCAGGGAAAAGTTTAAAGAGCATTTGAGAGTTTTTTTCTCTTGCTTTGAAGATGAATTTGAACATTATACAGACGGCAGTTACTGGGTTTTAAATAGCATCCACTGGTGATGTCAAACATAAGATGTGGAGGCCAGAATTGGCCCAGCCAAGACTCCAATCCTGCCCACTGGCCAGCTTTGAGAAGGAATGCATAGATTTTGAACTTTTAACTGTATTTTCATAAGTTTTACAGGTTTTCCAACTATGCCCCTCAACCCCAGTTCCATTACTACTAAGCTAAAGTAATTAAATAATAGATAAACAGTTATATTACAGAAAAGTTCCAGTTTCTCCACTATGTACTATAACAATTCTGTGTTTTGTTTTGTTTTTTGGATTCTGTTACATTGAGTCCATGGGGGTACAAGTACATTTTCTGTGAATTCATGAAAACATATTTTATAATTACAGGACAGTCTGGTCAATGAATTGGCAGAACCTTTTCTGTAGAATCTTTTCTGTATTTTATGTAAAAAAATGTTTTTACTCATCCCACCCACTTATGATCAAAGTATACAGTATGTTGTCTTCAGTGTAAAATGTGATTGACACCACTGGTTTAAATTGTAAGTCTTGGTCTTTTAACCTCAACAATCAACAACAGCAACACATCCACATATATTCCATGTTGTTTACTGCACAACTGATGGATGTTCAATAAATAATAACTACTTAATAAATAAAGGACAAGTGTGATTATTGATATTTCTTTGTTTTTTGACTCAATGGATATAGTAACAGAATGATTGGGGCTCTATGGTATGGCTCTTCTAAGATGAAGTTTAGTTGAAGTTTAGTTCACAGCACACACTGGGCATCAGCATCACATCATACCACATTGCAGCTTTTCTACATGCAAGATAGTCTGCAGAATTTTAATGTAAAATATAATGCTTAGATGCAGGGTTCCTTTGGCGGTATTGTGTAAGAGTAGATTTACAGTTCAACTTCCCACAAAAAATGTTTCAAGGAGTTGTTTTACAAAAAAAAAAGTTAGGACTTTTCTGCTGCAGTGGCTGCTATTGTCCAGGACCTATGCATTTAAAATGCTGTGATGGTTGGAGCTATAATATAAACATAAATAAATAAATATTTGGAATTTTCGGTCTTTCTGGTTTCTATTTTAAATTAGTTTTTGCATCTATGTATTAATTCTTTTTGTCTGCCCTGCTGTTTGCAATACTGCATTTTCCCTATTTTCCCCTAACGTTCATTAAGTAATCTATCCATCCACCCAACCAATAGATCTCGAAAAACAATTAACTACTTCCTGGAGTTTTGCAGCACGTGACTTTTGTGGGCGGGCTGTACCGTTAAGGCTTGTGTCCCTCCCACAGTAAGGGGGCGGGGAAGTGGGAGGCACTGCAGCCAATCGCTGCACGGATCCCGCATTACAAATCCCCTAAAAAGGTGGAACTTCCGAAATAAACCCTCGCCCACGACAGGCGGAGCTGCAACAGCAGCCCGGGATTCCTCCCTCCAGCCCAGGCAGAGGATTCAGCTGCGACCGTCGGCTGCAGCACACACATACACACGCACAGCTTCACTATCCCGAGTTGGTTCCCCCCCCGTTATAATTACACCCATCTCCACGAACGCTCCAAACCGAACAAAAAGCGTAACATTAAAGTGCTCCCCTTTAAGTTCCCATCTGGATGAAACGCGGAGACAGCCCCAGCACCGAGGCGCACAGCTAGCAGGACCAGCCAGCCCGTCTGCACCGCGCACTCGCTCGGTCGACGCTGGCTGCGGAGTCCACAAACAAAAGGGTTCGCGGCACTAAAACACTCACTCACTCGCGGTTTGTTTTACGTGAGTACCGGTTGACTGGAAGATTCAGTGGGGCCTCGGCGGCCAGCACGGCGGCTTTTGCGGACAGAAAGAGCCGATCCGGTCGTCCTTACTAAACAATGCCAAAGTCAAACGAAACGAGAACTACGGCGGAGCTGTGTGGCAATACCGGAGCCACGCCATTCTCCGCGTCCCCCCCTCTCCCTCTCCCTCTCTCGGGTCCCGCAGACAGAACCACCGCGCGTATTGCAGCTCTCTTTGTTTACTTCACTAGTCGGGAGTAAAAATGTCTAACCTGTCTCACCACAACAACTACACCCCCTCCCCTCCTTCCCCCTGCCGATCCATTACACGCTCACACAACGCTGCAGACAAAAATGCTTCGACTCGCAGACAGAGGGGATGCCTCAGATGGTGTCCACACAGCCCCGGGAGGCTGTTTACTGGCCGACATAATGCCATCCCGCACATTTAAGCAGCCAACACCTTAAGAAGCTGGCTATTCTGCTGCCGTTTACTCGCGAAACAAGAGCCTCGCAATTCATTTACGCGCACAAAATAATAAGAATGTTAAAAAAAAGCCACCACTGACACCAGACCGCCCTCAGATCCTTCGCAACAATCACACGCATCGTAACGCAGCGACACTCTTGATATTATTTAGTTTAAGCAGCCGTTACATACCCAGTAAAAAGACTCCTTACTCCGGATTCGTGTTTGTAACAAAATAGTTGGACACGCCCCCTCTCCACTGGCATTGGCGCAAACTGGAAGACACGTCACTCTGCGTTTGAATATGACCCGCTAAAAACCGAGGCAGCATCGCAGGGAAACAGCCTCCTCTCCACCACGCGCAAAACCTGCAGTTCCGATACTGGTGGAGGATTACCGAGGGCGGCGGTGGGGGTGTCAAGTTCATTTTACACCGCGGGCCACACGAAGCTCTACCAGTGAAAGTCGGCTTTCTGTCAGTGTGAAGAACTGGACTTAAATCACGGAGATATTTGAAGGAAGGAGAAAGAAATGCAGTGTCAACAATTCTCCTCTGGATTTCTGTATGATAAAGAAATGCTGCTTAAACTGTAAGAAATCAATGTGTGAAATTACTGAAAAGTTCTGTAATTGAGCTCATTGCGCAGACTGTTCTGTAATTATAAAGGAAAAATTTTTTTTTTTTGTTTTAATACTGTCTACAATCACAATGCCTTAGTAGACAGTGAAAACAGCAACCTTCCTCTTATTTAATAGTCTATAGCTATATAGTTATTTCTGCACTTTGTAAGCCCCGTATCAATGCTATATAAAGGAAGAGATCATATTGTCTCTACGATTGTATTTGTGGCGAGAAGCTACTTTTTTTTTTTAAAGCTATGTTTGCTATTAGTTATTACCAATAAATGCGCAGGGAGAAAATCTGGGTCACTCTGAGGGATCGTTGCTATTTTTGGATAAAAAAAAAAGTGTTCAATTGGGTAAAGATTTGGTCACTGCTTAATGATTTTTCATATAGACTTAATAGCCATTCTTTTTAGATACACTTGTTCAGAATCTGGTAAATCTCTTTATCAGCGAGTCATAGGGGCAGCTCAATGCGTTTAGACATGGTCAAGTTCAAACTGACATAATGGGGAAGAGAAGTGATCTAGGAGACTTTGGACGTGTCATGGATGGGCTGGTCCCAGTATTTTAGAAACTGTGGATCTTCTGGGATTTTCTCCATACACATACTAGCAAAGTGTAACTTTATGAGCTTCTTCAATAATGTATTCAGATACTTGACTTGCTTTAAAAAAATAAAATAATTAAGAGTGCTTTTTGAAGCTTCTGATAAATTACAACCGAACTTAAATATCAGTTTGCTCAAGCTTGTGCGATTTGTTGCTTACAATGCAGAGGTCTCAAAAACTCGTGTCAAATGATACATTTGGTATCAGAGGATTATACCATTGATTTATTACAGCAAAAATGCAGCTGGTGGTTCGAGGCTCATCACTCTCTACAAATATGAAACCAGAGAAGTTGGGTAGTGATGGAAAAAAAAAAAATCCCCAGCGCTTACAGGTGGATGCAGGCATGGTGAAGAGGTTGAAACAACTTAAGCAGACCAAGAGATTGGAAGGGTTTTGGTGTGAATTGAGGAGAGTGAGGCATGCTGCTGTGCATGATGCAATGCAGGTTGAGTTTTCTGCTTAAACTAGCCTGCAGGTTTTGCTCCAGTTAATGTACAGCAATAACGTTTTTCCTCAAGAAGCTGAGCGCAGTGAACAGGAACCAAGTCAATAAAGTTGCCTTATGGGTTTGACAACAGCAGCATACCATTAAATCTGCTCCGTTGTGCAGCTTTCAAATCGTTATTTAAAATCAGAAAAACTGATTCATGCGCACGATGTGAGAGACATCTTTTATTCCTAGCTTTACTTTTATAATTGTCATGTTTTCATTTATGTCACTGCATTAAGTACAAGACTGAAGCTGCGTTTGTCGACACAATGATACCATATTCAGTGAAGAACAGTAAAAGTGCCGCTTTGAAACCCAAGAAACACACCGCCTGTACAAAGACACAGGTTGGCATAGGTTTTTTTTAATTTTATTTAATACAGTATAACTTTAATCACTAGTCATACGAATGATAAACAGGTTATAACAGAACAAATATAAAATTAATGTAGATAATTGTATAATCCTAGCTAATCGTATGAAAACAGCTGTTGAATAATAGAAAAATAAAATAGCGCACATTTGTGTTCATCATTTAAAGGAAAAGTCTACAAAAAAAAAAAAAAAAAAAAAAAAAAAAAGTACACACAAGGATGGTAGACAGAAAAAAACAAAACAAACTTCACTACAAGCAAATTCAATATGAATTCTGTAGCAAAGAACACCCCCCCCCCCTTCCCTGGCCCCAACGCATAAACACAAGTTTTTGTACATGTACTCAATAATAATAATAATAATAATAATAATAATAATAATGGCAAGATACTGGGACCAAATGAAAGCACAGATTACATCCAGTCTGGAGAACTGAAAGCAACAATAATAATGAAAATTATATTTAAGTTTCTGATGCTCACATGGCCCAGAAGGACTTCATAAGGTGTAGGCACAGATTTGTGCTTGGTTCAACTATTCTACCCTCGCTGTCTGGTTTTCCCAGTAAAAATCAGCTCGGTTTGTCCCAGTAAAGCACTATGCAGATTTGTATTCATTTTACAGTAAATTGTTTATATTTAATCATCACTAAATTTACAATAACAATCAAGTTATCCCAGCATCACGTGTAGAGCAAAATAATTACGTTTTTCCTCCTCCAATCCCGTTGCCATAATGACCAATCTCAGAGCATGTTGGGAATAGTTATTTCAAAGTGCTAAGACATGTTTTTGTTTTTTTGTTTTTTAAAAAGAAAAAAGTATTGCACTACTCATGAGGTCTTAACTGATGTACAGATGCATGCTTAAATGGCATAGTAACTGCAGCATGGGCTGCTCTAAGCAAGTGTGTGAGGATGCATGTGGGGGGCTTAGGAATACATTCCCACAATAACGAAAGCTCAATGGCCCATCTCACTATAAGCGAAGCTGCCATGACTCCATATTTAGCAGAAAGGGTCCTTCTGCTAAATATCAAGGGGGGAAAAACAAGAAGAAAAAAAAAAAAAAAAAAAAAAGGCACGATCATGGACTGAAATGAATGATGCCATTTGGGATTTGAGAGGATTCATTTTGGATGTGCTTTACTTATTTGGGCTGGAGGAGAATACATTGATGGAATGAAACTGCTTCTATCCTGACTGTGGTTTCACTTTGTGTTTGGTATGACACTCCTGAGACTATGCAAAAGTAGTTCGTACCATCCATTGCCGTTTTCACCTACGACGTCTGCAGCCAAATCGGTCATTAGTCGGTCTTCAGCCTGCTGGCTCCCAATTAGAAAGTCAGTGAAAAAGCATAATCAGTTTTCCCGCTGCATCTGCCTAAAGCACGCTCTGCATGCCTAAACCGCAGTTCCAGTGGTATAAGCACCCCCCCCCTCAGGTCTACACGTGAGAAAGGACAGTGGTGGAAAAATATCCCAATCTGACTCTCCCAAAGCTCAAACATTTATCACGACACACCGTTACTCAACATAGACACGCTTCCAAAGTGAACAGCCATGGTAATGGTTCAAGCAATTTTACCCCAATTTTTCCCAACCGCACTGAGAACAATTTGTCCAAGAACACATGAAACAAGATGGCAGCCACAGTTCCGTCTCATCCGAGGTGGCATTTATTATGGCAAAGAAACACTTATGAAACACTACAGCAGCAGTTAAGGAAAATGAAAGAGCAGTTTTTTGGACTGTGTGTCCATGTTAAAAGGTTCAATGGGATAAACTACTTTTGGGAAAAAAAAGAAAAAAAAAAGATCTTGGACCTGATCTCACGCATGTAACACCACTGTGCTGCGCTGAGCAGTTTCTCCACAATGACGTGCATTTTTGGAGACATGTTCAGCAAATAAACAAAAACGTCACATTGCCAGAAACGTCATCATTATAAACACTATGTCAACAATCAAGCCTTTTATCATCACAGTCTTGGTCTGCCAAAAAGCTATGGCCTAGTTTTTATTTTTATCTTTTGTAAGGACAGCATCTGTGAGGAAGTTACAGTTCCTGGGCTAACTGATCACAAAACATGGCTTGGAGCTAACAGACTTGACTGCAGGAATCACAGGGCTCATGGACTGGTTTGGAAGGTCATGGCTGAAGCTCACTGATTGGCTGGGATGAGGCCCTGTCTTTGGGCGTGTTCCAAAATGGCATTGTAGCAGAAGTAGTACTGGTCTGGGGTTTGAATGCTGAAGGCCCTCTGTGTTCTCATGCGGTGCACTGTCTGGCACACGTTAAGTGAGCCTACGTCCTGTAGCTGGGACAGACAGATGTCCAGGGCACAGAAGGTACCTGCCAACAACAGCGGGTTAGTGGCAACACTTTAAGATTACAGACAATGAAACGCTATCATGTTGGTTAAAAGCCTTATTCTCATACAGTCTGATAAACATACTCATTCAGGAAAACAGAATATTCAGGTTACTCTTTGCAGGATGTTGCTGTACCAAAAAACCTCCTTGCGATTCTTTTGGCTGCTAGCAGATTGCTGCAGCGACTCTCAGTCTGCATCATCATGCAAACTTCTCTGAAAATACTTTGCAACTGCTTGCTCAGTGGTAAGAAATTTTGAAGCCATGCAACGCAAACTAGAAACAGAAGGTTTCCCATCAGAGTAAAAGTTGTGGTTTAGCATTGGAGTCAACACCTTTCAAAAGGCATGACTTATTTTGGAGACAAACCCTCTCTGTATGAGGGTCTGCAGACAGGTAGTCAAATCAGGGCCAACCGCAACAATCTGCTAGTTACCAAAGTAAGGAGAATTTTTGGTGCAGTACTCGCTGTGTGGCTAGTTCACATACTAACAGCCAGCAACCAGTCTCCAACCACTCAGGGAATATAGATTTTGTTTGCGCAACCTGTGGTTGGTGATGGGTTGCTAAGACTGTGTGACTGAGGCCTTAAAGCACAAGCACACCCATCGTGTTGGTCACTTTACATGCATCTATTCATGCAAGCCATGAAGATGCAGGTACCTGCTACAGTATTCTCACCACTAAAGCAATCTTGCATCTTTTAGATTTGTTGCTCCATCTAGCTCTGTATAATCTGTGAACGTGAGCTTCTGGATGACTAGATCATTAAAATAGTGGTAAAAACTGACAGGAACAACACTTGTGTTCATCCCAGCTGCAGCGACAGCAGACAACTTTGCTGTTGGGTGCAGTTTGTGAGGCACTGCACGGTGGGTATAAAACGGCCCAAAGCCCTAGAAGAAGGTTTTTATCCCTGCATCTCACCTGTTCTCCCAATCCCTGCACTACAGTGGACCACCATTGGCGGTCCCAGCGGGTGGCCTGTCCACTGAGATCCCAGAGTCTTGACCATTTTTCTCTGTTGTCTCTTCACAGCTCCCAGGAAGTCAATCAGAGTCACTGCTGAGGTGGGGACGCCATAGTCGGGCCAGCTGAGGTACTGGAAATGACTCACTTGTCTCTGTTCACATGTCTGAATACACAAATAAAATTTTACAGGTTATACGCTTTATGATAGAAAATATGTACGACAGAAAATGCATTCTGCTTGTTCAACTGAACCAGGGAGTGGAGTACTTTGAACATTTTAGGGAACGCAAAGAATATGATGAGGATATCAATCCCACTCTGTTACTGGTGCTTTTCAGGCAATGCCAGATATTTTTTGGCTGCAACATTAAGCAAAATGTTTTTTCTCACCTCAGTGTTGTGCAGTTCAAGAGTGGTGTGGTTGTAGTGGCTGTGGCGGTCCACCCTCTGGTTCACTACTGCTATGTGGCCATAGACCTCCTGTCCACCTTCCTCCAGAGGCCAGTACTGCCCACACTTTCTCCGACTGCCTTCGTCGGTCCTGCGACAGAGGGTCAGGACGTATTTGACAAAATTAACACAGATTCAACTTCTAAAAATCAAAACAGATACTTTTAGTTCATCAACTCCATTACCTGGTTGTCATGACAATAACAAGGACATTTTGTTCCCAAACCATCCTCCAGAAATCACCGTAGGTCCTGTCTAGTGGTCCTGCACAATACAAACACCAAAGTCGAAGACAATCAAAATTACAGTGAGTAAAAATAAATAAAATTAAAATCTGATCCCAGCGTAATGAGTCATACTCATTTAACTGCATGGAGTAGCTCCTTAATGAGATACATTAACCCACAATAAAGACAAACATTCAGCTCATTGTGTAAGACTGCCAAATAATTTTGATGGTCTTAGCAGTCGTTTCTGAATCATTGAATTACAGCAGTGAAATGTCTTCAGAAATCAGGATGACATGATCATTTCTGAAAATAAACAGATTAACTTTGGGCATTTATACAAGAACTGGTCTTCATACAGTCAGCAACTGTTAGTCCCAGAAGTGAGCAAAGGTTTTCCCAGCATTCTCAGAGGTGACGGCGTATTTATGGACACAAGCTTAAGTAAAATACTACAGAGGTCTTCAGGTGCATGGTCATTAGTGTTACTGTTCTTCCCACTGATCTTACAAATGTTCCTGGAAGCCTAGGGATTCCTGTAGTGAGAGAAGAAATGTTGCACTGCAAGTAAAGTTTTGTGCAAGGTTGGGTGTTGAGCGCGTTTTGGTACATGTTGCAAAACCATCAGAAACTGGTCGTATCAGTGCATGAGTGATTATTCTCACTCCCAGCTGTTCAAATACAATTCTACCTGAACTATAGTGTTAAAAAGAAATTAAGAAAGGAGGAACACACTGAAAACACATGAGATCTTAATGTGGGAAAAAAAACAACAACAACTCTGTACTGTGTTAGGAATGAAAGGGTGCTACATCATTGGCTGGAAATGATAATCTACAGAGGGCTGAATTCTAAGAAACCCTGGAGAGAAAAAAAGAAAACAAAAAACCCCAAACGAAAAAAGTGATACAGTGTTGATACAGCAGCTCAAGAGTACTCAGTAGTTTGTATGGCCTCCATGTGATTCTATGCATGCCTGATGACATCAGGTACTCACCACCAAACCAGTCACGGTGAACGATATTACAGGCAGCACAACATTCTCCCATTCTCCACACCCTTTCATGTTTGTCACATGTGTTCAGGGTGAACATGCCTTGATCTGTAAAAAGCATGGAGTGTGATGGACCTGCCAATTCTGGTATTCTGTGGTAAATGCCAATCGGGTTCAACGGTGCTATGCACCTGTCAGGCTCTTATAGCGCCCTCATGATGTCTGTTTCTGATTGTTTGGTCAGACATGTTCACACCAGTGGCCTACGTGAGGTCATTTTTTAATCACCAAGGGGCAGATACCAGTTCTGATGGGTTAAAGGCCTTCTTCAGCCCTGTCCAGCTCTCCTAGAGTATCTAGCCGTCTCCTGGAATCATCTCCGTGCTATTGAGACTGTGCTGGGGGACACAAACCTTCTGGCAATGGCACACATTGATGTGGAATCCTGGAGGAGCTGGACTACCTGTGCAACCTCTGTAGGGTTCAGGTATCACCTCATGTTACCAGCAGAGACACTGACAATGCTTTGAGCAGTGTACATACCTCCTAGTAACATTTTTCTCCTTGTACTTGTAAGTGTTTATATAAAACCTTACTCCAGAAGAGTTCAATTAATCAGAAATCTGCAGTAACTTACTGTAGAGTAATTAGAAATACACCTTTGAAAGTATTAACTTCTGTTATTATAATATTTATTTTATTGGGCAACAAACTGTCCACCTCAGCTTACTGCCACTGTCCACCTATATGCTTCAGTTACATTTATTGCCATTTATGACACAGCAGTGGTAGTAACAGTGCCCACTTAGACTGATGACCAAATGTCCTCATTTAAAAAGGTTCCTTTGTAGTCACACACTAATTTGGCTGTAGGGTCCACTTAACATTACTGATGATATCAGTTTGGCTCATTAACAGGACTGCAGTGTTATGCCACTGGCATAACACTGCAAAACAGTCCTTTTAAATAAATTAACTTGTCGTACCTTGAGTACCAATGTAGGCATTCTTCTGTTTGTAGCCGTCCATGAAACTCGCATTGATGTAGTCTGATCTCTGTGAGAGCAACAAAACTCAGTCACAAAAGGTCAACAGAATGCCAAACACATCATGTCAGTTCAATTGTCGGAGCATTAGAGACTTTAGAGGAGAAAATCCAACAGTTTGGTTACACGTTTGCTTTATAAGCTAGTTGGTAGGTGTCCCGCTGAGTACTGGGAGTGCAGTAGCCAGTTAGAAGTTTTAAGCTTGACAGCTAAGAGTGACCACGTATGGAACTGATCAAATGAAATGCACATTTTTTAAAACAGCATTTACCTCATTCTTTCTGGGTTTCAAACGAACTCTCGTCTGATCAAGGCACAACACGTCGCCGTAGCGATTCTTCTCCTGATTGTAGGCTGCTCTGTAGACAAAACAAAAGTTTAATGCTGCCGCCCAATGCGGTTTACAATTACAATAACAGTCGACACACACTGAACTAAAGTTTTGCTTTTCTGGTCATGTGCTACTTAGTTACATGTGACATTGAAGTGGGGTCTATAATTTATAGAAGACTTGAAGAATTTATAGAAAACTAGAGGCTAAGTATGCAAAATGAGGAAAAAGATGCAGTCACCAAGCACAGCTATACATTCCACTTTATAAATGCCAATAAGGAACAAAACAAAACATTCTGAAAATATTAGAAAGGTCATCTATTGAAGTCGGGGTTAAAGGACATGCTGTGGAATAGATTACATTACAATGCTACTAATTTTTGTCCTTCCCAGAATGCACGCTGCACCTACAGCATAAAAAGATTACAGGTATTAATAAACTAATCTTTCTGGCAGCTCTGCTCAGCCAGACAGAATCAGATTTTAAAGTGAGCACTGAATGTGCGCCTGCTGCTCTAAACTCACTGTGCACAGTGGAAGGTTCCGGGTGGTGCTTCTTTGCGTAGCTCCTCGTACTCCTGATGGATGCCCGAGCGCTGTAGCCTGCCGAGGTGCGTCAGCAGCTCCTGCGGGCGCATGGACTCTGGTCCGGGGACGTGAATGGAGGCATCTTCAAAGGGGATGCCCACCAATTCATCCACAGGGTCTATTCTGCCATTCTGGCCCGCCAGTAGCTGCTGGTTCCAGCTGTACGCGTCCAGAGGTAGCAGGCCACCAAGGTGCTGAGGCAGACAGTCTCTGGGGAGGTGCTGGCGCAGCTCGGCCATTTTTACCATCTGAACCTGGAGTTAGGAGAGACATAGACTGAGATGGATTTGTTTTTACCCGCAAAGAAAACGGCATAAAAGGTCAAAGGCACTCTGCCCGTGAGTTTAACCTGTTAGCACTACCATATCTTGAAGGCAGACTACAATAACTGGATCTCTCTTTTGTGCACTTTACATAAATGTGAAAATGCTGCAGTCTTTCTACAGCTGGCATGCAAATACTTGTGTCATCTCACTCAGTTAGGAACCTGCGTATAGGGCTGGGTATCGTCACCGATTTCTAGAATCGATTCGATTCAATTCGATTTGAATCTGGGAAATTTTGCCTCAGACAGTCAGAAATATTATAATTCAGATCAGTACATTTACATATTTTTGTATCTATAAAAAGGAAGCTGACACTCGCAAGACTTTATCAAAGGTGTGAGCGTCACAGCAGATGCCTTTGTGTCAAAGTAGCTGAAGATAAAACACAGAAAAAACATGAAGGTGATTTTCCTGGCCTGGGATTTTATTAAAATATTCTGCAGTACATCAAAAACGAAAGAAAACCATTAATCAACTTATGAACATTACCTCTGAAGTTACAGCGGTTTTATTAGAGACACAGCTGAGCGTTTTGCATTTTGTATAATTTTAAAAAGTTTTAATTTGTTCAGAAGCCTGTTGAACGGCAGAAATTAGGTTCTCTTTTCGGAAGTAAGTAAAAGGGGAAAAAAAACCCCAAACAAAAACATCGGCCGACAGCGCTGTAAATAACGGTTGTCTTGTGCGTAACAAACAAGTGAATAATGCAAAAAACAGATTTCGGGGATAGACGGGAAACTGTTCTTGAAGTACACTGAGAAAGAGAGAGAGAGCTGTGCATGAAGTGTGATTTTATTGTGGTGGAAGCAAAACAGCAAGAGTCAGAGGGAGTCCATGACGATCTTCTTTTGCTGCTGGTTCGGTCAATATTGTTTGGACAGAGATCAAACTAACAGCTTTAGAATCAGTGCAAAAAGGGCGTGAACACAAAGCACGGACTGACGAAACAGAATCAGCGAGCTGTCGGCTTTCAGCCCCGACCGTGTCCGTGCCGTCAGGTGAGAAAGGAGACATCTCACCGATTCTGATCCGCGGGTCCGCGCAGTGTGTTTACGTCTTTGTGCCGAAGCCGTGTACCTGCTCTCATTTACTGTTTTAAATGTTTGGTGGTTGTCAAAATTTTGTGATGTTTCACCAGAGATTCTGGCATTTTGGGCAAAATACATTTATATAAAAAAAACGATTCAGGATTTTAATGAATCTATATCACGTTATCCAAGCCAGAATCGATTTTAATCGATGAATCGATTATTAAAACCCACCCCTACCTGCGTATGTAAAATTGACTTCATGATATGGAACCAATTAAAAAAAGCAACAGGATACCATTTGTTTTAAGCCTGCTTTATCCTAAATATCAGTTTTTCTCCTACTCTTAGCATAAAAATAAATACATCCCGTGCACAGTGGCTCTTAAGAAATCCATGCTAATAAAATAATGACTGGTAATAATGTAGGAGGTATCCTGACTCCAGTGATTCAACATCTAAAGCATGTGTGAGGCAGGAGGATAAGCAGTTAAAGAATCTCATAATCACAGAGCACAGTTGGTACACCGAATCACTCACTGCCTGCCATTTGAGGGGAAAAAAAAGAAACAAAAAAACAACAAAAATAAAAAAACAACCAAAAAAATGAAGCTTTTGCCTTCCCTTACTTAATAAATTATCATAAAAATGAAGCTGAAGAGCTACTTTGAGAAGTAGTCAAAACATTTACCCTCTCCCTCAGTTTCTCCTTGAGAAGCAGGCTGAGCAGATTGTAGGGCACTCGAAACCACACCGGGGCACCAACGATCAGCACCTTCTTCAGCCTGGCAGGGAATGCCCCCTGGTGGACAAAGATGGTAAATTACAGTAAACCAAATTCTTTGTTTAGAACTCACATTTTAAACTTCATGATTATATTTATTAATATATTGTAAATTAAGGGGCAACCTCTCCTGTGTTTAGAGTGTAAACACAGGAGATAGATGCACAAGTACCATAAGATAAACTTGGCACTAGGTATTAAGTACACAGTATGTGTACTGTATGTGACTGAGGACAACAGCTGCTCCACAGAGATCAATATGTGGGCACAGAATACATCCCGCTGCTGCTGATGTGACCACATAATAGTCCGTGTTGTTGACTCCAGCGGACATACTGCTACATGTTTAAAGTGTAACTCACTTAAATGCAGGCAATTGCAAAAATAAGTACCACTGCCACTGCATATGGATTAAGTAATACTTTAAAGGCTATCAACTCACACAGTGAGCCACTCATTTGCCTTTTTGGACAGTTACTTAAATCCTGGAAGACAAAACATCCATAAATAAATCAGATTACTACTTTCTAAGATGGAAATAAATGTGCAGTTAGCCGTTACTCTAGCCCTGGAAAGGAATGAAGACTTTCAGCTCCTTTAGATCAATGAAAGTACTGTTTACATCTGGTCCTGTGAATAATCCGAGCATGTGCATCTCATTTTTGATGTTTACAGCACCTATTCACTATACTGCACTGAAATCCCAAACCTTGAGCAAGTTGAGAATCTTCTTGCTGAGGTCCAGCTCAAAGTTTGTGTAGTTGGAGCCTGCCATGTCATAGATGAACACTAAGCCATTCCTCTGAGTCTCGAAGCTGTGACACAAAAACAAAAAGGAAAATAATCCGGTTTTTGATATCTTCATTAGGTCATTTAACTCATTCACTGCCATTGACGTCTATAGCCGTCAATTGCAGTGCATGAGTCAATGGGTTTAACTCATTCACTGCCAATGGCTGGCAGTGAATGAGTTAACTACTACCCGTGCTGTCAAGTGGAACTTATTCCCCACACGGCAGATAAACGTCATTTTGGGGAAGACTTAAACAAGTTCCAGTAAGACTGTCTTTTCATGTACAAAATTTGAGTCATAGGATTCCTTCAAAGAAAAGAAACTTTCACTGAAATAAAGCGAGTGATGTGTTTAAGTAAGACGTTTAAAGGCTACAATGCCACACTATGCAGTATTTCAAGGAAAAACAAATACCCAGTACTTTACCCGACACTCTCACCAAAAATTAAAAACAAAATGTGACCGTTTTGTTGCAGCTTCATTCACTGAAATCCATGTTCCTCACCTTTCCACAGCCCGATCCAGGAGGTAGAAGAGGGCCTGAAGCACCACATGGTTGCCTGTCTTGTTGGGGTGATGCAGTTTGGCTGTGTACAAGGCGATGGAGGCCCCTGAAGGGTCTCGTACACTCTGAAAATACACAAGCACACAATACTGGCAGGTTATCATTCAGCAGAGCAAAAGCAGTTTGTCACAATTTTCCAGGCAACTGCTGCCCCCCCCCACCCCCACCCTGTACTGAATTGGGGATTGTTTATTAGTACTGGGTTCATTCTGTATTGTTTATTGTGGAGTTATGAGCAAGGCGGCAGAAAATAAGCAAGATGGACACACACACATAGAAATACCAGCCTTATTCTGAATATCTTTATATCTAGCATTCAAGTGTCTCAAATGCATGAATTATGATGCCATTCTTAGAAACTGTGTGGTTTCCGAAGGAGTTTACTAGAGCTAAGTGTGACAACAACACCCAAACAGAAGTGCAAAAAGAAAGAATGGAAAAAGAAAAATGACCACAGGGGGGCACTTTGGTTCACATGCTGGCTGGTTGCCAGCTCAGAGAAAGGGCTGTCAACAGTTCAACAGAATGAACAATTGTTGTCATTACTGATGTCTTGGATCTCTTCATTTTCTTCCTGGGGTAAAGACAGAATGCATTTTCTGAGCCAAAGCTGAACTGTGCTGAGAATGGGGGTGCCCGGGGAACTGAGGCTCTTCACTCGAGTGGAGCTGGTGACCAGAGATCCTCTGGAAAAAGCTCCTTTGTAAGTAAATAAGCCTGTATTCTCTGGCACGAGGGCTAAAAATACACCAGACAGGATGTGAAGCCCGCTGCCGAGGCTGGAGAACTCCGACGTCAGGCGAGAGGATGTGTAGCATCAATGCCGCTGTGGCACGTCAGCGGGGAAGGAAAAAAGGGAAATGCGGGAAAATGGGAATGTGTGTGTGCGCGTGTGATTGCATGTGTGTGCGGTGGAAGTCGGCATCTTTAACGGTCACAATTTGGCTGACAAAAGGCCAGGAAACACACTTGGAACGTCAACAAATAGCCTGCACCCCAAAAAGCACATCAGGATGAGGGCTTAGTTTTTGAACATTCAATCTAAGGAATGAAGTAAAGTCATTGTTATTGTTGTTAACGCAGCAGCATTAGAAGCCTGATGAAAAGACACACAAACACTAAACGTCACTGGAATCACTGGGATGAGGTACGTTGTAGAAATTGACTAAACATATACACGCACAATATTAATACACAACATTTCCACGTGGACACGTTACACATTACACCTTGAATGAATCTAAAAATGTGGAGGATATTTCAGGAACGCACTTACCAACACAGTGAACTTTCCACTGAGCAGCTCGGACCGCAGAGGCTCCTCCTGAGGCTGAAGTCTGACAATTCCTTCTTTAAGACGCGTTTCCTGAAGAAAACAGATCACAGCAGGTGAAGGCAAGCTGTGGGGCAGCTCTAACAGGCCGTCACTTTGAGGTGAATTCCTTTCTGAACAATAGTGAATCACCTGCCTGGCTTTCCTGCCGGGAGGATTCCTCTCTGCTAGCCCCCCCTTCCACTTTCTGTGGAAAGTCTTAAACTTCAGCTTAGGCGTGTCTTTTCAATTATAGTTGATCTTACAGACTTTTTGTGAACAATATTAAACTAGAGATACTTTGAGTTCCCGCTGTTGAAATTGGCCAAATTAAAACGCCTCCTTTAGTTTTAAATGAAGCTTTTCTACAGATTGACGGGAACTGCTGCAGCTCACGATTTCTCTGCAACCCTTTTATTCCTTTTAAGACTGTAAGCACTCGGGTCTTAATGGTAACGGATGTACAGATTCAGACTTCACTAGACTGCCATTACTCCATGAAATACGTCAGAAGGAAACTGTAGAGTTACATATTAGAACACTCCCTTTCCACAAAAAGCATTCTTGGTTAAACCGTACAGCTTTCCTGAAGTGCTTACTTGCCACTCTAAAGATGATTGAAGATTTATTTATTTATAATTATTTATATAGCACCAACAACAACAGTTGCTTCATGGTCTTTATACTTTAAGGTAAACACTTTAATTATACAGAGAAAATCCCAACAATCAGACAAACCCCTATGAGCAAGCACTTGGCAACAGTGGGAAGGAAAAACTCCCTTTTAACAGAAGAAACCTCCAACAGAGACAGACTCAGGGAGGGGCGGCCATCTGCCACGACTTGATCCAGCTCCAACTATATAATTTATCAAAAGGGAACGTTTTAAAGCCTAATCTTAAAAGTAGAGAGAGTCTCTTCCCCAAATGGGTCTGAAATCTGCAGGCTCTGCATCCCAGTCTACTTTTAAATATTCCAGGGACCACAAGTAAACCTGCAGGGTGAGAATGAAGTGCTCTATCGGGGTGATATGGCGCTACGATGTCTTTAAGAGAATATCGTACCAATTTTGCACTCCGTCATATAACAATCTGTGGCCTCAGACCGTAAACACAGGGGGTGATCTGCGAGGCGATTTGTTTTTTAAAACTGGATATTTGCAAGATGCTACATTTTCTATGACCCACAACTATTAAAGTTTATAGATAGTAACCCTGACAGCAAAAAGACTTCAGAAAATTTGTCGTGTCCCCATAATTAAACCCCGACTAATAACCCCCTGCATACTGCAATGCATTTCCTGTTTATTATTTAACATCATCACAGGGAAAAACATGTTTTTGTGCATTTTAAAACCTCACAGTAGCATCTCATTGTACAATAGGAAATGAACAAGTGGCAAATTGATCCTTGAGGTTTATCATTTGCCACTTTCACGGCACTAAACCAGGTTCGATTCTTCATTTTATGGCAACACTTAAAGCCGACCTCTCATTTCCCTAACCCTCCAAACAAACAGCGCACTGGAAACTTTCCCTCCAAGCCCCCTCCCTTCCCCCATTCTCCTAACGAATGACTTGTCCCCAGCCTCGTCCTGGTGCTGACGCAGCATTAAGCTGTGTTAAATGAGCTGCAGCGTGGTAGGGGAGACTAATCCTTCTTAAAGTCACACCGAAGGCGGTCATGAGCGAGCCAGCTACTCACTGGTGAATGCTACCTTGATGACTGAAATGACTTTACAAGAAAAGGACGGTGCCACAAGTACAATCATTAAGAAGGTAGAATTTGTGTGAAACTTGCCTGGCAACTTTTTGTTTGTCGATTTGATAAATGCCATTCTGCATGTTCATATTTTGAGCAGTATTGACATTTAGAGGGTAAACCCCCCAAAAAACAAAACCTGCAGTAGGACCTGATGCCCTGAAAGTTTCACCTTTATCAGTTTCTGACTTGATAGTCATTTCACCAGATGTCCTTTCTGTGACACGTAGTGTCAGGTGAGTCCTCAGATTCACCTAATCCTTTTTTCATTTTGACTCTTTGGTGATCTCTCAATTTCCCCGCACCAGAAGATTATACAGCCAGCATGCTACAGATATACAGTATGTTTTTAAACTTTTTTCACTGCATTTCTCCCCAGGGAGGTGGCTAAGAGCACAACAAGCAAACAGGAAGCAAAAAAAGAGAAGATCAGCCATGTCTATTTGACATGAATAGCTGTCATTTGCCTGTTATGCTTCAAAAAGGCTCCAAAATACAAAAGACAAGATCACCCCCACCCCACCCCCACAAAGTAAACTGAAAAAAAGTCACGTGCCATCTAGTTCACTTGACCTCTAACACAAAGTAGTTACATCCAGCACTATTTTTGTGTTAACATGGTTTAGCATGCACGCCCAACATGTGAAACTTCATGTTCCTCCTTTAGACAGACTTCATAACCTCAGCTGACCAAACCAGCCCCTATTATGATTCGCAACAAGCTTTCTGGAAAGCTTGAAAAGCCTGAATACCGCTTCTTGAAATATCCCCCGATGTAAAATTAAAAAATAAAATAAGTGCGCGAGTTGGTGTGTGTGTCAGGCCCCGAGGTTTGTGATGCATCTGCTCAGGCCATCTCTTGCTTGGCAACAGCCTCTGAGGAAATATGCTCAATGAAAAAGGGCCTTGTGCTGCCATTTCTGGGCACAGTGAAGACACCCCACACTCGTCAACCAAGAGGGACGCTTGTTGTCAACTGCAGCAGATTTTATAAAAACTACACAGAAACACAGAATATAGCACTAAGTGTACATTTTCTTTGGAACAAGTCAGTAAGCTGTAGTTATACGTCAGAAGCAACATGTTACAGATTCATAACAGTCTGCTGCTCTCAGTTAGAAATCTAAATTTAGAGCAGCTATTAACTGGAAACCATCTTTTCACCAAAACAACTGCTATAAGCTTGAGATGAGTCAGGGCTTCAATTTTTTTCCCTCCTTTAAAGGAGCTAAACCTAACCTAACGCAGGGGGCTTGTTTGGGTGCAGTTTGACCCTGGCTGACGGAGGCGCAGCGTCACATATCACATCATTGTCACTAAGGTGTTCTTTCACCTGCTTGTGACCTTAAGCAAAGCAGAGGAGAGACCTTATAAAAACAGCACCCATCTGCACAGCCCACAGTGACAACACTAATCCAATCTCTGCCTTTAGCTGATCTCACCATTGTACCATAAGGATGTGTGCCCCCCCTTCAAATGTGGGATAAATTAGTTTCAGGATTTTTCTTTATTTTATTTTTTTTAAATATACCCACACTTTGAGATTTTGGAGTAGTCAAAGTGCGAATTAAAACTTGCCAACCACTTAAATTGTGTTTAGTTTTCCCGGCGTTTTCAGTTTCTCTTAGATTGAAAACTATTTTGTTCTAAACCTGAAAAAAAACTGAATCTGAAATTTATTTATAAAATTTCAGGTGAGATCTGGGGAAGTTTTTTTTGTTTGTTTTGGTTTTTAATATTGCTGGGAGGGAGAGAAAAATGGGAAAAGAAAAAAAAAAAACCCACTTATACTGAATGTTATCTATTGCGTTTAAGTGTTTCGAGCTCTAGCCACTCCCGTGTGTGTGACACAGCAAACCCAGGTGAAATGAAAGATAACATTGTTCGGTTATGTAAATGAAATCAAAACCTTGCCAGGACAAAGCCAAGAACAGCCTTGTATCAATGCACCCGTTTAACAAGCTTAAACATACATGGCAGGTATGTTTTACACAACCGTAGCACTGTTGATACTGAACTGTATGTAGGACCTGTTTAAATACTATGTACTAAAAAACAAACAAAAAACCCTCCAAAACTTCCAGCTTCATATTCAGTGTATCCTCAGATTTAATGGGGACTTGTAAACTTAGCTGTAGGCTGAAATTACAGTAGACTCCTTCAACTGAAGGGGATGAATCCACAGCAGCAGAGGGAGGACAGAGGAAAGGGCTGATAATGACTGATGCCCTTACCCTGTAACTGTGGAACAGCTCGATGGCTCGGAGGACGTCAAACTTGCGAGCCATGAGGAACTTGACGGCCAATTCCCTGGACAGCGGAGACACTCCATGCTGACTGGTCCACTTGTTGATTTCCTCCAGAAACTGCCTGGTAGCCTGAAACACACACAGATGTTGTCAGAAAACTCTGCTGTCCCAAAATCTGAGGGTCAAGCAGGAAGGAAGTGAAACTGGGGGTTTGAACTTGATACATCCTCAAAGGAAGTGCTATCTACGGCCCCAGAGATTATTTGATGCAATGTTATGGCCTGCTGCAGTGGGGGATATGCTGCTGTATATCCTTGAGAATGAAGTAAAGAATGTAGCAACAAGCAGAAAGAAGATGAAGTAAACATTTACACCAAAATGAACACAAAAGTGGAGTGACACATGCAAATGGACACGTGTACATTACGGGGAGACATTTGTTGCTCGAAATAAAACTCGCAGCCTGAAGCATGAGCTGGGGAAGATAACCGAATCCTGCAAACTGGTGTTTATGACATGAAGCTGCTTTAATGACAAGGCTGCACAGACTTTTAATAGTACTTGGCAGTGAAATTACTTGTCTAGCTGTGGAGCACCAGCTTTTTTTTTTTTTTATAAAAAAACAAAACAAAACAAAAAAGCCCACACAACACGGGTAAAGTCGTGTGTCCTGAGCTTGCTCGAACTGAAAGGTGTGTGTGCCTTGTTCCAAGAAATGGAACTGCGTGTCAGCATTATTCTTTCAAGAGAAGATGATTAATTGGCCATCAAACTCTGCATCTGAGGTGAAGATGATAATTGGTTTCTTAGGAAATCTGGCTGCAACTACAGGAAAGAATCTCTAATGGACCGAAACAGAATGGCAAGAAGCGTGAAAACAGCAACTGATGTTATGATTACTGGGGGTTATCTGGCATTAATGCCCAATATTTGCTCCCCTTTTGTGGTCTCTGCTAACAGTAAGGGAAACATCTGGCTCTTTAGCTCCCAAACACTCCATATTTTCACTAGCCTTTTGTTAACTTTGTCTATGTGCCACATGGTGCTGAGCAGGTACAGCCAGCTGAAAACTGCTGCAGCCAAAAATGACACCATGAGTGATGAAAATGAGCCAAAACACGAACGCTGCATGCGCCAACTCCATAAAGCTCTGCACAGCTGCAGGGAACTGCAAACTCACGGCACTCCTCTGTGGGATCGTCACATGTGATGCCTATAAATATGTTTTTATAACTTCCTTAAGTAACAAAGTTCTCTCCCTTTTAAAAAGTGTGCTTTCAGCATTGTGATACCTTTAATGTCTTGCTGGCTTCATGCTGCACTTGTAATTTAGAAAAATGTGTTTAACTTCGAGGCCTTCAGCTCATCTTGGAAGTAACTTCTGCATTTAGCCTGCAGTCATTCAGGGGCTTCCTGCCTCTCCCCTCTTATTATATACACTCCCTCAGCCCCCCCCTCCCCTTCCAATCTCTGCGTTAGCGAGTCAGCACCAAGTGAATCCTTCAAAAAGACGACAGGAGGAGGCAATGAAAGCTCACGCTTTCAGAAAACACAGGGTTCCACTTTTCTGCTCAGGCACGGCAGCAGTGGGGCACGCTGGGGAGACAGGAAGTCAAGTTCAGGGAATCCGCAGCTCTTCAGGAATACAGAACGATCCCTGATGAGCGCCGAGCCTGAAGACAGGATGCCACTGTCTCCCCTCGGCAGAGCTAGTGCTTTCAAAAGCAGGAGGGCCTGCAGCTTTTGCTCTGTTCAAGAGGCCTTAGCATGCAAGGGATGAGGGATGATTGCACCTGACAGGGCTGAGGCCTGTTGACATCCGATTCTCATGGGAAAAAAATGTGGAAGGGAAGCGGGGGAGGGTATAATGAGTTATGAGGTTTTCACTGTAGAGAAGATACAATGTGTCATAAAATGTGGGAATGGCCAACAGAGAAGAGCAAGGAAAATAAAAATCCTGGAATGAGCCATTAAGATACACCTGCTGCGATACTTCTGAATGTATGTACTTCATGGTACTTTCTTCTGAGCAGCTGGGGAAAAGCTGCCGACACAAAATTACTGCAAACTCATTAATGTGTCCTACACAGACATGCAAACAAAAAGGGGCCATTAAGGGTCCATTCCTCTAAATGTTTGCCCCGCCACATGCCTGCCTGGAATTCCTGCCACGGAAAAGTGACAACCGTGTCTGCAGATTTCTCTTGTGAATCCAGTATGCCAGATTCCAAACAACAGGGTTTAGAGAGATGGAAAACAAACAAACAAACAAAAGAAATCTGTCCATTATTGGTCCAACAACCAGAAACAAGCGAAACCAATAAGGTCCTGTTTTGGACCACGGAGCTAGGTCCAGTTTACCCAGCGCCCTTTGCAGATCTGTGCGATACACAAGCAGTGGACTTCGGACTAGTTTGTTTTGTTAGATATACCTCCATTAAAATATATTGGAAATATTTGCAGGGAAAACTGTGATAAATCTACTCAGCGATAACAAGAAAAAAAAAAAAAATCTAACATACATGCGATCCGCAAGTGGGCTTGACAAGCGAAGTCCTCAGTCAAAGCAAACGCATTTGACGCAACTCGCAACTTTAAAGAAAATGATCCAGATTCATAACATTTATTGGCTTCTTCCTCTGGCCGCCACCTCTCCAGCACATTTCATGACATTCAACGTGGGATGTTTCCTTTGCTTTGGCTCCGAGTACAGCTATTTCCTAATATTACAAAATTCTAGTCTACAAATCTAAAAGCACAACAGGTATTTAATATGGGCCTTGTGCTCTTTGTTGTTGCTGCAACGTTAAGCATTTGCGCTCTTTTGTTGGCCAAAGACCGCTTCCTGTCAGGTTACCTTCAGGTACACTCAGGTTTCCAAAAACTTCAGCGGTCTGACAGCTGCTCATAGCCTTTTAAGGACAGCCTGCCAACTCCAGGTGGTGACCCTGTGTTCCAGTAGAAGCCAGTCTTGTTTGGCTTTTCTACACTGGGGCCATATCTGCCAAGAGTGGAATGTGAGGATGAACCAGTTTGTTTTCATGATAGCACACCGGATTGCTGTGGAAGACTCACTGCAGAGGAGTGACTTATTCAATTCCTGGAGGATGCATAAATATTTGGCTGACTTGCCCCACTTTTGAAATAACTGGAGATTTTCTTTTTCCTTGAAGTTCAATTACTTAAAAAAAACAAAACAAAACAAAAAACAAACAAAAAAAAAAAACCACACCACTTGATTCGAGCTTATGTGTCCTGCCATAGCCAGAGGGATTTCTGTGAGCACAGAATGAGTTTGTATCTAGTCACAAGTCATCCTGACTGCAGAGAGAAACATTTTCTGGCCTGACGTTACATAATCCTGTTTTTGTTGTGAGTGTTGTTCGCTGGTTGTGGCGGACGATGACAGACAATAACTAATTGATCAGATTTGCTGTGGTTGCGACCTCCTGTGTTGGGAGTTAACTGATGAAGTTGTGATTGATTATTAGCGCTAAAAGCAAAGATCCAGTTGTACAAACATGTTACAACACCCCACCCTAAAGGGGTCACTGCTACAGGAAGATGTCTGCTATAGGGAGAAAGGGGCTATAATCAGCAGCAGTCAGGAGTTAACAGATTCAAGAAACTAATGAACCATGATATCACTTTCACACCTTTATAATGCTGCACTTTGCATTGTGGAAATCATTACTGATAGCAGCATACTGGCAATGCATTCATTTAGTCAGCATTTCCACTTTGACAACTGAAAGTTGATTAACACACATTATCCTCTACACTCCTATTTTCTGTGTGATCCAAATGTCATGCCACACGACTATTATTATAGTACATTCCCCTACATTCATTGACAACCTTTATTCTATGCTGCTTCAACCCACGTTCTTCTAAGACTAAGGCTCCTGCCACAACTGCCCACCATGCTACGAGCATGCATGTTGAAAAAGTAGTTCATCAATAATGACTAAATAATCTTGCAATTTGTCTCCAAGGAACAACGTCGTGGTAAGCTGCAATTACCATCCAATACTGCTATACTTTTTATGTCAAGGTAACTCCAGGGTGACTATTTTGAGCAACAATGTTGCCAATCAGTTATCGTGATTACTTTCTATTCATTTTTGTGAATAAAACATCCCAGTCACATCTTCCTTGTGTCTGAGTTAAGATCCATGTGCAAAGGTTTTGTTCTGTCCAGTCATCAGTAGAAAAACTGTATTTAGTAAACCAGGATCAAAAACTCTTAACTGGACAGAAAAACAAAGCACTGTTTGCATAAACTTTGCCTGATGAGGGTCTGAGGCCCAACATGTTATAAGTAAAACAAGTCAATTCTTTCTGTGCATGTTTACTTCAAATAAGCTTACAGTAAACAATAATATTTGCTCCATATTGATATAATGGCATCAGAAAGTTGCTGCAGATTTGTCGACTGCACGACCATTATGTGAAGGTGCTCTATTGGATTGAGATCTGGTGATTGTGGAGGTCACCTGAGTTCAGTCTCACATTCAAGATCCAAGTTTTGTGACATGCTCTGTTATCCTGCTGAAAGCAGCCATCAGGAGACGGGGATGGACATGGTCAGCAACAAAATCTAAGTAACTTCAGGTGTCTAAAGGATGCTCAGTTGCCATTAGGAGACCTAAGTGTGTCAGGAAAATATCCCTCACACTATTATACAACCAGCCTGAAACGATAATACAAGGGAGATGGCTCCATTTTTTCATATTCTTTATGCAAAATTTTTCCAATTTTTTTTTTATTTTCTGATTTTGGTGAACAAGTATCATCTACTTCAAAGTTTAACATGTTGTGGGTTCAGAGATGCTGTTCTGCACACCATGGATGTAACAAGTGGTTATCAGACAAGCCAACTCACCCTCACCTCAAATTTCTTCTGTTGTCCAATTAGCCTCAATTTCCCCTTTCTTAACTGACAGTTGTGACACCCACGTGGTCCCCTGCCACTGTAGGCCATCTGCTCCAACGTTCAATATGTTGTGGCTTCGGAGATGCTCTTCTGCACACCTCTTGTTGTAACAAGTGGATATTGAGTCACTGTCGCCTTCCCATCAGCTTAATTTTTTCATACCAGTCTCTGTATCCCCCCCAACTTCTCTTCCGCATCCTGATGCTCACTTTGAACTGCAACAGGTTCTTATTGATCAGTTCTTCATGCCTAAAATGCACCGAGTTGCTGCTATATGGCTGATTAGAAACTCTCATTAACCAGCAGTTGAATGGTACATAATGAAGCACCTGATTAATGTGCAAACTGGAATTTTCACATGTACCACAATGCTTGGTTATAAGAACTGGTCCTGAATGTCTCAGTACTGACATCAATAATCAGTCCACTGTATTTATAATCCGAGAAGGATTCGTGGTGACTGTATCAGTGTGTCAGCTTATATTTTATGGAAGGATTACTGAAAACAGTGCTGCAGGGGTGTCTGCAGTGTCATGCTTACACTTTGATCTTAGGAAGAAGGCTGATGCATTTCTTCATCATTTCCCCCCCCCCCGCCCGCCCGGGATTCATGGCTGCCCGTCACATGGTTTTTCCAGCATTTATTTGATTACAGATGCCATGCTAATCTATTTACAAATGTAGGACTGCTGTTGCCAAGCGCCTTCGATTCACTTCACTGAGTCCCATTTGGCACGAGTCAATACCAAAACAGGAAGTCAATAACGTCACTATCTCCCTATTCCCACTTTCCCTCACTCTGCTGCTTCCGGGGAGTAGACTCTACTCAACACACACACTCTGTAACTCATAAAGTCCCCCCACCCAGAGTCTAGTGGAAATACTTTTAACAGCTGCCTTTAGAATGAAGTACCACTACACCAGTGTATACTCCCAAGAGAACACACACACACACACACACGGCTGCAGATGTAATGAGGGCGTCCGGTACCCTAGCAGGGGCCCTGGCTCACACAGGAAATGGAGCAGGCAGATAAGGAGCTTTCTGCTGGCCAGATGATGAGGACTCGGTGGAAAGAGAAAGCACGAGCATGACTGGCACCGAGAAGTAGTATATATGAGAAATCGAGCTTCTGCAAAGTCATAGTTATTCCACCACAGTAACTGCACTGCTCTGCTGACACTGGATTTCGAAATAATTGGGTAAGCTTAACAGCGAGATAACTTCAACTGGTTATGTCTAAACCAGAAGCTGATGAAATCTTACATAATCTAATACGACAGCCATACATAAACCCCTACCTTCATGAATGAGTTAGACTGCTGTTGATTCAACTTGAATTTATTTTTAGAGGCAGCAGTCTGTGGTGCTTTTATTATTATTATTATTATTTTTTAAACTGAATTATATTGAGAAACGTCCTCTACTATCTCGAGTATCATCAGTGACATCAATGAGGTGGAAAAAATACCAGAAACTGTACGACAACCCATAGAGGATCAAACACTGATTTCTGAGAACAGATGGTTATGCTAACTTTACATTTAACACCCCCCCCCCAAAAAAAACAAAACAAAAGAAGCACAACTAATAAAATGTGGAATGCATTTGTTTGCAAATCATATAAACTCTGTATTAGGGCTGGGCTATATCATACCGTTCACGGTAATACCGGTGTAATTTTGGGCAACGATAAGAAAATGAAATATCGCGATAGAATATGGGTAAAACGCGAATGCGCAGCCCTATGTTTACATAGGCACATGGCGGCGACACAGAATGAGAAGAGCGAAAGTGGATCGTTGAATGAAACGGATGAACCAGAACTGGTTTGTAAAAATGCTGCAACTTCAGTGGTGTGGAACTGGTCTGGCTTTCATCCGTCAGATACACAACAAAGCACTATTTTTGGTAGAGCATGCTAGCAGGCCGTCGTTATTACAGTGTTGTTTGGAAAATACGGCACACTTAAAATCAATCCTTTGATTTTTCTGAAAATCGACAGTGCCCCTTATAATCCCGTGTGCCTTATGTATGAATTCTGGTTGTGTTTACTGACCTCGAAATGAAAATCTGTCAAATGTTTCAGTACGACTTTGCTAAGCTACGAACCCGCACCGCTTGATGGATTGTCGGAGCATTACGGCTATTGTAGCCAGGCGCCTCGCGGAGTCATATGTACTGTGCTTCAACATAATATTACCGTATTGTGTGTATAAGCTATTTTTAAGTTTTGTGGATATTATACATGGTTATGCTGAGGATATGTCGGCCAGTTTCCACTGGAAATGCCTTTTGGTTAAACTGTCAGCAAGGAATTTGCATTTGCACTGTTACGTTTTTATATAACTAATGCACATAAAAAACGGCTGCTTGTTTAAGTGAAAATACATTGATGGGTTTGTTGCACTAATAAAGTTGTGGAGTTGTAAAGTATTTTGTCTAGTGTCAATTATATCGTCAGTTATATCGTTATCGTAAATTTTCAAATGTATATCGTGATAAATATTTTTGGTCATATCGCCCTGCTCTACTCTGTATGTAATTGAGAAAAAACACAAAGGCAGTTTTGGGTCTTTGCATTTCATGATGCATGACCTATCTGGACTGCAGGCAGGCCACCTTAGCAGCTGGTCTTACTACTCAACCGTACTGCTACAATATGTGCAGAATGTGAATGACATTACAGTTCTTGAGTAAACAAAGCCGTCCCAGAAAGAAGGGAAAACCTGTGTGGCAGTAAATGCTTAAAAACCTGTTTATAACATTCATGTCGCCTTCACTGATCTCCAAGTTACCAATGTCAGTGGTCATTGCAGGCTGTATGTTGACAAATTATCCAGATAGCAGCATTGCAGCATCCATGACTTCCAAATCAAAATTCCAAGTTTTCATTCATCCACCACAGTTTTTCCACTTTGACTTCAGTCCATCTTTTATGAGCTGGGATCCTGAGAAGCTGATAGCATTTCTGGATCTCTCACATTGTGTTTTAACTCACATTTGTAAATGCAGTTTTTGGTACGTCTCCCATAGCCCACGCAGATTTTTTTTTTTTTTTTAAGCTCAGAAGAGCATTTGATTTTAAATGCAGAGCCGCCCCAGGGCCCAAAAAAGAAAAATCAGGGCCGATAAATATTGGTTTTTGGCCTCGTGTGCAGGGATTTCTCTGGATTCTCTGAATCTGTTAATGATACCATGTACTACAGATAATGAGAAGCCTAAACTTTTACTTTGAGAAACATCCTAGTTAAACTGTTGCCCATGCGGTCTTTTGCAGAGCGCTGAGCCTCTTCCCATCTTCTGACTGAAAAGCCTCACAGGGATGTTCTTTTTATACCCAATCATATTACAAACTAACCTAATTATTTCTGAGATGTTCTGCCAGAAACCTCCCTTCCTCCCCCCACAGTACACAGACTTTACAGTCTTTCGTGGCCCCAGTCTCAGTTTATCTGATCATTCATCTCGGTGCTATTTTCAATTACATTTCTATTTACATTTTTGCACACATGCTATTTTTCCTGAAAACAGCCAATACCGAATAGCACATCACAAACACTTTAGTTATCAAATCTGAGTCAGAGGCTCACTCATGTTGAGCAAACGTTTCAAAATAAGTTAAATAACAGTTTGCGAGGAGAAAGAAGAAACATGCACGACACTGGTTCAGTCTCTTAACCACATAGAGGAAGTCAACCAAATCCTCAAGCACTTAAAGCAACATTTTTCAATACAGAAAGTGGAAAATCCATTCTGCAAGCTAGAGCATATAGTCAGGACTGGATCATGTGACCCTGAATCCTCCCTTTGTTATGCTGCAATAGGTGTAGGCTGCTGGGGGATTCCCATGATGCATTGAGTATTTCTTCTTCAGTCACCTTTCTCCCACACCGTGTGTTAATAAACCTCTCTGCATTGAATCATTACTGTTATTAATCTCTGGCTCCCTTCCACAGCATGTATTTTGTCCCATCTTCCTCCCCTCACCCCAGCTGGTCGCGGCAGATAGCCTCCCTTCTCAGAGCCTGGTTCTGCTCGAGGTTTCTTCCTTCCCACTGTTACCAAAGGGCTTGCTCATAGGGAGTCATGACTGTTGTAGGGGCTACCTTACAATATAAAGTATGCACACAAAGCTTCCATTAAATGCATGTAAAATTATCCATCCATTCTCTTTCACTTATACTTATTAGGGTTGTGGGGAGGCTGGAGTCTATCCCAACTGCCATAGGGCGAGAGGTGGGCTACACTTTGGACAGGTTGCGAGACGGTCACATGACTAACACAGACAGACAACCATTCAGACCTATGAGCAGTTAAGAATCACCACTTAACATAACCCCACTGACTGCATGTGTTTACAGTGTGGGAGGAAGCCAGAGTACCTGGAGAGAACCCACCTAGACACTGAGTGAGAAAAAAAAAATCATTATCAAAGAATATGGGCAAAACGGAAGCAACACTTCCTTTATAATTTTGTTGACCTTGACTACAGGTTCACTCTTGCCCGTTTGTTTTCCTCTCTCTGCCGTCTTCATTGTGCTCACTTCTGTTCTCTCCGACTTTGTGCTGTTACCCAAAAGTTCAACTGTAACAGCGAAGCAGAACTTACAAACCAATGAAAGGCATAAACTGCTCCTCATTTATAACAATATTCAGACTGACTACAGGCTGCTACTGGACGTAAACTTCCTTTCGACTTGCTCTCACCTGGATCAGGAGCTGTACTGCAGACAAACAATGAAGCGCAGAACCGGAATAGAAATCTTTAACAAACTAAAAAGTGCGCAAATAAAGTACATCAGCTCCTTTGCTGGTATATCACTAGTTGCCAGCAGACTAGTGGCTTGAAAAGCTAAAATTAGCAAATAATCTCTGGTGATTTAGGCTACATTAGCTAAGCTAATCACTGATTTGTGTCATGAAATTACCCCTGCATATTCTTTCTGGTGCAGCAACTCAAGTCTTATCTAGAGTATTAATGACAAACCACACTGCTGAAGAAGCAACTCCTCTGTGAGAGACTGAATCATCATAACACCAAGAACACTGGGCAGTTTTCTTTAGGGGTGGTGTGATGAAATTGAGGGACACTTGAGCACCCCTAAAAAGAGTCTGAACTCGCCTATGTAAGATACCGATACCAGCATCGGCATCGATACCATCGATATTTCGATCTGCCCACCTCTACCATTCATGCATAACTCTACTACTACACTCTGTTTTATAGCTAGGTCTGTAAAAGATTTCCATCCTCATATGATTAAATACTTGAAATCGCAGGAATATTCAACTCAAAAATCACAAGTCAAAAAAGAGCAAACAAGTAAATCTTTACACTTGAGGACCTGTTCAGACATTATCGCAAACAAACAAAAACAAAGGCTGGCTGCTTATCTGTCCATCATCTAAGGGATTTATCAAGAAAATCCTTCTGCTCCAATAATCAAGAGTCTCATCATTCCTAGAATAAACGCTCCGTTCTTCGGGCTCAGAGTTCTTGAAGCCTAGAATGAGCCAATAGGCCAATTCCTGTTCTTGGAATAGTTTTCTCAGAATTCTCCCACTTCTCACTACTTCCAAGCCTCGAAGTAGAAAAACAGGCCAATAATGTCGAAAACGATATGATAACTTAAAGCTGGTGTTTAAAAGTGTGGGGACAGAGTTTGCACGGCTATTTTTACTTAAAGCAAACAACAAAGTACTGAAATATTTGAGAGAAACGCACTTCCTCCATCCTTAACTTGGAAAGTGCGGCGATATGTGCGTTAAAATGTGCTCGGATGGCACGGCATGACTCTTTACGCTGAGCCAAGTTTCTACTGTGTACATTTTGTCAAAGACCGGCCAGCGTTTCCGACTCTCGCGGCCAAGCAGTTTCCCGTCAATACACCGTGTTTAACTACGACACACGAAACAAACATGCCCCCCTTCCCTTCCATTTTCTAGGGGGGCGATAAAGACAAGCTCGGCCTGTGCTGCAGCCCATCAGCTCAGCCGCTGACAGTGATGCAAAGAGAGCAGTAATGCGCCAGAAATCGATACAATATTTCCGCTCGGCATTCAGGACCGTTTCGGAGCACAGCCACCATTTGCGCACTCGCAGTACACAGGGCAAAAAAGCCTCCAGGTAGAGTCTCGAGACTGAAAGATTTTTATTTATTTATTTATTGTTAGCCAACATAACCCAGAAACGAAGAAGTGTAAAAGACACGGACTCTCAGGGCCTACCTGCTCTTCCTCCGCTGATAAAGTAGCTGCCATGATTCCCGTCAAATCTTTGACCACTTCTTTTTTTGTTTCCTTCCCGACACTGATCCGTTTCATACAGCAGAGGATGGCGGTGATGTCGGTGTGTCTGTCCCTCGTGTGAAAAAACGGGGTTTGGAGGAGGAGGTGGAAGAGGAGGGGGAGGGGGGGTTGTCCCTCTCGCTCACAAACTTGAAGGCATTTAAAAACGCCACAGTTTTCAGCCGAGTGTGTTTGCTTCTGATACCGCCTGCGATCGCGAAGCACGCGGGCCAATTAGCATAAATCTACCAGTCTACAAACTCGAGCGAGCCGCTGATGTGTCAGATTTCACCGAGAAGGAAATTAGAAATGGAAAAGGGAAGGAGGGGGGAAAAGCACGGCGCTCGGAACAGCCTAGACGAGGACTCGCTTCATTCAGCTCGGGTTCAGACCGTGTTCAGCACACGTCGGACTGCGGCTGCCCGCTGCCTCCTCCAAGCCATGTATCGCAAGTTTTGAAGCTGTGAACCTCGCCTTTATGCTGTGAGACGGTGACACGCGCACGACCCTGAGCACCGCGAGAGACAGCAGGCTTTTCTCTCTGCGTATTGCTGCGCCCCCCCCCTAGTGGATAAGTCGAGAACATGACGAAAGCACACTGACCTCCGCCTTCATTCATAAAAATAGAAAACTAACAGGGGAAAAAACGTCACTCTTAGCATCGGTTAAACATAAAAGGATGCTTTGCTTGAAAAAGAACACGTGAAAAGTGCGTTCAGTGATATGCATTATTATAATATGTTTCCTGTAAGTACAAAATTTGAACTCTGTTAATCTCAATTTAGCTAATTAAGTGAGTAGTTTTGACTAGGGAGGCTATATTTCAAGTGAAATTTATAGTTTTTCAGCATTTATCCTAAAGCACCTGGAACGTTTTATTTTTATATTACTACTACTAATTCTAGCAAGTTTGAATGAACATTTAATGTTTACTAGAGTTGGGCGGATCAATCCAAATATTTATAGTATCAATAGCAATGCTGGCATTACTTTTTCTATCCTCTAAGTTGGGTATGGAGCCCACTGGTAAATTATTCTTTTGGAAATGGAAAAAAAATAAACCTCAAACATACACTATGGTACATTTAAACCACATAAGTTTACCCAAAGTGCATAAGAGAGAGACCTCTCTGTCACAGTTATGAACATGCATGAACAGGTTGAATGTGTGTTTTGTTGTATTAACTAAATATCGTGGAAAGTAATCACAACCCGTAAATAAGCTGCGTTTTTAGGTTAAATGTGTTTTGGTATCAGCGAGTCTGGCCCTGTATTTACTTACTTTCTAATATTTCTAAGGTAATGTAGGTAAAGAAGCAAAAGGTGTAAACGTACACTTTGTAACGTTTGTAACTTTGTAAACGTACACAGGTGTAAACGTCTAGCAGCAAGGCACTAGCTGACTGAAAATATATCTTTGCATGCTAGCTATATTTTCAGGTGAGGATGTAGGGCTATTTTTAAACATGTTAACTAAAAAATAGAATCTTAGTAACACACCTTGTTGAGTGTGAGGAGTTAGCTAAAACTGATGGCTATTTTATGTAAGAGCTAGTGCAATTAAATTGTTAGCTTAGCATATTTTAGCGTACAAGGTAGAGATTTGTTAGCCCACCTTCTCTCCTATGGTAAGAAAAAACAATAATTTGAAAGTCTGGAGGCACTGCTCATTTCTTTATATTTTGCTTCCAAGGGTGCACATTTTCTTTTTACGGAGCCCCGCAGGGAACATGGGAGAAAAAAAAAATTAGGGAGAAAAAAAAAATTAAGACGGACTTTTGCGAGATCTCGCAAAACAAACTCGGGATCTCGCAAAACAAACTCGGGATCTCGCAATACTTTTGCGAGATCTCGCAAAAGTCCGTCTTAATTTTTTCTTCTCCCTAATTTTTTTTTCTCCCATGTCCCCTGCGGGGCTCCGTAGTTACAAGCATCCTGTTGCAAAACCACACCAGTTGTGGTACCAGAGGACATAAAAAGAAATAGTTCACCCCCCCCCCAAAAAAACTAAACAAAACCACAAACAAACAAATAAACAAAAAAACCTATCCACAGCAGCAAAGACCCGAGACAGGATCTGGCTCTGTAGTTGATCCATCCACTGTTCATCGAAACCTTGTCAGAAATGGTCTCAGTGGAGCGGTGGCTGCCAAGAAGCCATTCTTAAAGAGAGAAAATGTGAAGAAAACTCTGAGGTAAATACTGAAAATTAGTGGCATCATGTCTTATGAAGAGATGATTCCAGATTTGAACATTAAAAATGGTCATCAATAAGCACAGAAGAGGTCATGTAGAGGTACAACAGTGACTTTCTATAGACATTTGTGAAACACGGTGGAGGCGCTCTCTTAGTTTGATGCTGCATTTTAGCCAGTGGTGTTGGACATCTTGTCAAAACTGATAGAATTATAAACTCAGAACAGTACTGTCAGATTGCAGTACCATCTGGAAACCATATGATTGGCATCAGCTTCATTTTTCAACATGAAAACGATCCCAAACACACTGTAAAAACATATCTGGATATTAAAAAACAAATGCACAAAAGAATGGAATGCCATCAGTCATGGATTGGCCTCCCCAGAGCCTCGACCACAACATTATTGAAGCAGTGTGTGATCATCTTAACAGAAAACAGAACAACAGACAGCCAATATCCAAAGAAGAGCTTTGAATTTCCGTCAAGGAGCCTGGAGAACTATTCCTGAAGATACTTAAAGAAATGACAAGCAAGCTGCCTCAGAGAGTTTAAGCTGTGTTGAGGATAAAGGTGGCCATACCAAATATTGACCCTCAAGCGTGTTAGAATTGTACTTACTTTATATACCTTATAAATTCCTCATATTCCATGGATGTTCTCACATAATTCAATAAACTGCTCCACCTATTCCCCATTTTTCTTGCAAAATATAAAGAAATAAGGGGTGGCTCAAGACTTTTGCACAGTGCTGCAGCTAATTTGTTTGTTGGACTCCAAGCTTTATTCCTGATTCAAGAACTTTAAATCCTATTAATGAAGGGTTAACATTCCTTTTATTCTTTCCGCCATTGAGCTGGCACTGCGGCCTCAAACAGCTTTTTCTCAGTTAAAAACAAAATTAATCCAATGAACACCAGAATCACCATTAGCCAGTAAGCGCCATAGGTAGGACTAACAGCAATGTCATGGTGTTTGTTGAGGTTGTCAAGCTGTGCATTGCAACTTTCTTAAAGGTACATGCAATCTGAAGCATAATGTTATTGTAATTTTCAGCCACTGTAATCTGAATTCATAGTGTGCAGCTTTGTGCACATTTTTCATCAGCTATGAGTCTACATCACAGCTGCACTCCCCAAACCAGCAGTTCGCATTATTAATGCATTACATAAAGTGGGAAGACACAAATAATAATATGAGCTGGCCCATCCATAATAGTTGGTTGCACTTATAGCAGTTTAATTAGTCAAACTCTCAACTCTTGCTTCCTCCTTGCTACATTATAATCTAGTAGAGTTTACAGGAAATGCATGACATCATAAGAATTAGAAAATACCCAAGAGCACGATAAAGTCACTGTAACATGAGCCACAGACACAATACAGGTCTCCCTTGGAATATTATGGGCTGCTCATATAGTTCAGCAGGGAGGTTATTTCGAGCGCAGCCAGGAGATTGCATATACCACAAAGCTATTGAAGGCAATCATTTCACGCCTTTGGGTGTTTTAACGAGACCGCAAAGGTAAAATGATGCAAAACAAAGTGAGAGGCCGGGCTTATCTCAACATAGGTAGATAGAGAAGGAAGGGAAGATGGCAGTGTTTGTCAACGTGCTTCTGTAGGCCATCAAATATAGGAACACTGAAATGCACGATTATTCCCCCCCACAATAAGCAAACCTTAAATATTGAAGCGTGAGAAAGTCTGACTTGAAAACCAAAGGGAAAAGGGAGTGGACAACAATAGACTTCCTGTGAAACCAGCTGACATCATCCTTTGGGAAAATGTGATTGGTAAACCTTTAGCCCTTCCCCCTCATAGTGTCAATCTGACTAAAAGGAAGAAAAAAAAAAAGGACGCAGTAAACCTGTGACAAATTAAGATTTCTATAGTTGATAAAAATCAACTCAAATCAATAAAAGCTAGAGAGGAAGATGAGGTTCTCTACAGTTGTTGAAAAAAAAAAAATCAGTTCGCTACAAGATGGAAGTTGTTTTACATAATGCGGGTTAATGACACTTCAGGCTTTATACATCAAGTCTAAAATGGGTGCTAAATGGATTTCGCAAACACACAAACACACTTAGTCAAACTCTGTGAACTCAGTGCTGCATGAAGCTGTATGATGTTAGTGCTATGCGTGCTAACTGAGGAGATTTAATGACCTGAAGAGCAGTTTACACTCTTTTACTAACGTGGCACACAGATGAAGTTTGCTCTCACTGATATTACTGTCAGACGTGCACAGAGAGAGAGATGTACAGAAGAAACACAAATCTGCTTCACTCCTTAAACGTCTTGTAACAAGGTTTTCGTAAAGATCAGAGCATTTGTGTGTGTGTGTGAGTGTGTGTGTGAGTGGAGGGGGGGGGGGGGGGGGGGGGGGGACTGACAGCACGATGAAAAGTGTATCTGTGAATTGGCAGGTGCTCGGTTCCTGGAAAGTACTGCTGAGTCATATCGGAATTCTTGCAGTAACCACACATCTCGCTTTGCTCTGTTTAACATGTCTCTCAGTACAGAGGTGAAAGAGGAAGTATCTGACTGTACTCGATGAACTGCATTTGTCAATTTGCTCTGGATTACACAAGGCGTATTCTTTAGATTTTTGCAGAAACCTTTAACCGCAGATGCAAGAAAACTGGGGGATTAACTCTGCAAACACTTGCAGAAACGTTGCTTTTTTGCAGTTTTTCCAAATTATGGTTCATTAAAGAAAAAAAAAAATTAACTGATTCATCGTCACAAACCACATCATGCTTTCCAGGACTTATCGTGTGTAAATGTGGTATGCTGAACTTCTTTCAGCTGCATTGTACACTTAGTGATCTACGTTTCCCAGAATCAGTCTACCCCAGAGAAGTGTTGAAACGTGTTGTTTTCACCTGTCAATGTTCCACGTAGGTGGCGAGAACAATAGTGATACTGCTGTAAGAGCAAGACAAGGAGAAAATTATGTTCTTTTTCCAGGTATAGAAAATGTGAGTGTTGATACAAATACATGACAGTTATGCTGGTCTATGGAGGCATCAAAGGGTGGATATAAAAGTGCCATTTTTATAAGATAATTCAAAAAAACAAAACTATAACATGCTGTTTAAAAAAAAAAGGATTAGCATGCCCTGTTTCAAAGTCTATTTTTGTTACCAAAGTTTTATGCCCCAGTATCCTGTCCCCCTCCAGTTTAACGCTCATGCATCATCTCTCCTATTATTTGGGTCAACCCACATCACTATGCCAATACAGAGCTGCAGGACATCTTTTTCAGGTTGTTTTTCAGGCTGGGTAACACAGGATGGTAGAACTTTTAGAACATCTATAGTAACACAGGACCTTGAAAAGTAAGAGCTGGGGCGCAAAGAACTCTGGGTAGAAACATATGGCACAGGACCATTTTTCATGTCTCAGTGTTGCATCAGGAAGGGCATCCAATGAAAAAACTTGGCCAAAATCAAAAACGAAGACATTTTTGGAGGCTTGAGTCCTGTTTACAATTGACATATAATTAATAGCATTTGATAAAAAGAACATCAAACCAAGGGTCAAGTGGTAGTGTGATGATTTGGGTCTGCTTTGCTGCTTCAGGACCTGGATGGCTTGCCAGGTTATCTTTGTCTAATATTAACATTTCCTTGATGTTCTTTGATCCGAAGCATGTAAGTGTGACAAATATGGGAAAAAAGAAAGCGGTAAGTGAGGCAAATAGATTTTTCACAGCACTGAACGTGAGGCTGGACACAAAAGGCCGGGCCGAGAGATCGAGTTGAAAAGGACGTGCAAGAAGGCTAGAGTAGTTTAAGGACAGAAACTGAAATTCACTAACAAGTGAAGTTACTGTGTTGGGAAGATGGAGTACTTTGAGGAACCGATAAGTGTAGAAAATGGGAGTCTGAGAAAGACGGATGGAGGACAGTTAGTAGATCATGAAGTGCAGAGGATTAGTGAATGAAAACGTGAGGGCAGCTACAAAGAGGATGAAGTGGTGAAGTGAAGACATGAGGGAGAGAGTGCAGGCAGGATGTGGTGGGTGTAGACGAGTGTCAGGGGTGATTTTTGACAGGAGGATACAGTGAAAGGAAAGGTTTACAAAGGGGTAACGAAACTTGTTATGATGTGTGGTTTGGACACAAACTGACAAAAAAAAAAAGAAAAAACAGAAGGCCGAGCTGAGTTGAAGAGTTGACCACAGAGACGATTCATGTAGGTAGTAAAGGAGGACATGCGAAGGGTTAGTATGTCAGAAAAGGAGGCTGGAGATAGGGAGAGATCTGCTGTGGCAACCTCTAAAAGAAGTAGCCAAAAAAAAGATTAGATAATAGTAGAGTTTACATTTTTGTTTAAACATTTGACCCAAAATATGAACATTAATGTAGACCTATAGTAACAGTCAGCAGAACGGCTGTGTGTTTAGAAACCACAACTTGGAGATGGTTACAGTCTATGAAAAATGATCTGCCCATCAAGGAAGTGTAGCAGTATTTCATGGGCTAAGTCTTTTTTTTGCTGGTGGAAACAGAGAAAAGGTCAGGGCATTACTAAAGTATACATGCCCCACCCTCACTGAATCATGACTGTGGATGACTACTAATTAAGCAACCTTAAATTTAATTTATAGAGAAATTATAGACGAATAATTGAAAACAGAATCGAGGTACTTAAAAAAAATACTATGGGAGCAAAGGGTGAAAGGTATTCTTTCTTAGAAAGACACTATCAACATCAGACAGCCTAGATGTGGTAACCTCAGGCAATCGTCTGTGGCGTGCCTGCTCAGAGGATGTGCTGGCACAGGTTGCTGAAACATAACCCCAACAGACACTTTCACGTCTTTTCCTGTTGACAGTTTCCACCCTCCTCTTCACGGTTATGCAAATGGCTCAGTAAGCCAAATGTGGCTCAGCTCACAGGAGATGCTCATGAATGCTGCTATTGAGTGCTCTCTCATTATTACGAGTCATACACTGAAACATCACCTACTCAACACCTATACTGACAGAGCAATCAAGTCTGAACTGTCTACCTAGGGCTTTTAAACACAACACATTTTATGTATCCACATTAACATGTATGTATATTTTTTAAGGTTATCAATGTTGCCAGCTTTTCAGTGAAGGACTTATATTACAATGAAATATGTCATGTTTAACTTGCACTAATATTTTGACAAAATGTCTCAAATCAAACTGATTTAGTCTTTTAACAAAACTGCAAAAATCCAGCAGTCTGTGGTAACAAAGTGAATAGCAAAGCAAAGGCCAATAAAAAAACATTTATTTAGAATACACACAGTTTAAAACATTTCCTAAGCAATTTCAAATTCAACATTACATCGTAAAAACCCATGTCCCTGTTGCTGATAAGCACTAACTAACAGGATGTGACCAGTCAGCATTACCGCGCCTTCCAAATTGCTGAGTGTTCATTCTGCAGACTCTGTAGCGTTTGCTCAGCTAATGAGCGAACTGCTCCAAAAAATTTCTGCAATAAACCTGCATAAACTGACAACAGTAATGATGAGATGCTTCTTTTGCAAGACCCTGCTCAAGTGAAAAAAAGGGTAGATCACAACCTTCACTGTGCTGCACTTTGGCCATTTATGCCAACACGTTTCTCATTCTATTCTAACTGCAGCTGCAGACGTATGATGTTAGGAATATGCATGTGGTGAAATACTGTGTGAGGAAAGTCTTTTCAAGCTTTCAATTGGTCAGATCTGCAGAACCATTCAGAAGAAATTCTAAAGAACCATATATGGGCTTTCACCACCATTTAGAATTTGCATCTCGTTAAGCCTCCCACTCAGATCTCCATATATGCTTCTCGTATTGGCGTCTGTTTCAAAGAGTTCAGAGTGTCCTCACTGCCCTGGTTTGGAGTGGACAGGTACTCTAACTCATACCCTCCGCTTCTGTTGACCGGGCGGACTTCACTTGATGTTTTCTTATGTTCCAGGATCTGCTGTAGCTGATGGCTGGCATATTCTGGCTTCTTGGTGAGAGGTCCTGCAGGAACTTCTATACCCAGGATGTCAGTGACCATGTAAGGGCGAAGCCAGCCGACCAGAGGGGTGCTGCCAGGGGTGTAGTGGGTCTGCCGATGGTAGAAGAGGAGACCATCCACCTGCAACCGGAAAACCAGAATTAAGGCAAACATGAAACACTGTTTGCATTTAAAGAATAACTGGAGATAAATAATTCACAGTCTGCTCTTACACTGAAGCTGTACTCTGCTGCCAGGGCTGCCTTTATTGATTCTGCTGTGCAGTCTGTGCTCTGGAGCCCCACAAACCGGAACTGTGGGACCAAACAAAAATCAGAGAACCACACTGCTAGCTCAAAACACAATTTGCCCTCTTGTCACATGTGAGAATTTGCCTTCCAGTGACGAATCTACTCAGTAAGCACTGAACCTGATTTAGCAGATTTGGCAGTTCCACACAAACACTTAAGAATGAATAGATGGACCTTGAACTCAAGCTCTCTCAGGCCTCCACAAACATCCATAACCTTAAAGATGTGTCACTTTAGGGCGCATTTAATACAAAAAATTGGGGGACTGATTTTCTTTTTTCTCCTTGGCCTGAGGAGTTCCACATTTAAGTTTGGGATTTTATTAAAACCATATGTGGAAATAATGAGCAAGGCACAACAAACACAATGCAGACAATGTGTGACTGTGTAAACACGTTGCAGTGTCCCAATTAACAAACAATAAACTTGGACTTTAAAAAAATGGAGGCACAAGGAAAAAGGCTTTGATTTGTGTTGCTGGTACACACAGGGTTGCGTTTGGTGATCTCTGATAGGCTGTCGGTCTCCTGGACTTTGGACTGGAGCCAAAAGAAACGGAACTCGGTCTGTTGACGAGAAATCAAGCAGTGAGAACAAAAAACTGCTTTTCACCTTCTGAGCCAATGAACTGGACAACATGGCAACACAACCCCCCCAACATAAGGCACATCTGTGTCCCAGACTCTGCTACTTATGCAATTAGACAAGCATTCCTGGATTGCTGGAAGATTAGAAGACAATCTTACTGGGCAGTCGTAGACCGGGTGGCCTCTCCAGCACATGACGTCCAGAATGTAGTAAGTTCTGTCCACCTCGCTGTAAATGCAGTCCAAGATTGTGTAGTCTGCATGCAGCACATTACAAAAAGAAGCTTTAAACTCTTATTACAACTTCATTCTCAATCAATAAAATCAAATAAGAAGGTATAACTTCATATTACAAAGGATCAGATATTCACTGCTGTGAAAAAGTAGTTACTCTTTTCTTGATTTCTTGTTGATTATTTTGCATATTTGACAGACTTAAATGCTTCAGATCATCAAACTAAATATAATATCAGATAAAGATAACCTGAATAAATACAAAATGCAGCTTTTAAATAATGATTTCATTTATTAAGGGATTTAAGTTATCCAACCTACCTGACCATCTGTGACCCAGTAATTACCTCCTAATCCTATCAGCTTGTGCAACAACTGCAGCCAACTGTTTGCAATAACTCATAATAATAATTTTGTCTCACTCTTCAAAATTGTTTTCATTCAGTCACATTGGGGGTTCATAAGCATGAATGGTCTGTAAAGTCATGCCAAATCCAATCCAGACTTTGTCTAGGCCACTCCAAAACTTTCATTCAGTTTGTTATTCAGCCAGTCAGAGGTGGACTTGCTGGTGTATGGATCATTGTACAGCTGCATAATCCAACGATTTTTTAGACTCCACTAACTACAGCAAGTTGTTCAGGTCCTGAAGCAGCAAAGCAGCCCCAGAAGATCACACTACCACCACCATGTTTGAGTGTTGGTCTGATGTTCTCTTTATGAAATCCAGTGTTAGTTTTACACCAGATGTAACAGGACTCAAACCTTCAACTTTCATTCTGTCAGCCCACTGAATGTTTTCCCAAAGGTCTTGGGGGAATCACAAAGATGTTTTGGTCAGCAGTGGTTTTCTCCTTTGAACTGTTTGCTCTGGCTCTTTGTTACTGCTTTGTCAGGTTTTTAAACTTGTCTCTTTTCTGTAAATGCCCACTTGAAATCAGGTTTTCTCAGTAATTTCCGCTTTGGTAGTTTTAATCTGAGTAAAAATCTCTTCACAAGAAATGCAGTGCTGCCTAAACTAACGGAAATATCTGAAACTCACATTCCATAGTTTTCTTTTCTTAAATGATAACATCGTCTAATCAAATGGAAATCATCTGCACTTGTACTTCATACACAAAACTCCAGCCTGTCAACTACTTGCCTAATCCCATGTAGTGAGCTGTACCGATTGTCCCACTAATATAGGTGGAGTTGAAAAGGATGTGAAAAAGCTTTGTGATTATCACATAAAAAAAGCGCCTGGAAGCTGTTTCGATGTGGCTGAAATGAAATAAACTCACAGGTGAATGGGAGAACCTGCTGTTTGCCGATCACTTCCTCGTGTTGTTAAAATGCCTAAGTGGCCCATTATAGAGATCCAAATACACAGTCGGGCCCACCTACCTTTTCCCATAGCAGAGTTGTGTCTGTTCCCACCAGGCAGCAGGGAGGGGAAACGGTTCACACAATAGCCACTTTTGGTGTACGCTGCAGTGGAACCCTTTAGAAGAAAACCAGAAACAATACAGGAGGGAAGAAACCAGTGTTATCATTTCATTTACATGTCTCCACAATTCTGTCAATGTGAGCATTAAAGAGCAGGAGTTAGAAACGGCTTTAACAATGTTTATGTTCAACTGTTAAAAGGGAGAAAAATAACTAGAATGTATTTTCCCCTCATGGTTGTCCTTATTTTCTCCATACATCAAAGGCAGCTATCAGACAAGTGCAGTGCATTTAGAGCTCCGCATGTAAGGTCAGCTCATTGAAATCTAATCATAGGAGATAATTTACATTCACTGGCCACTTTATTAGGTTTACACTGAGCACAGCTACACTGCTTCAATCTGACTGGAAGGGAACAATAGCTCAAATTATGACTCGCTACAACCAAAATATGCAGAAGAGCATCTCTTCCGGTCAGCATGACGCTGAGCCTTGAAGCAGAAGGGCTACAGCAGCAGAAGAAGTGTGATGAATCTCAATTTGTGCTGTCACATTCAGTCGATGGTGTAAGCACGAAAGCACAGATCCATCCTGCCTTGTATCAAGGGCTCAGGCTGCTGATGGTGGTGTAATAGTGTGGGGGATATTTGTGGCATCTGAGCATTGTTTGAGACACCACAGTTGACCCTTTATAACTACAGCGTAAAGGCAGGTCTGGTGGAAGTAGCAAGGTGACGTAAAAAAGCAGCGAGTGTATCATCACTAAATATTGCATTTCCTTGCAAAATGCCTATGATCAAATTAACTGCTTGCCTCTGTGCAATAAATGAGGCAAAGCTCTTTACATAAGTGGAGCAAGAACTTTTATGACTCATGTTGTCAGTTTTTAATTGTAATGTAGTTGTAATCAGTCATTTAACCTACAGAGAGGTAATCATATAGAGAAGGAGCTCAGTTTTCACAGCACAGTTTCACCAACACTATGAGGACCACAGTCTTAATCAAGCGTGAATACTTAGTCTCATTCACTCTTCCTCAGGACATGGAAAACATCTTCATCTTAATCTCGTAACCTTTTTTTTTGTTTGTTTTTGGTGCTGATTCAGGGAATTCATTGACAGCGAGCTCGAGCCGTGATATAATGAACAAGGAACCAGATGACTGTAGATGCACAGTCATTATGATTTCCTCCATGGTTGCATCAGAGGGTGTGTGGTTTCAGTAACACTAGTACAACACCAGCTTCTGGGTGCAGTAAGAGGGAAAATGGGTGCAGTTCAGTTTCCTTGACATGACTACAATTTCAAGGAATCTCATCCAAGCATTTGACAGCCTTGCCATTACTCATGAACATCAACATCATCAGGTAAATTGCATATTTAAGGCTAAATCACATAAACAGCTGAGGAAAAAAAAAAACCCCTCAAGTGCACTTTTTCACAAGAGGCTACGATAGCTGCTTTCACTTCCCTAAATTGATGTCTTGGTGATGATATTGAAATTTCTACAGAGGATATAAGATCTTAAAGGGTTTGTCTGCGGTTGGGTTTTTGACTTTCTCGTTTCTCATGAATCAACAGAAGTCGTCCTGAGGATCACCGCTCCCCCTGCCTCCACGCAACTCGACTCCAATTTTACTCGTCAATTTGGAGTTCTGTCACAGCACGGTTCATTCTCGGAACACCTTCTATTCGACATACTTTTCCTCACTGCTGGTTAATGAACTGCATCTTATTTCAGATGATCTTTGCAAAACAAAATAATAAAGATGAAACACTTAGTGTGCTGTAATCACACTCCTGATTTTTTTCTTTTGTTTTAAAATCCTTTGTTGGTACAGCAGTGCACTCCTGGTCTCTCTTTAAAGCTCAAACTCACTATTTATTTGAGCTCTGACTAAATCATGCTGGTCGTCAACAAGACTTATCTAAAGGAAGAAAGGAGGTGTAAAAAGGCATCCACAGGTGAACCTGCAACCTGCTCTTCTCACTGCTCCTTTTTAGGGTTAAAAAGGCACATTTTAAAGTTCAGTTACCAAGTTTTCTAAACTTATTGAGCAATAGTTTTAATGTATATTGGTGATGCCAATATATACCACACTAATATTGTTTATGACTTCTGCTCTCCTTCTCCAATTTTTTACAGCCTTGGTACAGCCAGGATTATATGCACAGCAGCAAAAGAACACAAGGGAAGAAAGAAGGGACAGAAAGAAAAACTTTGGATATTAATAATGAATATCAGGTATTTTATCTCCTCTGCACCTCTGAAGCTCCCGCTTTCAAACTCGCCCTGCTTTTTTGTTATTGGCAATAAGGTTTGGACTTGATAACAACTCAGTGATTCCAATTCTCTTATCGCTTCTCATTGGCTCGGTTCTGGCAGTCCCCACCATCGGTAAGCAGCATAAAAAAATTACATTCATGCAAATTAATTGCATACTGTGGGTCAAATGTTTGTGCATGTTTGTTAAAGATATTTCCCCTCTTTGGTGTGATCAGTGTTGGAGTCATTGCTCAAAAAAGTCATCATTAAACATATAACACAGAACGCCTTTCTTAAAAGTAGTCCAGTACATCATTTAACTACTCCCAGGAAAAACTAATTTATTATACTGCAGGTTGCATTACTTTCATGCTACTCTGTAAAATAGCTGAAACACCGTTTCATGATCATTATTTAACAATATAAACCTGAGGCTACAACCACACACACCAACACAAATCCCTAATGAGGACACATCTCTAAGATCTTTCTCTTAGCACAATACAAAGCTGACCACACAGAGTGAAGATGAAGAAAAAAGACATCGCTACAGTGACTTTGCTTTAGAAATGGGAACAGGTAGCAAGAGAGGCTGCAGCCTGACTGCTCATCTGCTCGTTACCTGTTGAAGTTCAGGGTCTGGCTGCTGGGGTCGGCATTCGCTCAGCTTTCACTCTGGGTTCTTGGCTAGCTTAGCGTTAGCATGCTGTCTGTGCAGATGCTTGCAAAGAACCGAAGTTGTGTAAGCAGCATAATGCAGCTGTTTCTATCCTTGGTGCAGTGTGCACCTTTATCTTGTCCTTTTGTGCAATAAAAATAATATGTCTATATCCATGCCATGGACTGCGTTGCTATTTCCCTCTGACACATGAACTGAAATCAGCTGTGAGTGCAAGAACTGATAAGCAGGATCGATATGCAGACAAACAATTCCAAGGAATTGGACTACTGGGAAAGGGTTCTACAAGAATTGGTTCTCGATTCCCATCCCTAGTTGGCAAGTTAAATGAATGGCAATGCAAACACAACACAGTCAGCTCAACTTGGAAATTTGGTGATGATGGATGGATGACCTGTGCCGATGACCTACTTGAGCTCAAAATCAGCACGCTGCCACAAGTTTAAAGAGGAAAACCACCAAAAAACGCTCAAGAAGATCCCATCTGATTATTTTGTAGGTATTTTTTTTTTAGCTTTTAAACCAAATTCTTCGCTTTATTTTTTCACTTTCTAAATGGAGAAAAGTGGTATAAGCATGACACATATTAAAAACCTCCGTGTTGCTTTTTTTAATCATTTCTGGAGCACACAGTCATCTTTCTAATTTAATCTACTGATTCTAATCTATTGACTGTGACTCTTTATCGCAGCTCGAGGAAAATTCTCTCAAACTGTTTGCCACATTATTAAGATATTGGGCAGCGTACCTCTGACAAGGTGGCTCATTTCAAACACAGACACAATCCACATCGTCCTCTGCAATACCACGAAGGCAGCGTTGAAATAAAAAGCAACAGATGCAAAGTACAACAATCCTCTCCAAACACACTCACTTTAGCACTGCACTCAAACTGCAGGAAATACTGACTGCTGTTTTTCAAAGACTGATACGACTTTTGATCAGGACTGCAAGATGACAATCTGATGATTCAAAAATTCAGAAATCAGTAAGCCTTCTGTTTCAGTCATCGCTGTGAATAGTGACTACAAAAAAGGAATGTTTAAAGAGATGACTTTAAAGTTACTCGCTAGATTCTGAAATTCAGAAACAGGCATCAACGTGGAGGCAAAGAAAAGAGGAACGGCTCCTACCTTAGAGGCAACAATCAGAGATCTTTTGCCCACAGGAGAGACCACCATCAGCCAATCAGTGTCCAGCTCTGATGGTATATCCACTAGCCACTCTGATAGCATGAGCTGAGGAGGAAAAGGGACATGTCACCTTCATCAAAACTTTATTTAAGCCTACAAGAATGACAATGACAATGAACACAACAGTGTGAGTTATTACAGAGTTTCATGTTTGGTGACCAGGAGCCCCACTTTATAACAGACTGTCATGCCACATTTTAGCTAGCTTTAGTATTCAGAAGTTAGTACACCAAAAAAGACACTTTTCTTTCAGACTCAGAAACAAAAACTTTCCCACACAAACAAACTCTTTGTTCCATGCTTTGTTTGTTGGGATCTGCCTGCTCTATTCTCCAGACCGGAGTTGTAACTTTAGGACTCAAGCGCCCTCTGCTGGAAAAGACAGGAATTCAACAAAACTTCACACAGCAATGTCCATGCATCAAACACTGACCTGGTTTGCATAATGTTTTGGCAGCTTCCTCCTCTCGATCTCCATCTCCTCCTCTTCTGTGTTGCCATCTTGTGCTCGTTCTCCCTCCTCCTGTTTCTCCATTTCTTCCTCCCCATCACTGTCTGCCCCCGTCCAATCCCCATCAGCCAGACGCCGTGCATGGTTGACATAGTTTAACCTTTTACTAAAATAAGAAATGGAAAAAGAGTCACTGAGATGCTTTTGCATGGCGCAGTGTAAACATATAGTGTTTTACACCTGTTTAAGCTTATCTCCACTGGTTGCCAGTGAGGATTTGAATGGAGTTCAAGAAAAGCCGTTCATGGTTTGGCTCTTTCCTACATCTCTGACCTCTTACAACCCTATTCAGCTTCCAGGTCCCTCTGGTGAGCTGATCAGATGCTTCGAAGTGTCCCACGCTTCACATTTACCAAAACAAGCTTTATAAATAAATCTGAGTTGAGTTGGGGCTGTGATGGTATGGGGGATATTTGTTGACATGCTCCTTCCCCCTTAGTGCCAACTGATGCATGTAAAATGCCACAGCTTGTCTGAGTGTTCTTGATGAATATGTTCATCCCTTTATGGCCACAGTTTACTCATTTTCTGATGACACAGTGCAAGGTAACACATCATGTCATAAAGAATCATCTCAAACTGGTTTCTTGAGCATGACGAGTTCACTGTACTCAAATGACCTTCACAGTGGTGAAGAGGATTTGTCTCCTGGACAAAGCCGACACATCTGGAGCGACTGTGTGACAAAATCATGTTAGTGTAGAGCAAAATCTCCGAGGACTGTTTGCAGTACCGTGTTGAATCTGTGCCATGAGGAATTAAAGCAGTTCGGAATATCAAAGAGGGTCCAGGAAATATGTACCTAATAAACTGTCAGGTAAGACTATGTAGATGTTAAATAATGAGCTGGATGATTACCTTTTTTGCCAATCAAGAAAACGCTGCCGTCGCTCACTCTGCTCCAGCACACTGTACTTGCTTTTGTACTGGGCCAGCCGAGGGTGGGGGCAGGCTGTACTGTTGGGCTCCTTGGACACAGCAAAGCTGGCCGAGAGGGCTTGGGTCAGGTCATCCATGAGGGCACTGAAAATCAACACCCCAGTACTTATTTTATATTACAAGGAAGAGTGGTTAATAGGTCTGAGAAGTAAGACTACAGGCAACCCAGTGGCTTATCTGTTTTTGTGTGCTAGAGCTCTTGTACAGGTTAGCTTGAAAGATTAACAATATGTACTTCAACGTAGTCATTATATTCTAATGCTCAGTGTTTGTTGAGATGCACCAGTGTTTATGTGCTTTTAATTTACTGCAGATATCTTCTGACAGTTTGGTTGCGCATTTAAATTTAAGCCATATTGAATGATTCAGGCCTATCAGCATGTGTTCAAAGATAGTGTGATAAAGAGCGGAAAGAGTTTCGATGTCTCGATTTCCCTTGAAATAGGGACACATCTACCTATCTCTGAATGTTCATTTAAATTACAATGTTGGATTGTAGCAACTTATTAAAACTATATGAAATAATATGACTAGTGTCCCACTTTCGATTTATGGTCATGGTTGTTTTGCATTTGGCACATTATTTGGCCTCAACATAAAAGTAAAGTTAAAGTAAATTAAAACATTTTTCTACAGCACCTTTCAAGGCAAATATCAAAAAGTGCTTCATAACAAAATGCCAAAAATATAACAACATAAAGTTACCCATAAGCAAGTTTGTAAAGACGAATTTGTAGCTGCTTTTTAAAAATATCACCAGACCACAGATCTCAGTCCAACTCCCCACCACACAGTGGCAGATTTAGTTGACTTCACACATAACACTATATTTTTAACGTATTTATAATTAAAGTTTGAGGATTTCGTTTCTAAATTAAACTCTTATTTTTCCAAAGCCCATGGGTAATCGTTTTACATATTCATGATCTTAATAATGACGTGACTACTTATGAATACTTCTTCATAATCTGTACATCCTTAATAATTCATCAGCTAATTTCTACAAATTAAGTATGTCATGGCCGATTATTTGACCTTCATAAACCAGCGTTAGTAGCAATGTTAACATCTAGTCCAATTTGCCCCCCACGATCACCGAGAGCTTAGGATCATCCTGTATGTACTCTAAATCAAATATAGTCTATAGAAAGTGCGGGTACAAGTGACTTTGCTTGTACAACATTTACACACTTAACTAGGACAAACATGTGCTGATTGACGGGATGTTTTTTTAATTTAAGCTTAATATTGCACAGGTAATACCAATATAATCAAGCACCAAACGCCCTGGTCTAGTGGGGCATCTGTCTAGATTGTACTTCGCGGAAAAAGGCCAGAAAAGCCTCCTATTACGGACTACTACAACTGGCCAGTCACATAGCTTAGCTGCTAGCATTGCATCGCGCTAAACCTGCTAGCACGCTCTGGTTGCTAACTATGCAACCAGTTAGGAACTTTGACCCTAGCGCGTTTTGCAACAAAAACGTGCTTTCGTACAAACTATACACAAATACTGGACTCAAACGCAATGCAGTAAACTTTATGAGATGTTAGTTTTCACAAAGCTAGCGTAAACAGATACCTTGGACATTCAGGGAGGGTGCTGCCGAAACGTCACGCTGTCATCATTTTTGCCGGGTGGCGTTTTTCAGTTGGCCGACAAAAAAGCTCAACCTAACCCGGAGTTTGTTTTTTCACACGATAGAAATAATATCGGTCACTTATGTGGAACTATTACAAAAAACAAAACACTCTCAAAGTTATCCTAGCAAATTTGACGGTGCTAAACGTGTTAAATAAATAAAGTAGGGTAAAAACAACAACGTTTAAATGTAGAGGAGTTAAAAAGTATAAAGGAGGCCACATAAACATGTACTGTATATAAATTCAGTTTAAACGCAGCACTTAAATGAGACTATTACGGCTACATTGTTGCTCGGTTGGATAGTCTAACACCTTATGTCTAAGAATTTATTGAAGCTTTGAAATATATATCATATCAACGTTATTGTGGTAGCCAATAGGAAGTAGGTTTCCTAAATTATAAAGACTATATTTAATAGTAGTAAGCATCACTGCAATAATAATAATACACTAAATCGTAATTATCGCCAACATTAAGCTTAACTATAGTGTAAAGTATAATTTATTATTCTTTTTTATACTTTTTAAAATTTAAGTTGACTTTCTGAGTTAATAGTTTTTCTTTCATTATTTTCAGAAACCTGGTATTTATTTTCATTATTCAAGACAAAATATACAAGAATAAACGAAACAAACAAACTAAACTCGAAAATACAAAACTATAATATGCCTGGTAACCCACGACATAAATTGTGCTTGGATGTTGTAATCTTCACTGTATGTAATGCTCCTTCCCTCCTGGAGGGGGCGGCATCGAGCCTGTTCCGCCTCTTCCAAACAATATAAAGGAGCTGATGAAAAAAAAAGGCGAAGTTGCCTTCAATTGTCTGACCGCACGTCATGGAAAGAGTTACTTTGTTGCCGCTCGCAAAGGAATAAACTCCAAGAAATAGCAGCGGCTCGTGGCGTGTGCTGATACTTAGTGGGCGCGGATTGTTTTTGGCCGTTTTCTGCTTTTGCTGAAAAAGGATCGACTGAAGATGCGCAGGAACCTGTTTACAAAGGAACACGCAGCAAGTTTCAGTGTGAGGGAATGCGGCGTTTAAAAATGCACAGGGATACCATTACTCATCCATCTGTTTTTCCTTCACACCGGGCCACTTTATCCTGGAAGTAGTCCCATCACGGATGGTTTTAAAGCTCGGTAATGAGACACAATTGTACAATAAGTTAACAGCGAGGCTGAAGCCCACTTTGAGAGGATTTTAAAACGACCGTCGGCGCTTTTGGAGGAGCTCTTCGGTGAAAACACTTTTGGTTTTGAACCTGTTGTGTTTGTGATGAGAAAGGAGACACGGGGTCCTTCTGTATTGAGAGGCCTATTGTGTTACAGATCTTTTGTAGGTTAAAGTTCTTGTTAGACCTGCTAGTATAATGCAATAATAGATCAACAGCCTCAATGGGCTGAGTATACTAATTGTTACCCTAGGCCTGTTTCAGACTTTTTATTTTTGGCAGATAGAAGTAATAGTTTTATGTAACTTTTGACAAGCTCTGTGTTTATCTAGTGTCAGATCATTAAATTTACATAGGTCATATTGTGCTGTGGCACACACGATCGAACAGCTGCGATGCCATTTGATATGAGTTTAAATATTACAGTGAGCTAGTGTCAAATGTTTCCAATGTGGCATGCACCGAGACAGCAGCATCGATATAATCTAAGCACTATGTGCATGTAGAATTCTCTGGTTTCGCAGCCACGGGAGTAATCAAAGATGTCAGTGAAAGCCAAAGCCCTCTATACTTTTTTAAGCGAAAACAATGGGGAGATTAGCATCCAGGAGAATGAGGAACTGATTATCTTTGACGAGAACTCAGTGGACGGCTGGTTTCAGGGGGAGAACAGCCGAGGAGAGAGGGGTATCTTCCCTGCATCTTATGTGGAAATTATACGCAGTCGCTCCAACTCTAATGTTACCGACTGCTCCATAAGCCCAGCGGGCTCTTTAGGAAAGGACTTCTCCACTCCAAACACCTCGCTCCATTATCCACAGAATGATTATGATGATGACGATTATGACGACTGGGATGACTGGGATGACAGGTCCACTGTTGTGGATGATGCTGATCACACCAGGAATCCTGGAGCCAATGGACATGCCCCTGAGAACCCGATGACCAACAATCCCAATGTGCACTATCGACCCAAGCCGGCATCCAGACAAGATAGCATCACCAGTTCTAGGAAGGGCAGTATGGTGGGCAGGAACTTGAACAGATTTTCCAGCTTTGTCCGCTCAGGGGTAGAGGCATTTGTGTTGGGTGATGTCCCAATGATGGCAAAGATAGCTGAGACTTACTCCATTGACATGGGTCCCCTAGGGCCCCGGTGGAAGGAGAATCCAAAGCCTTTCTCCTGCTCCATTGAGGATCCCACCAAACAGACAAAGTTCAAGGGCATCAAGACCTACATTTCGTACCGGGTGACACCAAGTCATACAGGGCGTCCCGTCTACAGACGTTACAAACACTTTGACTGGCTGTACAACCGCCTGCTTCACAAGTTCACTGTGATCTCTGTGCCTCACCTGCCCGAGAAGCAGGCCACGGGGCGATTCGAGGAAGACTTCATTGAGAAGCGCAAGAGGCGACTGATACTGTGGATGAACCACATGACCAGTCACCCAGTCCTTTCCCAATATGAAGGCTTTGAGCACTTTCTCATGTGTGCTGATGACAAGCAGTGGAAATTGGGCAAGAGAAGGGCGGAGAAGGACGAGATGGTGGGCGCGCATTTCATGCTAACCCTTCAAATCCCCAAAGAGCACCAGGACCTTCAGGACGTCGAGGAACGAGTCGACAACTTCAAGGCCTTTGCCAGGAAGATGGACGACAGCGTTATGCAGCTGACACACGTCGCCTCGGAGCTGGTGCGCAAACACCTGGGTGGATTCAGGAAAGAGTTCCAGCGTCTTGGAAATGCCTTCCAGTCTATCAGCCACGCATTCACGTTGGACCCTCCCTATAGGTCAGATGGACTCAACAATGCCATCTCCCATACTGGCCGCACCTATGAGAACATTGGAGAGTTGTTTGCAGAGCAACCTAAGTATGACCTCTTCCACATGCTGGATAAGTTGTCGCTCTATCAAGGCCTGCTCGCCAACTTCCCCGACATCATTCATCTACAGAAAGGTGAGCCTGAGAAATTTAAACGTGTCAGAGAATTTTCTGATGAATCTGTGCACGAAAAAAAAGCAAAACAAATGCCACAGGAGTCAGAAATCGTAACGATAATTGCATCCATATGCTGGATGCAATTATTAATACGGTTGTTCAAACAAACAAAGCCACACACTGGGCCACATAATCAGCTTTTCTGACATGTCATTTACAATTTGAATTCATCAGAAAGCTGTGCTGAAGGGTAAAGGATTAATTGGTTCAAGATGTCATTTTGTTAACCTAAATTTTGTGACTTATCCATCAGTAATCAGAGAGCCTGCATCAGCTGCAACAAGAAAGCGTTTCATTTTGCTAACTGTTAGGAATAATAAACAAAGTGTCTGCTAATAGGAACATGGTGAGCTGATAGCTCACAATCATGTTTTGTTGCTCAAGCCGTGCAGTTTATTTTGTTATGGATGGCAGACGAGGGCAGGCCTTCCATAGCTCCCCTCCCCTCATGACAGACACAGACACATAGATACACAATACCTGAGCCCAAGATTAAATCATAGTGTTAGCCTGTTATATTTTTCACTTTTTTGACGGATGCAGTAATAAGAATCATTTTAGTAATTTTATGTGGAAAAATGCCAGATATTCTTCAGTTTGAGTTTCTTAATTGAGATGATTTACTGCTTTTTTTTTCATCAGTGAAAAAATAAAAACAGATTCGTGTAATACTTTAATGGTACAACAGTCAGCCATGTTTACTTGGTTGTCATTGACAAGAAGTGGTCTTTGTAGTCAGTGTAGTCACTATAAGAGGCATGTTTATGGTAGGTTGTCAAGCTAGTATTACAGTATTTTGGTTCGTTCTCCAGGTTTTAACTAACAAATTAGTGCTGACACACACACACTTTTTTTTCATCTCTTAGTTAAGACATTGAATTGATATAACGCTTTCCCTAGCCTACCCTAACCATCAAAAATGAACGCCTAACCCTCAACCGTCGTTGTAATTTACCAGTCTTCAGGAATAGTTCTCCAGACTTCTTGAAGCATATTCAAAACAGTTCTTTGCATGTTGCCTACCTTTTGCTCTCAAACTACTTCAGTATAGCTGAGGTGTGTTTAGTGTGTTTGGGATTGTTGACATGCTGAAAAATGAATTAATTGCTAATTAGATGCTTTTAAATGGCGACTCAAACTCTAATGGTCCTTTGGTGTGTTTGCATTTCCTTTGGTTTTGACAAGATACCTAACACCACTGGCTAAAACACGGCTACAAACCATTACAGAGCCTCTGCCGTGTTTTACAGATGGCTCTCTATTATGTCTCTCTCTTTAATCAGAGATTTCAAATCTGGTTTCATCCCTCCATAAAACCTGTTCCCACGGACTTTCAGTTCAGTTCTAATTTGGCATACCTTTGCTTTTTCTCAATGTGTTCCTTCCTTAAAAATGGTTGGTGCACATACTATTTTTTCACAGTACTGTATGCACTAGTATATAGTTTTTAGTATATTATTGCTTCTGTTTGAAAATGTGAAATACACATTACCCTTTGCACAAGTTTTCAAAAACGATGCAGTTGGATATTAGCATAGAAATGTGCAACGAGTACATTTATTGACCTGAAATCATGAAACGCACCATTGTTTTGTAACTGTGCTGCTCCTTATTTGCATATGCAATTTTCTGTTTGAGATGCCCAATTTTCTTAATCCTACATGGAGTTCTGGTAAACTTGGAGCTTGTAAAGTTTTACGCTCGAGCAGAGCACAGATAAATCAGCATTCTGTGTCAGCTCTCAAATAAACAACACATCAACCGATTGGAGTTTGTTCAGGAGGAAGGAAGGGGCTGCTGCCAGTGAGGAAGGAGGAACGCTGTTGGTAAATGTTATTATCTCCCTTCAAACAGCTGGTGCGTATTATCGCAGAGGTCATTCATGTTACAATACAGCTAGTTACACGAAAGCACTCCACCCAGGAACAAAAGAGAAAATGTGAGCCATCTGAATGAAATTAAAGGGCCAGTCCACCAAGACCCCCCCAAAAACAAACAAACAAACAAACAAACAAAAAAACCATGGGGAATCTTTCAACCTCAGAGTATCAGGTCATGCAGATGGTTTCAGTGTTATGTATCGAGATTGGTCGGACTCTGATATTGAAATGTATAATCCATTCACCTCCACTATATGACATTATAGTAAACAGAATAAATAGTGTTTACCCCAAAGAATCAAAGTTGTTAGGCCTGGCGTTCATTTGCTCTTTTGATTCTATAAGTTCATGTGTAATACCTGAATGGGGGTGATTGACCATTTCAGGTAAGATGTTTTTGTTTAGCACTCAACATTAAGCCTGGATTATTTAAACCACACTGTTTCCAACAGATTCAGATTTTATTTGTGTTTGTGGCATCCGTGCATACCCATGTGTGTTCATCTACGTATGTACAGCTCCTGCAGGGTGAAGGCTTGCCTAAGTTTTTAAATAATACATTTTGAAAAGGCAAATAATATCACTAAATGCTACATGACAATAATGAAACAATATAATGCTGCTTCTTTAGTGAGACTCTTGCGGAACAAATGCCAGTGTTACCATCCTGTTCTACAGCTGTAGATGCAGTAGTAAGTAGTACAGTAGTTCCTCTACTCTTTTGCAGGATCATTGAGCTCGTGTAGCAGCACATGTGCCAGTTCCCTAATGGGTAAAGTTCCTCTCCAGCTTTCAGCAGACCTTCGACTACCAGACATCTGAGTATGCACACTCAGGGGATAGGATCCTCTCTGTAGAAGAAGCTAATTTATAACATGACCACTACAACAGAAACCTGGCAACCAGCTTGCCTGTAGGCCGGGGCTAGCTGGTCAGCAGCGACTAACCTTTCAAAATAAAAGCGAGGAGCCTGTCAACTCGCAAATGGATTGTGGGTAGGTGTCGCTGACAAACAAAATTATATGTTAAAATTATTTGCCTTGTATCCTTGGGCTGCTGCTGCTGATATAACTGGGCTGCCCACCCCAGTAAAGTCTGCGTGTGAGGAAACACTGATGTAATAAAAGCATGATGTTGGAATCTACATAAAAAATTTGATTTGGCAGCAGTGTCTACAAATAGTTCTCACCCCAACCAGGAGGTGATAAATACTGTAGGAAACTGTATTTTGTTCAGGCAGAGACCCTTTCCCCCCCTCTGCTGAGTCTTCCCTGTCGGTCCACATAACTCCCCTTGATAGGACTTGTGTTCTGCTGAACCAGATACAGCTGTGGCAACAGTCGGAACACAGAGATCTGAGGTCGACCTTTTCCGGTACACTCCTCCTTCATCCCTTATGGCTTTTTCTTTATTCCCTGCCTGCCTTCGCTGAGGTCTACAGGAGCTGATTTTTAACTGTGATCCATGTCAGGATGTGAACTCCAGGAATTTTAACTGGTGGTGGGCAAGCGAGCCACGCAGGTTGTGTGAGGTTTTGGGCAGTGTCAGGAAAATCTGAGGGTGTGCTCCATTTGTGTTTTCATCCAAATTGAACAGACATTCACTTTTGGTTTCTGCCTTGAAATCAGTCTGCAGCCAAAGCTGCCGCACATGCTTCAACTATGTTTCGCTATTCTCTTTACATCTTTTTCTCCTTGTCCCACATCTGCCCATATCAGAACTCTTTGACTGGGAAGTTTCCTTGGCTTAGATACAAGAGAAGGTAAATCTATCCTGGTTTCAAATGCTTGATCTCCTAACGGTGCATACGCTGTGCTTTGAACATCTGCCAAAACAAATCCCTTAGTTAGACCTTGATCTCATTTGAATACAATTGAAAGTCTTGATGTGAAGAGTAAATAACATTGCATTGTTGGACAATAAAGACCTTCTGAGGGTTTTGTGTGAGGCGGATCTAAGCACTCCCAGCTACAGTTGGGATGCCTTTTACAATCACTTGTTTGTTAGTCATCCTGGCCTCTGAAATTCACTTCGCTCCTTCACTTTGAATGATTGGAGTCATTGCGCTCCCTCAGCGTTCATCAGGTCTTAAATATTACATGTGTGATTTATTTATTTATTTTTTTTGTCCAGTGTCTGTGAGAATTTGGGTAGAGATCATGTTCTGTAGATTCTGTACCTGGCGACAATCACTGCACTGATCTTACACAAAAGCCAGCTCTTCAGGGGTTGAATACGTATAAAAAGAAAACACAATAGAGTGAAACCAACGCGCTCCACAGCGAGGGTATCGGACCAGATGATCTGGTCACATGTTGTGTAAGATGAGATCAGGGGTGTTGGCTCTGCATGAAATCGGGATCTGCATCATCCGAGAATGACATGTAGAGCAAAGTAAGGCCACGATCACCGTTTAGTTGTAAAACTAAGCTGTTCAGTTTGTATTTTTATTTATTTATTTATTTTTTAAAGGAGTGGACTTTTTGTCTTTTTGCTACTTTAGCAGCTGCTTGTAGTTGGATAAAACCTGTGATCCACACCACATCATTATGCAGTTTGAGAATGAACTAGCTACCCTGGGACACCTTTAGCAGGCCAGACTTTTAATATGGACAAAAGGTTAGTTGTCCTCCATATGGCAACGCATAACAAAACCACATGCAGGCTCTTGCATGTGCATTTTTGAATAAAAAGATATTTTGCTTTCCAGCTCCGGGGAAATGTGTGTGCCAAATGCCCTGTTGATTTGAGCAGATAACACACAGCCATCTAACTTTTAGTTCTAGTACTTATAAGACAACCACACAGCTCTTTGGTTAATTTCCAAAGACTTGACCAGGAGCGCGTATGGCGTTAATATGATCTGACAAATCTGTCGAGGATTAACGTTCCATATGTTGGTGAAAGTCCAAAGCCAAAGGCAGCGTTTTCTGCAGGTGCACAAACAGCAGTCTGTGCAATTAGCCTTGCATTTCGTTAGCATAGAGTGGACAAGTTATGGCAGTTGTAATTTGGCCGATTATAGTTCCCTTTTCTGACTGTAGTGACTCTGGAGAGCAAAGGTGTTTTGCTGCTGTTGGCTCACTCATAAATCTTGACAAAGGCTAGCGCCTTGGCTTCACACACAGCTTATCCACATGCTTCTGCATTCCTGTCTGTGCTGGCCCAGTGCAATGTTGTTTCACACTAAAGGAGATCACAGATGTCTCAGAGTCCTCAGTTTTTACCAGTGCCGCCTCCTTTCTTCTCTCAGAGAAGCACAAATTCTGTAGCCTTAGTCTAAAAAAAAAAGGCACGAGTTACAAGTAAAATGAGCTTATATGGAAAAAATTGGCACAGTATTTAACAGTACACAGCGTGACCGCTAACCGTGAGCGTAATGGCAATAAAGTTTGAGACCTCTCTGTCAAAAAGTGATAATTATGCTTTAAAGATATTCCATAATTCAGAATACCAAAGAGGGTGTGCTAGCGAGGCTGGCTTCTCAAGTTTAAACTTGGCGTGTTAGTGTGTAGCTACAAAGGCTGAGTCTTCTGCTTCGGCACATTGATCAGCATAAGTTTACTGCAAATGTGCCATAATCAAGTTTCAACTTGGCAGGCAGACACTAGTGTTAGAGTTATAAATTTAGAGTAAATGTTAATTACGACTGATCTAGAAATTGCACCAGTCGAATATCCCAGTAAGACTGGCCAGTGTCCCAGCGTGCACTCTACCAAGACACTGAAAAGCTCACCTAGATGCAACCATTTTATTTGCATCTGTACTTTTCCTGCTGTGGCACATGGAAAACGACACAACTGGTCACACTGTGAAGCATGGGTAAGAGCCGATTGAATTGTAGAGCTATAACATATGTGCAGTGTTTTCTGTTTTAATTTATTTATTTATTTTAAAGTCTGGTAAACTGTTGATGGTGCTGGGCAAGTTGCACAGGAACTGTAACAATACTTTCCCCCCCTCCTTAGTCGTAAGTTTTAATATTTGCTTATTGCTCTTTTTATGACCAGTTCCACTTCACTGGAGTAATAATTTACCCCACAAGCGGAGTCAACTTTTAGTCAAACTTCCACCCTTTAGACCTGACAGGCAGAAAAACTTCCTCATGTCTACTTCACTTAATTTTAGTTAAGTGAATTTAGTTCCCGTTGCTTAGCCAGAGTGTGCACATTGGTGGTAGCCTCACTATTAGCCTGTGTTGTTTATAACTTACTGCTGCTCTGCCATATCAGAGAGAGATAAATAAATGTTTTATTATTGCAACAGCTTAAACTTGAAAATAGGATGACAGTGTTCTTTATAGGGTTTCAAACTGGAAACAACCCATATGGAAAAGAAATAGTAAAAACTTATATGATTTACTCATGAAAGTGGCCACTTTCTCATTACTTTCATATATTGTTTTAGTAAGTATCCAAAGTTTCATTATATAATTTTTCAAGGGATCTTATATGTGTTTTCACTCTTGTATGCTTTTCATTCAAGTTTCACACAAGACAGATACAAACTTTATAAGATTTATATATATCTTTTCCATATGGGAAGGGGTGGCCCACTGTTATGTTGGCTAGTGTGAAATTGGCTTACTGTTCCCATTTACTATTTTTAATAAACTAAGAACAAGACGAAGGTTTTTATTTAATACTGGGGCTTTTCCATAGCATATTGTCAAGGATAACTGGTATACATTTTACTGTGATGTCACTGTATAGCTTTTTTTTTTTTTAAATTAAAAAAATACAAAAAATTATGCAAGCCCAGAAATGTTTGACATTGAGAGCTGTGTGTCATCCTCCAATAATGATTTAGTAAAACTGGAACTACTTCAACAATCTCCAGCACATCGCAATGCTTTCCAAAATATGCAAGAAAACTGTCCCCGCTAAAGGTGGAAATTCCAAACATGTTTAACCGCTTGAGTCATAAACATATTGTAAAGTACAATGAGGCTTTGATGGAAGAGTTGCTAGCAGTTAAGATGTATGACCCAAAAGCACACAAGTAACTCAACCGACATTGGCTGAAAGACTAGCTAGTACTCTAGCTAGTACTGTTGCTAGCAGCTAATGATATATGACCCAAAAGCACACAACCAAGCTTGGCTGAAAGACTAGCTAGAGCACTAGCTAGTTGCTCTCCAAATAGAAGAGCAAATAGAGTATTGTGTGTAATATTGTTTAATATTTAATGTGTAATATTGGGTGTCAGAAATATCATTATCACACATTTCTGTGATATTTTTTTTAGGCTTCTACCCGGTGCTGTTTTTACCTGTTCATCTGATATCACCTATGTCCATAAATCTAGTTAGGCTGAGTCATTGTTTGCACTGCTGTATCTGAAGCAGGCTAAACATGATTCGGTGCTCCCACTGGCAAATATAACCAATACTTTCTCTTCATGCTGGAAGTGCCCAATGACTCTCTGTGTCTCCTTCCTCTCCCTTTCTTTTTGCAGAGTTACCCATTTATGAATTTATCAAGCACTGCTATTCTGTTTGTACCACTGCCTAACCAGTGGTTACATTACAGAGGAGAGAGCACGCTACAACTCGAGTGGAACATGCAACTGTACAAAAATCTAAATTATACTGTATCTTTTTCCAAATTGTAACTTTTTTCCAAAAACTCCTGAAAATTAGAGCTACTTGGTAGCAACGATCCTTTAATCAAAGCCTTGAGTGCTCACTACTCTAAGCGAGCACTTAAGGCACTTTTTAATAAAAGTCATTCTCCCAGTCACACACACATTCATACGGTGCTTCATTCTTTGACTTTGTGAACTTCCTAACTGTTATGAACACATTCCACTATGATGGATGTCTCAGAGACATTTTAGGGTTCAGTATCTTGCCCAAGGTCACTTTGACATGGAGACCTTAGGAGCTGGGGATTGAAATGCGGATTAGATGGCCAGCTCTGCCTCTGCCTGCCTGTCCTGGCTGCTTGGGTGGCTCACCTTGCCCTCTAAAAGCTCTGGTCTGTCTGTGTCTCTATCTCGGTATGTAAAATTAATCTGAAATAATAAATGTGATGTTTTAGGGTCTCTATGTGTTCGCAACAAACTCTTACTCAGTGTAGGTTGCATTCTGCTTTCTTGCCTTTATTTTGCTTGCATTGTCATGAATAAATGGAAACTAAAAGCCATTGCCATCTGTATTTGTTCATAGTTTGGCTGTTCTTGGAATAAGATACATCAGTTAGCTTGGAGAATGGTGTTTTTGCCCCGTCTATAAAGCTGCATTACAATATCTACATCCAATCCAGCTAAAGTACAGCTGACGTGCCACTAACTAACATGTAATCCTCTTTTTCTTCTTTATCTTTCTGTCTTTTATACAAGTTTTTAGTTCAAAGGTGTCATTCTTCATATAAGTCTCTTAATTTTCTGCTCCACTAATAGAGATCGGAAATTCCGTCAGCCCAAGTTAACTCGTCTAGATCTAGGTATTGGTTTGCCAATGTATTTTATTAGCCTACTGTTACTGTTTCAGTATACTCCACTTGGGAGAAAAACGAAAGGAAAAATGATTGACAAATGTTATAGCTTTATACTGTTTTACCTGATATCCTTCTACTTATGTGCACTAATTATGGATGACAGTAGGCTTCATTCTTTGATGATTTGGTCATTCTCTTACAGGCTGTCAAGTGGGAGATAAACTCCCTTTGTCTGTCTATTTCTCTGTTGTGGCTCGTTGTGTTTGCAGAGACACACCTAGGCCAACGCACATCTATGGCGCTAACACGTCTTGAGTGCACAGTCTTGCTGTTCGTTACATTTCACAACAGACACCTGCTTTGACCTCATTCTCCAAATATCAGCCAAAGTTCATGTGTGAAATCTACTACTGCATGTATGACAACAAAAGTATACAATCTGTGGCTTATGATATTGATTTCTTTTTCACATTCTGCAACTGATTACAACTTCGGGTGCTGGGGTGGCTGCAGCTCAGGAGGTAGAGCAGGTTGGTGGTTCAGCCTACGTCCACACTAATGCGTTTTTGTTTGAAAACGCATCGTTTTCTCTCCGTTTTGGCCTCCCGTCCACACTGAGATGGCGTTTTTCCCAAGGGAAAACGCAGTGTTTTGAAAACACTCTCGAAAATGCATACATTTCAAAACGGAGCTTTCCCGTCGCAGTGTGGACACTCGAAAACGCAGACTTTCGAAAACGCATTTTAGTCATGTGATGCAGTCATGTGACCAATTAAAGATAGCTGGGGGCATTATACAGCAGTTGTTTTGTTTGCTCTCAATTTTGACAGCCATATTACAGATTAATATCAGTTTTGTACATGCTCCAGATAGCTTTTCTTCAAATTATTTAATTCTCACTTGCTTTTGCAACTTTGTACTTTTGTGTTACTCGCAGCAACAACTCCACCTCATTGTTAGTCCATTTAAAAAAACTCGGTGCTTTTCTTCGACCTTTTGCCGCCGCGTTTCAATGAGTAAAGTAAATAAAGTAAATTTCGGCCGATTCAATGTGGACGTACAACTCTGTGAAAACGACTGAAAACGCTAGTGTGGTGGACGCAGAGGGTTTTCAGACTAAAATGCCGTTTTCAAATCTATCCAGGCTAGTGTGGATGTAGATACATCTATCAGAGTGTGAACATGCGTGAATGTTTGCCATAAATAGGGCTGCCACGATTAGTCGACTAGTCACGATTACGTCGACTATCAAAATCGTTTGAAGCTTTGTAAGATCCCAAAACACACAGGAATAAGTAGTAGGATTTAAGAGTGTAATAACGGACTGAAACAGAAGATGGCAGCACTGCATGTACAAGGATGCCAGCTGCCGTTAAACCCCGAAGAACAAGGAACAGTGTCCGGTATCGTAGCTGTGTCCAAATTCAGGAAACGCATCCTCCTGTGTCCGCATTTGTAGACTCCGACAAATGCGGCCCACAAATGCGTCCTTCATTTCCCCAGATTTGAAGGATGGGTCGGGTGTACACTTCGTGGCCCAACCCATCCCAGAATTCATGGCGCAGCTCTGCTCTGTTTCCAACAATGGCGGCAGCTAGTTAGTTTTAATATTACTCTTATTATTCTTTCTGGGTCACAAAATAAACGTTTAACATATTTTCAGGCGAGAATGTTGCTGTGTAAACTTGCTCAATAGCGAGCCGGGGTTCAAGGCTCACTAGAACCCGTGAGAGCACCGGACTCCCGACAAATCGTTTTCAAACCCACCGCTGTCTTTCGCTACTCAGGTTAAACATACATAAGTCACTTAGATAACTTAAAAATGTTATTGTTTGGCTTTTTTCAGTATTTTATTTGTTCCTGAGTAAATCGGTTTGGCTGAGATTAAAGTTATAGTTTTTACACAACTGAATAAACATCAAGCAGACAACTGATTATCAGAAGTGTGAGATGCTTGAGAATATACTCCAGTGTCCTGTTATATTTTAGATAGCAAGGAGCAGACGGCTCAGTTTATTAAACTCCACCGAAACAATCTGCAAATTTCATTAAAATTTAATAAACTATCATCTTGTCTTTATTTTTAGTTAGCACATACCTTAAACACTTAAAGCTGTAAGCTAATGATAGTTATATAAGAGCAGATGCATGCTGGTGCAGTAAGCTGTACGTTTTACGTCCAATGGATGCGTGATCTGATTAGTCGACTAATCGCAAAAATAATCGGTGACTAGTCGACTATCAAGATAATCGTTTGTGGCAGCCCTAGCCGGAAACACAGAAAACTTAAGCATAGAAAAAAGTGCTTGTATGACTGGGTGAATGAGGAATGGTGTAAAGCGCAGACAGATTGTCAGCATGTTGCCGTCAGTCTGAATGAGTCTGTATCAATGTCGAGCAAAACCTGAGGGGGTTTGACTCAACTTGAACAGTATGCTGGTTATAACTCTATAGAGCTGGGGGGTTGATGAGCAGTAATGTGATAATTAAGTATGAATTTATGTTTAAGAGCAACAGATATGTGATTTTTGACCATTTATCACAGTTAATTGCTCAATTATAAGAAACAGATGGCAGATTGCAGACTGACTCCATCTTATCTCATTTTGCAGGAGAATAAATAACTGAAGTAAGATAACTTTGTCTTATTGGATAAAAGGACTGAACAGCTGTTGACAGCTTTTAACTTTGAGCACATAATTTGCTTTTGAGGTGATAAAATGCAATATATGATTTATATGATATTACAATACTCAACATGTCACAAAATGTAAAATTAACAAAAAGTATTGCAATATCATTGTATCGTGGGCTGTCTGATGATTCTCACCCAATAACTACCATAATCTGCTAGTTGATATTTTACTTAGTGTGACCTAAAACTATCAACTGAGCCCCTGAAGTCATCAAGAAAGTGTTCACTAAGGTCCCAAAGATGCCAAAGTTTGAGGGCCATTTGAAGCCTGAGGAGCTGACCCCTACTATCCTTTAAAAAGAATTTAGTTTTAAGACATTTCCAAAGTTAACAATGGACTGTGGTGGTTTCCAGGTTTTTGTTTTGTTACTATGTCTAAGCTTTAATTGGTGCTGACTAAGGTAGGCAGTCCACAAAGCAGGGATGAATTTATTTTGACCACGGGAACAACCTTAAAGTCATACTGCCCAGACATTCTTTATCAGAACTGCATGTCTTACTTTTTCTTTCTTTCTTGTAAATTTCAGCCATTGCAACACTTCCAATTAGACAAAAGTAAACACTCCATTTATTCCACAGAAGAAGAGCTGACACTATTATATATGAATTTGATGTCACAACCAGAAACACAACAGAATGCCTTAAAACCCAGAGGGATTTCAAGGCAACCTGACTCTTGTCTCACAAATCTTAGTAATAAATAGTTATACAAAGGAGCCGTGATGTCACAGTTAATGCTAACTGCTTATTAGTTTTGCATGATATGCGATGACAGCACTGATGCTGTTGTTGTCTGAACTTTTGTGAGGTAGTTTGAACAGCTAAGTTGTAACAAGGCCAGACATTTTGCTCCAGTTGGCAACTGGAAATGCCAAATATTTTCATCCTCGTCCAGTCCAACTTTTGATTTCATGTCGACATACAGATGTCGGAAACCCGACTTGAAAAGAATTGAAATAAATCCCTTTGAAGGGGAGCGTTGTGACTTAACACCCCACCCCCACCCAGCGAGAAGCATAAGTGTACATATCTTTCTTAATAAATGAGTACATCATGCTAGCATAAATGTTTGGCACGAGGGTAAATTTATAACTCTGTCTGTGTAAATATGAAATATATAGTCGTTTACGATTAGAGTCTCTCTAAACATTAAAAAGAAGAACAGCTGTTGAACACATCAGGGCATGGCTTCAATTAAGAGATTTGTGCTTTGGAGCTGTTGGAAGTCTTTTGTTGTAGTTCTGCGAGTGTAAGTGTTGTTGTCATGGTTGAAAACTTATTATCCAGGGTGCAGAGGAATTTTGGACTATTACTCATTCTGTTTTATTTTAAAATTGTTCCTCATCCTCAAAGTACTGAAAAATTCGAGACGTTTGCCTTTTGTGTGTGTGTCCATGCATTGCATTGACTTTAAAGATAACATTTCTGAGATGGATAAAAGTTGGTTGTGAGCGCATTCCAGCTCAGGTCATTAACTCCAGCTCCGTTTTATCTGTGTATCTGATTGGCTGCTGTAAACACTATTACATTTTCTGCTAACTCAGCAGAGGTTTTTTCTTCATGTTTGTCTATCCTCGAGGCTTTTAAGGCCAACTTTAAACGCCGGCAGATATCGCGGAGTCCTTTTGACCCCGTCATACATTCTTGAAGAAATGTCTCTTCTCTTTTTCTTCTCTATTTTCAGCTTTTCTGCACATGATGTTCCCTTCCTTTCCTGTTTTTTTCCCCCTCCCCCTCTGTTCCTGTACTCTCCTCCATTAAGATTAAATGTCAGTGTTTATCTTTGTCTTCAGATTTCTGTGCTTTATTACCTTGTTTGAATAAAAATCATAAGTGCTTCTACAGGCATGTTCTGGACTGAATCAGCTTAAAGGCTTTTAATAGCAACAGACTTGGAGCTGAATAGATAATAGTTGTTTTTTGTGATGTCATTGAAATATAGAGTTATGGTAAAACACATGAGCATAAGTATTAGTAGTAATTTGAGTCTGTATCCAGTTTTCTGTAATGCATCCATGATGAAACAAAATACAGCCCTGATAACAAAGTATTAGGGGTAGGGGGGGAAAAGAAAATGGCACAGTATACAGGAAGTGGCCCTAGCATATTGAAGACTTGCTAGCGCGCTAGGTTTTAGGCTGCTGAGCAGTTAACCAACTAGACACTTTCAGGTGTAACTATAGATGGTATAAAACATGGACGTAGATTCCTGGTTAGAAAGAAAAGCTAATGTGAAAGTGCCTTTTGACCTCCAGATGGCGATAGCTATGGTGACAAAAAGGCTTCCACATATATAGAAGTCTATGGGGAAATAGCTTTCTGTTTTGAACTTTGTAAACACTTAATGGGTTCAGTTTTATTTTATAAACTTTGGTCATATATTTCAAAATGGAGGATTACCTGTGGTATGCTGATTGGTGAAGGCATTTGTTAGCCAATGAATATGTGATTTCACAGTACAGCATTATATTGCGTTTTTGTTGTTGTTGTTGTTTTTTAAAACAAGATGGCGATGGTAAAAATGCTAATCTCTCAAGGCTAACGACTAACTAACAAACAAAGCTAACAAAGAGCAACTGTATTGATAGAGATGGTGGAGGCTAGTATAGCTCGCAGCAACTAGTAGAACACATAAACATTAAAGAAACTAAAACATAGTACATAGTACTACTGGTATATTTTCTTTTTTTCCAGGCAGTATGAAGACGGACATGTGTAGCTTCCAGTTCTGAAAAGTGAGATCAGTGAGGGAACGTCTTAACATCTGCATTCTAGTTAATGGCCACCAGAGGGCTGATCTTTGCGCTTGTAAAGAGACTTCTGGTGTCCTCGGCTCCTGATGACTTTATTGATTTATTGAGTATATTTTTAAAAAAAGGCCAAGAGTCACTTGTCACATGTGGTTTCAAAACCCATGGGTGGCAACCACAACGCAACTTTACAAATGAAAGGTGGCATGATTATATAAAAGAAAGGCCCCATCCTTCTATTCTAACATCTGTGGCCGTTCCTCGTCACAAGCATGTGATGACACTGTTTGTGTAATTACACAAGTTCCACAGTGCACTTTGTTTTTTCTTTTTTTGCCGTTTACATTCTCAAAGCTGAGAGGCCAACAAAGAACAAATATGTCATGAGTTCACTGCGGTGCTTGACACAGACGTCAGCCCTTTTACACACACACACACACACACACACACACACACACACACACACACACACACACACACACACACACACACAGAGCCCATTATTAATGGTCAGTGTTTTGTGGCGACAAGCCTCACTTGTCCTCAGTTTAGAAATATTTCTGTTTACCTCTGTCCAGTATGAATAACACAGACTAATCTTATTCAGGCACGTTAGTCCTTCCGGTGTTTGAAATCTTTGAAACAGTATTTCCAGATTTGTTTGTTTTACTGTTCGCCGAAGATTCATTTTGATTACGCAGACTCAGAATGGCTTTCTTGTTGGTATTTAAACTTTTAAGGCTTATAGACGACTACTCTAGTATCACATACAGTATTATACAAGTCCGTCAGTTCAGCGACTGCAGCACATTTTTATGGATTTTAAAATGTCATGTCGTCACCTGCAAGATATTTTTCCTTTTGCTTTTCAGAGAGAGAGAGTAATTTGCCAATTCTGAGTCCTAAAGGGAAAGTGGGGGTATGTGTTTTGTGGTTTTCATTGCAGTAGTGATGTCATTACATACTGGAGACTGCACATTTCACATATTAGCCCAGTACAGTTTAACTAACACACACGCACACATGCACACAGCTCTAGAGAACTGCAAAGAATTTCTTTAAAAAGGCGAGGTCAAATTAAACCTTACTTTTAATAGTTCTTGAGGAAGTGTTGATTTTGTAATAACAGGGTCATTTTTGTTCAGCTCACTGCCGCTCAACTTAGTGCTGGTAGGGTGGGGGAAAAAAAGCTAATTATTGTTTTAGAAAAGTGTTCACAACTCCATCAATTAGCTGCAAAAGCTGGCTATTCCACTGGTTTTCACACCCCACCTCTTATTCCTCTCCAGTGACTGCATAGTTGTGGTACATCTGTGACTGACAGTTTGTTACTTGGTGACTATTCAAGTGTTTGAAAATCATGGTCATCCAACATATATTCGATATAATGATATATATATCGGATGACGATATAAAAACGTCTATCGGTTCAGTTTACGCTATCGCTTGTTTCGTGGTGTCGCAAAATAAACTGTTTACGACAATATTTTTTCATCGTTTTGATGGTCACTGTAGTGGTTATATTAATTTCTTAAAAGTTCTCTCTTTCTCTTATATTTTATATAACCACACTACGGACGGACAAGCGCCTGTTTTTATGCGTTGTGGTTAGCAACAACGACGGTAAAACCCTTGCGTGACCGCTTGTTTATGTTCCAAATAAACCTTTCACAATAAAGCTCAAGATCCTGTTGAGACTTTTCAAAATAAACTGAATCACGTGAAAGAGCAGATTATTTACGGATGAGAAGTGCAAAAGAGCCGCCAGGTGCTAATAAATAAACCTTAGACTCAAACGTTAGAACAGGCTTTTCCCCGCAGCACGCCGTGTAATAAATACTCACAAAGAAAACGGCAGCCGTTACATTTTTAGACATACAGTAAGTTGTATCGTTTCATACATCGGTTAAAACACTCGACTCCAGCTATGATGCGCAGCTGAAAACACTTCCTGCAAGTCGAGATTCACAGAATTTACAGAAGATGTTACATTTTTGTGATTTATATCGTTATCAGGACGATAGAATTCTTATATTGGGATGTGAGATTTTGGTCATATCGCACAGCCCTAACATGGGTCACACGTTAGTGCACTGCTTAGTATTGGCGACAGGCCAAGTGTCACCTCTGTGTCACTCTGGATTCCTCTCACAGTCCAAAGACATGCATGTCAGGTTACCCAGCTATAGGTTTGAATATAAATGTGAATGGCTGCTTATCTCTATGTGTTATCCCTGTGATATAGCAACGTGTCCAGGGTGCACCCTGCCTTTTGCTCTGTGACATAGGGATGGGCCCCTTTCATCACTATTGTGCAGTTGAATGTTAATAATATAAAGCTTTCTATACTATTCCAAGAGTCACATACCTTTTATATAAAGCTTTTCTACTCAACTTGAGCACTCAAAGCGCTTTATACAACAAGCCTCATTCACCCATTCATGCACACGTTCACACAAACACTTTTTCCTGGTCAAAGTTCTTTCTGTCTGATATTTACATGCATTGACACTCTGGTGAATGCGTCGGGAGCAACTTGGGATTCAGTATGTAGTTCAAGAATAGTTTGGTATGGAGACTGGAGCAGCTAGTGATCAAAACACCAGCCTTTCAATTGCTACATGACCTGAGGTACTGAGCTACACCCTAAAGATAACGAATTCTCAGGTCTAGTGTCGGTCCTGTGATGTGTGTTTGTGGCAGCAGTGAGAATGACTTCATTCCTAACTAGGGATAAACCAACTCAGCTATTTCCACTTCCAATCCAACACCATTACCCTGGCTGTGGGTAAGTATCTCCCAGTGCTGAGGTTGTTGCTGTGGTGTGGCTAAGTAAACACGGAGCAGCATAGAACTGAACTGAATGAATCAGCTTATTGTCACCGATTGCATCGCTTATTGTGTCTGATCGACCTTTTTGGGTCAGTATTGGAACGATATCTGATCCATTATCAGACTGATGCATCCCTACTTGTATTTTATCCCAAACCAAAATCTCTTCCCAAATCAAAACAAGTTGTTTTGATGCGTAAACCGAACCCTAACCAAAGAGGGTGTAAGTCGCTGGTTTCTCATGCTTTCTTTAAAATGTGTTTAATGCATCTGTTAGAATTTTATAAAAGCCATTCACATAGTATTTAGAGATCACAGTTACGATTCATGTGCAACAATTTACATAGTATAGTTCTACATTTCTCGCTACCCAGACAAGCTGATTCATTCTATATATGACAACACGTAGTGCAGCTGTGCAGCAAACCAATAAACTTTGTCTTTAGATTTATACACACTATCCATATCTGAAGAGGCTCCACTTCAGTTTAAAGATGACTACACTTCAGGATTTAACAGTAGGGCTGATTTAAATCTAATGTGACCGGAATCCAGATGACACAGAGTTAAAATTAGACACACTTGCCTAAAAAGTGCTGCGTTATAATGTCTGGATCATAAAGAAATCTGCAGTCTCTGGAGAAAAATACCAATGACAGTGCTTAATAAGGACACAGTAATAGTGAAGTATACAATCAAAACATGCTGTAAACACGGACTTTCCGCTCTCAGTGAAGACGTGCGTTTCCCGAATTTGCCCTGCAGTGACCCCAGGCTAAGTGAGAGGCTGTGGGAATGAGGAATGTAGCAATGTCTATTATCTCAACTGTCTTCACTCATTTCCTCTTCATTTTAAACCTCAAATGTATAATTGCATTTATCAAAAACTGTGCGACCTGACCGCACAGGCATTCACGCTATAAAATATTTTCCAAGACAATAGAAGTAGCGTGATGGCAGCAGCAGTGGATCACAGGAGGTTGCATAATCCTTTTTACTTGTGGCGATTCAGTCAAAGCTGTTGGAAGTGCTGCTACAATATGGACTATAAGCATTTAATCGCTTACATGAACGCAAACAAACCAACCATCTTCAGCTAGTTATTCTATTCACCCAAGTCCTTTTGCTAAGGAAGAATGATTTTTATGCTGCTGAATTTAAGTTTTCTTGTTGTCCGCTGCCTCTCGTTTTTGTTTCCTCCTCCTTTCTTTCACTCACTCTGTGTCCAAAGCCTTCTCCAACCTCTTGTAGAGCTCTAATATCTCTCCAACACACGCCCATTAATCTGTCACATGTGAAACACTGTGATAGCTGGTCTGGTTAAGCAAGATAAACAAATCTAGCAACTTTCCAGACCACTGATTGTGTATCAGTGAGCATATGTAAAACAGGGAAACGGTACGACACTTGGAAACTAATTCAGTTTTACTTCTAGCCTGATGCACTTCTTCTTCATTTTGTTCGTGGATTTCGTGGCTTTAAATATTCTTGTGTTTAGCTGTAAGCAAGATTCTCTTTGTGGCGAGATTGTGCATCAGCTGTGCCAAGAATTTCAAGAGAGGAATTGTTTTTTGTTGCTTTGGAAAGCTAAGCAGCAGCATTTTACTATATAGTTTTGCATGAAGTCAGAGAGGACGTTTAGCTGCATGGAAGAGCACGTCAAGCTGTTGTGGGATTCTTTATGATTTCAGTCTCACTCACACACACAGAGCTATGAGTGCCTTTCCTTTATGTCCCGCAGACATGCTTTCTTGTGCTGCACATTTTCCTCTCATGTGGAAAACAGAATACATAAATGTAGGTCAGAGCTACAGACTGCAGTCCACATGCCTCTTCTGCTGGAACCGGCTCCAGCTGCTATTCATGCTTTCCCACACTTCTGCCAGGAGTTTCGAATGAAATGCCGTGTAGCATGACCTCAGATTTACAGTTAATGGATGAGTGTCAGGCAAGTACTTACAAAGCAGAACACCTAGCTTGTCCAGACTAGTCCTGCTTCCTGATTTTGAGCTCAGGCTTTTTGAGGCTGACGGTCTGATGGGAAATGCAGCAATGGCGACGTGCCATCCGACTGCCATGTTCGGCAATTGGAAAGTTACTTCATAGCAGTCTCGGTGAATGTGGTCCCGACTAGCAGTAGGCACACTGAAAGTAGACGTTTGGTATGCAGTGAAACAAGAAGTGATTGTGTGGTTTCCTCGGTGTGCTACCCTGTAAAGTGTATAGCTTACAGTAGTTAATGTCTGGGGAGAAGGTTCCAATGTTTATCTTGAGATATTAAAATCAGCATAGCGATATAGCATGTTGTACTATAATGGTGAGTAATAAAAGTCTGTGACTGTTTCTGTGCTGTATTTATCTTTTATTACAGCATATGGGGATTTTTTTTGGTTTAAAAAAAAGACCACAGACAATTTAATTGGGAGGTGAAAGGGGTTGGCATTTAAGGATTAGATTTAGCAAATTAGACAAAAACATGGTGTTTAGCATGCAGTAGTGTTCTTTTATTTGCTTGGTTTATCATTTTAGATTTCTGCATCCTCCCAAAAACAATAGAGGTACTGGGAAATATGTTTCTTGTTTTAAATAAGTCACTCTGTATAATTCTGCTAGCACTTTCACGTTTCACCCAGAGCAATAAAGTGATTCCTAAGAAACTATTGAGCTGTTTTCTGCAGACTCTCCAGAGCAGAGTTACTATAATGATTTTAGTGTATATGTGTGTATATATGTCTGCATGTTGTGCACCAAAAATGGTAATTCTTCACCCTCAATATACATAAAGCAATCATTTTGAGTAGAACACAACTAAAATAAAAAACAAAACAAAAGCCAAAAGGTTTATTTTATCCAACTCCTCTGCTTATCCAACTCAAGGTAACATTTTACATTGTACTTGTGCAACAAAATTACAAATTTACATGTAACTAATTCAGTTAAAGTCAGTTTTTTTTTTCTTTTTTTCAGACATCGTCACACATACAGCAATTATTAATATCTGTGTGTGTGTTTGTGTGGTGGTTTTTTTTCCATTTAAAATAAGATTTATTATAAATCCCCATTTTGATTGATCAGTCATATTGATCATCGCTCTAAATTGAATGTCAAGTTCAGCGTAATGAAAGCTTGTTATGTGGCGGTCACCAAAATTTCTCTCTTTAATGGAGTTTTGTTGGAGACGCTATTAAATACAGAGTAAAACATTTGAAAAAGTGTTGCAAGCCTGGCAAAAAAAATGCCCACAGGGCATCATCTTTGAGGTTTTTGTGTCATTCGCTATTACGTCTGAATAAAAAATGCAGTTCTCAGAAGCTCGGAGAGTAAAATCAAAACAAACGTGCATTGCCCCACATGCCACTGAGTTAATGAGAACCTATTGGCATTTTTTTTTTCTTGACACAGGTGCCTTTGCCAAGGTGAAGGAGAGCCAGCGGATGAGTGATGAAGGGAAAATGGACCAGGATGAGGCTGACGGCATTAGGAAACGCTGCCGGACTGTGGGCTTTGCCCTCCAAGCGGAAATGAGCCACTTCCATCAGCGACGAGAGGTGGACTTCAAAGACATGATGCAGGCCTACCTCAGGGAGCAGATAGCCTTTTACCAGCGTGTTGTCCAGCAACTGGAGCGCACCCTGCGCATGTACGACTGTCTGTAAAGACACCGGACTGCTTTCTGGGTCAGGATGTCAAGAGAGAAAAGGGAATGCGCACACACAGAGTGGAAAAAGGAAAGGGAGATTCAAGTCTTGACTCTTTCATCAATGGTTCAGTTAAAAAAAACAAAACAAAACATTTGCAGATGAATGAAGCGTGGGTTTACTGGAAAGACATGCAAAGCCAGTCACTCTTTCACTTTGATAGATTCAAAGTTTATGTTTTATTATTATTTTTTGTGTGTTTTCTTTTTAAGACCTACTGTATCTTTTATTTCTGAAATACACAGCACACAGCATATTGTTTATTTGACATAATTTAAGGTGTTGGTTACATTAAAGTAAGAGTATAGGTTTCATATTCATAGTGGATCTATAGTAGAAACGGGTTCTGTTTTTAAAGTCGTCCCTTTTCTCTTGAGTGTTGTGTAGCGTGGCCTCCACCGGTGATTGATTGAAGTCACATCCAGTGTAAAATGTTTAAACTTTTAGCTGAACTTTCAACAACTTTCATTAAACTATCCAGAATGTCCTCATCAGTACTTCCTGGCCAAAGAAGTGCACTGTACGCTCAAGAGGAATTAGCCCTGTCGATTGCTCGCGTGGCTCAGGCGTTTCATACTTCACGTTAGTTACTTTAACGAAAAAGACAAATGGCTGTCTAAACTTTGCACCATGTGAAAAATGTACTGATAACGTATAATTTTGTGAGTCCTTTTTTTGTTTTCTCCGTGACGTTTGTGCCTTTAAGGGGGACCGTTGTCTGTCGTCTGCAGTGTGGCTTGTGTTTTACGGGGCGAATTGTTGGAATGAGCTCAGTTACGAGACGAGTTTGCACATGTTCCTTTTTTTTATTATACTGTTAGGTCATCCTGGGTGTGTATGTGTTGTGTGGGTTAAGGAATGTAACGCTGTGCAGATCAATTCCCTTGTCCTTGATGGACAAAACAATGTTTCTTTATATGTAGCAGCAGGTGTATCTGTAAGTTTCATATGAAAAGTGTTCAGGTAGTTTAAGTGGAGCAACTTGTAATCATATAGTTAAAACGAGACCACATTCCTCCCGTGTATTACCCGAGTTTTGTGTTCATATTAAGCATTTTACAACACTGAATGCTCACAAAATAATACTTAGTCTCTTTCCTAAAGCCATAGCAAAGAAATGCATTAATTCACTTCCTTGGCATTAGTTGGATGAGGAGATTATTAGCACACTGGGCCTTACTGCACTCCCTCAGTTAAGAAATATGCAGTTTTAGCTTCTAAGCAAACTTCCAGCTGATTGGCTGTCCCTAATAAACAAGATTTTACCAGCAAGTGGGCGGGGCTTCTACACTCATAGACGATTAGTAGTGTGATACTTTTTTGGTGTCAATCAAAATACAGGGCCAATATATTTCCGATACCAAATACCTTTAACCCATAAAGGCATGAATTTGCAAATTTTGAATACATTTTAATTACCACTACCACTACTCTGATTACTGTGATTGTAACTACTTTCCACAGTAATTACTTGATGCAACAAAACACATCCCTCATCCTTTCATGTATTTTGAAACTTTTTTTTGAGACCTGAAATGTTAATGTTCCTGTCTCTAAAGCGCTTTCGGGTCAACATCTGTTGTTTAAATGTGCTTTAGGCTATAAATAAAATAATCGGGAGCCTGGTAGCCTGGTTCTGTCCCATTGATGATTAAAATGGATGTATACATTCCCATAAATTAAAACTGTTGAAAAACTGATGTGGAAACATTCTAGTTACTGATTTTATTAGTTGTTTTGTTGTTACCTCTTGAACAGGTAGCCCATCAAATTGCCTCCTGTAAAACCAACTTGTCCTTAACCCTTGTTTTTGTACTTATTAAGCAAACCAGATGCAATGTGCTGAATATAGATTATTGCAGTGCTGGCAGATTTTCTTTTCTTTAGTAATAGCTAGGCTAGCTGTTTTCCTTCTTTTCCAGTCTTTGTGCTAAGCTAAACCAGGTGCCAGCTAGAGCTTCTCACGTAACTGACTTGACCAGAGAGTGGAACTGATCCTCTCATTCGACCTACAAATCAAATACGTGTTTCTTATTTTCCCAACATAAAACCGTTACTTCAACAGCAAGTGGCTGTGAGGGCTAGAGGTCCACTTACTCATCTGGTTTAACAAGAGAACATTTTCATGGCAACTTGCGGTTTAGACGAGACTATCTTTAGCATTACCTCGAGGGAATGTTTTCTGACTCTGCTTTGGGATTGAACAGGGGTCGATCTAGCGGTGGTGTGTTTGGGTGACAAGTGGAATGAATTCATTTTTCGTGAAAATCTGCTGCAAATTTCAGTCTTTTAGAATCTTATGAGTGTCCTGTAACAAAAACAAAAAAACATGCTGACTCGGCATGCAGGTTTCCCGGCAAACGAATGCTCTGGTGTGTGTGTGTGTGACTCAGATACCGGTACTTTTCAGTCCACAACTGCAGCCTTCGACTGCCTGTTGTTGTCTAATTTTGAACAAATTTTTGCGTTTCATACGTAAATTGTATTTTCTTTTCTTTATTATTATTTTTTTTTTAAATTTCTGTCAGAATCTACACTCATGACAGACCAAAGATGTGTTAGATTTTTCTACTGGGGCACTCGGTTTTGTTGTGAAATGATAAATGCTCTCTGGTTTTCTTATTCAGTCTGTTTCAAATATTTGGAAAGACCAAAAAAAAAAAAAAAAAAAAAAAAACAAAGCAAAAGAGAAACATTCCACAAAGAAATGATCGTGGACACCAAAAGGTTGGTGCAGGATTTGGGGAATACAAAGACATGTAAGGCAAAAAAAAAAGAAGACCTCTTTATGTTCCAAAGCTGCACGATAAGTTAAGTGAAAGACATTTCGCACAGATGACTGTTTCTTAATACGGATGTTTGACTTTGTGAGTTGTAGGAGCTCTGTGCTTTAGCTTCTTCCTCTGAAATACCAGATGGTGATTTTTCAGTAAGGAATGTGTCACTTGATTAAGGGGAAGAGGACGTATAAATCTTAATAAAAAGTCATGATGGTAATTGCTGTCTTGTTTTTGTCGTCCATTCAGAAGTCACGCCCTGCATTAACATTATTCTGCACGTATTTCATCTCCACTATTTAGCTGTTGTGTTTCTATTTATTCACAATGACCTCCTTTTTAAAGAAGCTGATAACTAAAGCCTGCATTGCTTGTCCTGTCTTCCTCCTCTCAGCCCCCAACCGGATGGCCGCCCCTCCCTGAGCCTGGTTCTGCTGGAGGCTTCTTCCTGTTAAAAGGGTGTTTTTCTTTCCCACTGTTGCCAAGTGCTTGCTCATAGGGTGTGTTTTGATTGTTGGGATTTTTTCCATATTTTTATAGGCTCTTTTTTTATTGTGTCCACTCTGTGCGTCAGGATATTGGTGATAACAGGATATTATAACACATGCAAACAGTTTTCCCCCCTAAAGTAACCAAAACAAGCACTGCCGGGAGCTGTTATCCCAATTTTCCAGTTTGCGTAAACATACATAGACAGTGAGATGATAACAAAATAAATAAGACTCAAAGAAATGTATGAACATCCTGGCTAACCATGTGAAAAACTGGGGTTGGGGAATCTTTTGATTCAACAGCTGCTGAAGGTCTACTTACGGTGGGGATCCCCTTAACCTTTTGCATTTACACACATTCTGATGAACATTTTATGGAAAGTTTTCTTTAAAGAATGAGGCTGTCCCGTGGAGTTGATTCTCTGAGACATAGTAAATGCCAAACTATCGCCTAAAGAAGTATTACAATATGTTCAAGTGAACCCAGGCTTTTCTCTTTAATGTGTTCCAGATGTTTCGGAAGCGAGCATTTCATTTGGACAGCTCAAATCAACATGTTGGGTTGTTAAAGTGAAGGAGTTGTTGGCATTAATCTTAACAATCGTAAGCGCCCTCTTCTGTTTTAACCCCAACGGCAGGTGTCTTAATAGTGTCTTAATGACACTACTTTGTTAACCTTTAAGTTCCTCCGTGATGACATCCTGCAGAGTGATGCTAACAGATTGCAGATACACCTCTGGCTGTCAAAAGCAGAAAAAAAACATCCAGATGTTAAACCCAGCGCATGGCTTGGAGGCTAGTGTTTCAGGCTTGTGGGATGATGTCACCGTCATGATACGTACCAGGAATACACATCATCCAGGTTCACTGAGAAACCTAAGACTGACAGAAGGATGAAAACCTAAGCGCGAGGCATTAATCACTGCTCTATAATTCAAGTCGTGAAAGTAAAAGCATCTTCAGAACAGTTGAGTGCATCTTCCACACTCCTGATGGTTACCGCAACGCATTAGCGAAGCAAAAAGGCCTCAATGGCAGTAAAATGACACCGTGGAAAAAGTTCCAAACCCTATTGCCAGAGCAGTGCTAACAGTGCACTTCTCCAACGTGACTCAGTTTATGTGAGTTAGGAAGTGGGGTGAAGGAGAGAGGAGGGGGTGAAAACAAATTCAACTTTGCTCTCTTTGAGGTTTTTTCCGTCAGATGCAGCTGAAGCCTGGATGAAGCCTGGATGAGCTAACCACCTCTTTCCAAAGAGAAGGAAACATTCGAAGTAGATCCAGCTTTTTTTTTTTTTATCATAAAAATCTTAAAATGGTTGCAAACATAGCAGTGTTTCATTTTTCACATACCTGTTTCTACAGGTACATGCTTTTGGAATCATCAAGTCACCTTTATATTGCGGCTCATACGTTGTTGTTTTTTTTTCTTCTTTCTCTTAAAAATCCCAAAGCAGCTCGCTTGGCTCATCATTGGGAAAAGATTGGACCTCTTTAAGGTCCAGAGTGGTGCTGCAGGGGCACATGGTAAAAACGTTATGGCTTAAAGTGCCAGCAGATGTCTATTAAAAAAAGGGAAAAAAAAAAGGGGGGGGGATGCTGAGTGAAGGAAAGGTTTCAGCGTGCAGAGTCTGGGGAAGAAAACTTCTCCTCCAGCCCCACAGACAGCATACCTCAGAGGACACTGCATGCCCAGAGTTCTCATTTGTTTCCCTTAATGAAAAAATCAGTCAGAGCTGCAGAGCACAGAAGCTAATGTGTTTTATGTCCCAGCAACAGCACAACCAAACGTATATCACACGTTTAATAAAAAATAATACAAAATCCGAGGTCTCACAGTCAGCCGGGAGTGAGTTTCCCTGGAGCTTGCAATCGTGTGCACAGCGCATTTCAAAGGGATACACTGAGGATGCTGCTGCTTTTGTGAATGAGCTGTTTGGCTTCTGCAGCCACTGCGATGACATGGACTTGACCTCTACGGTGCACAAGGATTACAGCGTTCTCCTCCTCCTCGAGCATCTGAAGGAAACAAAGGCAACAGATGGTCGAATCAAAATACATGGTGGGTCTGGTAATCCCTCTTCCGGCTCCTCCCGCTTGCTGCTGGGGCCAACGTCACAACTGGGCCAAGAAAAAAACAGAAGAAGCCAACTTTAAAGGCAGATTTGTGGCTCCATGTATTTTCGTTTTGGGAGGCAAATCCTGGATTACAGATTTAACTTTATAGCCAGATAAGTTTGCTCACATTCAGTTCTGGAATTCAAATATAGAGACTTTTTTTCTGTTCAGACTGATTGATTTTAATGCAAAAATCTTTTTTTAAAAATTAAATATTGACAGTTAAATTGATACCTTGGGATCTCTTTAGGGTTGTCCCAAACCCCTACAGTAGGACCCAGCAGCTTAGCACTGCTGAGGATTTCAGTGTGTTTAACACGGCCACCTTAAATGTGGAATCACATCTTTAACAAGTTGGTTCGAAACGGCTCCAGAAACTATATTTGTAAACTGACACGTGTGTGGGAGCCACGCTTCTCAGCAAATGATGACTTATGTATCGCGAGACTAAACAGTGTACAGATGTAGTCAGCAAAACTCGCCGTTTAAAGTCCTCCACTGTTTGACGCGTCAGCTAATAGTTTCATTAAGAGATGACGGTGAGATGTGTGCAGAGGCAGGTGTGGGTTGAGGCTGATGAAAATATGGTCACTGTAGTGTTTCTGAAACATATGGGAATTATTTTTGAAGTACTCGTCTTCTGGGAAATTCTCAGGATGCGTCAAAACAAAAGAGGACCTTAAAGGGTCACTCACTGATTTTACACAATCATTTCTGCTACTGTGGAACATAAGAGGGAACTTTATTTGTTCATTAGTGAGCATAAAAGTATCAATTAATGTAACAAAATGTTAATTACCTGCACTGACATATACTCACCGGACACTTTATTAGGTATACCTGTTCAACTGCACATTAACGCTAATATCTAATCAGCCAATCATATGGCAGCAACTGCATTTAAGCATGTAGACAGGGTGGAGATGACCTGCTGAACTGTTCAAAGACAGCATCAAATTGGGGCAGAAAAGTGATCTAACTAATGTGGTTATTGCTGGTGCCAGACTGGCTGGTCTGACTGTTTCAGAAATTGCTGAGATGGAATTTTGAGACGGGATCTGCTGGGAGTTTCTCACACAATCCCATCTCTAGGGTCTGAAAAAGAAAAAAAAATCCAGTGAGTGACAGTTTTCTGGTTGAAAATGCCTTGTTGATGTCAGAGGTCAGAGGAGAATGCAGAGACTGCTTTAAACTAATAGGAAGGCGACAGTAACTCAAATAGCGACTCGTTTCAACCAAGATGTGCAGCAGAGCGTCTCTGGTCACACACTGTGTCAAACCTGTTAAAACTCTGGCTGGTCTGACGAGCCATGATTTCTGCTATGACCATCTACATGGTGGGTCAGAGTTTGGCATATAATACATGAAAAAAACTACTTTGTATCAAACATTCAGGCCGCTGGTGGTGGTGGATGGTTAACCACCACAGCCTACCTGAGAAGTGTTGCTGACCATGTCCGCCCCTCTATGACCACAGGGTACTTATCATCTGATGCCTGCTTCCAGCAGGACAACACACTGTGTCACAATATTAAAATCATCTCAAACTGGTTTCTTGAGCACCACAATGGACCTCCACTGGGCTCCACAGTCTCCAGATCTCAAAGATTTGCATCATGGCAATCGGCAGCAACTGTGCAACACTATCAGGTTAATATGCACCAAAATCTCTGTGGAATTTCAGCATTTTGTTGAATCTATGCAATGAAAGCCTAAATAAAGGGTGTCCAACTTGGTACTGGCAAAGCGTACATAGTAAAGTGTCTGCTGTGTTTAGTTCATAGCATGGCTCTTTCTCAGGCTTAATCTTTACCTCTTTGTGCTAAATCTCTGTTTGCCTTTGGCTGCTGTTCTGTCTAGACCTTTGTCTTGTTATGTCTCTCTGTCTGCCCTCCTTCATCCCTCTGTCTTCTTGCCCTCCACTCAAATACTGATAAGGGGGTGGGGTGACCTAGACTTCAGCCTGACTGGTTCCAGATGCATCACTCAAACTCAAACTCAAAGGCCTACAGGCTGCCTCAATAATGTGTAATTGTTTTGTGTAATTTTAACTTTGTTTGTTCGTATGTATTTGTCTTGAAATGTGCTGCCTCTTGGCCAGGACTCCCTTGAAAAAGAGGTCTTTGATCTCAACGGGACATTCCTGGTTAAATAAAGGTTAAATAAAAAAAAAAATCACTGTGAGAAATCAAAGTGTTTCTCAGATGGTGAACGCGCTTTCTTCTACCTGGTAAGCCCTGCAGATTAGACGTGTAGCTTTGCCACCTATAACAGATGTCAAGTCTCCTCAAGCCAGTAGAAATCGAAGTCTTTGTCTCTGTTGCTGCACAGAACGTTAGCCTTGAAAACTCCAGTTTGCTCCCCCCCACCCCCGCCTCTCTCTCACACACACATTATAGATACCAACACTGAGATTAGAGGTCACGTCTCCGTTGGCTTCCACATTTACTCTTCTGGTCCTTTTTTAATACTTCTTACTAAAACAGCATAGACTAAAGGCTGGTTAAGAAAGGACATTCCAGTGGGCTGGACTCAAAAAGCTTCTACATTCTTCTGGAAAGTCCCATTAAAATCTTTTGCCTTGGTTTATTTTTTTCTTCTTTTTTTCTATGTGTGTTTTTGGTAAGCCATCTGACCAGTCAACACAGCCTTACCCTCGGTGTGACAGCGGTAATGTCCCAAAAGACGGGGTTTATCATCCAAACCCAGTATCTTTTCTTACTGACAGACATTTTAATATTTGACTTACTTGTTAGTCCACTCAGCAGTGATACACATGAACAGTACGCTGGCAAAAAAATGGAAAACCAGAAATCCAACGAGTCAGACTGACGTACAGCCTGGAGCAACTACACAAAGAAGAAGTGATTCTGTGAGCCAGCATCATATTTCATCTGTACTAATGGTCTGTAAATGTGTGCTAATGTGACATCAGAATGCAGTTTGTGACTGGGTTTTGGCTTCTGAAAGACACGTGTAGTAAATACTCATTGCCATGTACATTTCAGTACTGTCACATTAAGCTTTATACACTGTGTAACATCTATTTGCTTTCATTTGTAGATGGCAGAAAAAAATGTCATTGACTAATCTTGTTAATCGAAATGTTTAATTGAGCTGTTTGTGTGTGCTGCAGCTTTAAAATGATAAGAACCTTGTTCCTTTCCACAAGCCCAAATAAGTAACACTTGCTTTAATGGCGTCACATGGGAAAGACCTGTTTCTCAAGACATGACAAAAGATCCAAAGATCATTAGATAGCAAGTGAGTCGGGCATGAGGTAGTTCAGGAAACCAGAGGGACTGCTTGGGAAACGACAACTCAGGCTTAGGTCAGACAAATACAGGGCACATAAAATGTTCTGAGATCGGGCAAAAACACGCTGTTGCATCCAGACTGCTCTCTCTCTAATTCAAACAAAATGTAGACACAGGACTGCTGTGTCATCACATGGAAACTGCAGTGATGGTAGTTCTAATTTGGGTACTTCTGTATCTGTTTAAACCTTAACTCGTTATTTTAAATCCAGCACCAGATATTTCCCTGAGCTCTAATTTAGAATTTGGCCTGTTATTCAAGTTCATGTGAAATGTGCAGCAGTTTCTTACTGCCAGAGAGCTAAACTGCTAAACTTCAAGCAACAGTAGTTTGTAATAGTGAAATAAAAACAACAGCAGTTTTTTAGGTATCTTTGACTTGTGACTGTTTTGTCTTGTTGACTCAATCTTGTGTGGTTTCCTAATGCACTCTTTGGTTTTAATGAGTGCTTTAAGTTGAGGTAGGTAGACTATTTTTTTTGGTCAGGCCTAAAGGGAGGGCCAGGGGTGGCCCTGTCCCACATGAAATTTGATTGGCTCATGTTGCCCCTCCTTTTAGTGATGTTGTCATGACAGTGAGGAGATTAGACATGGGTTCTTGTTCATGCCCCCCTTGATGTAGTGTTTAGTAATGTTACACGTGGTAAAAGCCTTTGTTTAACTGTAGTTGGAAATGAAAGCATTTGTGTGAGACATCCTTTCCTTTTTTGTTTTTACTTTATTTGTTATCTACTCCATCCATCCATTTTTTTCTCATGCTTATCCGACTCAACATTGGCAGAGCTTATACCAGCTGTCACATATAGCTAGGTTGCCAGCCTGTTGCAGGTTTAACACTCAAACACGCTCAAAAGCAAAAGACGTTCCATCAGAGAAAACTGAACAAAGCAACACAATATTGGTGCTCTTTATTTGGTGACTTTGTTGACTTGATTGCTCTCTTGAAACTGCCTGGAGTTCTTTAACTTGAACAATGTGTTTGGACCTTTCCCACACTTTTCGATATCTAGAGTGGGATGCATTTACTGGAGCTATATGGAAGCACATTTGTGTTTGGAGAATTTCATCTTGTGGAAAATTATCCTCATCACCTTCAACCTGAAGGCTTCTGAACAGCTGCAAGAGATTGCCCATCTAACAAGCTGTCAAAGCGATAAAAAGTTTCAGGATCCTGCAGGAGTGCCAGACTGATTTTTAAAATAATATTCAATTCAAAAAGTATGTTTAAAAAATGACTTCTTGTCAGCTTGAAAGTCATAGTTGCCTGATGAGGCCCCAGTGTAGGTGTTTGATCACATGCAACAGGGCAGTGTTTCTTATAGCAGTAATAGCATAGTGGTTTGGTGGTTAGCACTGTCACCTCACAGCAAGAAGGTCCTGGGTTGGAATCCAGGGTGTCATTCGGGTTCTCTTTAAATGATAATAATCCCATATAGAGCTATTCAAAACTATGTTTCTCACTGCCATTGTTTGTATTGACAACACATATCAATAAGGGGAGTGGCATATGGGGATTCCCAAATATCATAATATTTTATGACTTTGTTATGTACATTACACCAGCAGCTGATAACCATTTAAATACATACAGTAACAATAACATATACTGTAGCCAGATAAATACAAAAACAACAAATGTGCAAAGAATTAAAACATTAAAATTGATCCCACTGACAGGCAACAAGCTATAAAGGATTTGGATATTTTAGGCACCACAGTTTGCACCTAATGAGCCTCAGAAAAACTGAAATCAGTGCTGCTCATTAAGAATAATTTTCTATCCACTTATTCTTCTCTGCACTCTATAAGAATGATCTAAAGGGAAAATTGAGTTAACCAGCCGCCGCTTTCTTCTATCCGCAAACCCCCTCTGACTCAACGTCAGGTTAATGAGAATTATGTGTTTCCATCAAACAGGATGAAACACCCAGCCTACAGTTTAGCAATCTATAACTCTGTGTGGGCAGAAAAGCAAATAATCAACTCTTGTTTTCTGTACTTACACAAAACCAAACCTCTCTCTCGTCATACTGAAAAATGGCACAACTCACTGGGCTGTTACCACTCTTTGTTTTCAATTTCAAGGAGAGAAATTAAACGAAATGCCAAGTCACCTAATAATGGGGATGCCATTAAATCTGAGATTGTATTCCTTTTCCTAGGAAACCTTTGAATGTGCCATTAAAGTCTCTCCCTGTCAACCTTTCTCCCTCTGGATTTCCAGTCAGCCGGTAGAAGTTCCCTCTGGAGACAACAGTCATTTCCTCAGAACAGCCTGCATTCCTGAAACACTGCCCAATCCATGTAAACAACATTCCTGTTATGGGAAACAAAAACCACAAAAAAACATTATCTCATTGTCTGAACTAAGACTTCAACCATCCTCTTTTATTCTACAGATTATCTTATACACTAATCAGTTGCACGTGCTTTTGCCAACATTCTCCTGAAGTTGTCAGACAAGTTAGAGTGCAAAGACTGAAGTGATGTGCACACCACGTATAGCACAGATTCTCATAGAACTTCATTTTAAACATTAGATGACTAAACTGACAAAACTCCCACCATGGCAACAGAAATAAGTAGGCTAAAGGACACACTTAGTCTTTCCTGAAACTGTTGCAAGTTATCCTCAGTCTGAACATTGGTGTTGCCGTTGATGAAAACTGAGTGCATTTTAGCGTAAAATGTTTTGAAATTCAAAAATTTCCTAATGATCTTGTTGCCTGTGATGCTTATCTAGCATTTCTATAAACTAATTTGAAAGTTAGCCGCAGCTTTCCAGAGAATTTGTGATTACACAGTGGACAGATGTGGGCAGACATTAATGTCTGCACCCACTGTATTTACAGGCGAGGGGAAACAAAGAGAGCGGCCTGGAAGAAAATGGAACGATTAGCTGGAATTCATGGCGAGACTGAGCCGACACACACAAATAAGCAAACAGACTTCACACAGGAGACATGTTGAGTGTGTATGAATTGCCGAGTCTGTATTACTGCATGCCTGATGTTTCTGGCATATAAAAGTAATTGCACTAACCTGACAGTGTCAAATTCACCAAAAAGCTTCTTTTTGCATATGAACACATTTGAAACCTGCAGAAACTACTGAAGGTAGGTCCTGAGAGGAATGTCTGTCTCTTCAGTTGCTGAGGGCTCCCAGAATAACTAGTCCCTACAGTTTCACACTAGAAATGAAATATATTTAGAATGGTTGTGATACTTTTGGACCATATGGAGTTAATACACATCATAAATCCTGGTTTAAATGCTTTGACTGTTTGTCCCTGTCCACCTGTGGCTGAGCAGGTACTGTGCAGCAGTTCTTATTTTCCAAAAATGACACAAAGTGAGAGGGAGTGAGAGCGCACACATTTTGATGGAACATGGTGGAAATTATTAAACATAATTTTCTGACTCATTTTGGGCCATTTTATTGCCAGGACAAACAGTTTTATATTACAGACATCCCCTCTCCAAGATATTTGTGCAACAATGGTGTAAAACAAAAGAGAAAATTATTAACTCGTAGATCATTACACAACTGTTAGAAAGCAATACAAATATCAGAAAGTCTTCCAAACATTTTGAAACAAAGAATTGAAAAACACTTGAAACGTATTTCCTTATATGACTTGATACGGACTTAGGTTTGAATTGTCTGATGTCATGTTTTATTTATTCTCATGTTGTAAGACGCTGCTGTCATTCTGTGTAAAACTTTCCAAAACAGTTCTTCTGTGCTGTAAAACAGAGGTACACATGTCCACAGGAACCCTGCATCTTGCCGTGTTCAATTCAATCCAGTTCTACTTATACTGTGCCAAATCAAAACAACAGTTTGCCTTAAGGTGGTCTATATTGTAATGTAATGAACCTAGAACACTACAGAGAATGCCCTTCATGCTACAGCCAACTGCTGTAGCACTTGGCTACAGCAGGAAGGAAAAAATCCCCTTTTAACAGGAAGAAAGCTCCGGCAGAACCAGAATCAGGGAGGGGTGGCCATCTGCCACGACTAGCTGAGGTGATGTTGGCCAGAGTGATATATTATATTGTATTGTCCAAGATAAGATTTTGATCTGGAATGCGAGCTGTGGATCTCTGCTTGTTTCTCTTCTTTTCATACTTTTAAGATATCCCACCACTGGCTTGCCCTATCTTCTTGTTTTGTTTTTTGGGATTGCACAGACTTTGTGCAATTTTATATTTAGGACCACATTTCAACTTGCCCCTACACCTGGAAGTGGTGGTTGGACAGAAATGTGATACTTTCCCAAACACTCTGATTGGTTAGCATCATTTAAGTTCACATGTACTGTCTTAAAAAAACTTTCTGTTGCCCTGGGGCAGTGCTGTGCAGGGTTAAAGTTTAAGGCTATGGCGTAACAATAGCCCTATTTCACAGTATTGAGATTTCCTGCAGTAGGACAAGCCAAGGTGGGGCAAATGTATTAATGATTACTCAAGTCGTCAAAGGAGCTTGCAAAGAAAAGCGTCTGGACTTCTTTAAGTTGCTTGAAGATGTTTCACCTCTCATCCGAGAAGCTTCTTCAGTTCTAAGGTCAAATGGTGGAGAGTCCCAGATATAAACCTAGTGGGAGTATCCCCCCAAAGAGGGACAAAAGGACCCCCTGATGTTCCTCTAATCCCCTGAGCCAAGGTGTGAAACTGGGCGTGGGTCCCAATCAGCCAGAGTTTCGGGTGTGTTCATTGTGAAACCTGGCCCCACCTTATCATGTGAATTCCTGAGATCAGGTGGCCCAGGATGTTAGTGGGCGTTAAGGCGTCTGGGGAGGGATCTCAAAACTGGGTTATAGATGGCAGAGAGTTGGTGTCGTAAACCCCCGCCTCTGTTCAAAGATGGTCGCTCACAGTGGACATAGATGGCTTCTTTCACTCCTCTTTCAAACCATCTGTCCTCTCTGTCCAAAATGTGAACATTGGCATCCTCGAAAGAGTATCCTTACAATGCAGATGGACTGCTGAGTCTTGTCCTGTGGAGGTGGCTCTTCTGTGTTGTGCCATGCGCTTGTGAAGTGGCTGTTTGGTCTCTCCAATGTAGAGGTCTGAGCATTCCTCGCTGCACTGTACAGCATACACCACATTGTTAAGTTTGTGTTATGGCGTTTTGTCTTTCGGGTGAACCAGTTTTTGTCTGAGCGTGTTGCTGGGTCTGAAATGCACCGGGATGTCATGCTTGGAGAAAACTCTCCTGAGTTTCTCTGATACACCGGCTACATAGGGGATGACAATGTTGTTGTGTCTGTCTTTCTTATCCTCCCTCGCTGGTGTCTGGTCTTCTTTTCTGTGCCTCTTTGCTGACTTTAAGAACGCCCATTTAGGATAGCTGCACGTTTTGAGTGCTTCCTTTACATGTGTGTGTTCCTTCTTTTTTCCTTCAGGCTTAGAGGGAACATGTTCTGCCCGGTGGTGTAGGGTCCTAATTACTCCAAGTTTGTGTTCCAGAGGGTGATGGGAGTCGAACAGGAGGTACTCTCCACCATTTGACCTTAGAACTGAAGAAGCTTCTCGGATGAGAGGTGAAACGTCTTCAAATAACTTAAAGAAGTCCAGACGCTTTTCTTTGCAAGCTCCTTTGACTACGATGACCTGGATGACTGAGAACCTTCACAGACAGATTACTCAAGTCCACTCAGCAGCTTTCTCAGTGAATCATAATAATCTAACAGACTCTGCATTACAAAATGGGATAGTCATTTTAATGTTAGCGATTGATCCACAGCTACACTTTTTCTTCTAAGCTAGACATGACTGCAGAAAAATATCAGACCAAGGAAGCTGCAGTTTTTGAATGCAGCTGATGAATTACACATTACTGTATTCAGTTTCATAGATATTGAAACTTCAAAGGCACAGCGTGTAAAATCTCACCGCTACATGTCACAAGATTGTTGATTGCAGTAAACTGAATTCAGTTTTCTTACCTCTCTCAGTTCAAGTACATAACCCTAGCTACGTTAGCTGCTGTAGGACAAACAAGTCTGGCCACTGTTCTTCTTTGAGTATATTTTTGTTATATGAGTATATTTGATTATTTTTTTGAGTATATCTTGAACGTGTCTGCAGGTAAGTGCTGTGGTTTTCGCCCCTGTTAGCTGCTGTTAGCCTCAATTTGGTGCTTTTAGCTAACATTAAAAAACTTTCTTGGAAGTGGATTTAACATTGTTGTAATCAGAAACTATTTAGAAAGTGTGATTTTTAGGACACTTGAGCCTAACATTAGCTGGTGTAATTTTAACTTATAACCACATGTTGTTGTTGTTTAACTGGCTCACTGTCAGCTGTCCAGAGACAAGTTTGCATGTGTAATCTAGTGACAATAAGTAATTACAATAATATCTGGAATAAATGAGCATGTTTATGCATGTTTTCTCCTGGAGAGACCTATTTGTGGAATACGGTGAGCAGTGCTTTGTGTTTGAGTATCACTAACATTATTCTTGTGTTTTCGACTGTGCATCATTCACTGTAAATAAACTCACCAAACTGAACCTTCAGTGAGTCCACGTACAGTATCTGGTGGTTTCCATGACAGTGAATATTCTACCTTCGCTGTTTTTTGATTTTATCTTATAAATAAAAAAAAATAAAGGCATAGACCTCCATGAAAGTAAATGTCACTGCATGTAAATAAATATGAAAATACAATCCCCTCCCAAAAGACAAGCAAACAAGAAGACAGAAGACAGTTGTGTGGCTGTGCAAACACAACTGACTGCTGATAACTACTTCAAGGGAATGAGAGGCAGGTGTGTTTGCAGGTGAGGTTCAAGTGACTGCAGACGAGACCTTCATCGCATAGCAGGGATGGAGGCATGGACTCGTTTTTTTAATGATCTCATATAAGCCTAATGACAACAGGCATTTTTAATGTAGCAACTTTATCTCTGTACAACTAATGGGCTAGTACCAACATATCTGACTGCACTGAATCACAATGGTATGTGCTTGATCGTAACACTGAGTTCTGTAACTTTGAGTATTGTATGTATTTCAAATAGAGTGCAGGAAAGAAAAAATTGTTGACATCTAGAGGTTTAAGAACGGGCCAAAAGAAGAATTCAATTCAATTCAGTTTTATTTATAAAGCACCAAATCTCAACAACAGTCACCTCAAGGTGCTTTATAGAGTAAGGTAGACCATACAATAATACAACCCCCCCCCCAAAAAAAAAAAAAAATCATCAAAAATCAAGCACTTTGGCAACAATGGGAAGGAAAAACTCCCTTTTAAAAGGAAGAAATCTCCAGCGGATTCAGGCTCGGGGATGGGTGTCCATCTGCCGAGAATGATAATAACAATAAAAAAAATCTATCCAGTTAATGAATCAGATCCTGCAGATATATTTTTGAGGCCCAAACCACTTAAGAATCTTGCCTTCACTTTCATTTTGAGTGTAAGATGAAAAACAAAACAAAACAAAGAACCACAGGCTTCTTTTAGACAGGCACTGGAATGATGATTTTAACAGTGACAGCCATCTATACACACACTTTAGCAAAGCTATCTCATACCAAACTTGCTCCTCGCTGGTCTCCCTCGGGACAGATAATCTGTTTGAGAAACAGAGCAAACGTCAACACTGAAAAACTAACACTAGGCTGTAGAAATGATACAGCCAAGCGTAACTAAAAGGTTTTATTCCAACAACACAGACGTCCACGCTTTGTGATTCACTGCTCTCTGATGTACAGTACTCATTGCTTGATGTTTCCACTTTAGTGTTATTGACCACACTGTTTTGGGAAGAGTGTTACTCAGTTGCTTGTTTTTAATGGTGAATATGTATTGTTGGAATGAAACACTGGAATGTTTTCATAGTCAACCCCTCCATCATTGAACACAAACTCTGAGAATGAAATACATCCAACTGGGACTGGTTAACTGGTATGAAAAAGTTTTGGGCATGAGTTTTTTCCCCCTGTTTTCTTAAATATTGCCGAGGGACAAGAAACACAATAGAGTGTTAGTATCTGAGATTTAATCTCCACCAAGGAGGTTATTTGTCTGGTTGCCTGTTTGCTAGAAGCAACCCTCAAAAACATTATGGATGAACTGGCATGAACGTTGTTAATGAAGGCGGGACTTTATTTTTAAATGAGCTTTTGATCTGGATCCCAGAATCTTTTAAGGACTCATTCATGCTGTGAGATTTGACATTTTGCAACATAGCTTCACAAATATCCTCTAGATGATATTGAACAGTGTGTGAGGACTTCATCCTTTGGGGTGTGGTGTGTGGTGGTCCCTGTACAAGTGTAGGAAGAGCCTGGCTCACATTCTCAGAAGTAATCCAGACTTATTCTTCTCAGACAGAGGCTACGTCCACACTAGCCCAGATAGATTTGAAAACTGCGTTTTCATCTGAAAATTCTCTGCGTCCACACTAACGTTTTTTTTAGTCGTTTTCACAGAGTTGCGCGTCCACATTGAAATGGCTGAAAACGCTTATGTTCCAGTACTGCGCATGCGTGAAACACAAGAAGATTCGACCTGCCTCATTTAGTCTGCCGCTTATTTACTCCGCTATCTTAGTTTAATTGGTCACATGACTGCATCATATGACTAACATATGTCATCGTTTTAGTCCACACTGCGACGTGACAGCACCATTTTCAAATGTATGCGTTTTCGAGAGCGTTTTGAAAACGCTGCGTTTTCCATGAGCGATTAGTGTGGACGGGAGGCCAAAACAGAGATAAAATGCATTAGTGTGGACGTAGCCAGAGTTTGTAGGGGCTGCCAAGTGCAGAGGGTCTGCTTTTTGCAAATGCTGTGTTTTTGCTGACTTCACCAAGTGATGACCTCCCGCTTGCACACTCTGCAAGTGTGAAACAGCTGGGATGAAAACTTAACACCACCTGAAGTTTTCTCTGCTGGAAAACCCCACTATGGGTTAGGAGTAGTAATGAGTTGTGCCCCAAGTGGAGGAGTTTACATAATTTTAAATCCTTGAAATCCTCACCTTAGGACACAGCTCATTTTTACGTATGAGGAAAGAAGGGAGTGCGAGATTAACAGACAGATTGATGCATAGTTTTAAGTAATGTGGACAGTGTACTATTCTGCTGTTGTGAAGCAAGAGCAAAGCTGTCTGTCTACCCACCTCACCCCTACGGCCATGAGGTCTTAGTAGTGACTGAAAGAAAAATACAGCATGAAAAGCACAGACAGTGACTGCCTGGACAGTGACTGTTATAACTTCGTTCCTCTCCAGGGTGACGAACCAACAAGAACACAACCAAAAGTGCCCCAGAGACCAGTTGTATGACATACTTTGCACTGCTTCCACCTGAAAACAGAGCTTACTGCAGGTAGATGGGCCATCCCCGGACAGCCAGCAGACTGCAAACACACTCTGCATGAATTCTGCTTTAGATTTAGGTTAAGTTAAGGAGCTCTGTCAGTTGGGAGGGGCTCAGAGTAGAGCTGTTCCTTCTTCACATCAAAACAAGTAAATTGAAGTGGCTTGGGCATCTGACTGCCTCCTGGATGTCTCCTAGGTGACATGTTTCGAGCATGTCTGACTGAGGAAGAGACCCTAGAACAGGTTGAGCATACGGTGGACAGATAATGTCTCCTGGTTGGTTTGGGACACCTTGGTGTCCCCCTAGAAGAGCAGGAAGAGGTGCCTCAGGGAAAGGAAGGTCTAGAGGTCTATGTTTAGAGTGCTGACCACATAACCCAGAGCAGGAATAGCGACAGAAAATGGAATAAAATGTTCACAAATAAATATCACATTCCCAAAACATGATCACAGACTTATCCTGATCCTTCTGGATTCACAGACTTAATACTCAATGGTAAACGGGGAAATTTCAGCTTCGGAGAAGACATGTTGCTTTGAACGGTTTATACTAGTGATCCCACTTTGAGTTCTTAAAAAGAATAAAAGTAAGAAAACGAACAAAAAGACCTCAGTAACTGCGACACTATCTAAGGACTTAACAGGACACTTAATAGTAGTTCGTCGTAGACCTCTAGTCCCTCAGTATCCGTTCAGTGTAACAGGCAGACTTTATAAAGTTTCTCAGTTACTCTTAGAGGTGAAATTCAAAGTGGGAAAATACAAATCCCAGAAAGAGTCTACATTAAGAGTGTGACCTACAACACAGGAGTGAATGAGCTGAGCCTGGTTATCTGGTAACCTCACGCTCTGTGCAAATGCTGGAGTTTAAGATGGACCAAAGGGAAGACGATAAGAGGGGGAAAAAAGAGACAAAAACGCTAAATCTACCCTGGTTGCTCAGCCATGGAGGCATGCCAAGTTTGTTTTCCTGTAATGTTTGCAGCCCGTGATTTTTGTTGTCTTTGTCCTCCTCTGACTCAAGCATTCCTCAATGGTTTGAGACTAAACTGTGAACAGATAGTGCCAGAAATTAGCCACATCCCAGCAAATCTTCCTCACCAGCAATGAAAACACCCACTCACTTTGTAAACAAGTCACATTCCTGGTGTCTAAACTGTCAAGTGAACTCACAGGAGATGTGTTAGTATGATTCAGGCCTGTGCAAAGTGCACATTGTTTTCCTGTGCCAAAACAAAAACAACGCCATGGTAGAAGCGAGGACAGTACTGTTATGTATGCATTCATATTAGAGTGTAGGACACTGCATAGCTGTCATTGACTTTTTCTTGACATAGTCAAACAAGAAAAATGTTTGATCTTCTTTAAATCAAGTAAAGCTGCTGCACATGTACAACACCGCAAAGAAAATGCACTTTTTAAAGCATTTATTCTTCAGTGGATGATGTAAGTGCACCCTTGGTCTCAGAAACCAGGATTGCCCCCTGCAATTGAAATCATTTCACCTTTTCTGTTGCAAGTCGAGGTGACCATGGAATTTCACAAGCTTTCGTTTCTTCTTTTTGAGCCATTACTTTGAGGATTTTGCTACTGCTCACAATATGGCTTGAAGGTCGATGTTTGCTTCAACTGGTTTCACATCACCTTCACATCATCTGACAGAATGGCATTAAAATTTTTTATCCGTAAACGTTTCTCACATTCAAATGGGAAAAAACATGAACTACTAGTAGGGATGGGTATTGATAAGATTTTCATGATTCCAATTCCATTTTCGATTCTGTTTAACGATTCGATTCTTTATCGATTCTCTTATCGATTCTTTTTAAAAAAGGAGAACACTAAGGTCGATTAGCTTAGAACTTTGTTTTATATCTTCTCTTTGAACAAGATAGAAATTTAGGAGTAACATGGCCTTACAAACCCAACAGTGAGATCTTAAGAGATCCAGCCTATGGCTCTTCAATGGGGTGTCACAGGGTCCCCAGGAAAAAAAATTGTAAATGTAAAATAATAAAATAAACATTCTTCTGTAGCAATAACAAAGTATAACATAAATTATTCTGTAGCAATTGCACAAGAATATCCAGTAATGTCCCTGCCTACAATTAAACACATTCACTTACTGAAAATCGGGGCATCTGCTGTGGCAAGCCTTTGACCACAAACTTAGTCACTGCTCGGTGACATTCGTCTATCCTGGCCTGAAAGGAGACGCTACCGGTAGACTGCAGCGAGAACTGCCAGCGAGCGCCAGCCAGACTCTGTCTCTCTCATCATGGTCACCTACATGCACAGTAATGGCAGGTTTGTAATAAGGCAGATCGCGCTAACATAATATGCACTGTTAGTTGATTATTTACCTGCCGCATTAACGGGAGAGGACGTGCAAACGTTACCGCTGCTGCTGGGTTGAGATTCACGAGCTGAATTAAAACCACGACATTCATTTAAGGTCATCGTGTGTTTTGTGAGCAAATGCTTTTGCATATTCGTAGTGTTTCCTCCCTTAAATGAAATATCTACTTTGCAAGTATTGAAAGTTGCCCTGTTGTCATCCGCTCTCGTAAAGTATAACCAAACTTTTGAGCGTTTGAGCCGCCGTGTTTCCTGCCAGGTAAATGACGCTCCGCAACGTGGTGACGTCATTCGGGGCGACTGGAATCGATAAGGGAATCGTTTGCAAAAATGGCAAACAATTCCAAGGAATTGAAACAGTGGGAACTGGTTCTCAACAAGAACCGGCTTTCGATACCCATCCCTAACTACTAGGCTGCACATTTAAAAGTTTGTTAAAGGTTTTTTTTCCCAAGGCACACCTACAATACTGTCATGATCACTTGATCTGTTCTCAGACTTGTCAAAGCTGGAGCTAAAAAACAACATTTTACAGCTGTTTTCACAGGAGAACTCCCCTTGAAAACCTTTTATATTTTGCACTGGTTGCAAACATAAAGCTCATTGTTTGGCAAACAGATATTCAGTCCACACTCTCGACTGCTTTAGAATTTGATTAAAGAGCAAAGTTTTTCCACCCACTGGATGGTTCACATTGTTACGTGGTGGCCTGCGGAGCGACGCCGGTGATGAACAGCAGTGGAAGCAGACATTGCTGTTGAATTTCCAGAAGGGTTCTTGCTTAAAATAACTTCTCACTTGGGTCCTGCATACCACGTCTGGGCCTCCACCCTGCTCCTGCACCTTCAGGTCCACCTCAGGACCGCACTTCCTCGGGTTGAGTTACAGATTGGTGCGTTTCATTTCCAAAATCGACACAGAGTTTGCACAGTATTTCTCTTCTACAAACCCACCTTTGACTCAGAAGCAAACCGTAAAAATTTGTAGAACAACATCAGGTAAAAAAAATGTTTTTTGTTCTCTGGTGAGGTAAACCCCCCCCCCCAAATTGTTTTCCATTTTATTTTAATGAGTGTGTCTTAAAACTGATGCAATTTGTTTTTCTTGCTCCATGCAGTGACACAATAAACCCTGGAGGGAGAGCTCCACCCCACCCCAACAATCACACAACCCAAATCAGATAACCTGAGTGACTGGGAGCCACCCCGATGACTCCCTGTTGGGGTTTTGGCCTCTGTTCGTGATTTCTGGGGTGGGACGAGGAGGTGAGGTGGACTGAAGATAAAAGGAGGCTTGGTTGGAGCTCTCTAGTCTATCCCACTCCACTGTGGGGTATTACACACACATGTGCACACTCTCACACACAAAACAAAACAGAGATTTCCATGACAATAGTGTTCCAGCCAAAGGGAGTAACAAAGCAGGACGACCACAGTGCCTTTCTCACAGGCCAGGGTACTTGCTCAGTCCTGGCTTGGAGGAATCATCTGTTTTTCTGGTCAGGCCATAAGCCAGAGAAGCCATTTGAGTGACTTCAGAGGGAAGCTGCCCTGCTGGTGGGGCTGTGTAGTCAGCTGAGGAATGAACTGTATGGGATTAGAAAAGACTGGAGGTCAGTTGCTAAAAACATGTTTGCAATATAGAGTAGGTTGTCCTTCCTGTTATTAACTTATTAACTACATTATATCCAATAAGCTAACTGCTAACGTCTTGGAGCTAAAAAGATACTGAGCAACAAAAGGTAGAATTATTCTGTTTACATGGACAGTCAGGGATCATGAATTACAGCGGCTTTGCCAACACAACTGAACAATTCCAATGTGCTGTTCCCAGTTATTCCCAAATTTTGACAGTGAGTCCAAGGATTAATCCTTGGATGAAATTTCTTATAGCGGTCAGGGTGCTGTTGCCTAGCCTGTGGAGGTCTGTGTGGCCCTGCATGGAAAAGCCTCCCCAAACCACCTACTGGTCTTTATGAACAATGTTCCAGGCAACATAATGTTCTCCAGCTTCTCATGACACATGCAAATCTGTCTCATGTGCTCAGCATGAACCTGCTCTCATCTATGAAAAGCACAGGGCACCAGTGGTGAACTTGCCAGTTATGGTATTCTTTGGGAAATGCCAATGCCAGTGTTCATCCTTGCAAAAAGGAAGAGATCCTGGTCCTGCTGATGGGTTAAAGACCTTCTACAGCCCTGTCCAGCTCTATTGGCATAATTGCCTGTCTCCTGGAATCTCCTGTGCTGTGCTACTGTGCTGGGAGATACAGCAAACCTTCTGGCAATGGCATGTATTGATGTGTCATGCTGGAGGATTTGGACTACCCGTGTAACCTCAGTAGGGTTCAGGTGTTACCTCACGCTACCAGTCGTGACACCGATCCTTGGTAAATGCAAAACCAGTGAAAAAGAGACAGAAAAGATGAGCAGGGAAAAATGTCATTCCTGTTTTGCTGCCCCTCTAGTTCACCCATTCTGAATTTTAACTAACCAGATCGATATCCCAGAAGTTAAAGTGATTTGATGCTTTAATGTGATTAAAAGTGTCCCTTTACTATTTTTGAACACAATATTAAATCTGTTACTATCTCCAAAATCTAACCTTTGCATGTTTTCTTGGGCAGGTCTCTCTTGAAATAGAGATTCTAACCTCAGTGATTTTTATTAAACCTGGATAAATAAACCACAATTAATAAAATAAATAATAAGTATATAATTAACAGACCAGGTTGTAACTAAAACTTTAGGGAATTATCATCATAGCAGAATGAGTGCCAATTTCTAATTGATATCATCCGCACTGTTTATTGTCACACGCTGGGCAGCACTAAGCAACATAAAACTATCATCTGTTATCTACCAGCTGTTTGTGTGTGAATGAAAGGCCTTTCTACTCTCAGGACCAACTGCTACAACAGGGTTGTGTTTCACTCCTCTGGCCCCGGCCCAGCATGTATCGGCCATACACGTGGCCCACGGGGACCACCTCAAAACCTCCTCTGACATCTGTGGGCAAGTGCAGAGTTGCTGTTTGTGTGTTCAGACTGAATCTTAGGCGATACTTTTACAATACGGACACATGTATTAAGTATCATTTATTTTAGTGCCGCATGCATGCAGTTCATTCCTTCCATTTATCATTATCATTCCAGGAGAGATAAATAAGCAATAAATCAAAATATGACACGTTTGGTGTTTACAACTGCATCAGTACTGCAGGAACTCCCAAAGGAATTTGAATCTTTGCAATAACTCAGTGACTTTCAGTTCCATGTGCCAGGGTCTAAATTAGGTTCTAATGACCTTAAACAGTCCCTGCTTGGGGCCAGTATAAGTACAGAACTTGGAGTTTGGCGGGCAGTGCTGAACACTTCTGATTGGTCAGGTACACATCTTTGTGTTTTTTCACCGCTTACTGGATTCAAGGGGAGCAGCTGCCTGTGAAAATGGCGGGTAAAACCAGCACGGACTAATTTTGACTAATCTTTGCAGGTCTTTGGACTTTTGGAAGGGAGGAGGATATGCAGACAATCATAGTTCTGCAGAACCCCTGCTTACAATTTCAGAGCACTGTGGATGGAAACACAGTGCATTTGTTTAATTTCTGTATCTGCAACCCTGAAGGGAACAAAAATGCTAATCTGACTGTTTAATCATGGCAACAGGGTATGAGCTGCAGAGTATTCATTCAGAAGAGGTCAAAACTCCAGCAGCACACCTGCCAACAGGGTTATAGCTAATCACATCCACATTTATACCATATCCTAGTTTAAATCCTGTCTGGGTTTTATGCTGACGCTGATCAAAGCCACAAAGCTAAATGTGTTGGTGGATGAAGCTGTTCTTTGTACTGTACTGGAAGTTTGGCCTCTTCAAAGGCCGACGTGTGTCACAACTTTCAGCACTGGAGTGGGAGATGTCATGGGAAGGTGGGAACAGCACGCCCTGAAAGGCATTCAGTATCAATACTGAATGCTGGTATTGGTATCGGATCTATACTGGTGCAAGAGGGTCGATACCTTACAGTACCTACCGATTAAGACATTTCAGGCCTCCAAAAAATTAATTAAAAACTGAAAGGTGTGTTTTGTTGTATTAACTAATTATTGTGGAAATTACAATGATTTATTAGTCAGTGAAATGTGTTCAGAATTTTCAAATGAATGAGGATTCATCTCATAAATCATGACACGCTGCTCGCTCCTATATAAGCTGCCTTTATTTGTTAGAAGTATCGGCAACACTGGCTCTGTATTCCTTGGTATCAGATTGATACCAGAATGAGCATTACCACACAGCACTAGCATCCAGTTTAGGTAAGTTCCTTTGTTGTGTGCTCTTTGCTGTGTGTCGACAACTGCTGGAGTCTGTAGATATTGTAACCTGAATAAAATCCAAAGCAAACAAAGTGACTCAGAGCCTGCGTATAAGAACTAAAGCCAATGTCAACACAGTCCAACTCAGTCCCTTATTGAAGGTTAACACACAACGTTATGCTGTTAAACTCAAAGAGGCTGGAAATAATGCTGACTTAACTAGTTGAAGCTTTCATTATGAATTCACTTTATCTACAAGTTTTTAATAAAAGACTGGTCAAGTTTTGGACAGAAAAGGAGAAGATCATTTCTCCTCAAACAAGCAATTTTGCCAAAAATTCAAGTCCATGTCTTTGCGTGTTTTTCAGATTTGGCAACTTTGACTGGAGGAAAAAGGGTGCGTGTGCGTGTGTTTGTTCTCCAACTCTGCATGCACAACAAAAATCTGATGTGTCACTTTTTCTAGCCCCGTGAAATCGCAGTTGAACTTCAAGCATTTCTTTTCTTTTTTTAATGGTATCTCAAGAATGGTAACGCCTTCCTCCCTCCTTCATGTGTTTTCATTCTTGTAGGGCTTTTGGGAGGGAGGAGGAGCCAGCTTGTTCCAAACCAAGCAATTCTTGGCTTACTTTCTTCAACCTGGTCAAAACTTAAAAAAAGGAGTCCTGCTTTAAGAAACATCTTTAGGTTAAGATTGTGAAGCAGGAAGAGGGGATCTTGTGGTTACAGAGAAACAGCCTCTGCTGGGATACAATCAGATCTGTGGGTGGTGTCCACTTAGCATCAGAAGAAGGAAATGATTTCTCCCACAAAGAGGGTTTGCATGTTTTGGCAGCAGTGCTGAGATCTACAACACCGCAACCTTTTTGGTGCCAGAACTAAAATTCCTTCTCCAACAAGTTTGTTATCAACACTACAGGGCAGCACATACCCCAGTTTGAACTTAGGGGTTGGCTCGACACACACACACCAATCCAGATTCCTTTTCATCATTTCCTTTTCAGTTTCTTCAAGTTTGTTTTCTAAACTTCTTTCGGTTTTGGGGAAGTTATTTAGCAGTCCTCATTTTTTTCTGTATTCCTTTAAAAAATACATTTATCTTGCCAGAGCGCGCGACTTGTCATGCGCGGCGCTCCTCTGAGTTATGACCTAAGCACACACATGTGGAGGGACAGCTGTGCCAGGTAGCTTATGAAACCTGCGTGACGTGAGCTCGAATCCGAGCTGCAGCGGACCAATGAGAAGCCGGGAGAAGACAGCAGAGCACATGAAACGTAAGGAGCTCGGAGAAAGCATGAATGCAAAGGCCATTCACTGGAAAGAGTGACGGATGGAGACAGAGCGGGATTTTGAATGTGAGCTCACAAACTCAGGAACACTTCAGCCCTCCACACTGGCCACCTGCACCCTAACGCCACCTGGTGGCCAAAAAGGGAAACATTTCAATTCAATTTTATTTATATGGGCCAAATCACAACAACATAAGGGATCAGTCAAGGAACTTCTCTCTGCGGTAATCTCGTTAAAAAGAAAGTCTCTTTGTAGAAATCACTTTGTTTATGCCTGTAAATATCAAAACAAGCACATGAGCAGCAATGCAGGATGATTTGATTTCACATTTGTAACTGGCAAACTACTTAGTGGGAAAGTGCAGACTTCCTCTATTCCAGCATGCAGCAGAGTCTGGTTGGCCAAAATGAAATTTAAAGGGCTCACTTCTGAAATGCAGAAACATCTGTCATAAACATTTATGTTTATAGTTTTGCTTTATGGTTCAGCTTAGAGCCCAGTGATCCAGTAGTGTCCAAGAGTGTAATAAGCACTAACTTAATATTAATGTTAACTAAATATTAACTAAAGCATGGAAGAAGTGGGGTTACTGGTAACTGTATTTTGCAGTCTTGGCACTTATAAAAGTCAGACAGATTAACGAACACAGGTTTTGTTGCGCAAACATTTTATTTCCATTAGTACTGAGAAATAAAGTCCGAGACATACTGAGGCTTTAAAGGACATTTCTACTGTTCCAGAAACAAGTTTTCTCCTAATAGTGCTATTTATTGTTGTGAATGCACCTGCAGTTTACAGATAAGTTTCATCTCTGACAAAATACACATAGCCTGAATATGAATTGATGCGTGGGGAATGACAGAAATAATAAATAATGAATGAGGAGAGGAGGTGGTGATGAAACCTGCAGTAAGCAGGAAACAGAGGAGTGACGGGCACCTGCACAAACACACACACACACACGCACACGTCATATCTATATCATTTCAGTCTAGCTGAATGTAGTTACATGTACATACAGAATACCTTATGATGCAAAACATGATATACACTCTCCCCTTGCCACTTTATTGGTTATATCTGTGAAATCTATCCATGCCACTGCAACAGCTGTGCCTATTTTTTTCAGTGTTTTTTGACCTCAAAGTATTATGAAAGCATGGGACAAATATCACCCCACAGTATGTGTGTGAGAGCTTTGTAAAAGTGTAAAAGAATCAAAGGCTGAAGTCTTTTACTGGACTGGAATAAATCTCACAGTGTAAATAAAGTGGTCCACGGGTTTAGATTTCAAAATGTTAATAGGGCCCAAAACCGTACTCTAAATCACAATATTTACACATAAAACAGGAAAAGATGCTGCAGGAGGGAAACTAACTTTTCATTTACTCAGTACGCTACAAAAATAGACGATCAATAGAAGAAGAATACTCCATTGTATATTCAGTATATGACTAGAAAAACAAAGCTGTCATTGGTAGACAGCATGAGGAAAAATGTACAGCAAATAATCAAACAGTTTTAAGAAAATAAGTTGTTTAAGTCTTTTTTTTCTTCCTTTTTTTAGTGGATCAAAAGTTGTATCCAGTATTTTTATTGTGCACTTTCACTTCCTCTTGCTGTGTTTCATTTACCTTAAAAAAAATAAGCGTCACAGGTCAGAGTGACCAAAAAAATGCACATTAAAAAGAAGTTTCCAGTTTCCAGTAGCACTCCTCTTAGTTTTAGCATACATATATATATATTTATAGATAAAAGTTGAAAATAACTTCTATGTATTCCACTTACATATGGAATGCTTAAAAGCGAAACTAGCTTCCAAAGACCTCCTGTCAGCTACCTCTTTAATCAGCATAACCTAACAAGTGGATTGTTATATTTATTATTCCCAGTACAGTACCAAATATTATTATAGCCAATATTTTATTCATTTCATAATTGCAAACCCAGGAACTGGAAACATCTCATTCTGAGATGACCTCACACCCGCCTGTCGGCCAATGCGGATGTCTTAAAGTCCAGCATCACTGAAATAACGTCCTGCCTGCGGTCTGCAGACTGTGTAGTGTGTATTTATGCGGTCAGTGCTGTGCCAGTCCAGTAAATATTTACAAGTATTTTGGAAGCATTTAGAAACAATAACATATGGCAGATGATGGTGTGACTCAGAGCTAAATCCAGTTCATTTTGTGTGCGCTGTCACAAGGGTTTGATTATAAACGCCTTTTAAATAAGCGTCTTTTCTCTGTAAAATTAAAGTCAAATCAAATCACAATGAGATTAAAGTTCTGCATTTCAGGGAAACACGTGTATTCAGTCACTAGATGGAAAGCTTGGTACAGCTTTTTTATTTGTGTATTCAGTACAGCAAGTAGACCATTAGCTTAGCTTTGCCTAACGTAGCATAAAGACTAAAAATGAGATGAAACTCGAGACTTTAGCTTTAGTTCGTGCTTTGATCATTGACATGCGATGTAGCGAAATGGTATCAGTCTTTTTATCTGTCTTTTTCAGTAAGAAAGTGAATGAAGGCGTGTTGGCCTTTAAACTAGATTTAGCCCTGAGGTGCAAGGACCTTTAAACAATTAAAACAAAGAGGCAGTTTTCCATCTTCTTGAAAATATTACATTTCATTTCATATTCATCACCTAACACGTTTAGCTTTCCTGAACCAAGAAAATAAATCTGACCAAATCCGGGACTTGAAAATTTCTAACCGCTCACTGAATAATGTCAGCTTACGATAAATATGGAATACACAGACAGAGCACAACCTAAATACTTCTTTTCAAACATATGGCATGTTTATGTCTTAACGTGCGACCTGTGACAAAGAGGAATGGTAAAACTAAAATAAATAGACATGGCCCGAGCACCTGTAGATAAGAAACTGCCTGTTTCTTTGCCAATAAGTATTCAGTGTTTCATTGCCTGAGAATCTGTCCAGAGTTATGCTGAGTTGAGTAAAGGGCTTAAACAAAATTAGCCTCGTATAAACTGCTGCTTTTAATACTGAGAGGAATGATTTGAGGAGACTTCCCAATACTCCCTCTGTGTCCGATCTCAGAGTGCTTCAGACCCAGTACTGGTTCTTTTTCAAGGCCGGGTTTGTTGTCCGACAGTGCTGCAACAGCTCAGGGTCTGCGTCTTTGGAGTCCATCTTGGACATTGGGATGTTATTGGCTGGGTCAGTTTTGCGAAAGGTCTCTGTGGTGGCCACCTCGCCGTTTTTGGGCTTGGATGCTGCCGTCTGGACATTGTGCTTACCCGTCTTGTTTTTGCGAATCAGATAGTAGGCCAAGACAGCCGCCAGTAGCAAGAGAATGAGGATTACCATGATAGGGATGATAATAGGCCAGATGTTACTGCGCTTGGCAGCTTGTGGTCTTCCATATGAGCCAGATCCAGAAGCTGTAGTGGCATCTCCGTGGGGCCAGAGAGGGCTAACTGGAGTGACTTGAGGGATCCCAGGAAGATGATCAATGTCTTTGGAGGGAATCCTCAACAGAGTGACAGGGTAAATTCCAGAGGCATTGTAGGGACCGGTTTGGAAGGAAAGCACACATTCTGCAGGAGGGACCCCGTGAGCTTTGAGCAGGAAGCGAGCCTCATCCTGAGTGGCACCACTAGGTGATCCAGAAGAGCCATTTAAGATTTCCATAGCTACACGACCCTCATCCAGGTCCTTTTGGCTAAACGACTTCACTGAGTCACCTGCGTTTGGGCCTCCAGACTTTACAAACCGAGCACCTCTCGGTTGCTGGATGACAGTGAACGTTGGGGTAACTTTAGTCTTGTTGGCGAGGGAAGTTGCATCTAGAAGCTTTTTATCCAGTTGGACAAGCGCACCCTGGGGTAAGAGAGGATCCCTAGCAATGTTGGCCAGAGGTTGCACAGTGATGTTGAGGACAGAGGAAATGTTAGCAGCCCGGCTGCGGGCTGTAAATGAAACACTGTCTCGGGGTGAAGTGGACTTGACAAAGCGGACACTGACTCGGCCTTCCTTAATCAGTTTCTGGGTAAAAGCAGATGTAGGCTGCCGGTCTACCATGACAGCGGCGTACTTGGGAGCACTTGTGATTTTATAAAGGATGTCCTCCTCAATAGGGCCACCAGTGCTGACCTTCAACATCTCTTCAGTCACTAAGGTCTCATCGTTGCCCTGCTTCACCTTGATCTCAGGGGCTATGTCAAGAAGCAGGGTGTGGGCCAGTACGACGATGTGCAGCATGTATGCTTCGGTTTGGTGTTCTCCATCTGATACTACGAATTCCATGACGCTATCTACAAGGCTGTTGTCACTGTAGAAGCCCACCTCTCCACGATTGACCATCTCTTGTGTGAATTCAGAGATTGCCTCCATTGTGCCTGAGTCAACTAGTCGACCATTGCTAGGTGCTTTGGTCACCTTGAAGTGCACCTCATCTGGAGGACTGTCCTCATCATGAGTGTTAAGTTGTCTCTGGGTCAAGAGGGTCATGGAGCCTTGAAGAACCTCAAAGAGTGTTTCTGTAGTGACTAGTTCAGGGGGGTCTGAGCCCCTCCGTTTGATTGAGATGTTAAAGACTTCCTCCAGGACCACAGACTTAGCAGGTGAGGCCAAACTACGGCCCTCAGACTTAAGACGGGCTCTGAAAGCAAAGCTGTCAGACGAGTCTGCCAGATCATCATGGACATACTCCACCTTTCCTTGAATGACATCTTCTTGCATGAAGGACGGGGTATTACGGGGCAGGTCCTGACCATCCAGCATGATACGACCACGACCGGGGAAACGCTTAATTTCAAAAATGACATCCACTTCCCCTCGGTTTTCTTCTGGTAGGCTAGCCAGAAGGTTTGAAGCATCAAGAATTGAATCATCGATGGTTTTTCTGTGACCCTGCACAATATCCAGACCTAAGCAGAAAAAACACAAACGAAGAGAAATATTAAATTTAATCCAGTTGTTTTTTCCCCCCCAAAGATACCTACTATCTATTTTTGTCTCTCCTGTTGATATTTAATTATGCAGGAGATTGAATCTGGAATACATTTGGAGAGGCAGATGGAGCAGGGGGCTTGTTGTTTTGGCAGCAACAGAAGTACGGCTGACAGGTCCCTTTGTGACTTCAGACTCTTAATAGTAAATTACTGTAAAGAATAAGGAAGAGAATCTAAAATGAAGAACAAGCTGCAACTCACCAGCACACTCCCCAGAAATAGAACTTTTTTTCTTCCCTACTCAGTAACAAACGCGTGGTTGCTGGGTGAATTACAGTATTTTTCCAAAATGTCTGAGCACAGTTTTAATTTGAATTTTTTAACCAAAAACAAAACAACATATCCTAGAAATAGCATCTCTTTTTTGAAATGTATCACTAAACATTTATATGTAAAGTGTGAGAATGACAAACTGCATTCAAATCATCACTGATGCACATTATTTGAATCTTTGTGCTCTCTCCAAAGATATCAGCAATTACAGCATTGTGCTGTATTCACCAACATATTCAGTGACTCTTACAACACTTCGCAAAATGCCAGCTCCAGGATACAATAAAAAAGACAAAAACTATTTTAAAGTGCTGCAGGAACGCTCTGCACTCAAACACACAAAGTAACCCTTTTTACTTTTACAGCATACAACAATGTGTGGTAAGGATAAACTCAGCTAACTAACAGAAAAATACTTGAAATGTCTGTTTGAATAATGACTTCGCTGGAGTCTTCTAATGGTGCTTCACAGATGCAGACTCTCATCTCTGCTTCCTAACATCTGTGCACATGTATTCATAATATGTATGCTTTTGGTAAGTACCAGAGTGATCATTTAGGCAGGCTCTCATTTATCAGTGTGGCCTGTGAAAAAAAACATGCAATTTACTTAATTGAAAGTGTTGCATATGTCCCTCATTTCATCATTTACCTTTGTTCCTCCACAGCTGTGAGGAGATGTTGCTGTGAGCAGCATAATAAGACACAGTTATGGGCAGGATGTGATGGACGTCTGATGCTGACTGGGACAAGAGCTCGATGGTGTCCTTCACTGCCCAGAATGGTTTCTCGGGTAGCTGGTGCTCATAGTAGACCATTCCTGACTCCAGCTGTGCATCAGAGGAAGCGAAAACAGAAGGTGGTAAGTTGTTTCAAATAAAACCATTTCTTAATTTGGCGATCACTTCAAAGCAAGTTTTATTTTAGCAGATACTTTATTTATTTATTTCATTCCAACTAACTTTTGTAGAATCTGATAGAAATGTCGAGGATTCATTATCTGACATGTGGCTCACTGCAGTCAGTCACTTGTTTGCTTGACTAACTTTATAGGCAAAGACTGGTATTTTAGCTCGGTAAGATATTTTTATTTGGAGCAGTGGTTTGGCTCAGCTCAGCTGGATTGCCTGAAGTCACTGTTGCCTCTTCTCTCTCTCTCTCTCTCTCTCTCTCTCTCTCTCTCTCTCTCTCAAACAAACACAGAAAGGTGCACATATGAATTTCTGCATGCAGGAAAAAAGCAAACACACGCTGCCGAATAACTCAAATCATCAAATGCTTTCGGCTTGACGACGTGTTAGATTTTCTGTCACAGTCCAAAAGGAGCAGTTTTCGGGGAAAGAATTTGTTCTCATGCTCGTCCAAGCACGGTCAGATGTCAAGAATGGAAATGAACAGATAGTCTTGATCCGACTGTTGCCAACACAGCTGCACGTGCGGCGCTGCTAAACTATCGACGCCGTGTGCCTCATAGTCCTAAACCAAAGCCATTAAAAGCTAAAATTAGCATCAGTAAAGTTTCAATATTCTTTATTTTTTGTAATCTGAATATTTGGTTATATAATAATAATAATGCTAGACAAATAAACATAAACGTGGTTATGGAACAGCGGAGCTCTTTGGAATCAAGAACCCCACCCTGATGAAGGGTGTTGCCAAATTGGTTTTAGCCACAAAAAGCCACAGAGATTTTATTATACTCAGAAATCCTTACTTTCTGCCCTTTCCATCTCTGCCCATTGCATGTAGACTTAACAGTCATAAAGGTACAGGCAGAGCAAAGCTGCACACACCTACTCTTCAAACAATATTAAAAGGATTAAAAGGATATCAAAGAAACAAAAACTCCTAATACCAGTGAGACATCACTAGCAACGATGCCCCCTGGTGGGAAAGAAATGTTCATGCTTCACATGTTGTCAGTTTGAAAGAAAAATACATTCAGATTCAACAAACTGCAGTTACAGACATGAACGTGGAACAAACAAAAAAGGGAGTTTAGACAGCATTAGACAGTAAAGCTCATCATTCATGACTTTCAGGGCTAATAACTTTTGAGTTACTTTCCTTATGAAAATACAGTTATTGCTATCATCATGAATATGCTTCCTATTTAAGTAGTAGATTACAATTAATTTTACAAAAAATACATATACATTTACAAATCATTCCTTATCTGGATCTGTGAAGATGCTGATAGGGAACGTAGGAAGGAAAGGAATGTGGATTGCAAAGTTATCTTCATATTCATTCATAAATATCTAAAAAGAGCATTATTAAATGCTACGTCCAGTTGAACAGAATCAACTTTTTGGGAGAGCGTTATTAAATTCTCCCCAAAACAGTCCAAATAAACCTTTGGAGACAAAGTTAGATCGGGAATCCTGAGGTGGAGAAGAGGGATAGTAGATTTACTGGACAAAGGATGTTGAACAGACAGGAGGAAAAGAAGGATACCATTCATGGATGGAGTGAAGGAGGACAGAGGGCTGGTGTGGCAGAAGAGGTGTTCTCAAATCTTGTTTGAACATTTGCTAAAACTGGACAGCATTGTTGCTTGGTTAACAGCAACCGACACCACTAATTTGTTCCTTGGAGCCAAAGTACAAACTGAAACATTTAGTGCCAGCAATCAGAGGGCTGTACAAGAGGCTGGTTTTCAGGAAGCAAAAACAACACCGAAAAATCAGCACTATTGATTGTCTGAGAACATTTAATACAGCAAGAAGACATTTTCTATCATGTCAAAAAGGTATGGGCGTATGCAGAGGAAATAAAACTGTACATAAAACTGCACAAGTTGATCCTGTGCTGCCAGCTTGTGCTGATAGGATTAGCTGTCTTACACGCATGGAAGCAGTTTTATGTCTTATATCTCCCATGTGCGCTTGATGGTCTGTGCAACAGATGAGTGACGTGCCTTTTACAGCTGTCACTTCTTAGACACGCTGACCTGCTATTAATAGTGATGTTAAATCTCAAAGTAAAGAGGATTTACTCTGCAAAAAAGAACAGAAACACATATTTTCACTGAACCCCAAAACTCTAAAAGTAATTATTAAAAGGAGATAACATTAAAGGATCTAACGTACATTTTAGTTTCAATTTCATTTCATGGTTTATTATGTCGATCTATATCTCCCTGCTAACATAAAATCATTTACAACTTCTGATAAACAGAAAGAAATGTCTCCTAAAGGAAACATATGCCAGAAATGCACATTTCGCAGCTCCCGCAGAAAAAGCAATCACCTGTGATTGTGAGAATTGACTAATTTCCTCGTACTGGTTCCTGTCATTGGCCAGGATGAGTCTTCCCAAACGAGGCGGGCGGAAAAGCAAGTAGCTTATCTCATTTCCATCCCCACTGGTTACAGCCCCCACATTGGCGCTTGTGATGGGCTGCCTTGTTCCTGTGAAAAGACAAACACACACACATAGACAAGCGGTCCTCTGATGAGTGCTGATGACTCTACTGAATGTGGCCTCTTTGCAGTCTAGTTCAGCTTGTAAAATTACAGCCCCAAACTTTAGAGGTTACTTTAACTCATGCACAGGGCAGATGAGCTTCCTGATGCGGAGAGCATGAAATGTGTCAGATGGAGCCACGTTTTAAATACACTATTGTCTGATTGTTTCATCTGCTCAGAAGCACAAACAAAGGAGAAAGGTGCCATATTTCTGGATTTTAATGTTCACAAATCATCATGACTACTCCTGTAGCCTCTCTGCTCTGTGTATGTGTGCAGCTCAGTCTGCTGTTGGTTAAAACCAGACCTTATAGAAGGGGTGTCAAACATGAGGCCCGGGGGCCAGAATCGGTTCGACAAAGACTCCAATAAGGCCCACTGGACGAATGTGGAAAATGTGAAAGAGTATACATTTTGGACTCTTAACTGTATTGTCAGATGTTTTTAGAGCCAAGCGATTCATACTACACCAAAGTAATTAAGTAACAAAAAAACAATGCCATGACAGAAATGTTGCTGTTTTTTCAGTCTGCTATTGAACAATCGACAACTTTTTTTCTTACGATTCGAGCACAAATAACCTACTACAGCAGCATTTCTTTGTCATGTATAAAAAGTGCAAACTGTATTGTTGAAACTGCAATGTCTCATGGATTAAATGCACTGATGAACTTCTTTATACTGACAGAAAGGGGTGTTTCACTGGCTCGATCCACTTAAGATCAATCATATGTGGCCCATGATGTAAAATGAATTTAACACAGACAGGAAGGCAAAGGAAATGGAAATAGCATGGACCCAGCAAGCTGTTACTGGCTGAGGGATTCACACACACCCACACACTTCCTAAAGAGTGTAAGCCCAGAAGCATCCCAAACAGCAAAATATGAAAAAAGTAAGAAGATTACACCTCAGAAGTTCATAATTGAAAAATGTTGTTTTTTAGGAACATCCTGTGTATTACACGTTAAATAAGTTTTCCACACACTTTTATTCTGTGTGTTATAAGTCTGACTAACAACCAGTTCTTAAAATAAAGGTTGTCGACGTAACTATACTGTGTGCGTGACTGCGCATTCATCATCATGGTTATCTTTCTATCATTGTCATCTTCAGAAGGTTTTTTTTTTTTTTTTTTTTGGCATCTTACCTGGAAATACCATGAGGTTTGCCTGCGTTACCATGGTGATGGTGTGTGGCCTGGCTGTGACGACAAATTTGTAGAGAGGAGACGTGTGCTCGCCGTCTGTCACTGTGAAACTGAAGCTGCCAGAATCCTCACCTGGAGCAGAACAGATTGCACAGTTTTAACGGGTCACTTGTTAAGTTCGAGCTTTGAATCTGCTTTTGTTTGTTTCTGCCCCTTTTTTGTCTCTCTGAAACTTTATTGTCTTTACACTTGAAAAGGCAGAACATTGTTTAAAGCTTGCTACACCTTTATTGCCTTGTTAGAACGTAAAAAAAAAAACACCACGTATTTGTCACAATAAGGTACAAATAAATATTACATGTACTACTTATTTAATTATTTTTTTTACAACCTAGCCACAGTATATCTCTGGGGTTTAATTGGCCTATTGATCAATACCAGTGACATTCTGATTACATTACAAGTTTATTGAGATTTCTGCTTGGAGAAACATAAAGACCTGTGTTTCAGCTCGTCGTGTTAGCAACACTCTGAGGTAGACGCAAATAAAGGTCACAGAGTAATCAGCGTGTCAGCGGAGATACAGCGTGATCGAGCACTTAACCTCTAATTCTAATGATCTCACCCTCGTGGACGAAGACGACCTCGCCTTTGTTTACGTGAGCCTGCGTAAAATTTAGGATCTCATCATCAGGCGCCTCTTTCAGTGCAACCCTCCCATTGATCGGCATTTCAACGTTGTAAACCAGTTCCTCTGCGGGAGTGTCAGCGTCCTCAGTGCTCAGCATGCTGGAGGTGATATCAGCTTCCTCACCAGCAAAAACCTGTGAAATACCAAAGACAACAGGAGAGAGAAACACAGTTAAAGACACTTTAGGGGTTGGGGAAAAACATCAATACAGTATCATGATATTTTGTGCAGTATTTTTATTTAATATATGAAAATACATACATAAATAACAAATAAAAATAAGAGATGGATAGATGGATAGATAGATAGATAGATAGATAGATAGATAGACAGACAGACAGACAGACAGACAGACAGACAGACAGACAGATTGATTGATGGTAAGTACAAAAAGAAAACCCAGCCTATCCGTGAAACATAAAGCAGCCAGCTCCAAAGTAAGAATTTAAAAGGTTAATTATTTCTCCATGGCAGTCTGCACACGCCTGTTATCAGAAGATGGAACACAGCAGTGCAGACTGAATGACTCTCCCTAGGTGGAGGGCCCTTAATGGACTTCTAATGGTCGGATGGCTGAAAAGAGCATTAATTGAAAGAAATGGGCCAGATCTCTAGAAAGACATTCCTAAATAGCTGGAATCAGTTGGGAGAGTGTGCTTAGGGTGCCTTGCAGTGAGAAGTAAATATCGATCTAGAAAGCCACTCACCCTTCAATACCACACTCCCTCTTTTTACAGACCCGGGATAAAGACCAGAAAGCCTCTGGGCAGAGGAAAAGAGGACACTTCGGTGGTAGATGTTAATGTGGTAAGTGTCAGTCAGTGGGAGACAGAAAGCGACAGATCCTAACAAAGCACAGACTCAGTGACCAGAAACTGGTAATCGAACTGGGGAGGACACAATTATTGCCCTCTGAGGACAAAACAGAACATGTGATCACTGTTTAATACGTGAGGTCAAACCAGATATGCATTTCCTCCTAAAACGAAAATCATTCAGTAACGCAAGGATCACTTACTTTAACTGATTCAATGCTGTAATTGCAAATTTCAGTGCGCTAAACAGCGTCTCTTAATAAAAAAAATTATCCATAGTAGAAGGAGACTGGGCACATCTGACTGGACCTGGTTTTTCAAATCTGTCTGTCAGTGTCACATAAAGTCTCGGTATGAATTTCTGGGTGGAAGTGCAGATTAAGACACACTGACAAGAACACAGCCAAAGCCTGGAGAGCGTTTTGGTGAAAAAAAAAGAAAAAAAAAAAGACAAACTATCTCGATGGGATTCTTTTCTAATGAGGATACTACCAAAGGAGAAAAAAAAGAAATAGTTGCTCAGCTTCTGTGACCGATTTCTCTGTACAGATTAATGGTGGCTGTTTATCAGAAACCCTGTTGCTAATGGACGATGTCTAAAGAGAAAACTGATGCTACTCTTTCTGCTATTATCACAGCCATGGTACTAAAATCTTTTAGTAAAGTGTCTACACTGCTTTCACATCTTCTGTTTTTTCACGAGGATTCAAAAACACACCACCAAATATTGTAAGTAAGGCATGGCACACAAACAGTTTCAGGTCTTAAAGTGGGATTTAGTTTTACTCTAATAGCAGGTGAAACTCCTAAATTAATAGTTAAGTTTATGCTGTAGGCAATTCACACATTTAAAACCAATACTGCTTTATGGTAGGAAACACTCTTAATGAAATATAAAGGATTATTTGCAACAAGATGAAGGGCCTGTGAGAGTGTAACTGGGTGCAGTAGTGCTTTTAGCATGCTCACACTGAATGTGGCAGACTACAGATGTTTAGCAGGTCTTCTGGTATAATACTGACTGTGCATGCTTACTAGGTTTGGTCTCAGGGTTTATGTGTTTCTCAATGGAGGGTCCTTTATGGGCTCATTTTAGTTTGGGTAACTGTTTGGATTTGATTCGTTACAGAGTTTGAAAATGTTGATTCCTTTTTTTGACTTAACATACTAATAGTGAGCTGGATTACTATGAATAGTCCTGAGTTTTCATTTATGTCTTTACTTCATCTACATGATTTTTGTAAACAGTTTCTGTTTTATGATGTTTTGGGTCATGATTTTATTGTTATTCTAACATGAAATAGATTTATTTGTACTGTTCAGGTTGGTGTCTCGGTTTCAAAGAGTTACTGATACAAGTTTACAATTTACTCTTGTGGTAAATTTTAGCATATAGGAAAGCTATATGCTAACAATGCCATACCGCTGTATTTAAAACTAGGTTCTTTACTGCTGTTGTTTGTATTGACAACATGTAAGCCTATGGGGAATAATATATAAGGATTCTTTTATTATGACTTTGTTACAGTAACAGGTCATAACCATTTAAATACAGAACAATTTCAGTAGCTGTACAATCTCCCAAAGTGTTTTTCTTTTCTTCTGGAAAACAAAATTAAATTAATATTCCCTTAATATTCGTTACAAAACATTCTAATGAATTCTGCTAAATAAAGAAATGAATTCCATATATGCACTACATAATTATGTCAAGTATATGGGTCTTGTCTCTTTGTCTAATATATGTATTTTGGCAACTTCCTGTTTTTATTTTGAAAGTTTTTTTTTTTATCATGTTCTGGGTTAGTTTTGCTTCCTGTCCTCCCATTTGCTGGAATTTACATTAAAGGCTTCTGTTACTGATGTCAAGCTAGCTCATGTGTTCACTGGACAAATTAAAATAATATGACTGTCAATAGAATTTAAGCAGTCACAGGCAGAAAATCATCTTTAGTAAGATGTGTACAAAATAATTTGCCAATTGAATCTATTTTTCTCCATATTCTCCAGAAATGTGGCGCTGCTGCAAATATCAGGGAATAGATGTTGAGGGAAAACCTTAAGACTCATCAAGCAATCAACATCCCCAGGGCCGCATTGTCTTCCATTTCCCTATTATAGACGCTTTCAGAGAAAGTTTAATCTTCAGTTCTGAAGCTTTTGTCTTTTTAAGTGCTTTATGTCACTTCTGGTTTTTCACATACCTCCAGAGTTCTGCAATATAACAAATGTTTTATGAAGTCTATAATTTAGTTGCCTTTCAGTCCAGTGCTTATAACATCCCACTCAATTTGACACTCCATCAAAGCCCTTTCAAAGCCCAGACTGCATCAAGAGTTCAAAGCTGTGATCCATCATTATACACTTACTGCTTTTTCTGTTGCTAGATTTTGTCTTTGTTGCTCTCAAACGATAACGCTTAAAAAATGGTGATGAGCGCAAAGATAAGTAGGCTTTGAGTCAAAGATAAATCAAGAGTCCCATTCATAACAAAAGCCCTATGTCTATATGTCTAATCTCAGTGTCGAGCGGCAGAAAAGACCAATATTTGTCGCTTGCATAATAAAAAACGCATTTAGAATATGCAGAAGTCTATTATTAACAAAGGAGACATAAGCAAGATATAAAAGAAGACTTATGTTTGCAACAGATAAAAAGGAAATAAGACGGGGGTCATTTCATGTGAAAGTTACCCATGTGTTGCGTATTTCTGCGCTGAAACATGTGCGTGTACAGTCAAACAGAATTAGCACCGACAAGTTCATGTGTAGTTCAAAAGACGTTTCGACACCTCAGTTAAAGAGAACCCAAATTTATTTGAATGGTAATGTTTTTGAAAGTCTAAGTTACACATAGTTATTGCTTCAAAGGCATCTATATGAGTATATGTCTACTCCTTGGAGAGCAGAGTTGGTTGTTTTGAAGCAAATATGTGGCAAAATTTGGAATAATGCCCAAACTGTCAGCTTGAATTTCATGAATTTTGAGCCAAAAAAAAATCTACTAAACATGTATCTCACACTGTGGCACCACTGGCACTGCTGGCTGAAGTCCCTGCAGAGACTAAGATTGTGACTGGACCTGGTGATTTTTTTTGGTCTTTTCACCATAGAGGCTGTGGACTAAGAAAAAGGAGGGACAATAAGCTTACATGTGTCAAGTTCCTTCATGAGCAAAAACATGTGTCGCTAGGTAGGTGCTAGGTAGAATCGACAGCTCTATCACATCAGCCTACAACAACAAACAGGAAAGCGTTTTATCCTCGCTGTTGCAGAAACCTGCAGAGATCTTGTGATATGGGGCTTTAGAGGAGCTCGTTCTCCTTGGGGCAGTTTTCTTCTCGCGGCCTGCAAAAAAGCACAGTCTGATAGTTTGTCCAGGGGCACACCGATGGTGGGGGAGTGCAGACTAACCCAAACGTTCCCAGCCAAATCTGGACTCTATCAGAGAGGTTTGCAAGTGGATTGCCTTAAGGCAGAACACCCACTTTTCCTCTTTGCACCATGGATGAGACGGCTGCTCAGTGCATGCCCACCCCTCTATTTTAGCCCTATTCTCGCAGAAGCCTTCGGTGTACAGTATGCAGACATGACTCAGCTGAAAATAGCACCACCCACCTGGACAATTTCTCAGCTTTGAGCAGCACTGCAGACAAATTTGGTGTCCCATCGTTCAAGCTGAGGGGACAAGCTACTGGCAATTATCTGTGGGAATAATCATGTTAATGCTGAAAACTGTTTGCTCGACAGCAGCCTAACACATCCTCAAGAAAAGCTCTCAAGTCATCTAAAGCCCAGGATTTATTCACCTTTACAAAGAGATTGCTGTTAAATGCCAGCTCTTATAGGAACTAGGTTTAACTAAGGTTTTCCAGAGGCTGACATGAGAAGCTTTCCTGTTGGTCTCCAGCAGGATTTAGTACACAAACAGTTTTTTCCCTGTTTCCCATTCAAATGTTTTCTGGTGTTGTCCAAGAGCCATCAGATACTAATTAAATGCTGAAATGTGTACTGTACCTTTTTCACAAAAAGGCATATGTTTGCTAATGGCAAACAGAATTTACACTGTTAGAAGGCTGAGCGATGCTATTACAGAGCAATTCCCGGTCCTTTACACTAGATGGCCACATTAGCCCATTCTCAACCACAGCCAATCTAGGACAGGCAATCTGAAAATGGTCTCGCAAACTGATAGTTTATATAACAATCAATGCATTTAGCACCTAGGAGGACGGGCCGCAAATTCAATCTGATTGGAGATAATGGCTGGCATTTCATTTTGAGGGAGTAATGAAGTAGCTGCCATAGGCAAATGACTTTGTTTGCCAGTGACTCAACATCATCCTCTAAACGTCTGAGACTCTGAGGGGCGCCAGATGTTTGCAGCTGCATCCAAAACTGCCTAGGCATCATGTTTAAGTACAAATCCACCAGTGTGTTCGTAATTCTATACTCGGGAGCTAAAGTTGACAGCGGGAATAATGCTATTTAATTTCGATTTCTCCTCCCCTCGTCCAGCCCATTCCTCTCAGAGATACAGGTTAACTACATGCCCTCGCTCCTACTTTGTGTCGTAATGAGAGATTAAACAAAAGTACTTAGCGAGGGTAATGAGGCTATCACTCAAAGTCAAAGTAATCTTGTAAAATGTGAGAGATGCAAAAGCAAAATAGATTGGCAGGCTGTGTTTCTGCACAGAAACACAGCAAAGTCAGGCGGAAGCAGACAAAGACAGACAGGGTTTAAATTCTAATCAAGACCAGCTGTATCCTGCAACACCAGGCCAAATGTGATCAGACTGAGCAGAACCCGATCACGGTCGTGTTAGTCATCATGTCTACAGAGGTCACTACACACACACAGAACACACACACACTTCCTGCTCTAAATCAATCCAAGTGCCACTGGGCCAGCCCCTTGCTCTGTGCGGGTTAGGCATCCACATATTATTATGTTACATTCTGCAGCCGCAGCAGAGGAGTCGCAGGGATTGGATGCTGGCCTCACTCTGCCAGAAAGCCGCGGTCTCATCGACCATCTTGGTTTTCCAAAAATACGGGTTGCCAGGGAGACGAGGAGCCACAGGCAGAGCGGGGAGGGCTGAATGACACAGTTGGTTTCCAGTTCTGTGAGCTGATTACTGTCGACTTTTTCCGACTGCGTGACTACTCCTGCTGTAGAATCTACGTTATTCATCCCCCTAAACGTTTCTTTCATGACTGACGTAAATCAGTTTAAAAGCTTGCCACAAACTCATTATAAGCCTTCAGCAGAGTCATTCAAATATACACCTTTCTTCTTACAACATAAAGTTCTAAGAATTCAGTGCGGAGGTGTTTCGTTCTTTGACAGTCTGCCACTACCAACTTATGAAACATTATCCAAATCGCCGGGGAGAAGCAAATATGCACGTCCATCAAACTTCTGTGTCGTTATGCTGTAATTTCACTTGGAACCCAAGCACAACTTACCCCTCAGAAAAGTGACAGTACAGGATCAAAATGGAAAATCTAGACACATACTCAGAAATGTATACCTGAAATTCCGCCTGATGCTTTATAGTGGGCACAGTGGTGAATCACTGCCCTTCTATTGTAACGTGACTTTGCACAACTTACATTCTGAATTTTCACTTTATTAAAAAAGCAAATACTCTTAGGGAGACGGTGCATGTCTGAGATCTGTATAGTTCAGACTCGATGTACAAATTCCATGCATTCGTTTGCCTTACTGCGTGGAGAACATTTTATATGCAGGTCATACAAGATTCATGATTTTGGACTGTTACTGCGGCTGAAACTATAGTGTATGGATGTGAGAACTGTCAGCAAAGCATACACATTTCATTCAGAGAAGATTAATCTATCAGCTTCTATAGACAGATTGATCTGTCTGTTATTTTGTTGGAAAATCAAACTAAATGAAGACTAAAGCACAAAGCACTATGGGGTAATTCTGCTAAATTGACCGCCTTTCAGCACGCCAGAATCTCATCAACCGTTATAAAGCCATTAATCTGTCATTCTTTCATATTTTGCGCGGCTTGAGCATCAGACCAGTGTTTGAAGCAGGTGGTAATGCCTGTAGCCTGTCAATCACGCATGCACGAGTCAAACTAGGTCTCTCTTCCTGCATACTGCAGCAGAGAGACCAAATACATACACTTTCATCTAATAACTTGCTCCAATAATGTTTGAAATACTGCAATAAACATGTGCTCTTTTCTCTTTCACAGGGAATGAAAGCTGGTGGTCAGCTTGAATTGATATCGGGTAAAATGTACAACACTTTATAAGCATAAGGGAGTTTCAATATGTTAACTTTTCTGGCTTGATGAGCATGTGGGAGAATTGGTCACCTATCACACGTTCATAAGAGCAAAGTATTACCTCTGTTCCGGTGTTGCGCGTCAGTTTCGGGGGCTCGTCGTTGACAGGTATGACAGTAACCGAGATGGTGAAAGGGAGGCTCCTGCGGTCAATGTCATAAGCAGAGAGCGAGAGTGTAAAATTGTCCTCGGTGCTCTCTGTGCTGTCGTGCATGTAGTAGACTTCTCCACGTCTCATCTGCAAGAGACCAAAAGGATGCCAGTTGTTATATAGATCTCATCATGATTCATGAGTGGCAGAACACATAATAAAAGGTTAGATGAACTTCAAAGGTGGGATTCAATTTTACAGTGTGATTGTGTCTCTTAGCATCTGTACACAGTGGAAACCAGGGAGCCGTAACTTCTCTATAAACCTGGTTAAATCTTTTAGGAGGAATTCAAGATCATGACCTGCACACAGCATTATTCAAAAGTCTTGAGCCATTCCTCAAAGTGATCTTGAACAATAGCTTTCTCAAGGTATTTCAAAGACCTTAGCTACTGGCTCCAAACTTTGAACCAAAAATGTATCACTCCATATAATCTATTGCCACTCATTGTCAGACCAGTACTTATAGCTGTGCATTGTCAGAGGAATGCTTTTTCTTCTTTTTTGTTTTTGTTTGTTAAGCCACTTAACACCTATCATTTAATTATAACAAAATGCAGCTAACTCAAGGTGACAGGTCAACATATGACAGACAACAAAGAACCATTCTTAAGGAAGAGACACAGAGAAAAGGACAAGGAATGCAAAATTAGACAAGTACTGGAGTAAAAATCAGTGGCAACAGATTTGATGGAGTGATGAATTCAAATTTTTGGTTCCAATTGCTGGTATTGCTTCAGCAATTATCTCAGTATTTTCCTGACTGAAGTTTGGTCCATTTACAGCATCCTGCCATGCGATTGCATTTGTCCCTAACCACCAGGAACCCTCATGTTAACTTTTATTGAATGGAAAAAAGTTAGCTTTCATCCTCCAGCTTCAATGTGTTTGCATTATGCTAACCATAGCTGCGTAGCTAGCCACCATGTGGCACATCATTATATCAGCTAGCCCAAATTCAGTAACCATACAAACGTCACTGCTGTTTTCTGTCTTCATTTATGTCAGAAGTGATAGCAGAGCTGTACGTTTAAATTTTTCAGAAATCCCTCAATAAGAACATGCTATATTATTTAATCTTAATTTTTGGGGGGAGACTTCCCGCAAACCACTAGAGGGAGCCCACGTACCACCAGTGGTGCGCATACCACAGTTTGAAAATGACTGCGATACAGAAAATGACAGAAAATGTCTGATTGGCAACAACTTCATTCTTCATCATGACAGTGATCCCAAACAGACTGGCAATGCAACAAATGATACCTGGAGAGAAAAACAGCAGTGTGGGATCATCTTTTTCAGAGAACAAAATTCAGAAACATCCAAAGAAGAGCTTTGAATGTCCTTCAAGAAATCTGGAGAACTATTCCTGACTACTGGTTAAATAAATTATAAGAAAGTTTGCTTGAGGGAGTTCAGATTGTGAATAATGGTAGTCATATCAAATACTGACTTTCAAGCTTACTGAAAACACTGTTTTTGCTTTGTATACTGCATTTCCATTTGTGTTTGCGCATTTCAACAAAATCGCTGCAGCTATTTCCCATTTTCGTAGAAAAATAAAACAAAATGAGGGTCGGCTCAAGAGTTTTGCGCAGGGCTGTAGTTTGAAACGTGGATGGATTCAACGTGTTCGTCACATATGAAGCACAATATGCTTATTCTTCACAGCAAGTGAGACAGTAAAACTACATCCACAATACTGTATTATTACAGTCAAGTGTAACGAAATCAAGGCACTGATAAGGGTAGTCCACCAAATTGAGCTTGGAACAATTTGCAACTGCACTTTGTTACAATGCTCTTTGTAACTTTTAAAAGCAGTCTACAAATAGGCTCTTTTGCTTTCTTGCCTGGAGTTACTGTAGATGAGAAGATAAATACTATTCTCTGGTCTGGGTCATAAATCAATTGGTTAAATATGCCAAATTTGCCAGGAGAAAGTTTCCCCAGCTCAGCATAAAGATCGGTCTTTTGCATTGATTAAATAAACAACTTACCGTATGTAAGCGGGCAGTAGAGTTGCTGGTAAGTGGAGTTTTTGATAGACTTTTTTTTAATGTGAAGCCAGACCCACTGTCTTCTAGATGTAACCTAATATTCATTGGACACATCTTTGCAAAGAAAGTGTTTCAAAGTATAGTTTCAAACATTTTCTTTAAAAGGATTATATTTTAAAAGGATGAGAAGAATATATTGTTTATAGCGCACCCTGTATTATTTTTGTTTTTCTCCAATCAGATAATATGATACCAGCTTTCAAAGTCGAGAAAAGGCTATAATCAGGATTTAAATGTCTGTCTGATAGCAGCTCAGGAGCAAGTGAGCTGACACCTTGAGAGAAACCAGATGTAGAAAAGAGTCAGTCATCCATTGTTAAGGGAACTACATAGAAAACAGCGGCTGTGGCTGGGCCGAACAAAGAGCTTTACCTTTCTGCATTCCTGTTTAAAATCTTTGCCGAATGGCTCGAATAATTTAACTTAAACATCCGTCTTCGCTGATACTTTTTGACACATTTACAGATTCAGAACACTTCTCTGCAAAGAGAACAATTAGATCTTTGTCTAGACAAAAGCCAGAAAGCCACAGAGATGAAGGGACCTGCTTCAGAGAGCAGCAATTGGCGAATGGATTCCATATGACGGGCATCCTTTTGGAATAACAACCTTCATCATCATTACTGATCAGGGAAAGTCGGAGAGAAAATCAGTCTGCTTGCTGGAACAATAAACAGTTGCTGGTAATTGGACACTTGGCCAACTCAGCAAGGCTGATGTGTATGGTTGTGTTTATTACTAGCTGCAGACTTTATGTTAGTCTAATTTTAGGCCGATGAAAAGTCTCTTGGTCTGGTTGGCTATTGAACTATGGAGTATAAATGGCAAAGGCATGCTTGCAGTGTTCAGAAAACATGCACTGTGTGAAAATATAAAGAAGACAATGCAGACTTTAATAGGTTACTGCAGACCTAATGGAGACCTGATGGAAAGCTGAAACCGATTAAAACAAAGACATATTGGAACAAAGTGTTTCATGTTACTGGATGTTCATATGACAGATTCTGTGCTTATGTCCCATCTGGACCACATGGCACATAAAGTAAATTGAAATTATTGTGGCAGGCGTTCCTGTGAATCTGTATGAGTCACAATTTTTTCTCAAAGTAGACTCTTCTGTGTAACCGTAGGCTTACATAACCTCAGTGCCCAAACTGATGTCTTCATTGCAGCACTACTACTAATAAGTCCAGTGTGCATTCCCAAGTGACATCTGGGGACTTTCCTACTTGAGCTTCAAATAATATTGAACTTAGCAGAAAAAAAACACAGCTTTCCCATGTGGCACCTTTGGGATGGGAAAAATTAAGCCAGTGTACAAAGTCCCCAAAAAAATGCAATTTGTCTAATGGCCACTTGAGGCTGGCTCCAAAAGCTAGTCAGTCCTTGTCGACTGTAAATTTCCTAATTTATGTAGGAATGTTTAAAGCGTAGTACAAAAGCAGATTTGGTCATTAGTGTGTAATAAAAGCACGCCTGCTTAGAGTGAAAGGTGACTGTCGCTGCGAGCTGTCTACTGATCATCACCTCGTCTAATTCAAGTCATTCAGCTGGACTTCTTGACTTTATGTTTTGGATTATTTTACAATTATCTAACGAATAACATGACCTGCTGTGTGGCTAATTGTGCTAACAGATGGCCGAAGAAAACGGCACTAGTTTTTTTCCCCTCTAAGCTGTTTTCATTTATTATTTTATTTATATATTATAATGTTTATATATATATTTAAAATATTTATTTTATATTTATTTTATAATAATTGCGGGTTGACTCAAAAAATATTCAAAATTAGGCTTGAACCTGAATTCCTATTTGGGATAACTAACTGGACTGGATTCTCTGAGTATAACATTTGAAGAAAAATTAAAGAAAAAGTACAAATATGTCAAAAAAAGTATCACGATTTTTTTCTCTCCCAGCGTTCATTGCAGCAGACTCATTGGAGCTGCACATTAGACTCTTAAAGACACAACATGAGTGAGTCTAGTAAAGTGTGGGAGAGCTTGTGTGCACTCACATATTATTATAGGAATTTAGCAAGCCAGTTTATTTTGGCTGCAGGCGCTCCAAAGGCATCGTCAGTTTTTCCACAATGCTTCAGCAAAGTAGAGCAGAGCAGTGGGTTAGATGTAGGAGCTATAAGATATATGTCTAACTAGCTCCACTCAACTATGCGGTCCATTCAGAATGCATGAGGTTTTTCCACCGGTAACTACTCATGCATTTTTCATATTTTCCTAAAGCTGGGGTGTCTGAACCACATGGAGTGAGACGAGCTAGCTGTGCTGCAGAAGCTCCCAGATTTTCCCTCCTCTCTCCATCTGGTGTAGCTACACAAATCCAAACAGCACCGAGTAGTAGCTGAGAAAAGTTCCAAAGTGACGCATTGTTGTGGTAATCCTCTTGAACAACTGCCCTTCCCTACTAGTGTGAGAAAGATGTTACACTGCCCATTGATGGCTTTTTTTTTCTTGTGAGAATATTTTTGGACCCAGTGTGACAAAAATATATGAATCTTTGTCCAAATGAAATTCAGGTTCCTTTTATGGACACAAGACACAAAGAAATCTGTTTAATCCTTACAATGTTATACTGAAAATCAAATGTTTTGGGCGACTTGGCACCACATGTGTTGCACATAAGCTAACCATTTGGTGCAAGCAGCCATTTGGTAAATAAAAAGTTTGCACTGCTTCTTCCTGCCAATTTGCAGGGCAACAACAAATGTCAGATTTTTAATAGAACTTCAAAACCCACTTTCCGAGTGGCTACAATAATGATTCTTCTTCCTACACGTGCTCGTTCCTCATGATGCTGGCAGGTTAGACATTTCTGGCAGGTAGTAACAGTTAATGGAAGTGTATCATTGGTGTACGCATGTACTGCAAATAATGAACGTCAAAAATGACATGCATAGAGCAGAAGAGCTCATTAACGATGTGCTTTGTCTGCTTACCTCTTCTAATGAAAAGTAAGAAAGCTCCTGTCCACTCAAGGAGCGGATATCCCCGTGTTTTGGTGGTTCATCCACAGAAATGTCAATGGTTGATGAGTTGTAGAAGGGGTCCAAGATGTTAATAATGTCTGCATTAATTACTCTGCTGAGGCCCTCCTTCACAGTAAAGTTGAGGGCTTGGACAGGGATTATCCGGGGCACGATGTTCACAAACATGCGCAGGTTCTCCACTGTGTTAAAACCATTACTGACATCCAGTGTGAAGACATCATGCCGCTGAAAGAGATAAATGTAGGAAATAATTTATTGATGTTCAGAGAAAAACCTTGTACCTTAAAACTGTCAGAAGCTGTGGTCGCCTTTCGTCTAGTTTTAGTTTCATTGTGAATATGAAAGGGAACGGGATTAAGAAGAAGTAATTGACTAGTTACAACTGAATATGTTTAGTGAAAGAAAGGAAAAAACAAAGCAAAACCTGGGTGGGTGCAGACACGTAGAGAATGTGTCCTTCATCAATATCTTCCTGAGTGAAAGAGTGGATGTAGTCGAGGACAGGTGAGGCCTCAGCGTCTGGACTGGTTGTCAGCTTGACCACATGACCGTGCTGAGGCGGTTCTTTGATTGTGAAGATCATTTCACTGGGCAAAATGTCAGCTTGCTCCACCTAACAAGTCAAAGGTATATCCTGTTAATTTAATATTCAAGATTTATATGTATCCTAAGTGTTTGGTAGCTTGACAATAATGCAGACTGTACATAGCGAGCATTGGAAGAACCCTGTACATTTGTAGCATTGCATGTGTAAGAAAAAATGTTGAAATCTTTTGCTGTTTCTAACTCTTTTGAAGTATGGTTTAGATATACTTTGTTCTGGGCAAAATGTAAAAAATATTGCACAACCTCAAGAGTTAGCAAAACCAAGAAATTAGCTACTTGTCTAAAATTCTGGAAAATCTAGATTGGAAGTGGCAGCACTGAAAAACTGCAGCTATTTTGTTGTTCCCCTGTTTGAACATCCACAATTGCGTACACAAATATACAGTACAGTTGTTCTCTGTAGCATTAAAACAGTTTAGTTGTATTTTTAGTTCACAATATATAATTAATAGCCCTGCTATAGTGTCTAATATAGACTTAAGACACATTGTTAGACAGCATTGTGAACAGAAACTTCAATAGACATTTGTGGCATTTGACAACAGTTAGAGCCGTGCTGCAGATTTACGCGCAGGCAGATTTATGGTCATCTCGCTTTGAGAAGTTTTAATCTCGAGCCTGCGCGGAGCCTTGGAGTCTGTAGCATGCTCACTTACGGCAATATTTCAAAAGATCATACCGCTTTTCATTTCATTGTACAGACACACACATTGGAAAAACTCCCAGAAATAAAGTCAATATTTTACCTCTTGTAAAGGCCATTCTGTCAAGGCTTTGTTCCATACATATTTCAGTACTGTGTATACTGTGCAGTCAGCACTGTATATTTAATATGCATCTCATACTGTAAAACCAGTGTATGTTCAGATTTATTATTTAGACCTTAGTCAAGGTCTTACATATAGCTTGCAATGAATGGATCAGCATTTTAAACTGCATTAATTGCTTCCATGATGAACTGCATGCAGGCTCATCTTATAAATTACAGTGGGATTCAGGAAGCTCCTCGGGGGATACTTAGTGCTCTGTTTTCTGCACTTAATAGAGTGCAATTTAGTACATAAACCAAATTAAAAGCAGCGACTGTAAAGTCATATTTAGCCCTGCTTTCATGTGGTTATAATATAGATTAAAAGCAGGGTCTGCTTGGTGACTCATGGGAAAGATCGTTTTCACAAAGAGAAAATATGTTTCTAAAGACGATATTTCTGTCATATGAAGATCATATCTACTACATAGTCTTTCTTATTTAATAAAAGCAAATATGTGCTGCACAACTTGAATGTCAGCAAAGCAAACTGTTGACTGTAGCTCTCTTAATACAAAAAAGTATTGTAATTACAGAATCAGTAAACAGTACCTTGAGATGATCATTGCTGATTACGGTGTGCTCTCCTTCGTAAGAAATGATGACCGCATTGACGACCACCTCAGGCTCAGACAAGTAACCTTGCTTAAATATTTTAATCCTGAACGTGCCCTCTTCGGAAAGTCCATTTGCCTGCACAGTGAAGCTGAAGGAGTCCTTGGACCTCAGACTCTCATAATTGTGCTCATATGAGACTACACCCTTTTTCAGGTCTTCCTCTGTGAAAACTGATGCCTCAATCCCACTCACAATAATTCTGCCATCCTTGGGTGGGGATGTAATCTGAAACGTAATCTCACTGTCATGTCTGATGTCCATGTTGGATTCTGCACTCAGCAGGGCGGTAGTAAGGGTTTTGGTGCTTCCGTGATCGATGACGATGATTGTGTTGTTCACCACTCGCAGGTAGGGTTCACCTGCCTGGATCTCAAGCACCGCAGTGGTCTTGTGGAAGCCATCTGACACCTGGAGTGAAAAGCGCTCCCGATCTGCTCCGTGGTGAATGAATAAGACTTTCTTATCTTTCAGGTCGGCTTGTGTAAAGCGGAAAAGGGGTTGTGATGGCTGTGATGTTGAGACAATATTGCCCGAAAGGATTCCCTCACGAGCGTAGACGATTTGACTGTCATTGAAACCCGAGTCATTGTCCTTGAACTGAATGACATCTGTTGTTAGCAGGCGCTGACTGTTACGGACCACATTGAAGACTTTATCCACTGTCCTCACAGGAGTATGCTCATTTTTGGGATGGATTGATATTCTGAAAACATCGCTCACAGTTCTCTCTGCATTTTCTTCATTTGCCAAAAAATGGAACTCATCACTGCTTGTCTTGGAGCCATCGTGCTTGTAAACGAGCCTTCCAAACTCAATATCTTCATTACTAAAAACTCTTATCGCCCCCTCAAATCTAGCAACTCCAGGTGGGGAATCCCTTATTAGCCGCCCATGCTTTGGCTCTTGAGTCACCCGATACAGGAAATTAACAGAACTTGAAGACTCCAGCCAAAGGTAGTTTTTGTTAAGACCATGCTCACTGCCCTCCAACACAACCAACTTCTTATTAGTCAAAACAGGGGCATCAGCGCTGGCAATGATATTGATCGGAAAGGTGTACAGAGGAGAGTGCTGATCCTCAGCAAAGACTTTGAACTGGAACTGATCTGTAGTATCCACAGCTCTTCGCACTCGGGCCCTGTAGCTAACGGCATTGTCTAAAATGTCTTTTTGGGTGAACATGTCACCCTCACCCAGCTCTCTGTCTGACAACAGGAGGCTTCCCAGTGTTGGGGGTGTAATGAGGATGTATTTAATTGTCCTGGGGTCTGGGGTTTTGTCAATGAATTCAGCTTGAAGGTCTGTGATTGTTTGCTCTTCACCAGCCTCCATTTCCAGTGGTACCAGCTGAGAAACCTTCACTTGAGCAGGGGCAATCATGACTGCAAAAGTATTGTTCCAGAGGGAGAACCGCCCCAGATGAGCGCTGAATTGGATCTGCTCCAACACAGTATTTTCCTGGTCACTTGAGTCTGTGCTGACATACCTAAGGCGCTTCTGATCTAAATCAGACTGATGAAAAGTTGTGACTTGTTTGTACACTCCGTCATTTGTCAGAATCTGCAGTTCTCCAAACACTAGAGGTTGTGTGATGTTATACACAATATCGCCAATACAAGGATGAGCGAGAGCAGCCAACTTGTGATTGTCTATGGATGCATTGCTTCCTTGTGACAAAAGAAGGCCAGAGTTAGTGACCATAGTTAAATCCGGTTGTATCACGGACAACTTAAAAGTAGTGAAAAGGCTTGATCCTTCAAAAGGCACGTCTAGGGTCATCATACCAGTACTACCACCTCTGTGTACAAAATAAATATTTCCATCTTCCAGGTCCTTACAAGCGAACTCTGAGATGCTTACTCCTGGTTTCTCTCTGTCTTCTAAGTAACCAAAATCCTTGGGAGGCTCTGAAGTAACAGTTATAATTAAGTCATCACAATTCAAGTCGAAATCCAACAACCTCATGATGCTGGTATTCAAATGAGTGCGGCCATTTTCAGCGATGGAGATTTCATTTATATCAAGTTGTGGTGTATCCTTAACTGGAAGAATTTCAATTGGGAGGACATAATTGTGAGGAGTTTTTAAACATTCTGGAAGGTAGAAATCACTTTGAGCAACCACCTGTAAATAGATTTGATCTGCAAGCCTTTCATTTCCATCATGCATATACTTGATTCTCTTATTGACAATATCAAGAAGAGTAAACTTTTGAATGTGTTGTCTGTTAATGTTTATATCGACTAAGCCATATGAGGGAAGACTCTCGAGAGTAAAGGTAATCTGCGACTGTTGCATGTTTGCAGCACTGAGGTCAAATGTAGGGTTTAAGTTGTTGATATCAAGAAAAACCTCTCCACCTTCTGGCACTTGTAATGGGGTGACATCTAGAAGCTTGGTCACATTTCTAAATAACTCTGTCGTGTTTTCTGTTGGGTAGCAGTGCTGTTGTTGATTAAAGTCAATGTAAACATGTGGGGTACTGATTGTAGGGGAAGTTGAGGTTAATTCCCCGTCATAATTTGAGTAGTCATAGTCCTCTCCTTCACATTTAACATGAATATCTTTGGTCACCAGAGCATCCTGCAGGTTTCTGTCTTTCTGATTCACTTTAATTTCTCCCAAGCATCCAATGAAGGATTCGTCTGTCAAATCTTCCTGATAGATGCGACCTAATGAACCATTGCCATGGAAGAATTCCTTCCTTTTTGCCTGGATGCCCCCTAAATACAGGCTTCCGACCAAATCCAGTTTTTGTGATGGGTCAAGGGAAAGGGAGGAAGACTGGCTGTCTACATTAAGAACAAAAGAATCCTGACTGATCTCGATCTTAACTCTGTGCCACTGATCGTCATCCAGCCGCACTTGCATATTCTTCAGGGCCTCCATACCACTACCGAGGTCCAGTAAACCTTTGAGATAGCCTTTCACAACACCAACAGCAATGAAGTCCGAATCTTGGCCAGGATGGAAAACAAGTAAGGCATCTTCAATGGTGGTTTTCATTAGAAATTCCAAGGCCCTTCGAGAACCACTACCTCCACTCCAGGTGGAGAAGGATATAAAAGAATCAGGGGTGCTGAAACTGGTGGTCTCGCCATCTCCAGCCTCAAACTCATTGCTGCAGGCTTCCTTTGTGTCTTGGCATCGTTTAAATGTTGAAGTGAGAATATCAAATTGATGGGATTGAAATTTGACTTCAGTCATACAGCCACGAAAAGGAGTAATGGCATTGCTAAGGTACGAAGTATGCAGGTCTTCAGTTCCTCCAAGCCAAATGCCCTGGTCAATATTGAGCTGCCCCCCGTCATTGCTCACAGGAACATATGTTGAAAAGACATCATTAATTGTCATGGTAAGCCTGCCTTCTTTCAGTGTCAGTGAGACTTTGTGGTCCAGAAGATTGTTCAGGTATGCTCCTTCAGATGAGGACAGCGTGACCTCACCAGCCCCCATGTTCATCCGAGCCTACGTGGAAACAAACATCATTTATTTCATTTGAAAAATTACATTGCATTGCATCTTTTGTATATTGTGGAACACTGGGTATTTCTTTGTGTTCATTTAATTGGAGCTGCTATTATATGAATTTATCTCTGCACTCTTATCTGGACATGATACTTAACATTAATGACTTACTTCACTATGGTTTAACTAAAAAAGGTTATAAAAAACAACCCTATATACTGTGCAAAGGTTTTCAGTCACCCCTCGTTTTTGGTCTTGAGCAATCATTTTGTAGACTTTCTTTTTTGGCTGCTTTTTTTGGGTCATTTTCAGTCTAGTCCTTGTACCTGACCACTTTCAAAATAATGCTTTTTTATTATTTGTTTCTTGAGCTACTTAACACTAACCTATAACTCATTAAAGCATTAAAAAAAGCATCTAACTTAAGGAATGAGCCAGTACTGTGGCTACACAAAATACAAAAAATCCAGCAATGATCCTACACAGGACTTCAGAAATGCATCTAGTCCATCTACTGTTTGCTGAGGCATCATCAGAAATGGTCTTACTGGAATGTTGGGTGTCCTTAAGGAAAGGAAATGAGGAGAAAAGGTTGAGCTATGCCAAATCACACAAGAAATGGTTTGAAAATCAGTGGGAACAGTTCTTATGGAGGGATGAATCCAAATTTGTACATTTTGGTTTAAATCATCAGCATGGAGAGAGTCATGGCTTGGGGGCTGCATTTCAGTCAGCGGTGTTCGGGATCTTGTCAAAATTGAGGAAATTAAGGAAGAAGAAAAGTACAGTCAGATTTGGCAGTTTACACCATGCAGTGACATCTTAAAGCTGTCTGTTTGGCAATGGCTTCGTTTTTCACCATGACTATGATACTGCCAATTCACTAAAAGAATACCAGAACGGAAAAACACACAATGTGACACCGTCAGTCATGTATTGGCCTCCCCAAAGCCCAGACCTCAACGTTCTTTAAGCAGTGTGGGATCATCTTGTCAGAGTGAAAAGCAGTTTTTTTCCTTATATATTGTATTTTCATGTATGTTTGTATTTTCTGGGTTCAATAAGACACTCCACCAATTTCCCATTTTCCAAGAAATATAAAGAAATCAGTGGTTGCCTCAAACGTTTTGTCATAAATGAACTGTGGTCATTATCATTGCCAGATCCTGTCAGTTACAATTGATTGCAGGTTAATTATTTGGCTAATGAAAGACAAATTAAATTTTTTTTACAATATAGAACATTCAAGCAGTGTATGACAAAACCAAAGCAAATGACAAAGAAGTCATAATTAATAAGTAATTAACTCATTTAGAAAATGAATTAATTCCCAGAAGTTTCACTAATAAAATCAGAGATCTGAATGTTCTTTAAAAAAAATGTTGAACTACATGATTCTTTAACATCCCTCACAGAAAAGGCAATTTCATTTTTGTGGCGCCTCGACTCTATTTGTTCAATGTATCTGATATCCCTGAAAAACGTCGACTAGTAATATTTCCTTTTATTACAAATAACCTTTGATTTCTCCTCACTGAAAATGAAGCAATATTGTCCCTTCTGGGAAAAGTCTGTATGTCTCGGTCGCACCGTAACTGATGAGAGTTTTACTGCTTTAATTTATTATTTATTTATTATAGACATAAACAGTTTTCATTTAAGTGAGAGAACTAGAGAAGACAAAACCCCCCAAAAGAATATAATCAATCCACCTGTTTTAGAGGGACTCACGATGAAGTAATCGTAGCTTATTGAATTGAAACAGAGTTCACGACTACTTTAAAGGTCACGTAGTTCATAACCCATTCATAACACATTCTGTTTCTTCTAGTAATTTCACTCGTGATCTCTTTGGGATTTTAATGTGTGACAAATTAAGCAAATTACCCTGATTAAATGACTATTTTGAGGTCATTTCTCCATGTAAATCACTTTAGCTGTTTATTATTTCACTATAACAAAACACTCTGAAACAGGACTCTCTGTACTATGCATAGGTGACTTTGACAATAACATATTTCGCACTGTAGCTGAAGTTGAAGTGTGGAACTACACTTCTCTACAAATACAATAAGTTATGCTGATTTCAAGGTGTTTTTGTTCTTTCTGAGTCCTTAGACTTGATTTTCCCGTAGAGCTGCAAATAGAAATGCAGTTGTCTGTTTTAGCCTCTTCTTTTGAACAACTGCTCTGTTTTTGAATTGGTTATCCAATGGGTGCCAACACTGCTTTGTTTAAAAAGAGTTTTAAGGGCTCAGATTATTGCCATTTCTAAATCCGCACCTGTATTTTCCCATTTTGGAGCTCAAGGAACAGGTAGTCCTCGTTCCCAGCAGCCAGGAGTAGCAGCCCACTTCGTCGACTTGTCTTGAACTTTAGTGACAACTGGAAGGTGGAGACATCTTGGAAGGCGTTTAAATGACAGAAGCTGTCCCCAAAGTAGGATTCTGTGAAGAGTGAATGTAGGTTATCTGAAAGTATAATATATGGATCATGTTATCCTATACATCAAAGACATTTCTGTTTTTATACCCCGGATACATACACGGACACTTATTTTCTTTCACTTTGCACCATATGTCTTGTTTGTCATTTCTCTAGGAAAAGGCACCAAAACTTTTGTAGCTAAACATAAAATAGCCTCATTTGCATGATCATTTGCATTGTCTGCACTGTGGAAGCATAACATGGCCTACTACAGTGGCCCACACAAAAAGACACCTGCACAGGATGACACATTATCAACTCATCCTACAGCTGTTGACTGGCAACTCCCTGAATTCTGATGTGGAAGTTTGGCGAAACCAATTAGAGGAGCATTTTTTAATACAGTCTCATTTTACAGTGCAACGTTCTCAGGCACTGATTTCTATATTATCAGGTGTCCTCCAGCTGCTCCTGGCTGAAGAGGAGCTCCTGTGGCCTCAAAGGGATTCTCTCACTGAGACATCAGTCATTACCCCTGCGGAGATTTTTCCGGGCACATAGAGTCATGGGGAGCAGGATTTCCCAGGCTTGAGCTGTCTCATTTTCAATGATATGCTAATTCAGCCACCTGCCCCGGACTGTGCTCTCTCGAGCCCTTGACAAAATGTAAACCGGGGAGGAAGTCAATTATTTTCCAGTGCACATGCTCTGAAATTAAACTGGACCACCTCCAACAACCCGTTTCCTCAGCCATGGGTTTTCCATGGCTTTAGCCAAGAGATATAGAATTAGTCGCCCACTTGCCATCACGAGGGTGATAGTCCAAGACACAGAAGCTCACAGTGAAGAAAGCAATGTTCTGATCGGCCAGTGCTAATGCTTTGGAATATTTGGAATAGTCCAGCAGCGAGATAGAGACAGTGTTGTGTCAAAGTTCATAAATTCCTGGGAGATCATGAGGGACAAAATGTTCCCTCAAAATCAGCAGCAGCATCAACTAACCTAGCAGGCTTCATGCGATAGGGCATTAAGGAGAGGAGAAGAAAATATGACAGGCTCGAGAATTCACATTCATAACTATAAATGGAAAAAAGTACTTTCTCAGGGCTGAAACAAATGAGTGTGTGTGTGTCTGTAAAGGACAGCCTATGTCTGGGTTGCGTCTACATTAATGTCATGCTGCCAACTTCAAAACACTGAAGGCTAACTTTGTCCTTTTGTCTCTCATCCTGTAAGTGAGCCTTTCCATTGCGGATCTGCAACAAACATTGAAAATGTAAACAAAGACAATCATTTTGATGTCAGCAAGAACGAAAGCAAAGCTTTTATCGTCACGCCCACGGTTCTGCGTTTTAACTAAGAGGCATTTAGTTTTGGGTCCAGGGCTGCTCTGTCATGAACAAAGTCAGTGATGAATGGTCTAAGCACAAGGCCAAGCACACAGAGAGACTTTTTGCAGTCACAGAAACGCCACGGATATCACACGTGGATTTGACATTATCACATGTTAAACTTTGTAATACATACTGTGTGAATAACAACAAAGAAAAGTGAAAGAAATCACAATGACAATGAAACCAGCCCTGACAACTCAACAAGGAAATGTTACAGAACATGGAAATGTCATTTGTACAAGAGAGTTGGACGAAATTGTTGTAGTTACACATCATTCATTTGCAAAATGTCACTTTTTGGAGTCTATTGTCGTTAGCTGTTACTGACTGCGCCAGAGGCTATTATAGTACAGTTCAGAGAGTTTTTGGTAAAGCTAAGGTATTCTAAATGAAATACTAGTGCTAATTGCATAGGACCCTCTAGGCTGAAACTGAAAAATGGGGGAACAGAATCTTTTCTTACAGGCAATTGCATTAACAAAGAAAATCGCAATGAGCTCCATGGTTCTTAAACCCGAGCTTTTGTTGGATTGTTCACTGAGCATGGGGATAAAAAGCTGAAGGAGAGAGCGATGCCAAGACAATTCTGCCTGGGGATTTTCTGGTTCAAATTCAGCTTGCTGCTGTTGCCTTCAGGAAAAAGGAGCACATTTTCTAATGATACACACAAAAGCTTTACTCTCTGCAGTGTACCTGGACCTGGAATTCATTAGTTCTCCATCTAAGCTGTGTAAAGCTCTGTGTAGAATAGGCTTCACGTAGGAAAAGCACATTTTCAACATGCTATCTGTATAAATGTCTCGCTCTGTGGCACTTCTTTTGTCTCTGCACCCTTGGTGAAACCTGTTCAGTGTTAACAGTTCCTAATATGTTTGCAAAGAGATACCTCCAGGATGACAGAAAATGAATTGTACATCACACAAACCTCCTCTCTTCTCTTTTCCTGCAGTGTAAGACTAAGCCACAGTCTCCATCTTCCAGGCACTCAGTGCTGGATGTAGATGGGAACTAGCTGAGGGGATTTTGCTGACAAGGCATCATCATACAGAAAGGAACATCATTGCTCCCAAAGGATGTAAGCTGGAGCTGTGGCTCTTCTGCCACACTTGGTGTCAGTCTGTGTGTTGAAGTTTAACCACCCAAGAGCACAGTCTCTGATAAGCTTCAACTACCACACCTCCCCCTTAACACCACTTTAACACAAACCATTCTGTGTCAAGCAGAATCCTGGTCTCAGGCCAATGCAGATGGCTATAATTTGATGACTGACTGCTCTTGTATTTATAATGCTCGGAGGAAACTGAGTCTTCCTCCCTTTTAAGAATCGCTGGATGAATTACCCTTTTGTCTTCCTCTCCCTTTCCTCCTCCTCTTCTCTATCCTCTTTTGGTCCCAGGCTAGTGACACATGTCCGGAAAAGCTATAGGGAAGAGAGACACGCTGACCACAAGTGCCGGAGACAGTGAGAAGACTTTGTGTCCTGTGACATGTCCGTACTGATCAGTCAGTATCGCTTTAGTCCTACTTTAAGTGAGTGTGAAGATGTGGCAGATACACATGAACTAAGGATTCAGGGTGCTAAATGACTCATTACAGTCACTCAAGGAAATCTTTAAACTATATGCAGAAAATTGTGAAAACTGATATCCTTGAACTTTGTATTAACTGCATAAACAGAATAATGCTATTTTATTTATTGTACTTATTCTGTTTGTTTGAAATATTTAGCAGAAGAAAGGACCTTGTGTGTGGTTCTCTTCTCAAATTTTGTCATGGTAACACTGCTTGGAATCCAAACAAACCACCTACTTGCGTAACCCATGGTTAAGCTATGGTTAGATTGACTATAAATAGAGGTTATGTTTGCCATTTCTTTCCTTTGCTGGGTTTTGCCTACTGCAACAGGGCATGATGGCTCAAGGATATGAAAAATAGAGTCTGCTAACCACAGACAGAACCTGAGAGCTTATAAGTGCAATATTGTTTTTGCCACATGGCAACTCAGTCATTACCACGAAACAATTATAATCCTTTGCAAGGGTCAATAGCACTTAGACCTGTGGTAAACATTTGTTTTCTAATTGTGTCTGCAGACAGCTCAATGTACTGTTAGGGTTTGGAAGAGAACAGGAGAAGTTGCACATTACAACTAATCAGCTGAGTGAACAGCCTTGATAATTTATTGTTATTTATCAAACCAAAATGCCAAGTATCAGCTGTGAGTATTTCAAATATCATAGTGGAAGAGGATGGATGGCGTTTCAACACTGCACTAAAGCTGCAACCTTTCTTTAAATGGATTTCTTTACTATCCTTTACTACAGTTACAGAGCCTGTGTTTCATATGCCCACCATCCACCCCAGCCACCTCCCTCCAATTCTTTGCTTTGACAGATGCTGAATAAAATATGCTGCTGAGCATAATCAAAGCAGCATTAAATAATTAACATAATATTCTTAATATACCATAAGTTTGATATAGGGTGTGCTGTAAGTCATAACTATATGTCAGAACCAACTTGTTGGGAGCATCAAACTCCAGCTGTTGGCCCCACCCAGCCAGGAGGTTCAAATCAAGAATCTTCCTGTTGTAAGACAAGAGTGCTAACCACTGGATGACATTGTCATCCCTCAATAAACATTCAGATTCACTATATTAATACAGATTTCAAAAAAAAAAAATTTCCAACAGAAGAAAAATGTTCTTAAAATGTCTCCAAAAGTTCATTCTGTTCATCTGGACGTAACGTTTTCAGTGGGAGAAACGTTTCGTCACTCATCCAAGTAACTTCTTCAGTCTCAGCTGAGTGCAGGTTTCCCCAATCTTATAAACAGTACATTTGCATAATGACTGAAACCAGCCCACTGAAGGAACAAAACACTACGTCTAGATGAACAGAATCAACTTTTGGAGATTTACTTACCTGGATGATTGAGGATGCATCAAGACGTTCTTAAAATGTTCTCAGGAAGTGAGCATTTTGGCAAAAACATTTAGAGACTCTGAATACAGCACTCTCCATAAGACAATAGTCCTAGCTCCAGTGCTTTTAAACAGCAGAGAGCTGAGCCACAACTCTACATACTTTGACAGTGCTGCTTTATGAGGATCCCTTCCAGACTTTTCAGAAGTCACCAGGGACACACTTTTACAGGCTTTAAGGAGCCATTTCTCAGACCCAGCTATGCTAGCGTGAAAGCAGGCTGCATAATTCTAGCCCCCTCCCTCCCTTTCAAATCCCTATCCACTTCTGCATCCCTCTGAGACACTCCAATCACAGCCAGATTGAAGAGGTACAATACTTAAAAAAAGGCTTGTGGAGGCCACAGCTGGAAGCCTCCTCCCTGGCAATAACCTACAACTTTTCAGGCTGTCTCTCTATAAAACGCACGCTTACAAAACAGACAAGGGGTAGCGGCAGCAACGAAAAATTATGACCTTTCTCTGTGAAAAGAGAATGGAAGTGCAATGTAATTTTAGCTTAGGTAAATGGACTTGTGACAAAGCGTGGAGTGGAGGATGTGAAAGACTCATGCTGTCTGGATTTGTGCTCTGCTCTGAAAAGCTTGGTCTCCATGCAGAATGAAAGGAAAAGCACTCCCTTTGGAATGACATAAAAGTGGTAGTGTCTTTAATTAGTGTAACTGAAGACTTTCCAATATTCCAATAAACAAACAAACAAACAAACAAACAAACAAACAAACAAACAAACAAACAAACAAACAAACAAACAAACAAACAAACAAACAAACAAACAAACAAACAAACAAACAAACAAACAAACAAATAAATAAATAAATAAATAAAAACACATAAAACTGACAGAGATATTTCTATCTGTCTTTTTATACCCATTTGTTTAGTTTAAGAAGGAAAAAAAGCAGGATAACTCAGGGCTTATAGGGGAGTACCCTACCACTGCGTAACATCCAATCCCATGACTGGAAAGCCAAAGAACAGTCTTGTTGTATACTCCAGAAAGTTGCCACGAACGCCTTTTTACAGCATGTACACTCTCTTGCACAGCTTTCAGGGAAAATATCCCCTCAAAAGTTGGGCTTCATTACCCTGAAATGCTAACTGAACTCTTTCAGGCCACAGCAGACAAAGATATATTATGGTAGTTTAAAAGCACACAATGGGACATTCTCAAATTTTCAAGCTATGCTTTTCCTGAATTTCAATTTTCCAACCACTAAGGTGTTTGATTAATTTGCAGGCTCTTGGCTCCTAAAACTCTGCTAAAAGACTTGTGATCCTAATGACTTCAGTTGATGATCTCACTCACCAAACAGCATTGTAAGACAAACATAGCCATGAACGGATGCATTGTAGTGATTTGGGGCTCTGCTGTAGTTTATGACTGACTAATACAAAGCGTGCCACTGTCAGCCCAGCTGAGCTACGGAAACCATGGTCAAGGTCCCGCACAGTGAGTCCTGTTAAAATAATCTCTCCGTGACATCAGAGGAGTGGACCGCCCCATAGGATTTCAACCTGCAATCCCCCTAACAATAAATGGACCTCACTACGCCTGAGCACACACACTTTCTTTTGTCATGTTTTGAAAGAGATATTCTAATGTGTGATTATTTATACATGTAGCTATGCCTTTCTCTGTTTTCCCTCAGCTCCTGAAATTGTTTATGGAGCTGAAGGACATTTAATGAAGTCTCACATGTGAGAAGTGACTGCAACAGTGTGTCAAGGGAGCAGACAGGAAGGAAAAAATTGCACACAAACTATCAAATCTAAGACTTTTTTTTACAGTGATATCTTTCGCATCGTTCGGTAAAGAAAGTGTACTGTCCTTCTGTGCTTTCACATCTGAAATCTAATTAGAGGCCAACTGAGGATTTTCATTGACCTACAGTGCTTGATTGAAAAGAAGCTTAAAGGTGAAAAAAACAAACTGAGAGCGCAGCATGTAATGGATGGGTAGCTAGAATGGTTGGGCCTTTTTTCCCCCACAGCATTGATGGACCAAAGAGTAATAGCAGCAGGAAATTAGCACACAGTTAAGTACAGCCTCTTAAGTTTCTAACATTTACAATGTCAACACAAAATGGGAGCGCAAAGACGTTCTGTGTCCTGTTGTTGTGTCGTGATTAGCACGGATAATTAAACTAAATTATTTTAATGTCGGTTATTTTAAGCCCCTATTTCAAAGTGTGATACCACATCATACCCAGGTTAAAGTCTGGATTTAATTAATAGACATCATAAACCCCTAATTTTCCCATGACAGAATCCCCCCCCTATCATTATGATTTATCTGATACAGCCTATATCAGTTTGCTGATATGAGTCCACATTGAAGTCCATCTCTGGAGGAAACTTTTTCAGTTTTCAGTTACATTTTCCTCAGGTTTAGTCAACAAATTAGCTTAGCAGGTTTTGAAAAAAGATCACGGTTAATATTAAATGGAACCTTTTAGCAACTTTTCATCCACCTCTTGGGGAACTTCTCTTGGCAGAAGCCCTGAAGTGGGGCTTATGCTCGGTTTTGGACATACACAACTGCAGGCTCCATGGACCAGTAGCCATTCCTGTTATATTTCTTTTAAGTCCACTGGAAGACCAGCTGAAGGGTGCATGGGTAGTTGGCACATGGTAGTGCAGTCTCTGTGCAGATGAATCCAAAATTACCCAGTATGTGGCTGTCTGCTTGGAGCCTCCTGCTCATCATCTGGTGATGAAATTTGCATCACTGCACACTTGTTTTTTTACTTTTTATTTTTAATCTCTCTTGGGTTATCCTCAGAAACCAAAAAATCTACTGGAAGTACATGCATCAGCTTATTTCCTGAATGTACTGTGTTTACTTTAATGAGGCACAAGAGGTGTTTAGAAAGTATTTTTTTTTAAATATTTTTTATATACCGCTTTCTTTATTCTTTATCACACTTGCTATATATGTGTTTAAAAACAGTTAAATCGAAGTTTTAAATCTTAAACACACCTATTTGTTTTTTTTTGAGAGAAAGCTAATCTGCCTCTAAGTATGGTGGAGCTGGAGCCAGAGGTTAGTTAGCATAGCTTAGCATAAAAGCATGAAGCTGGAAAAAGTCATTAGTTTTGATAACAGTAAATGCCAACATATCTCTACCTCAGTGCTCCACAAACAAATTTTAGTTTGCATATAAATGCTACAAGTTGAAGGGCATATGGCTAATATATGTAGCAGCATAGCAGGCTAAGCTAAACAGCGCCTGCTCTCAGTTCATTTAGCTTACACAGAATTCAAATAGGCTCTTGCCCCCAATTTTTCACTTATATCAACTGAGTAGAGAGCATCTTGGTGAAAGGAGACATTTTGGCATTCTTTTCAGTTTGCAGGCTTTGTTAGATAAGTAGTCACAAGGGGCCTGTGTTTCTATGTTGCACCTCAACTCTCCCCCTACAGTTAATATTTCTCTTAATATCTCCAAACTATGCTCTTGAGGTTTGTGTCTTCTGTTGTGCCTTGGGTTTTAATGTTTTCACAATACATATGGCTGGTATGCTGTTGCACACTACTGAGAGTGCCTAAGGCACTTTTGGAACTGCCACAATTGAAGTATGAATAAGAAGAGAAGACGTGACAGCACCAGCGTTTGGTCGTGTAATTTCCACAGCCACACTTTTTTTGGGGGTATTGAAAGTACATGTCTGCGTGTTTGCTCTCATCCTAATTCTTTTATCGTTAACAGTCATTTCTGACAGTATCAATAGCTCCATTCAGCTTTCGCACTGAGTACCCTCGTGACTGCAGTTATGAGTACGATTGCATGCATCAGTCACTCCTCCACTAATTATCAGCATGACATTGGCTTTTCAGTGCCTTGGAACGTACTTTGCTGAATAGCAGTTCACTGTCATAAATCATTCCACTTATATGTCAGCACAGGGAATGAGATTTAGCACCTTAAACCAAGAAACCTTGCTCAGCTGGGGTCCAGTGCCTGGGAACACTAGATAGAAATGGCTTTATGTTCCAGACAGATCAGTTAAATTATTTTTATGTCTTTCTCTCATTTGGGTCTCACTGATTCAAAACAGAAAATGACTTGTCAATTTTATGTGGTCCTGGCTGCAACTTCACCTCATGCTATATAGCAGACAAGGTATGTCATTTTACATTGGGAGCCACATACTTTTATCTTAAGTGGGCCGGACCTAGGATGGGAAAAAGTGCAATTTCAAAAGAATGCCTTGTGTACATTAAAGAAGACGTCTTGGCTTGTTTTTGCCCAGGTTGTCCTGTAATTATAAAATATAAAGTTTTTGTTAATTAAAAAAAAAAGTTCTACAGGAACTTTTCTGTCATTTAATTATTTAATTAATATTTAATTATAATAGTGTGGTTATAAAAAACCATGGAGGAAGTCTTTATGTAAGGAAGAAATACAGTTAAAAGTGCAAAAATGTACAAATTCCTTCACAGGCCTTATGGTTGACACCCCTGTAACAGACAATACAAAATTGGATTTATTTAGTTGTAAGGTGGATAGTATTCAAACTCTTGGTACCTTTTAATTTTATGTCAGTTACCCAAAACGCCACATTTTTCTCTCCTCACAATAGTTAAATGTTGAAAGGAGCCTTTGTCACATCAGTTTCAACCTTCACAGCTACACACTCTTTCCATGACCAAATCTAAAGGTGAGGCTTATCTGTAAATGAGGCCTCTAGTCTCTAAAGAGGGGGAACTTGTGATACAGAGGTTGCAGTGTAGGGGCCTCTCAAAACCCATATCCGGCTTTAAACCAGGTCTGCAGACTCAGTGTGTGTTTGAGATCAGAGTGTCACATTAGCTCCATAATGAGAACCAGCTGAAGGCACACACCACCAGACTGACCCTTTCCAGCTCAGACTGCCCCCACCTTCATTTCCCTACCACCCTCGCAGCCGTACCCCAGATAAATGCTTTATCCAGATGCTTTCTCTGAAACCCTTCCATCAACTGGCGTTACTCTAAACCGTCTTAGTGCACACACCCAAAAACAGAAGTACACGGTGCAAACATAAACACCCATACTCACCCTTGCACCTATTAGTGGCTATGAGCACACGCACACACGCTTTCCCTCCCTTTGCCACGGGTTAAGGATCTCACAAGCTAACAGCCATTCCTTCTGTGCCCGCTGGCTGAGTCAGCCCTCCGTCTCCCGCCATTCAGATAAATGTTTTCCACCAGGCTACCGTTGAAGAGGCCCACCCTGCTCCACCCAGCTCCTTTTCTCCAACTGTCTTTTGGGAAAATGTTACTAGCGCTCCCTACCCCCCAACCCCAAACCTCTCTTTAGCATCCCTCTGTGCAGAACTCACTCTTCCTCAGCCCCACAGCCTTCAGTCCAAAGTAAACAGCATTTAACATGGAAAGCCCGGAAACGCTGCGCAACAACTTAAACAGCAGTCTAATGTCCCAGCTCCAACAAATACATCTATTTCATTTTTCCACAGTTCTGCAGGGTTTGGTTTTATTATTGAAGCACTGGCTTGAAGATGGATAATACTGGTTCTTAGTGGAAAAATTTTAGTAGCAGGCATAATAGACGAGGAGGAACGCACAGGGGATTTGGACTTTATACTCAACTACATACTACAGTACTGCTCAGCTGGTAAATTTGATTTGTAGAAAAAAAAAGAATACATTTTAGGATTTTATGTAATCCTAAGATTTATTGTGTCCTTACAGGATTATTTCAAGCAAATACAAATATGGCTGAAACCAAAATATTCAAAATAGACCAGTGTGAAAAATATATTTATTCAACCCTTTATTAGGGCTCCAGCAATGCTGAGCATAATTAGATACACACACCTAGAGGGTCTCTCTCTCTCACTCTCTCTCTCACACACACACACTTGCCCAGATCTGTCTTTGCGCACAAACCAGCAACCTTCTGATCACCTTCTTTTTCTCAGTGAGAACACTGACATCTGTCCAGTCACAGCACGCCTGCCTACACAAAACAGGGAAGGCTACGCATTAAAGGCAAACACTGGTTTTGCTGGATCTTAACATTCATGCCACATCAGTGGTAATGGTTTAAACATGTGGTGACAAAACTGACCCGGGGGAGGGGAAACAGAACCCGTGAGCTTGCCAAGTCAATCAATGACGGCGGCCACTCAGCGCACCGCAGTTAGCCTGAGGGGACGTCGTGGCAACATGCATCCTCTAACACAAGCCACTGTTTACTGTACATAACTCACACCCTTTGGCAGTTGTGTCGTGCGTGGATGTAGCAACAGTACAAGTCCAACACTATAATCTGTGATGACTATAACAACCCTTCATATTGCCCTTCTCTCATAGAGCCATCTGCCTTTCAAAGCAAAATCTTTAAGACCACTTTTAGTTGAAATATCTGCCGGCCATTTTTCTTCACCTCCAAATATTGTTATTCACATATAGGCTTGCAACATTTGACACTACAGTAAAGGATAAAAGCAGGGTGGCCACTGTGTCTTACCCATAATCCAAATGTGTTATTTGAGCAACAAACCACTACCATCTACTGTGTAACCAACATGCTATTCCTAAAAAGTTTTTATATTTAGACAATATAGAGGGCTGTCACAGAAACCAAAGAGTCTAAGAGAGAAAGACAAGTAGGCCAGTCAAACGATGTTGAGAGATCATGTTCAGGCAGGTGAAACAACCTAAGTTTGAAACAGAAAGACTGGCTTAAGAAAGACAAAAACGATACTAATGTTTAATGGAGTTTTTGATGCCATTCAAGATCCAAGATATTTTGCAGTTGCAAACAAAGTGACAAATTAAGTTTTCCTTTTAGAAATTTGAATGAAAAACCCATGCTACTTTTTTTTTGTTATCAGTTGAATCTGTTTGGTTTCTTGTGTGAAAGGACTAACTTGTGACAAGGGTCATGAGTCAGAATTGACGCCACAGTGCCACGAGTTTGTAAGCAGCATAGCTCACCGCACCTCAGGGATGCCTTGCAGACAGAAAGCAGAAAAAAACAAAACAAAAAAACTTTAGAAAGACAAACGCTTTCAGAGGAAGAATATGATGAAAAAGAAACCGAGTGAATGTTGTATCTGGAAAACAAAACAAAAAGTCTTCAGAAATCCAAAGAGTGAGCACAGAAAGAGATACATCAGAGAGCTTTTTCTGTTTGCTGTTTCTTCAAGTTGGCATGGAACTTCAGCAGATTGACAGAGGTTCTTATTACCTATAATTTGCATTTAGATGACAACAAGAGCAGGGAGTTTGAATTGAGTGTTGTTCCAACAACTACTTCTCAGCTCCAACAGATGTAATTACAAGTAATGCACCTCATTGCATGTGTCTGATTACAATGCTATTTCTTCATTTTATCTGAGGGAAGTTGCTCATAAGCATCCTTTGTGCATCATCCCCCACCTCCCAACCGTGCACGGCTGATTGAGCTAAATGCTTTTCACTCTGTTAGAAACTACCATATGTATTGCAGATGACTGAGGAGAAATCAAACATCCTCCCATACTGTACCACCTACCTCTTGCATGACAGCAGATCACAGCAGTTACTGTTGGAGTTGACTGCTTTTTAACTTCAGAAATGATCTATGGTAGTGTGTGTCCTGAAAGTGAAACTCTTTTAGAGCAGTCAAAGATATGTCTGAATTGCCAGAACCCAGGATACAAAGTCTTACAGACTGTGACAGCTGAATGTAACCACAGGTAAGCTCAGAAGTGATCTTAAAAGAGACAAAAAAGCCTTTGTTGGTGCATGAGAAGTGAACATTTGAACCTTTTTTTATGGAATCATCCTGTGAAAACACTTATTAGAAAACTATTAAACATTAAGATGGCATTTATAAAGCATTTCTCCTCCCTAGTATGTAACTAATAGAATGGATATAAAGTGTTGCTTAATAAGCTTATAGACAAACAAATTATTTAGGCTATGTCAATGGTTCATCATATCTTTAATAACTAAAGTGTGAGATGACAGTTTGTTGGAAGTGTGTCTTGGTGAATTTAGCCCAGTTGAGCTGTGTTGAGCTAACCAGCTAATTAGCCTTGCAGCCCTGTTGTCCATTGTTGTGTTAGCACGGCGGCATCTATTTTCCCAATTTTGATAGGTGAAGTTGACTTTACATTATTGTCTTTAAATCTTTAGTTAATGTTGCATATTTCTGCCTTAATAAATTGAATGGGAATTTTAAATATGAATTGCAACTTTGTTTACTTGATGATTAAATAAAAGATCAAAAAATCATGACTGCTGCACTAAACACAAGTACTGTATCAATGTGTGGATTTACTAATCTATTAGAGTGGTATTTTGAGAGTTGATTTTATATTCCTTATGGCCATTTAATATAGGTAACTATTTATTTCATGCAGTAGTAAAACTGGGGTTTTGATATTCCATGCAAATACCATTTGTTTTGGGATTGTCTTTGACAAAGGAAATAGAAAGCCACACCTGAACTTGATCGATTTCTTACCCCGAGGAGCTGCTCTGATTTTTTATTATGCTGGAGAAGGAGACCATCCATTACTTTTTTACGCTTGAATTCACCTGTTTGAACACGACTGGACAACTTCACTTCTTTGTTTGATTTAGGAGCACTTTGGAACTGAACCATACAGGACACTGACTTGCCTCGCCAAAGCTGTCTACATATCAGAGGAAACTTGATGAATAAACTAATGATATTCCAAACACTTTACAGCACTTTGCATTTAATCAGACCTATTAATCTCTGACTCTCCTCCACAGTCTATATGTGCCCCGTCTTCGTCCCCTCATCCCCAACCGGTCGTGGCAGGTGGTTGTCCCTCCCTGAGCCTGGGTCTGCTGGAGGTTTCTTCTTCTTCTAAAAGGGAGTTTTTTCTTCCCACTGTGGCCAAGTGCTTGCTCACAGAGGGTCATCTGAGTGGGGAGTTTACTCCCATATTATTGTAGGGTCTTTAAGTTACAATGTAAAATACTGTGTATATAAAACAACAGTTGTTGTCATTTGGCACTGTACAAGTAAAACTAAGCTGAATTCAGTTGAGATCCAAGAGATATTTTCCCACACAGTTTATTACACCTACACTTGTGAAGGTCTGTGAAATATTCCCCATTGGTTTGGGATATTCTTATTCATGTTTACTTTAAATGAAGATGCTTCAATATATTTATGTCACGTTACCCTGGAGCTCTCATTGTACCTACAATTTACTATTGCAGCATTTTTGTATGTTCTGCATCACTTTGTACCTTGTCTGGTTCCTTTTTCAATTAGGAAGATAGCTGAGACTTGGCTGAAATTATTCAGATTTATGTATAAAAAGAATTGAAAAAAGAAGCAGTTCATGGTAATAAAATGGGTCAAAATATATAGTTGATGAAAATTTTAAAAATCCTATGTTTAGTTTAATGAGGCACTCTTTTAGAGGTAAGAGTTCAATAAATAAAAGGATTTCATGTTTGTTTATTGTGCAGCGGAAGAGAGTTTGGTTGATATGAAAAGGTAAAGTTCATTCGTCTTTAAAGGTATAAAACTGGGCATACACTGTGCGATTTTTTTTCAGTCGCGTTATTCAGCTCCTGCTCAAACTGTACAATTGAATCGCAGGGGTGAGAAGTTCTAAGGTCACGATGCAGGGTCTCACACTATACGGCCCGACACTCTGATGTGACCTGAGTGCTCAAACTGTGCGTCCCCAACATGAAGCTTATAACACAAAATCTGTCTCTCGCTCTCCCTCTCTGTTTTTCACTCACACAGACACGCACACCACCACCATCAACTTTGCTAAATTGCTAATGAAAAACATTGACCAGGTAGCTGTGATTGAGCAGCAATGTCCATCCAACTCTTTTCACGGTTGTTGTGGTCGTGACAATTTTGTGAGGCCACATCGAAAAGGCTCTGATGAGCTTGCCAAAGGTCTCCAAGTTGTACCTCCATGGCTTGTGTCCAGATCACACGCTGCACTGCCGTGCTGCTCCATCTTTCTACTTCCATTTCTGTTTGCGCATGCGCAGTGTGAGAGGCTGCGTTGACACCCTCACGACGGCCGACAGGATTTCAAACAGGTTTGATTTTCTTAGGACCAAACGACTGATGATCGGGAGCCAGTCGTGAGGTGTATACCTCATGTATACTACATGATACACGACACAAGATTGAGGCGAAACTCGATCCCCAAAACGGTTGCACGACTGAAAAATCGGCTCAAAATGGGCCAATAATCGCACAGTGTATGCCCAGCTTAAGGAAAAGGTTTTGAACCTTAAGAAACCTGGTGTTTTATTTTGAAAATCTTTATTGCTATCCAGTGCATTAATTTTCACATTGGTTTCTTTTATTTTAAATTATTTCATAAGAGAGCGTAACTGTCTAACATTTCATTTGATTTATTTTTCTTTCATCAAACAAATACCTGTTGAGGGACAATTTTTGTGGTCCTCATTAATGTAATCAGAAATATACATAGTAATAATAATAGATACAATGCATGTATCTATATTGTATATTTAATATTGATATGCATCTGCAATTATGGGACATAACATTTTTAGTTGAAAGTTAAAAAACATAATCATTTATACAACCAGCAATTTAAACCAGTTCACATTTGGATTTGGGGTAAATGTTAATGAATTTCCAAGCGATCAATTGATGATTATTCTCATTATCAATCACTCTTGAAATGATTTTCTTGATACATTGTTTGGTCAATACGAAAAAGACAGAAAATTATGATGAATGACGATTATCTTCTCACACGGCCCAATCATTAATCAATTATTAAGATAAATTGTTTTATGTTTTGATGAATGACAAATCAATTAACCAGATTGCTGAAGGTCTTGAATTCCACACCCTGAAAAACTGAAGAAGAAGAACTGATGATTCTTTTAGCACAAAACAATAAGGTACGTGCTTTCGGCTGCTGGAGAGATTTCCGGTTATTATTTCTCGCTGTAGAAACAAGAAGACTTTAATCTACAGGTTTTGGCAAGAGCTTAATTATTTTGTTAGCTGTTCCAGTGCTTTTGCAATGATCCATTAGCAACTCTGAAAGCCTCATGAAACCTACTGTTGAAAGCAACAAATACTATAGCTGTATTTGAAACAAGTAGGTTAATCAATACCCATTTAACTCTTGACTGTAGCCAGAACATAAATTGGGGCAAATAAAAATAACAATGCACAGTGATGAGTTACAGATCAATTTGTTTTCATGTAAGCTGCTTTTAATACTAGAAACTTTTGGCTAGGGATTGTTTTTGTGTTTTCTGTACTTTGAATACACAGTAAAGTATAAAAGCATCCCTAAAAAGAGTCCTTAAAATTAACCAATTACACAGTCTATGTATCAGACTACATGTTCCTTAGACTTGTGTGGAAATGTATCTGCTAATCTAAATCTGGTTCATCTTCTGAGCCTTTCATCCATCATCACGTCGGCAAATCTTTAATCTTGGCAGAGCATAATTACGCGTACTGATGAAAGTGCCACACACGGGTGAGTAATTTGATGGCATAAGACATGCCCGGCCACAGATGGCTTGCACAGATTCCGTGCATAGTACCCACATCACTGCATATAGCTTTACATACAATCCTGACAACTCCTCATCCATATTTAGATTTATGACCACATTTGTTCCTCCCGTTGAGGCACAAGATGGCTTTTTTCACAGGATATTGACAAGGCTGTCAGACTTTGATGAATGCAAGGGTTGGAGGAGCGCATTGTTTGAAATAAGTGTCAACGGGAGCGAGTGAGAGCGAGATCATCAGTGGGGCTGTGCGAACGAGCGCAGGCAAAGGAGAAAATGTGGAATATGTTTTTTATTCACCGCTGGAGGCGAAAGCTCCACCGAGACAGAGTCACTGTCTTGACTGAAGACCAAAGCGAAGCCCAGGACTAAAATCAATGCTCGCCTTCACAAAACCCTGCAGCTGTAAACAGAAAGGAACTTGAGAGGGGCAACCATTGTAAACTCTGACGTGGAAGATAAAACAAGACAAAACATAAATGAAAAAACAAAAAAACTAAAGCTCTTAAAAATCGTTCTGGATAGCTGGCGATGCTAAGTATTGATTGTATGAAAGGTTTTACTTGTTGTTTTTGTAATTTAAATCTGAGTATATACTTCAACTGTTGTCCAGCTTCACAGACACCGCTGGTAAGTGGAGATTTTAATTGCGTTGACGGCATGTTGTGGTTAGCACCACAGTAAGACGGTACTGGGTCAAGCCTATCGATTGGTTTGAGAGCCATTGTGTGAAGTTTTCCTGTTCTCCCCATGGGCTCCCAACTGGATACTCTGGGGTTTCCTCCGACAGTACATGCGAAAGACATGGATGTTAGTTTAATTGGTGAGGTGGCATTGCCCATGAGTATGAATAGTTGTCTGCCTCGCTCTTTTAGCCCTGCCAACCTGTGTAGGCTGTCACTCACCTTGTGTTTACACACCACTCTCCATTTAATTATGTGTTATTATTAATGTCTGACTCTCTTCCACAGCATGTCTTTTTTCCTGTCTTCCTCCCCTCACTGCAGATGGTTGCTCCTCCCTGAGCCTGGTTCTGTCTGAGGTTTCTTCCTGTTAAAGGGGAGTTTTTTCTTCCCACTATAGCCAATGTGTGGGCCTACAGGGAGTTGTCTAAATGTTGGGGTTTCTCTGTATTATTGTAGGGTTGTTATCTTGCAATATTGAGGCGACTTTTGTAATTTGGTGCTATATAAATTAAATGCAATTGAATCTAGGGTTGGTGCAGTTAGTGGGGTTAATTGGTATATTGGTAAATCGAAATTGCCCATAGGTGTGAATGGTTGTCTATCTCTATGTGTTAGCCCTGCAGCAGACTGGCGATCTGTCCAGGGTGTACTCCACCTCTCGCCCTAAGACTGTTGGGATAATGTGGTGGCAGATTTCTTTTCTCATGTAGTAATCACATATTTAATCATATCACATTAGTTATAGTAATATCACTTTCTCACTTTACTATAGTAAGAGCACTCTTGTCACTAGTTTACATGCATGTGGAATGTTAACACAGTGAGGCCATTGTAATGGGAGACGTTAAACAGATAGTGGGACTCCCTCTGCTTATCAGGGATGTAAATCCTTAGGTGACAGCCAAGCAGAAAACAAGGTCATAATTCTCTCTATGAGGGAGGAGGTATAGCCCCCTGTGAGAGGGGCCAGCATGTAAGAGTTTGTGGAATGTTCTTTGTCTGTGTCTCTGTATATAAGATGTAAGGGTGGTGGCCACGATTCAGAGATGGTCCTAGGGTTTCACTGGGATGCTCTCTCCACATTGCAATGTGTTTATTAAACCCACTTCAAATCAAGCTCACTGGGTGTGTTGCAGGTTATCGTTAAATTTTCCACAACAATAGGCTCCAGCAGCACCCCCCCGCAACCCTGACAAGGGTAAGCAGAAGAGAATGGATGGATGCGTGTACCCTACCTCTCACTCCAGACTCCAGACCCTCCATGATCCTAAATTTGGATACATTTAAGAAAATGGTGGATGAACATTAAAAAAACAAAAACCCTAGAAAAACTCTTAAAGACCCCAAACTGTGGGTAAAATTTCAAAAAGTGACGAAAAAACGTTTCAGTTTGCACACCAAGTAAAAAAACATACTGTTTAGCATTCAGTATGCTAATAAGAAATGTGCTTTCTTTAAACTGTTTAAAGATTTAAGTTCTCACAAACTTTATTGGCATTGTGTAAGCACAATGGAATTGAAATGAGTTTCATTATAAGTCTGCTCACTCCTCCCTATGCTTGAGTGAAGGTATGCTATGATTATAGCTCCTTGTCGAGCAAGCGCTCTGTCCTTCACTCTTTTTCTGCACATCTTTCCTATTTTAGGTTTTATGAACATGTGCACAACATGCTGTCATCTGGCACACAGTGTTGCTAAACACATGTACTTCATGTTTATGGTTTTGTAGATCAGATATGTCATCCTGCATATATACTGGATCACCTTTATTCTTGCAAAGCAGACTTTCACTTTCTTATTCTTTCTTATTTTCTACTTTATAATTCAAGCTATGTAAACTCTGAAGTTATTATGTAGCCATAAATGGTAACAAGTAGTGCTTTCTACCTTAGATAGAATCAGTAAGCTGATTTCATCTAGTTTCTGTAGTTTCATATCAAAATTCTCATGTGGCCACAATTAGCTTTTCTACACAAACAGAGTGCTATGTTATTAAGACAACAACAGAATTCATTGCGACACACTCAGCAGATCTGGATGATCTGTCACGATGGAAACTAAAGCTTCATCACTAACCAGTAAATGTTGCTTAAAGCCAGTACGCAATTTTTTCTGTAATAGTTTTAATGTTTTACTGAACTCGCACATCAGAGTTAGATGGAAAAATCAGAAAAATTGATGTAGGAAGTTAAAACACAGGCTGCACTATTCAGAGGGTCCTGTAGTTTACCCGCTGCTTGGAAACATCTCTGTTTTTTATCATGTTAGTTATTGTTTTTACCAGTTTCTGAACAGCTCTGAGGAGGATCATGTTGTAGTCTTACAGCCCAAGGGGTGGGGCCAGTATACAGCATAAAAATCATTAACTGTAGTACTACAGCATTGATCCAGTGCTTTATCATACTTAGTGTGCACATTGGTAATGACTTCTTCAAGTTAATGCCTCTAAATTCCTGGCGTTCCAGCTCTGGGTAGGAGTCTTCCATTTCAATGATGTGTCTAATAGGTGCTGGGCTGCCTCAGTGACTGCTACTTTAGGCTAATACAATAGGAGCAAACAGTCTTGGCAGGTATTATGGGCTTCATTTAATAATGAGCGTCTCCAACACCAAAGAGCAGGCCCGTTAAATCGGTGTTGCCTGTGCGCTGCCTCTTGTTTACATAGAAACACACAACTCAACCTTTCCTCTTGTGTGAAGCCTCTGTGCGGTATAGTGCTGACACCTGCATTCAGCCAAGTTTTGGTGAAGCACAGTACGGAGGAGTCTGCAATATCCTGTCAGCTGTTGATAAGCAATTCATCAAGCTTATTAACCAGGGAGGGTGCATAACACAGTAAAGTGCTTGATGTTTCCGTCTTAAAAGCAAAACAAGAGTGCCAGCTCTTTTGCCTCACTTTCTTGGCTGTAAATGGAATTTGGGGCTTATTTTGTGCCAGCTCTGGTATTCATGGATCCAACAACAAAGTCACTTGTAGAAAAGATAGTCACTGGTTGGTAATAGACCATGATGTCTCAGATATGTAGTAGAACCAGGTTTACATATTTGAACAAGCTTTCAGCATAGTCCACAATAACACAACAGACAGACTAAGAAACAAGGAAACATCTTGGTTCTCTAAGACGGTGCTGTGTTGAACACATGCGTTTCTGGGACTGTTTAGCCTGACCAAAAATGTATCGAAACATTTATTTAAAGGTGCAGGGTGTAATATCTCACTGCTAGATGCCAGTAGATTGCAGGCAGCTGAATACTGTTTTTTTAATCCCTCCCAATTCAAGTGCGTAATCCTAGCTATGGTGGCCCCTGAAGGACAAACATGACTTTTTCAGTCAGTTAGCGCTGCTGTTTTTTCCACTGCTAGCTGCTGTTAGCCAGTGTTAGTGAAACTTTCTTTGAAGTAGCCCTAACATAGCTGCACTCTGACACTTAGTGAATAAACTCTCATACAATGTCAGAATATAATCAGAGTATTCATCAGTGGGACACTGTGACTCTTACGATGCTTGAGCCTAACATGAGGCAGGATTAATATTAGCTTTTAACCGGCTATTTTTATTGTTTAGCAGCAGTTGGTTGCAGAGATGGGAGGCTCGTATGTCTAATCTGCCTACAATAAGTAATTGTAAAAATATCTGGAATAATTAAGCATGTCTGTGCACGTTTCTGTGTGTTACAGCCCTGCCTTTAGTTCAGGTGATGAGGAAGACGATGACATTTTATTAAGATGCCATTCATGTTGTCTCTTTCTTGAAGGTGCAGACGCAAACTGAAATTTACCTTCACGACACACGAAAGCCTATGCGTGCTCTTCTCCTCTGCCTTTGGTGTAATATGTGGTCAATCTCTTGCCATGTACATAGAAGTCGATTAGGTTTGAACGGTAAATTTGTTTCTTTGCTGTGCATATAATAATACAAACAAACAAAAAAAACAAACAAACAAACAAACAAAATACTGACTCTACCTTTAAGTGTAAATGGTACAGTCAGTTTACACTGTAACATCACCAAACAAGACAAAATGTGCTTAAAAGCTAACTGCACAATGTTTCATGGAGACAGCATTTTCTAGTTGAAAGCACCCTTGGTGTTTTCACTCAGTTGATGAATCTTTTTGATTTTGACAAACAACCAAAACAACCAGTGTGGCAGTAAACACATTCGATTAATGTATAAATTATTCCTGGTTTGAGACCAGGAGAGGACAAAAGCCGCTGGAGGACTGTGTGACGGAGGGCTTCTGATGCAACAGTCGGCCAAAACCAGTACGCTGATCCATCTGCAGAAGCATTTTTGTCACATTATTTCGATTTACTATTTGTATACACACACTTACAATTGGCCTAATTTACCCTCAAACAATACACATATTTCATATTAACTAACTCTGATCCGTCTCTGCTGACATATGAGTTTCTGAGCTCATTCGAAATCACAATATGCCATTAAATCTCTCTTCCTGGGATACACAGAGGAAAATATCTATGGAGGGATTACAGTCCTAATCAAGCCAAACTTTCAAACTGTCAGAAAGCACAGAGTAAGCCTCTTTTTAAAACTTTTTTGTACTGACAAGGCTTTAGGTAGACTTTTCCTCATAGCCTTGCTCTTCTTCTGACCTCCTGCAGAAGTCCCTGTTGGACACCTGTATTTGGGATGTTCATTGTGATTCATTAATTGTTACCTGAGTTTCGATAATATAATGAAAATAAACTTTTTGAACTTTTTCCAAAAAAGTACATTAACATGCACAGTGGTCTGTCTGGATCATTTGGGAAGGGGGAGAGTTTGTGGTGATTAATATTATTCATTCTGCTTTTGGCTCGGGGAAACTAAAACTGACATTTCTGTTAAACAAAGAGGGAGGCAAAATAAGTCAGGAGGCCTCCTACAGCACAAAATCCAAACTCTAAACAATCTACAGATGTGCTTACCAGTGCTGAGTAAACAAACTCTGAGAATGCGTATATATGCGAATATATGTGAGAAGCGATGCACCACATGGGCTGAGGATGCACACATCTCATACCTCACAGGGAGATTAAATTCCATGTCAGTGGATATGATAATCATAAATCTGAGGATTAGCTTTTTGAGTATTTCACAGATCTGGATGATCTGTCAAGCTGGCAACCAGTTTTCTGTGGCAGCTCTCGCAAAGCTTCTGTTTCACACATCAGACAAACAAGTGATAAAATCACAAAGTTACTTTATCATGAAAAAAACATCTGCCACAACAAATCTAACCTCTGATGAATGGAGGATTTTGATGTTTTCTGAAATTTTATCCCGCGTTTTTTTGTTGTTTTTTTTTAAAGTAAAATGAAATATGTGACTCATATCTGTCAAACACAGCTTGAAGACACAGAAATGCGCAGCGGCAGTGTCTCACGAAGACTGAAAACCTGACACAGACACAAGTTCTCGTGATGTGATATGTAGATTTACTCTAAGGCCGACAAATTGCTTTATATTTTTATCTGTTTTTTAAAATTATTAAAATAGTTTTATATCACCTGTGATGCTCTTTTGTACTTAATGTGCACTTTCAAGGAAATCACATGTAAAACCGTTAATTTGCCACCCAAACTAAACAAGCAAACCCAGCTGAAAGCCATCTGAGTGTAATTAAAATTTCTACAGATTTAAATACATTCTCGAGTGCGCATGCTAACAGCCCTTTTGGGAGCTTCTTGGACTAATCGGAGAGAGTGAGAAGTGTGTTCCTTTTACTAATGGGTGAGCACATGATTTCACAGCTCCCAATGCGATTATGCTCTTATTAGGGTCAGACATTCATAAAGGCTCATTAGCAGCTTTTTCCCATCATGCGTGTGGGTGATATCATCTCTATCTCTTTTTGGTGTGTGCAATATTTTTGCTTTGATTTCAGTGACTCAATCCCTTTGAACGCATTTGTAAGCCACTTTGTTCTCACACCCAATCTTAATGCAGACTTAAGACAAAAAGACGAAGAGACACTCAGCTGGTTTGATCTCGCGAATGGCCTGATGGTTTGGCGTTTAGGTGACTTAAATAGAATAGAATAAACAAAAAAAAAAAACACAGATCAATTAACATGCTTGCTCCACTCGGTGGCCGATTTGTTAGGTACTGCTAAGAAAGTGACCTGCGGTAAATCCATGTTGCAAATCTCCTATTAAACCACATCCCAAAGGTGCTCTATTGGATTTGGGCTCTGGTGACTTGGGAGGCCATGTTAGTACACAGAACTCAATGTCATGTTCAAGAGACCAGTTTGAGGTTATCGGAGCCTTGGCAACATTATTCTAGTCTTGTGTTGTCCAATTTTGATGAGTCAGTGTGAACTGTAGCCTCATTTTCCTGTTTTCTACTAATAGGAGTGGCACTTGGTGTGGTCTTCTGCAGCTATAGCTCTTATGCATAGCATGGTTAACGAGTGTTCGTACATAGATTATAAATGTTGCCTCCTACAAGCTCAATGCCATCTGGGCAGGCTCTTTTGACCTGAACCATATACAGTGGTAACTCGTTTATTGTGGGAGTTACGTTCTAAAAATGACATGCGATATGTGAAATCTGCGAAGTAGCCAACTTTATTTTTTTTTTTACAATTATTATAGGTGTTTTAAGGCTGTAAAAGCCTTCACTACACACTTTATACACTTTTCTCAGACAGGCATGAAAACTTTTCTGTCTTGTTTAAACACTCTCAAAGTTCAAACCTTTGTAGAAAAATAAGTCCAGTATTACAGAATGAAACCAAAGTTTCAGTAACTAATTACTGATTACTTCCCCCAAAAAGTAATCCCGTTACTTTACTGATTACTTATTTTCAAAAGTAATTAATTACTTAGTTACTTTTTAAAAACACAATTTACAACCTGAAGAGGTGATAAAGCGATAGATCTTTCAGCCCAATTCTACTTTTTCTACATAATCCATCATACAAAATGTAATCAAATGGAAAAGTCTCTTTTTAAAACTAGTTTTTTATGCATCAAGCAATAATTTAATTATATGCAACATTCTCTGACTGGAAGAAATTTGTTTAATATAAATTTTTTTGTGTGTTTACACTCAGTCTTTCAAATAGATGCAAGTAAAACACAGCAGAAAATAAATAAAGTCAAAGACTCAGCGGTCCTGTTGCTCTATTTTCACCTGTAAAGCAGGACCGCGGTAGGCGGAGGTTTACCCTGGTGCAGGTGTGCCGCGGCGGTCAGTGGAAGAATCCGTGAGTTTCTCTGTGAGTTTCCCATTACGTCATAGCGCACTCGGTGCTTGCTTGGAAGTTTTCACTATAAAACGAAGTTTTCTTCCCACGCACGATGGACGCTAATGTTTTTGTCACTTTTTATGGAATCAAACTCAAAGTAAGGTCAGTACTTCCACGCTTTAAACGCTGCACGCTCATACTCTCTCCCGCACTCGATATATGATCCATTGTTGATCTGCACACAGCTGTTGTCACGACCGGCGCACTCGCTTACGTCACTGTCATGAGACATTCTGCAAAAAAATCACGGTTTTAGTAACGCAGTAACGCAGCGTTCCTACGTTACGTTACAAGTAACGCGTTACTCCCCATCTCTGATCAGGACGCAGAACACAATATGCTGTAAAAAAACAAAACAAAAAAATTGAACAAAAAAAAAATTTGTGAAACAGTGAGGCTGCGGAAGGTGAACCGCGTTTTAGCGAAGGACCACTGTATTTTCACCCAGAAAACTGCTTTGTGGGACCATGCTCTATAAACATTAGGATGGTTTTGTGGGAAAATCTCAGTAGATCAGCAGTTTCTGAGAAAACAACCACATCACGTTCAAATTCACTTACATCTTCTTTCTTCCCCGTTCTGATTCTCAGTTTGAACTTCAGCAGTCTTGACCATGTCTACATGCCTAAAAGCACAGAGTTGCTGCCATGTTATTGACTGATTAGATATTTGCGTTAATAAGTAGTTGCACATGTATATCTATAATGAAGCGGCTGGTGAATGTAGTTATTTATGGCAACAGCAACACGTACCCACGTTTTCAAACAGGATTACTGCAGGCAGTGCTCTCCTGCTTTTGCTCTTTTTAAATAGAAAAAACTGCTAAGTATAAGGAGCCAAAGATTTGCAGAAAACTGGAAGCCCACCTGCTAAGATGGTTTACATTCAAGATAATTGAATAATGTGCATCTGCTCAGCAATGGCAGCATAATTAATGGTTAACAAGGCACTGCTGCAAATACTTGGCTGTGTATGTGGCTCCTTCTCAGACAAGTGGGGCTCTGTCGTTTAGACATGTTACGTGCAGCCGGGTCAGTAGTTTTGTAAAAGCTGCATGACATTTTGTTTCCTTTCTTTGAGTCACTTGCAGGGTGTGGTGCTGGGTTTTACCATTAGTTTTATACGTTTTTTTTAGTTCCCCATAAAGGTAATGTGTTCTTTTTGTAACCTTTTATAACCAGCCTTGGTATATGGCAACCATGTTTGTTTTTATTCTAGTAGTACAATGATGGGTAAACTCTTATGCTATGATTTATGAGAAGTTTAAAATAAATGAGTCATCTGTTTGTCTCATGCTACAGATAGACACACACATGAAGAAAAACATAAACACACAAACACACGAGGACTCCCATTTCCTCTTCTCACAGAGTCCGTCCAATGAACCACAGACACACTTAGTTCAATCCTCTCAAGCAAACACACACACATGCACACACATACACAGCTCTTGATACAGAGAAAGGACCACCTGATGTGAAGTGAAAAGCATATGCATGTGCTGATGGCATGAAGGTTATAGAGGAGGTTTTATGACTGCAGGGATGTCAGTTTGAATCTCCAAATGAACTCTGGGTTGAGTAATGCCGTTTCCTCCCACTAAACAGGTTCAATGAGGTGCCCTTGAGCAATACTTGTAAGCTGCAGTTACCAGCGGTGGCTCCCTGGTGCGAATATGCCTAATGATGTGAATATCAGGCACAGTGTTGCTAAAATGTTGAAAAATTCACCCGTCATCCTCGACGCACCTGCCATGCAGAGAATCCAGCAGCAGCTGCGAAAAAGCAAACTGTTGCGAAGATGCATCCTATAAATCCAGGCGGATTTATGTAATTATCAAATTAGCAGTTGAGGGTGAAGTGACACTAAACGACCGTGCAGCCTTCGCGTGGGGCTGCGGGTGGGCAGAAGCAAGGTGATCTTTGGAGAGCTTGAAAAAACTGTTTAGAAATGAACAACCTTTCGCCTGCACAGCCAACAGGGTTTTCTGTGGCTGATGACATGGAATGTGTTTGATACGTTTTTACTGCATTCGCCCTTTAACTCTGCCAGGCTTTGAGGTGGTTTTGGAGCGAGCAGAAGGAGGCTCTTTTTTTAAACATTTATAAGTTGCAGGGCGACTCGGTTGCAAAAAAGGGAGGAGCTGTCCAACCCGGGCTGTGGAGGAAACTGCCTCCTCCTCCAAAAAAAAGGGAAAACCAAACAAATGGCACAGAAAGTTATTTTTCAGATGGCTACTGTAAAAGGATCCTTTGTGTCCTCAAAAATCTGTTCCAACCGACACTTGACTAAATGCAGCGAGGGAAAGGACAAATGGAAAGAAAGACTCAAAGAGAAAGTACGCAGTGTACCCGATGGGAGGAGGGGATTCTGTTTTTCGGGGGGCAAAAGAGCTCGTTCTGGAGGCTTCTGAGCCGCTGTTTCACCAGAAGGCCTTGGCGTAGCATCAGGGTGTTGGTCTTATTTCCAATAACGTCACTCTCTGTGTGACAGCAGCTTCATAAGATCTTAATAATGTGTTTTATTTTTAACTGCTTCAGATATCTGATGTGGCAACAGTCATCCTCGGCAGGAAGCTCTAGTTCAGCCGGAGCATACACACACACAGAAATACAGAGGGTAGTTTTATCTTGACAAAGAACTTGCCAACATCAAGATCAATCACTCCAGCCATTTTTGACAAAATTATACTAATCTTAAAGTTAAGTCTTTAAGACTTTGGTGTTCTGAGCACCTAATAACATGCTTCACTCTTAGAGCTCTCAAGCTTCCCTTCCAACTGTGCCGAACACATGCAGACTGACTGAATTATACATGAAAATGAATACTGCTGACGCTGTAACTCAGTTCATTCACAGGTCTCCCATTTCTTCTTTCCATTATTGTCAAACCTAGACTTATCAGCGTCTCCTATGTTACCACCCTGGATACAATAATGGGTTCGAGGCATGCATGTAACACAACATATGTTGTTGAGAAGTTGTTCAGAATGCATGGCGCTGTCCCCATAGATCAAATGTAAATGAGTTCTGAAGTTAGTTATGAATATATTTACAGTTGTTTATAAGAATTTAAATGAGGTTGAAGAATTGAATTCCACAGGCTAAGAGAAGCGGCGCGTGTATTTCTGACTGCTAATGAATGCCGCTCCGTAGTGCACTGATTCTCGTTAATCCCGCCAAAGGCATCCACTACCATCCAGCTGGCATTCAGATGCTGTACAGATGTGCTCGATTCAACCAGAATAAGACCCATGGAAATAAACACATCCAGAACACTGAACTGCAAAGTACAAAACGGGACAATGCTGCTTTTTCATGAACATGCTTAACCGCTGAGCTTCCAAGCCAGCAGTGTGAATGTGAAGCAACACTGTGACGACACAATAGCTCATTTGTTATTGAGCGGGGCTTATTCACTCATTTAATGTTTTTTGCCCATGTGTTTTGATATATATACATCATCCATCCTTTCTGTTATTGCTGCACAAATTTAGATATTTGATTGCATATATTTTGTGATTTTGTTTTAGTCCTGATTTCTCCATTTTAAAAAGCAGAAAGCTAGCATATCGGAGTGAGGAAGGGTGAAGCAAAGCGGTACAGGACTTGCCTTAAAATGTCAAACTATAGTGTCCTCCTCACACAACATGTGTTCCATGTCTTCATATTGATTCCCTAAAATCATACCACATGCCCATATGAAACGATACTCATGAGGTTCTATGGTTTAACATTATTTATCTCTTTTTCACTCAACAAAGCATAGTACCACTTTTTCCCTCCCTTGACAATATACTTGTTGTAACTCAAGACTCACAGGAAAGACGTTTATTATATCGGTAACACTGGACACCTGCTCATAGTTAAAGCCTCATTCATAAATCCAATACAGTGGCCTCATGTGGTATAGCTCCCCTTTTCCCCCCCACACAGACTGACTATTTTGGGGCCACTAAGTTTGTTTCCAAATGACCTCACTCCTGAGTGATGTGATTCAGGAGTCAGCAGTAAGTTCAAATGCGGACCACCATCAATAGTTTATGACTAGCATTTGAAAGAGGCCCGAGGAGGTCTTTTCTGGTCAAGGAAAAAAAAAAACCCACCATTGTCTGTAAATGGATCATGCACTCCATAGTTACATTAAACATAACTGACAGCATAGCCCTTAAAACACATGACTTTGGAAAAAAAGAACTTATTGTCAGGGGGTCGAATGGAATATATGACACCATGTTCTTCATAACTCACAACATGGAGGTAACTGAAAAAAACAAACAACAAACAACAAATAATATATGAGCAGTTATGCATCTGTTCTAGAACTTTACCCATGAAGGGTTTAAAATGTCACTTACGTAACTTTCCCTGAAGAGTGGTGCTGCTCTAAAGAGTAGCACCTTTATGCTAACCCCACACCACCGCCACCAATTTTCTCATTAACACTGCAGCAATCAATGTTGCGCTTGATAAACATAGTACAACCTAGTAGTTATATTAAGGGAAAGACACAGAAAATAAGCCACGAATTTCACCGAATTTCAGCCATTAGAGTCTGAAATAACTTATCTTGACCAAAAATCCATAATAACCTTTCAGCATGTTGTAAATCAAATGGTCTGAGAGGGAACCCGACTTATGCACCTCCTCTGGGCTCTGTTTTCTGCCTTTAAATTAAATCAAGGCCATGATGTGAGACTTTAGCCATTTGCAGCTCTTTCCAGGCCAGATTAGGTGAGTAGTAGTAATGGCAGCAGTATAAAGAGAAAAAAATTCATAATAAGTTGGAAGTAAAAGGCAGTGTGTCGGTGCGCTAAGCCAGAAACTTGAAAACAGAAAGTGTAAGTGGGTTTCGAGCCTTTGTAAAGCCATGATTCTGCATTATAAACTGTTCATAAAGAATGGATGTAATACTGATCTGTGAATTTACAATCTAAAGCCTTAAATTTAGCCTTATGGTCACCACCACTGAGTATCCCCTATATTAAGATCAAGATTAAGAGGGTGGTGCGAAAGGTGTTAAAAAAAGGTTACACAACACAAAGTTAATAAAAGAGAAATGCATTTACCAACATTGGTGGAGACTTTTTGGAAGGGATCTAACAATAATCTGTAGTAGTCATCACATAATTGCAGTATAAATACACTAATATCCCAAACATGACCTAAAGTCTATTTCCAATTGAAAGGAAAGGAACAAAGGAAAGGAAAGCCTAGTCGTAGAGGGAGAGAGGTTGTCTGTCTCCCGAATCCAAATTGGGAGCTGAAGGTTCGGCCTCCCATTTTACTTTTAAATAGGAATCACAATTAAGGTAGTGACGATGTAGCTATAGACTGTAAATTTGGATATATTAACATGGGAGTAACTGACTTACATTTGGACCATTTGAGGCACTGCTGTTTTTGAAACTTAAGTGTTGGCTTCATTTTTCAGCTCCAACTTTCCTACTTGTTCACAGCATTTCCATAGTAGGACTGTCATCTATCATCTAGCTGTCATTTCTTTTTCACCTCTATTACATTTCTTCCGATCGCAGCCGTGTGCTGTGCACGGCAGAAACTCAGAGTTTGCTGATGCTTTAATGCAGCTTTTTTGCATTTGATTTCTAATGGCAGGTCCTGCAAAGGTAAAGCAAGGTTTGCTACATTAGCTCCAAAGTTTTGCGCACACAGCACATACAGAGACTCAGGAATGCTGATCTACATGCACAAAGACAGATGTCAGGTAATAAGTGAACATTCCCTGGCAGTAATTCAGTATTCCAAACTTCAAGAGACAGTACCGAATCATGTTGTTTCCAATCTGGACTGGATTTCACCTTCCAGCACAGAGCTGAGCTATGGATGTAATGTTGAAAACAGCCTCTTCTCCAGGAGCAGAGTGCGCCCGGTATGAAGAGTTGGCTGCTTGGGAGAGGCTTTTTTGCAGAGTTAGTCAATTTTGAGAAGCTGGAGGTTTCCCATTTGAGGTGAAGGGAAAGGTTAGAGCAATGCCAACATGTGTTTAACAAGCACAATCTGTAATATGGTATGGGCTCAAAGCTGCAGTGTTCATTAGTACACCTAATCAATGAGTCAGAATTTGAGTCTATACTTGAGTCTATACTTGAGTCTATACTTGAGTAGGTGCAATTTCAGTAATTATAACCTCAGTTTTTCTATCATGAGATGTTTCACTCACCAGTGCTGCTATCTCTGCTATTTACCATGTAAAACACTAAGAGCCTTTAACATGAAGCCATAGCTTTCCACATAACTGACTGTGTACCTTTACATCTCAAAAGAGATCCACATTGCCTTTGGCAAGACAGTGGGTTGAGTTTATTCCACTTTGAGCTGCCAGGAAAATATTTTTCCTCACAAGTAGCTTGCACGTTAGACGACAGTATGAGTTTGCTGCAGCAACAGCTGCTGAGCAAGTTAGTGTTGAGACCTCCACCAAAATAGACAATATGACAAATTACTGAAAGGAAATCTTCACTCCTGCAGAAAGATAAAAAGGTTTTTTTTTTGTTTTCTTGTTTTTTTCTAACTGTGATTAATTGTATCAAGCTCCATTTTTGTCCAGTCAGTTTTCGAAGATCGTCCCCTGTCAACAAACTGATTTACTGTCTGGGCTGATAATGTCTGGCTGCAAAGTGGAAAACATAAATTTTGTTTAGAGAAAGTTTATTGTGGCTGTGATACTGCTTTTCAGAATCACGGGGGGATATTCTTATTTTGGCCTACACTTTCCAGGGATCAGATATTTCAGTTTTAAACTCTTAAACTCTCCTTCACTGTCTGCTAAAGTATGGTAGTGCTTGTTTGTATGTGTGTGTGAAACCCAAGACACACCCTTCCTAATCATGCTTCCCCATCCATAATGTCTCACTTGGCTCATACTACAACTGTAACTCACCTTCACCTACTTATCTCATTTGAGACAGAACTCAGACTAATTACTCAGTAAATGATGATGATTGCTTTTTCACCTACTGATGTAGAAAGCTGATGTAACTGGTTGTATATTACAGATATATAGACATCCACAGATGGAAACCAGTGACCCAAATTATTAGTTCAACATTTAAAAGATCTAATCCTTTTCAAAGTTAGTAGGAACTACAGTCTTAAACTACACTCCAAAGCTTCCCTCCAGCCTGCTTCGACTAAATGGCCATCTGTTTATATAACACAGTTTGTTTACTTGACCATTTTGCCTTTCCATATATGTACAAGATTAGTTTTTACTGGAAGGGCAAAGGGCAAAGAAGTACTGTGAGTTCGGTAATTTAAAAAAACAAAAAACATTTGTGTGCATTAAAAAGCAGGAAGACAGAAAAACAAGTTCAGTTTTCCCCCCATTAGGCTGGCCTTGAGCTAATTGCTATCCAGCAGTTATTGGTTCCCTTATGTGTAGCAAATGTTCTCTCTTTCACTGCAAATTCACTATACAGCCTCTGGGGAGTATTCAGCAAGGATTGGACCACATTTCTAGGAGATTTTCATACTTAAAATGGGTTTTATATATATATATCATTGGTTAGCTTTATGAAATCAAGTGGAAACATTCTTTTACCTGCATAATTTAAACCTTACGCTTAACCTTCCCCATCAGAAGACCATAAAAAGAAAGCAGCAATTGTGAGAACACAAGAATTCAGTTCTCTTCAGTCATATTTCTATAGCACCACTTCTCAGGTCACTTTGCATTGTAGCTTGAAGACTGTACAATGTTGCAGAAAGAAACCCAGCAATTTACTACGAGTAAGCACGTGGTGACAATCAAGCTACCCAAATCTAAACCAAACTCAATAACATTTCAGATATCTGAAGTATCTCCTCTGTGGTAAAGCACAATGAAGCGTTGCTCTGAAGAGAAGCTTAGGAATGTGTTTTTGGCTGTTAGAGGACAGGATGCTCTGGGGTCACACATGGTCAGCTTCCCTTTTTCTGTATCTTCACATTCCCATGGGGACTATCCAATGGCCCAGGCCGGACTCAATATAGTACATCAGACTGCATAACTAGCCACAAAAAACAGGTTGTTCTTGGATCACAGTAATCCTTCCTTATCATCTGCATTTTTGGTTTGGCTGATTACTTGTTGACTTCAATGCACCCGCCTGGTGCTGTCAGTTGCTTAGAGTCCCGATTTGTTTTTCTCATTTTCTAATGAGAAGTTAAAGGGCAATATATATTTACTTCTTCTAATTGTTTTTAATAAAGCTTATTGTTGTTTTTGAGCTTGATCTCCCTCCCCTTTGATGACACGTTAATAATGCGTTGAAATGGGAATACATGCTTAGTGATGATAGAGAATTATTGGGTAATGTAATGCAATGGTTCAAAATGATATGTGTTTTATGAGTGTGTTGGTCGTGTTCATGTAGAAAACGCTGCAAAGGCTTTAAGCTACTAAGTGAAGATGCTTCCAAAACAAATACAGCGAACAAACAACCTCTAAAGAGCTTTATAGACATGGGAAAGCCAATATTGTTACCATCAGATCAAGCCCAGCTAAGAACAGAATATTTTCCCATCATCAAGAGGTGTCTTGGCAAATGTGAGATGAGCCTTTGTGTTCTTTTTGGTCAGCAGTGGATGCCTCAACTCTTGCATGGATGCCATTTTTGCCCAGTCTATGTATTATTGTTGATTCATGAACTCTGACCTTAACTGAGACAAGTGAGGCCTGCAGTTCTTTAGATGTTGTTCGGGGTTGTATTGTGAACTCCTGGTTGAGTTGTTGAATTTTGGTTTTCTCCATTTGATAATGACTCTCACTGTATAACTGTGAAGGTTCTCAGTCATCCATGTCATCGTAGTCTAAGAAGCTTGGAAAGAAAAGCGTCTGGACTTCTTTAAGTTGCTTGAAGATGTTTCACCTCTCATCCGAGAAGCTTCTTCAGTTCTAAGGTCAAATGCTGGAGAGAACCAGAGGACTTAAATCTGGAGTCCCAAATCCTTAAAAATGGCTTTGTAACCCTTTCCAGCTGGATATATGTCGATGACTTTGCTTCTCTGTTGTTTCTTTAGATGGTGGCATGATGTGTTGCTTTTAGAAGTCTTTTAGCCTGCTTCACTTTGTCGGACAGGTTGTATTTAAGTGATTTCTCGATGCAGCAGGTCTGTCGGTCATCGGGCCTGGGCATGGCTAGTGAATACGGTTAATCACAGTTAATTCATGATTCATGAAAAACTGAATTTTCCTCAATACCCTGAATCATCTAATTGTGACAAATTTGCAAATAAATAAGTAATCAGGAAGGGAGCAAATACGTTTTTACAGCAGGTTTTGAGGATCTGTTTTGCCATCACTGTGTGAAAGATTCAACACATAATTGCACAAGGAGCTTGTGTAACTTGGCAAAGCAGTGACGTGTGTTTCAGCTCCTCTGTGTAGCTGTTCTCTGCTTCATGCTACTGCAGACAGTCAGTCAAACTAAACTTCATGGGACACATCATTTCCTCTGGTTATTTTAAGCCTTCGTAACCAATGCAATGACGACATTTGCTCTGGTCCCTCAACACTGGGATCTGTGTGAGCCACAATGCATAAAGAAAACACACATAAACACTTTCTCTTACACGCACACATACACACAGCCAAAATCCCCACCCTGGATCCCCTTTTCCTCCCTTCCTCCCTTCCTCCCTTGTCTCTTTCGTCAGCCTAGTGTGAAGCAACATGCTCTTGCTTAGCGCTACTGTCTAGCTATATTTAACTAGGCCATGCTATTCCAGAATGCCAGATCCCAGGGCTGGTGCTATCCCCACCCCCTTTGATTCTGTATGAACCCAGCTTGTAATAAGGCCACCTGGCTTCAAATTGCTCAGGTCCCTCTGTGGTGTTGATCAAGATGTTCAACAGGATGAGATCTGGCGCTGGTCTGCATGCTGTGAAAAGTGTCTGTCCTAACCGCAGCCCCCCGCTGCTGTGTTTTTGGAATAATATAGCAGGAGACTAGCTATTTGATAGCAGGAGACTAGCTATTTGGATAAAAAGGGGAATTTCATCGCTGAAAATCATGCATGTGGAAAAAAAACACATCTGTGTTAAATGTTTTGGAGAATTTCCCACGTCACATCTAAGGAGTTTGCAGGAAAAACTCTAAACTCTGTCAGTCACCAAATGCGCCAAGCAGAACTATGCTGTTTGTCCCTGGAGGTTCTCGCACTGCAGCAACTCGTCTTGCCGTCCTGGAGCAAAGGCTTATAACAACTAGGAGTGGACGACTAATTAGAAGCACAAAAAACTATTAGTCTGGAGTCTGATGTCTCATGATTAACCACTGCAGCCTTGTGCTTGTGAGTCATACACCCTCTGGGCTGGAGGGAGTCCCCACAGTTGAAGTGGATTTCTCTATATTTAAAACAGTGAGTCATATTCATCTGCACACTACCACTGATTCACTTAAAAATAGCATGCTCATTTCTGTAAGGAACAGTGTGAACAAAACAATTATACTTGAGAAATGTGCAGTTCGACATATAATATATTGCCATCTTTTTTCATTTGCTGTACAGCATTTGATGTATTTTGTTTGGCTGACTGTATACAAAACTTCGTTTTCAGGAAGTTGGAGGGCTGCCAGGAGATTAATAATGGCTCCTGATAACAACCCAGTCTGTACATCTGTTTCAAGCAAAAAGCAACAAGCAACCCTGAGAATACTTCAAAACTTGGCTAATTGACATTCTTCCACCACAGATGTTTTGTCTATATTCGGTACGCAAAATCAGTGGGACAGTCTGATTAAAGCCTCCAGCTTTGCCTCGCTCCTAACTGACCAAGCCAGCTCCAGATGTTGCAGTGGAAACCTCAGGCTTTTCCAAACATGTCCTCATATGAATCAGCTCAACACTGGAAACATTTTTCCCATGATTCATGCTGCTTTTCCAGCGCCTGTGCTTGCCTTTTGTTACCCTACTGGCAACATTTGTCTGATTCCAGGACATGTGAGTAACAGGCAGTGCAGTGTTCAACAAAGAAGGCACTGTTCCCCAATAAAAACACAGACATAATTCACGTCATATGATCATTAAAAAGAAAAAAACATCTGATGAGATGATCAACAAGACAAACAAAGAAGAAAGATTTTGAAAACTGATTTAGAGGGAATAAGTGATTCCACAAAAGGTCTTTGGAATGAGAAAAAATTTTGTTAATCCCTTTCCCCTCCTCCTTTTCATGTATTTTCAATTGATAAAGGAAACAATGGCAGCCAGAACAGAATGGATTCTTCTTTATTCAAATGATAAAATAGACTGTCCTCAAAAAAAAAAAAAAAAACCCCAAACAAAACAAGAAAACCCCATAGAGGCGGCTCATATCGAGACATCTGGTCATGCATAATTCCTGCTTATTGAAAACTTGGCCGTTCTGTGATGATGAGAATTTTCTCTAGAGTTCTCGTTTTGGGCACTAAACTCCCCGACAGCTCTTATCAAAAATAAACACAGTTCATTTGGTGCAGCCAGTTAAGAATGCAAGTCCATCATTCTCAGGGTCATAACACACTTTGAATGTAAATGTCCCACACAGATTCTGGCCCCATTGCGGTCCTACAGGTATCATAATGTGCATAAAATTATCACATTATTACAGTTTTGTTTTGTGGGCTTTTTGGGGGGGATGGTGGTGTGGGGGGGGGGGGGGGGAGCAGTACTTTACTGTACAAGGTTGCCTGCTCCTATGCCTAAAATGTATTTTAGGGTGTGTTTAACACGCTGGTTCCTTAACAACGCTCATAAAAAAGTTTCAGTTCCTTTGACAGACTGAACCTTAAGTTTTGCTTTTTACATTCATAGCACCAAAACTGGAGTACACACAAAAAGTATCTTCAGTGACAAGAAGAAAAACAAGTACTTCAGCAGGTGGTTTGGACTCCAAAGAGTCGTGGTCTTAATATTTTTGAATTAGCCTGAGGAGACAGAAGGCACTCTGACAGCTTAAATCCACAAGGACCCGGAACAATCTACCTGCCGCCACCTTAAAAAGCTGTGTGTAACTATTTTGAGGAGTTTGGCCACAAACTTGGGCATCTTCATATAAATACTTGCCTTGAAAATCTCATCCATTTCAAACAGAAATGAAAATTTACACTGTCAACATGCATCAAATTTGCAGGTGTTTCTCAGTTTCAGTGTCTCAAGGTGTTTCAAATCTGGACCTTACTGTATGCGTGGCTAGATTCCCACACAGATATACAACCTCTAGTAATTTAAGCAAATGACAAAGCATGGCAGCAGGATGTAAATACAACACATTATGTTGCAACGAGTGTAATTAAATATTCCATCAATAACCTTGGACAGATTTAAAAGGAAAATATATGTTTTAGCATGTGATGTTTCATAATTATTGCAATTTTTTTATCCTTTGCCTACACCTCCACCACCAATATCTCTCTCAAGCCATTTAAATAATATTTTTTCTCAGTTATGTCTGCCAGTGGTATTCATTCACTACTTGTTTTTGTCATGGTTTTAGAGAAAAATTATTGGTCACACTTTTTGTACAGTGTGGTGTTTTGATAAATGTCAGCTATTTTCCTCCCTTGCCGGCGCAGCTATAACCCCGTGCTGTTGCTGCTGTAGGTAAGAATTGCCGAAAATTGTATGGCGACGAGGTAATTGTAACAATCTGAAATTCCAAATAATCACCTACAGACCTGAAATCTGGTTACAGAATCTCCATTACTCAACCGTACCACCAACTTATCTGATTGCCTTGAAAGGGGTTAAAACAGCACAGGAAGCCCTGCTGGAATAGCTTCTGAACGTCTAACTAGGGACAAAATCTGGGCCTGTGTTTATGCACAGAAACTCTTTTGTGCACACACCCCAAGCTAAATGACTTCTGTGTGTGGGCTGTCTGCCTGCTCTGAGCAGATCATAACCCTAAAAATTATCTGAGCCGCCTTCCAATGACAGCCAGCAATCTCAAAGAGAACAATGTTGGAAAGATCATCTGCCAGAGGAGTACAGAGTCTTCAAGGCAAGGGACATGTATTTGTATGTTTTGTTTTTCAGGGTTCTCGCATCACACTGAGAATAAAGTGATATGTACTTTATCACGTGTGCTTTTGAAGACACTGAATGCCTCAATGTCAGAATTTCTCTCTTACTCCGGCATTGACATCTACAGCTGCATAAAAGACAGCTTGATAAACTTGATATCTTCATCCTATGTTATGATTACTCTGTTACTCAGATTTAGTTATGTATGGCTCATTTTTTTTGTCAATGTAGTGATCTTTCCTGTCAAGACCTATGACAGGAACAGAAGGATTTGCATTACACGAGCCGAGCTCAAACTAGCACTATCAAAAATGTAACTCCAGATGCTCTCATGGCCCCTCATCAATTATATTTTTATTATCATATGATATTTTAGAAGCATATGCACTAGACGCTGACCGTCTGGGGCTCCAAGATGGTTGTTCCAAGGTCATCCAAATTCTTGGGATCCCGCTAGCTAATGCAAATGACGGAAACTATGAAAACACCTTGTAAATTGGCTGGGGCTGTGCTGCTGAGGTGAAAGAAAGGATAAGGTGGTCAGCAAGCCCAACTGTTCTAAGGCCTTTTGTATTTTACATTTCTTGCTTGTAGCTGACTTGCTTATCTGACCACAGCAGCACGTTGTGAATGAGCACCAGTGTCTTGCTCAAGGACAAGCTGACAGAAGTTATTGCTTTTACAGCAATCAAACCTCTAAAAAACTCTATTATTGGCCCGCCACTGTAATCACTGAACAGACATGCTATTCATTCTGTAGCTGCAGGTCAAATATAAAATTCTACCTGTAGTAACAAGATGAAGCTATAGAAAGGAAAGGAGCAGGGTAAGGCAGGTTGCCTATACAGCTAATTTTGGATTCTCGCAATGATGTTTGCCTCAGGCCAGAATCCTAAAAAAAAAAAAAAAAAAGCAGTTAATAAACCACGACTCACTGAAACTTTCTCTCTGAAAGTGGCAGGATGAAACATCAGGCAGGCAGAAGTGAGGAAGGTTATATCATACGAGAAACATTATCAATATTGATAGTCGTCCATGCTTCGAGATGAAATAAGGGTCTCATTTCCATGACGCATTAAAGAAGGAGCTTGGCAGTGAGCAGAATGTTGTCTCAAGTACAAGGGCCACTCATATACTGCACTTAAGTTTTTGATGACATGCACTTCGTCTGCAGTGCATAAGCAATCAGAGTTGAGGTTTTTTTTGTTTTCTTTAAGGCAAATGTTAAGATAAAACAACATAACAAAACCCTGCTTTCTCCTCAATGATGGGATTTGTATTATTGTGTTTTGAAGCAGATTATAGCTCATATTTTCTTGGGAAATAAAACATGGCTGTGTCTGAACTGTCCACCAATTCGCTATGTAAGTGCATAAGCCTTCTATATCTTGACTGTGAATTTCCCCTATAGTGCACTACAAAGCAGTGAAGTGACGCTATGAAAGGTAGTGTACAGAAGAAGGAGCGCTACATCCATCGAGACATCATGTGTTGCAGCCTGTTTATCTGTTATGAAACAAACAACCCCCCCCCCCCCCAAAAAAAAACAAAACAAAAAAACAAAACAAAACAGAGACACCAGATATGGAGCTAATTTGATTTTCTTACTCTTTGAGAGTGCCTGGCAAGCATAATGCTCCTCAGATGTTTCAACCGTGCAGTGGCTCATCTCCTTCTATGCCAGAGCAGCATGACTTTCAAATTACAGATTTTAGCTGGTCAATTTAAACTGTAAATGTGTTAGTGGAAAGTAGCTTGCTTATGAAATGAAAAGCATAATGATAATTCATAAAAGATTTGTAGCACAGTTGCAGTTTCTCTCATCCTTTTGTAAGTGGATACATTTACGGTAAAGTATGCAGAAATGAATAGGTGTGCATAGATTAATATGGTAGTAATGTGTATAGATTGTGCTGTTATCCGTTACAGTGTTTACTTATTCTAACTGTGTCCACTATGTAGCAAACACTATATAGTGGATGGGTGTGTCTGATGTTGGTCCACTAGGATCAACATGAAACTGATAAGTCATGTTGTGATGCCGTTGCCCTGCACTGTGGTGGAAAAGAGGAAAAAAGTCTTTCTTTATACAAAACTCTCTTTTGGAACAAATGGTAAGCATTTCTAAAGTTTTCTTTATGAAGTTATGCAAAACAACAACTATATTACCAACTTAGCTTTGCTTTCAGCCAAATTTAGGTTACTTATGTTGGTTTGCTTGTGATAGCTTTTCATCGCATTAGCTAACTTCTTGGCTAATGCTAACTCTAAGCTTAGAGAACGTGATTGGTCAGCTGCAATGTTGAACCCAGCATTGTTATGACAGTGTACTAACAACACTAACATGGATATAAGACGCTCAGTTTTAATACAAAAGCATTTCACTGTGAGCTACAAGCACCTGGTCCTCCCTTGAGAGACAAAAGGCAGATGAGGAGCTGCGTGTTCTTCCCTCCTTTTATAAACACAGATTTTCTTGTTTACATTTACTCCAAAAGCTACTTTTCTATCCTATCTTAGCTTTACGTTGTGTTTAGACTAAAAGTTGAGGGAAGGGTCACGAAGCATGTCTGCGGGACCAGTACAACCTGGAATAAAGGCTAATCTCATCAATTTCCCAGCACAAATATTGGATTTATTAATCTTCTGTGCAGACACTTGTAGTCACACCATTTTCCCTGCCAACTCTCAAGGAACATGTGGAGGCCTTGTATACGGACACTTCACAAAGCCGAGGCAAATTCCATATTTATTTTTTTTTCTTGTTACCATAGTAACATTATACCCATGGGGAGATAGCTGGCTCATATGCAGTCTTGGGATGCAAATCCCTTCGTTAAGCTTTGCAATTGAAAATGCAAACACATTCAGCAGAAAGACATCTCTGAAACACTTACAAATGTGCATAAAATATTTGATATTGTTTGTAGTAGATGTTCTCTTAATGTGTGTTATCTGAGCAATTTAGGAAAAGCTTCCTCAATTAGGTATATGGGAATTCAAACAGTGCTTTTGCGATGATAGATGGTATGTATTTCATAACATATTCATTGGCAGCAATTTGCACAGCAGCATTTGTTCTGCCAGCAGGGGCTTGTCTGTTCATATCTGTATTTTAGAAATGCCTACATCTCATAAATGGATTTTCAGAAAGCAAAACAAGACAACAAACAAGATACCTAATTTAGAAAGATTTGCAAGAAAAAAGGAAATCAGTAAATAAGTAAATAACAGCCAACAGTGGGAGTGGCAGTAGATGTGACTTCCTTAGGAACATCAAACTTTGTGCACTTATCAACAGACAGAAAAATGAGGAAAAACTCTATTACCAGGGCAACCAAACAACGTGTATGCACTGGGGAGCTATTTATGATTTGGAAATAACTACCCATCCAATTTTTCCAAACTTTGTTAAAGGGCAGCTTTAAAGTCTGCTGAACAGATAGAGAGCTGCAGGGTGTTTTAAAGACTCAGAACAGGAACATGTCAAGTCCAATTTCAGACACAACCATGATAAAGCGAGTTTCTCTTGATATGAAAAAAGTGCTCTCATAACGAATGAATACAGAATACTACAGATTTTCTGGCTGTGTGTCCAAAAAATATCGCTTTTGTTGCAGGAATTTGTATTAGAACTGCAGACATTACTTGCCACTGGCCTTACAGATAAGGTCAGAGTTCATGATTCAGAAACAAGAAGGTGACTGGGCAAAAATGGCATATGTGGGAGTGTTTCTAGGCAAAAAAAAACAAAACACTGCTGACCAAAGAGAACACAATTTCCCACATTTTTAGAAAAGCATCTGGTTTTAAACTAACACACCATTTAATAGAAAAAAAAGATAATAGTAACAGTCAAATATAGTGGTGGTAATGTGATTGTCTGGGGCTGCTCTGCTGCTTCAGGATCTGGATGACTTGCTGTAATTGACGGAACCATGAATTCTGCTTTCTATTCACAAATCCTGAAGTAAAGAATATCTGGCCATCAGTTTGTGCCATGAAGCTCAAGCGCACTCTCATTTGGGTTATTCAGCAGGACAATGATCCGAAACACACCAGCAAGTTAGTAGCATGCAATACAAAATGGTTTTGGAGTGGCCTAGTCAAAGTCTGGACTTAAATCCAATCAAGATGTTTTGGCATGACCTTAAACAGGTAGTGGCTGAATTAAAAGTATTCTGCAAAGAAGATTGGGACAGAATTCCTCCAGAGTTATGTGAAAGACTTTTTTTCTGCCTTGATAAATAAAATCATCTTTTAAAAACTGCATTTTTGCATTAATTCACATGTCACGTGAGTACTATGAAAAAATTTGGGGTGATTTTTGGTAAGTGTGACATTAAATAAAATAAAAAAAAATCAGAAACAGAGCAAATACTTTTTCACAGCAATTTAAGTGGATGAAAAACAGCAGCATAAGACTCAATTGGAAAATGGGATATTGCACCACAGAAGAAAGCTCATATAAAGTGTTGTGATAGTGGACGTCTCACTGTGCTGCTTGCTTCTGCTGTTGTGGCAGAAGTGATTATATTTCTCTGGACTTGGAGAACTGCAATAAAAGTGACTACAAGTCTACCACTTCAGTATGGGCATCCCCAGTAGAAAGGTGCAAACGACTACAAAAAATACCAAAGCATCTGGACACTGTGCATGCGTGCATGTCCCGTGACAGCTGAAGACTTAAACACTGGGAGGAAATGAAACCCTCTGTAAGCCTTCTAGGATGCCTATGGAAGAATCCCCCAACAGCTTGTGGCAGGCATTTTGTAGAGCAGAGGGGGCCAAAATCTAATCAGTGACTTGGTACATCTGGTCAACATTAGCATTTAGTTCTCTAGGGTCAGTGGGTGAGTGCTGTTCACACTGAGGCACAGAGGATTGTGCCAGCAGAAAATTAGATGAGGAGAAATCGTTCCCCGGTGCAGTTTTTGTGTTATATTCTGCCACATTTTCAATCAAAGGAACATTTCATCTTAAAAATGTGGAGAACTGCAAAGCTACTGTAACTATAACACCAACATGTGAATGTGTACTTTATATCTAAATAAAGACATAAATTACAGTTATGCAAAAGGCTAGCAAATAAATCGCTAGCAAATCATATTTTTCTGTACTCAGACAGCACTGTTTGCTCAGTGTAAAGCTAATTCTTCAGCAGAGGGGTCACTGTCACGCCCGTCAGCGGGGTTTATCTAGAAATGAGCAAACAGAATGGCAGATGACTCTTTTCATGCTTGCCGTGAACAGATCACAGTGCCGAAGAACCGAGTCCAGCTCCCCGGCCGAGCTTTGACTATGTGCCACTAAAACAAAGCAATACTCCTACATGCAGATCAAGGGACACTTTTTCACTTTAGCTGCCAATGGAGACATTTGTCCAGACTTAATTGGAGTGGAATTTTCAGCGAGGGTTTGAAAATCTGACAGCAGGGGGAAAACAATGGACCCAACAGCTGCTCAAGTCCAAGGCTGAACATGCCAACTTGCCATGTGTACAACTTTGTGGCAATGTGAGTTATTTAAGCTGTTTGAAGACAGGGGGGTTTCATTTCCCATTAAGACACACAGCACTCTGCATCTCACACAAACTGCACTTGCATCCAGCAGGACTAAACTAGCTCATCATAGTGAGAAAGTATATCTGTACCTCTTTACTCTAAGGGATCATTGTATAATCCTTTGGCCATCAAGCGGCTGCTTCCTGTAAACGCACACACACTGCCTCTCTCACTCGTTTACTAGCACCTCTCTCTCTCTCTCTCTCACTGCTACTTTCATCTCTCTTCTCTCTTGTTGGATAAGGAGCGGCTCTGCCTTCCACTGTGCACTTCCCCTCTGAAAGAGCCATTCATTGCTGCCGGCAGCAGGACCTCAGCTAAGAGGGCTTCAACTTCTCTACCTCCTGCCTTTTGGCAACACGCTTTCAATGCAAACATTCCCAAGGTAAATGCGCTCACTCATTCAGCTCACCACAGACTTGAAAGCAAAAAAAAGAAAAAAAAAAAAGAAGAAAAAATGCGATAGAGGAGAAGCCGACAGATGTTGCCCCAGCCTTTGGACAAGTGGTCAGACCATTGCTCATCTTTTCCTCAGTGTATTGAGTTTCATCGAAGAATATAAAAGGTTTTACAACAGTGAGTGACATGTGTCCCGTGAGAATGAATAAACAACAGTAAAAGGGAGACAACTGAAGATCTGATGTGGAGTTACTTAGAAAGTTTGTAGCCCAGTGCAGCATCTGTAAAGGATAACGTTGATACTGGGTTTGTTTTGAGGGATTAACTTGTCAGCCAACCATGGTTGGATTTATGCAGAGGGGAAGCCTCAGACAGAGATGGTGATCTGATCTTTTTCTGTGGATCTCTGACAAATGGGAGCAGAAGGGGAGAGCCAGGACACTAAAAGAGGGATTTGCAGTGGCACTTACCTCCATGACCAGGGCTGGGGAGGCAGAGCAGTACACTCAGGAAGGCACCAACAAAAACCAGATGCAGGGCTCTCATATTTTCGTTGCTGAAGAGTTAAGTCCTCCACTGTTGTGTTAAAGACACTCCATTCAGAAGAGACTGAATGAGTTTCCAGTTTTGGGACCTGCTACAAGATACTTCTCTATGTGAAGGGGCAGGGCTGGGGAGGGACCGCTAGAGGGACGCCTTCTTTCCAACCCCAGCCCCTACCCTTCTCCAGCACACTTGCACGTGCACACGTTACACACACACAGATCTTCAAAGAATGGAAAATCATAACCAGACTCTCTTTGCTGACCCGACACTTACATATTTTTACAAGTACAATACCCGTTTATACATATATTTGTCTCTCATACGCACACACACGCACACAACAAATTTACACGCATCAATTTACATGGCTTTTGTAACACCACACAAATCAAAACTCTGACACGACAAGCTCACTACTCCAGTGGATTTTTTCCCTTTTGTCTCAGTCTGTAATTGGAGTGCCCTTTAGAGACCAGCAGCTCCCGTTTGCAAGGATAAACCCTTTACTTTTAATTAAAGACAACTCAGGTTGCCATTGGTGCTTTATCTTTCGAGCCTTTCCCTTGATCAATGTCTGGCTCTTCATGTTTTTGTTCAACAAACCTGCTCCTGAAGCTAATTAAGCTCACACTTGAGTGTGGAGTAGAGGTTGGTTGCTCTGGATTTGCATTCTCTCTTGTCTCCCTATTGATAGGGCAGGGACAATAGAAAAGTTTTACTGCGCAAATAAAGCACTCGGGGAAAGACTTTATTTGTGGTGAGTGCTGTCGCTGATTGTTCTCCACTTGGCTTATACTTTCATTTCTGGTAATGAACATGCATACACTCATCACAAGGATTAGTATTTTCTGGCTGGATGCTAAGATTAAACCTCAAATTTACTCGCAAAGCTGGAACGTTCAATTTCATCTGTCTCACAGTCAGCAGATTGGCAACTTATTCGTCACTCTTGCTGACAGCTGAAATGGGAATACAATTAGAATATTCTGAACACTTCCTCTCAGGTGTGGAATGACTTTACAATAGCTATTCGCCGTTCACTGCAGCCCGTGCAGATTAATTAGACTTTTGCTTTTCAGCTGAACAAACAATGCCTCTGAAATTACCTTCAAATTAACTGGCATGTGAAATATTACAGATAATTTCAAATGACTTATGACAGTCAGGAGAGCTTTTTGCATTAACTGTGGATTGATTGGACTGCATATTTGTTAGTCTCAGACTTGGTGAACGTACAACCTGAAATGTTTAAAATAAGCACTTTTTGTCTCTCAGTTGTATTTCATACATCTGAGGAGAAAATAACAAGCTTCCTTTCAACCACATGGTCTTGTATGTGTAAAACTTCCCATCCCATAATGTGGATAGTGCATAATCTTAGCTATGGTGGTCGCTGTAGGACAAACATATTTTAGTTAGCCAAGAGAGACCTGTTCCTGTGTTTCTGCTATTGTTTAGACTGGTTCTGGAGCTGCCCCAGAGTTGTCTCCTATCTGTAGGAGTCTACTGTTTACCTCAGCTGTCAGTGTCGGGTTGTTGCTCTCTCTGTCTGACCCTTACTGAATAAACTCTCATATGATGTGAGAATGTAATCAAACTGTTTATCAGTTTATCAGAAAATATTATTTTTAGGATGATTCAGCCTAATATTAGTTGGCAGAATGTAGGCTTATAACATGTCACTGTTGTTGCTTAGGGTCGCATGTCTAATCTGCTGACAATAAGTAACTACAACAATATCGGGAATAAATAACATGTTTATGCACATTTTCATGTGTTAGAGCCCTGGCTTCAGTTCAGGAGATGAGGCCTGAGGTTATGAGAAAGAGGATGACATTTTCGCTTCTTTGGTGTAGAGTACCCCTTCTCTGGCAATATGCTAGTATGTGGCCAGTCTCTAACCACATACCAGCCACTATATTCAAATATGATGCTGGGAACATGGCGGCCTCCACAAACCGCAAACCTGCTCCTGTGTATTTTCAATGTAATAATTCTAAGTTTGAATGCATTGTACACATAAGCACTTTTTATTTAAATAGCATAAAAGCCCAATTCTCCAAAACACGATTGTGTTGAATAAAACAAAGGCGTAGATCCATTTAACATGAAGAAGACCTCATTTCTCCACATTTCAAAAAAGAGCATGAGCCACTGTAACCATTGGAAGACCTGTAAAAACATATCATACTTGTAACACAACACCATTTATTGCTGGCAACCTTTTCTGTCACCAAAGCCTTACTGACTATTTCAACATGACACAAGCTACAATTAAAACGCTCCCTCTGAGCCTTAGCCAACCGTTTGCACCAATGACATGCTCTCACCTCCCTGGGGATGCATAACTCTCCCTGGAGGGATGTCACCCACTGATATGAGTGGGCTCCTGCAGTATGTGAAAGCAAAGGCAGGCTTATGTAACCCACAACACCAGGAACCCCTTTACCATAAGCATGACAGATGATGTAAGTAGATATGTGTGAACTTGTCTATATTAAAGTAAATTGATGCTATTTATGAGACTTTTTTTTTGGTAATAATGAATATGGTCATGCAGTGATTAAAGGTGTCCTGTGGAGGCTTTTAAACAAACAGGTTTTTGTTTACATTCAAATATGCTCACAAAGTACATAATACGTATCCTCGAGGTCTACAAGCATGTTGAATGTATTTCCAACCTCGTAAAACATCTGCTTTTTGTTTACATCGCTATGTGTAATTCTTTATGCCTATTTTTACAGCTGTGCTGTGCTGTCTGCAATTGCTGTCTCTTTACATTATGCTGATATTCTGCATGTATGCATTTAATGTGGTGCAGCACAAGACAAAAGCAAATAAAGATTCACTCAAACATTACACTGCAAAAAAAAAAGTGAAAAAAAAACATGATATACCATTAAATCTGTTGGGTTTTTTTTTTTTTTTGCCACCATAGTCCAGCAGGACTACCTTGAAGCACAGTGTCTGTGATAGGGATGCGGTTATTGCTGCGGACTTGTTAGGAATCATTTGCCTGTGAACATTTCAAGGAGCAACATTAGCATTCATTTAGAGTAATGTTTCTGTCCAGAAGGTGAAGATAAGGTTCTCCATTCACATGGATAACATGGTTCAGTTCATTCCACTGGCTGGGCCATAGCTCAAGAGGTAGTTGGTACTCCTTGCAAAGTACTTTTTGAGACATAACTAAACAACTGCATTTTATTTACAATTGCCCTTAACCCTGTAAGACCCAACCCATCAAAAAATTAGCCTAAAAATTCTGATTTTTTGGAACTGAGATGTTTATTGACCCTTATAACAAAATTCACATTTTTTTTTGCTATATCATTTTGTGTATGATATATTTTTGTATCACATTTGATACATTAGGTGTTTTTGGCAACTGTTTGTTAACAACAACAATGTTAATTTTAGAATAAAAAAGAATTTTGTTCCTAACATTTTGAAATTATGGCAAGTATTGATCATGTTGATGAGATAGAGGTCTCAGAAACTCATGTGTCAAATATGATACAAAGGGCATTATAGAATTAATTACAGTTCTGTCATTAAAACAAGGGAGAATCTGATGGGTTGTAATTCAGCATTCTGGTAAAGAAATGTTTAAATGTACGTGAGACAGTTTAATTTTTTATTTGTTTAGTCACAGCCCTGGTGATGTTTTTCATAGCAAGTAAAGAATCAATGTAAAAACAAAAATAAAACAATCTAATAATTAATCTACTTGTGATATCTACAAGTACATATACACTTTACTGCCAAAAGTATTCGCTCATCTGCCTCCACACTCATATGAACTTGAGTGACATCCCATTCTTCATCCATTAGGTCCTAACCTTTGCACCTATAGCAGCTTCATCTCTTCTTGGAAGGATTTCCACAAGGTTCAGGAGTGTTTATGAGAATTTTTGACTATTCAAGAAATGCATTTGTGAGGTCAGACATTGATATGTGATGAGAAAGCCTGACTCACAGTCCCCACTCCAATTGATCCCAAAGTTGTCCTATCGAGTTGAGGTTGGAAATCTGTACAGGCCAGCCAAGTCCTTTTACACCACATTTTCTCATTAAAACTTGCACAGTCATATTCTAACCAGAACGGGCCATCCCCAAACAAAGTTGGGAGCAAATTGTCCTAAATGTCTTAGTATGCTGAAGCATTTAGATTTATTTCCACTGTAACTAAGGGACTAAGCACAACTCCTGAACATGCAGAAAATATTTTTAAGAAAATCTGAGAGCCATTTTTTTTAACCTCCTAGGACCTGGCGTTCACATATGTGGACATCACATTTTGGGTTGTCTAGAGCAAAATATTACATTTTGCTCTACAAGGGCCTGGTATCCACTTACGAGGACATTATACTGCCACTGTGCTATTGAAATTTTAAACAAATATCCTCATATGTGAATCTCATTTTTCTCAGGAACAAAGATTTGGTAAAAAAAAAAAAAAAGAAATCTGGTAATTCTTTGTTTTTACATTCATCAGGTGCCAATCAACCCAAATATTGAAGAGAAATTAAAAATGCATGCCATTGAAGACTTCGGGTCTTAGGAGGTTAAAGAAAGTAGAGATTATTTGCTAACTGGGGAAACAGTGAAAATGTTTTGTTTTCCAACTGTCCTCTCCAATCTTTAAGTCACAGTGGCCACTGATTTCACTCATTGCCATGTAACAGTAACGAACCAATATGAGTGCACCTAGTGATATGCCAGGTAAGTAGCAGGTAAGTAAAAATTGCCACTGAATCAATCTTTTCCTCCCAGCATTTGAATTTCTGTTTAAGCTAAATTAGGGCATTTAGCAGACCTTTCAATGTTGTCTTATTGTACCATCCTTTTACATCTGCAAAGACACATGAAACACAGATTGGAAATACTGAACTAAAATGATTCTTATTTGACTTTGACAGGTTTATGTTAGTCTGATGAAAATTTGATATTGAAACATTTTTAATGTAAAAGATATTTTTATAAATGAACACTGTAGATTGTCTCCCTATCACTTGTATTTGTGTTAGTAGCATTATCACTGTGGGAAGGACAAATGATTAATGTATATCGTAATATGTATCTACCTCAAAGGATATCTACCTATGTATCTAGAAGTGTTTATACTTTTCTGCTACAGTATAACACACATTGCTTTTTCCTGTTATATCTCACTAACTTGCCTGAGGTTAGCGTCAGTTCAGGTGACAACAACAAGTTTTATCAGATGTCATTTGTCTTTGTTAATGCAGTCTTTTCATAGAGCAGAAACTGGACACATATTGCAGAAATATCACCTCTCAATTCATGCTGGAAAGAGAGAGCAAGCTCGACTTTCAACACATAGTCTCAAATATCACCTTCGTGCATTGCTCCAGCCGTCTGGCCAGACCGCCCCGCGCTCTCAAAACTCCAGACTTGATTAAACCACAAAAACTACGTCAATGTTATGTGAAGCCTTTTTTCCAATGTCAAGATAGAGACTTGAGCTTAATGCCAGATAATCGCAGTGGTCTGTTTTGATCACCACGATTTAATGCTTTTAAGACACACTGTAATAATCAAGCACCCCCTGAACAAAGACAGCAGTGAGAACCTTATAGACGAGAAAATAGAAGAGAACTGCATATCCTTAACTTTTTCCAAGAGCTATCACTTCTCCATGCCTTTTTAGCTAATACGAACCCACTCTCTTTTGGTTTTCTTAGTGAGTATAATAGCTCACTTTTTATTCATTAGTTCAATTAATTGACTAATGTTCACTTTTCTGCACATTAATCTTTGTTCTTTGATTCTTTAAGTGCCATTCAAAGTGGAACTACATGAAAATATAAAGCAAAATGAAGCTTCATAACATTAATCTTTTACTACCCAGTCATTTTTTTTCATTGTAATTTCAGTTTAGATTGAACTTAAAGTGCCTGTCTAACATCAATGATCACTATAAGGTGTGCAAGTCTTTTACAAAATACTAGGTTACTTGAAACATGTAGTACAACATATTTTAGAAATTACAAAGGTTAGCTGCTAGAATTGAGTGATTAATAATCTCTGCATCAGAATGTATTTTTTTAAATGACTTTCTAACACTATTCATGACTCAGTGCTTGGATAAGATTTTGTAAATTTTAACTGTTTCTGTTGAGGAGTGAGCACCAGAGCCCAAAGTGGAACTTCTCATATACCGTGTTATGATTAGATTAGCATTTGAGTGTTTTTATATAAATGTTTATACTGCCAGTTTAATAAATATGTCCTGCACGAGAGATGTTAACAAGCTTCCACCGTCTAGATATATACTGGTGGGACATCAGTTGAGATGTATTTATTTTAAGCTATGTCAAGCTATGTCTCCCAAAATCCTTAAAGGTAAAGGTGTTACAGCGTGAATAACACCCTTAACACTGTCAGAAAGGTGTTGATTGGGCTCATATTTTGAAGTTGAGGCCTGGTGTTTATTTGCTATATTTTTCAGATAATGACAAAAGCATGGAGAAATGACTTTTTAGGCTTTTATTTTGCATTGCTGGATTAACAGATGCTAGCTGTCAGAAACACTTTCCTCCCACAATAAACCCATTACTCTCCCTTTTTAGACAATCCATCAGTAGTGTCAATTTAATTTGCTCTTCTCACCAAGCCAGTATATGACAGCACTGGAAAATTTGGAATACACATGTGTCTCATATGTGTAACGTGTCCCAATTTATTGATGATGCTAATCATTTTTGACAATATTTGTGTCATGCCCTTTGTTTTTGTAAATATTATTCTCAGGTTATGGTGACATGCAGTCATTTTTTACAAAAAGAAAAAGATGAATAAAAACAGGAATTTGTATTACCCCATATATCACAGCAGCACATCTTTTTTACCCTTTTGTTTTATCTCCTGTCTGTTATCCAGTCTGGTGTGACCAGCTGGCCTGGTGAAAACAAGGTAAAAGGACATGTGTAGTTAGTTATCAGCTGTACCTTACGATTTTTATCCAGGAAACATATTCAATTATCATGTGATGATTTAAAATTGATATTTCATTTAATATGAATTTTGTCTGTCCCTAAATATTAGCCTGGGTCACAGGCTATAGCTAGGTTATAGCTAGTCACAGTAATGCTAATAACAGCCACAATAAAGTCCTACCACAAAGGATTTTTCTAAAGAAAAGATGATCTTATATACTGGGAGTATAACACACTTGAATCATACATATACAATAGTCAACAAAGCATTTGCCATGCTTGTAGCTGAAGACAAGCAAAAACTACTCCCGTCAAAAAGTAAAAAGTGATTGACTAGCTGTTTAATACTTGTTTCTATGGTGACATAAATAAGTGACATGGGAAACATTTCTCTGGGAGATAATTTTTCACATTCTTTTAGAATTTGGGCTTGGTAATTTTTACAGAGGTTTTATATACACAAAAAGGTACACAATAAAAGATAATCCAAATCAAAAGAATCGCCCAGCCTCTTTAAGGTGATGATGGTGATGAGTTAAGCTTGCTAGTCAAATCACTCGACATCCTTTACGATTATCTAACTTAATAATAAGTGGCCTGGCATAAACTTTGTTTCAGGCTCCCTAACCTCTATTCGTATCTAGTTTCCTCAGCACAGGGCTCCTCGGCTAAGCCCTCCCTACATCCAGTTTGTTTATCTATTCCCTGCCTGTGGCACAATGTTAGCAGATGGATGGCAATCCTCAGGTTTTAGATGATGCTTCTGAATAATATATTAATAAACTGACCTTAGAGGGAAATGAGGGATAAATAACTAAGCAGAAGTAAAACATTAGTTGCCTGGCCTCACCATCAACATGTTTATCAACCAGGTTAAATTAGCTATATATTCAAAGAGAAACTAAGCATATTTGATAGGATTTAACACTCTGATAAACACACTTGGTTTGCTACAAACCTCCCCCAGTCTTATTTCTGGGCACATGTTTAATACTGTAAAGCATGAAACCACAGCTGATCATGTAAAACTGGATTTTCTCTCCATCAAAGCCGTGTGACAGAGTGGGACAGAAATCTTTCTAACAATCAAGTGTGCGCCAGAGTCAGCACGTAGTCAGAACTAAAATCTGAATTTCATGCACTGTTTCACTTGATAAAGAGGAAGGCTGTTTAGCTGCTCATATATGCACTCGCTAAATGGTAGGAAGGATGGAAGGGTGGCAAACATTGTTTCTGTAACACTGAGTCCCCCTGCTGTGAGTGAAGGGCCTCAGAATATCGCAGAGCTTTAAAGCAGAAAATGTGCAGCGTGAAGTAGACAACGCATATGAAGCTGCCAGTTTTCTTTAGAGAGAAAGTCAGGTAGTGATTGAAATGGAAAAGAAGAAAAGAGTCCAGGCTTATGAGACTGTGAGGCTTTTATATTTGAAGTAATAGAAAACATTCTTTGATTTCTCACCTGAAATCAATAAATAATGCGTTGTGGCATTTTTCTGAAAAAGGGAAAGTGCTGTGAGCTCTGCATGAAACACTTGTTTCTACAAAAGTAGAATTTGCAATATGCAAATTGCTTAAAAGAAACTTCATGGGGATTTTGCCATAAGGGTGGACTCTCACCGAAGAGGAAATTCACATTAAAAGGAATTCTAAAAGCCCCAAAGTCAATGTTAGTATGACCAGCCAACAAAGTCTGCCTTTGTCAATATTAAATGGAGCTTAATAATAAAACATGCTGTAGCTAATAAGAAGAAAAATGCATATATAAATTATACTGTTAGGCCACCACAATTGAATTATTCTATGAACTTACCTCACAAAGTTAATTACATACATATGCTGTTGTCACACTAGGCTGCCGACTAATGTGAGCTCTCATTTCCTTAAGCCATGCTTGTACACTTCGAGCTTCCTTTGATTCAGACACTTCACTTCCTGCCCTTAGGTGTTTCCCGCCATTGTGATCTTTGCGCCTTTCCTAATGTGCATCACCTGTATTTAACCATGTTACCAACTTTGTGTACTTGGTCTGTGTCTTCCCCTCTCTGTCTGTGCCAGATGGGCTGGAGTGTCTTAAGCACTGAGACAGCCTTTGTTGTTGTTGTTTTTTTCTTAGTCTCCTAGTGTTTTTCTTTCTTCTTTTTACTCTGCCTGTTTTCCCTGGTTCCTCCCTCTGCTCATTCTATGGCAGACTTGTTTTCCTCCCTCTGATTGATTACCCATATACAAACCCTTTTTTCCAAGTAAAGTCTGGCTTTTTGTGCTTTTCCTCCCGAGTCTGCGTTGCTCTCTTGAGTCCTGTTTCCATTGTTACTAGCTGTTAGAAGTATTGGCGATGCCAAGATGTTATTGCACCCTTTCAAGAAGTATCGGTAAAAACTCAAATTTACGCTTGTGTTTTTTTAAATTTGAACTAAATAGACAAAATGTTGTTTCAGTCCAAATCAGTTTAGCTCAATACAATTCATTTATATAGTGTAAATCTCAATAACAGTTGCCTCAAGGTGTTTTATACTGTAAGATAAACAGAGAAAACCTTAACAATCTGAGTACCCTCTATAAGCGAGCAAACATAGAAAAAGCTGGAAGGAAAAACCCCCTTTTACCAAGAAGAAACCTCCAGCCCCTAGCAGCCTCGGCGTATTGCAGGGTAACTAAGGGAGGGTTCAGGGTCACCTGATCCAGCCCTAACTATAAGCTCTATCAAAAAAGAAAGGCTTAAGCCTAATAAAAGTTTGTTTTTATCATTTCTCTTTCCCGTATCCAAACAGGGAATTGGTTCCACAGAAGAGGGGTCTTAAGGCTGAATGCTCTGCCGCCCATTTTATTTTCATATAATCTAGGAAGTCTGAGAGTCTCCAGTCTGAGAGTGCTCTGTTGTACTTTAAGATTAAATACCTTAAAGTACGATGTTGTATGCTAAGATTTAAGATCTTAAAGATAAGATGTATCCCGTATCAGGTGGTCTTTATCCTTCAAGCTCGGGCCTGGGAACATGCGAGTCGTGGGCAGTATCTTTGTTGTTCCTAGGACTGCGCTCTTCTGGACAGAGATCTTGGATGTTGTTACTGGGATCTGATTGAGCCACTCGCCTAGCCTAGGGGTCATTGCACCTAGTGCTCAGATTATCACTGGGACCACTGTTGCCTTCTCTTTGAGTTCTTCTCTCAGCCAGTGGTCTTTCTTGAGCTTCTCGTGTTCCTTCTTGCTGATGCTGCTATCACTCACAATAGCTATATCTATCACTATGGCCATCGTCCTCTCCTTGTCCAGCACTACTATATTCTGGTTGGTTAGCCATCACCAGTTTGTCCGTCTTTATCTGGAAGTCCCACAGGATCTTAGCTCAGTTATTCTTGTCCTATTTTGACCATAGGACTTCCAGGCCATACTCGGAACAGATGTTCCTGAATACTATGCCGGCCACTTGGTTATGGCGTTCCATGTATGCCCTGCCTGCTAGCATCTTGCACCTTGCTGTTACAGTGGCTTGCAAAAGTATTTGGCCCCCTTGAACTTTTCCACATTTTGTCACATTACAGCCACAAACATGAATCAATTTATTGGAATTCCACGTGAAAGACCAACACAAAGTGGTGTACACGTGAGAAGTGGAATGAAAATCATACATGATTCCAAACATTTTTTACAAATAAATAACTGCAAAGTGGGGTGTGCGTAATTATTCAGCCCCCTTTGGTCTGAGTGCCCATAGACATTGCCTGATGAGTGCTAATGACTAAATAGAGTGCACCTGTGTGTAATCTAATGTCAGTACAAATACAGCTGCTCTGTGACGGCCTCAGAGGTTGTCTAAGAGAATGTTGGGAGCAACAACACCATGAAGTCCAAAGAACACACCAGACAGGTCAGGGATAAAGTTATTGAGAAATTTAAAGCAGGCTTAGGCTACAAAAAGATTTCCCAAGCCTTGAACATCCCACGGAGCACTGTTCAAGTGATCATTCAGAAATGGAAGGAGTATGGCACAACTGTAAACCTACCAAGACAAGGCCGTCCACCTAAACTCACAGGCTGAACAAGGAGAGCGCTGATCAGAAACGCAGTCAAGAGGCCCATGGTGACTCTGGACGACCTGCAGAGATCTACAGCTCAGGTGGGGGAATCTGTCCATAGGACAACTATTAGTCGTGCACTGCACAAAGTTGGCCTTTATGGAAGAGTGGCAAGAAGAAAGCCATTGTTAACAGAAAACCATAAGAAGTCCTGTTTGCAGTTTGCCACAAGCCATGTGGGGGACACAGCAAACATGTGGAAGAAGGTGCTCTGGTCAGACGAGACCAAAATGGAACTTTTTGGCCAAAATGCAAAACGCTATGTGTGGCAGAAAACTAACACAGCACATCACTCTGAACACACCATCCCCACTGTTGAATATGGTGGTGGCACCATCATGCTCTGGGGGTGCTTCTCTTCAGCAGGTACAGGGAAGCTGGTCAGAGTTGATGGGAAGATGGGTTGAGCCAAATACAGGGCAATCTTGGAAGAAAACCTCTTGGAGTCTGCAAAAGACTTGAGACTGGGGCGGAGGTTCACCTTCCAGCAGGACAACGACCCTAAACATAAAGCCAGGGCAACGAGGGAATGGTTTAAAACAAAACATATCCATGTGTTAGAATGGCCCAGTCAAAGTCCAGATCTAAATCCAATCGAGAATCTGTGGCAAGATCTGAAAACTACTGTTCACAGACGCTGTCCATCTAATCTTACTGAGCTGGAACTTTTTTGTAAAGAAGAATGGGCAAAGATTTCAGTCTCTAGATGTGCAAAGCTGGTAGAGACAAACCCTAAAAGACTGGCAGCTGTAATTGCAGCAAAAGGTGGTTCTACAAAGTATTGACTCAGGGGGCTGAATAATTACGCACACCCCACTTTGCAGTTATTTATTTGTAAAAAATGTTTGGAATCATGTATGATTTTTGTTCCACTTCTCACGTGTACACCACTTTGTATTGGTCTTTCACGTGGAATTCCAATACAAAGTGATTCATGTTTGTGGCTGTAATGTGACAAAATGTGGAAAAGTTCAAGGGGGTCAAATACTTTTGCAAGCCACTGTATGTGCTGAATTGTCTCAGGGGCATCCTTACACAGCCTGCACCTGGGGTCTTGCTTGGTGTGATAGACCTCAGCCTCTATGGATCTTGTGCTCAGAGCTTGTTCCTGTGCTGCCATGATTAGTGCCTCTGTGCTTTCTTTCAGTCCAGCTTGGTAGGATTTTTAGATATCAGCCACTTCCTCTATCTGCTGGTGGCACATACCATGCAGGGGCCTGTCTTTCCACAATGGTTCCTCCTCTTCTTTCTTGGGTTTCTGCTGCCTGAGGTATTCACTAAGCACGTGGTCAGTTGTGGCCATCTTCCTGATGTACTCGTCGATGTTTGTTGTTTCATTCTGGACACTTTTCTGACACTCACCAGTCCTATGCCTCCTTCTTTAGCCCACTTCGCATCGGTGTGTCCTGGCTCCTCAACACCTGATTCCTGTTAATTCGGCCGACGTCCAAGCTGGTATGGCTTTGGCATTACCACTATAGTATCCTGTGTGTGTGTGTGTGTGTGTGTGTGTGTGTGTGTGTGTGTGTGTGTGTGTGTGTGTGTAGACCAAAGTCTTGCAAGTCTCCTCTCTGGTATATTGTATTTAAGCAAAACATACCATATGTCTCTTAATTTACACCCACTAACGAGGAGATAATATTCACTTCAGAGTTGAACTTTATTAGTATCTGAATTGAAAACGTACAGAATATTTATATCCAAGAATGTGTTGCGATTGTGCAATCTCAGTGTCAGGCAGTGGGTGTTCAGACACTCGTCTTTCTAGAGGTCACTGCACAGCTTTGCCATACCATTGAATAATCAGCCTTCACATTGTTTAAGAAAAAAAATATAGATCCTACTGACAAATGCGTGGTTTACAGAAATACAAATTATTTATGGAAGTGTCACACAGATGGCTGGCACATTAAAGGAAAAAACACAACACACAGTATCTTAGTAAGGTTCCATCAGAGTTCAAACAGGGTGCTCCCATGAGAATAGGAAGGCTTCATACTATAGGTTTATAGGAATAAAGTGATCACTCATAACAACTTTGCACTGACTTGCTTTAAGGGACCAGATGGACCAAAAGCATACCGACATGCTAAAGCAAGGAGGTCATAGGTTTCAGGTTTTTCCCTGTCATTTGTCACATTCCTGCATGTTTCAGCGCTTTTATTTAAAAAAAAAAAAAAGAAAAAAAAATTAGGCAGCAGAAGCAGAAGCCTGAGCTTGATGGTGCACACTGGAGATTACTTTATTGCCTTCTATTCTGTAATGCTGACTGAGGATGCCATGTGGAGAAGGGGTATTATTCATTTTTAAAACTCTTAAAGAATCCTGCTGGGAGCCTAAAAAATGTTTGAATGCCTTCTGTGTTTGCGTCGAGCTTGTTCAGACACAAAAGATACACTCAAAGCTTACCACAGTGCGACAAGGCGATTATTAAAAAAAGATCCATTTTGGTGTGCTCAGTGATTTTTGTGCATCCTCTGTTCTTACACTCCTTTTGGCAGAGACCAAAGCACTTCCGCGTCTTTGCTTTGTGAAACGGAATGATGCATTTTACCGTATGGAGTCAAAGGAAGAAAAGTTTCATCCTACAGTCTGCATGTTCAAGCTACACAAACAGCACAGAAATCTGCTGGACAACATTTGAAATTATTCTGTGTATGTATGTGTATCTGTATATGTGTGTGTCTGTGCTGAGTGCCTCTACACACAGCTCTGAGGTAGAGTGCTGAGATACAAGTATTGCACTACTGGGGAGTTAAGAAGAGCTCTGAGGTCAAGAGAGCACTTCGCAGTGCCCTCTGGTGGAGGATCAGATGAGCTTTGATGGCCACCCATCAGGCCTCTACTCCTGCACATACTTAATCGTGTAATTACAATCACGGTAATGAACAGATTCTTGTGAGGGGCATAAGTTTTTCCTATTAGTTATGTGACTCACCGGGATATCTTCCAAGGGAAAATTCCCACATTCACAGAGTGGGAACTTTTAGTCTTTTTCAGTGACTTTAAGCACTTGATGAGTTTTTGTAAACAAAAACTGTAGATGAAGTGGTCAGAAATGCAGGGTCAATCTCTGGGTGCCTGGGAAAAAGACAGTGTGGGATGTTTGAACAATGAAATCACGCATGTGAATAGGATGTCCGCGGTTAGTTGTGATCAAAGGTTATTAAATGGGAGCTGAATAAATGAGCGTGTGCATAAAACTGCATGCAGCCATGCCCAGTGCAATGTTTTTAAGTGATGTTGATTTCTTATCATTTCTAAAGGACAACTGATTATATCCTTCGAACCCCATTTTTATTAATAAGAATGATAAAAAAAATGAATCTCATCACAGCTCATAATTTCAGTGACATTTAACAGCGAGTGTTAATTTCATACCCGCAATCAATCTGAAGAAGATTTCCTGTTGTTTTTCTTATTTTATGAGCTGTGTAACAACACACGGCGGTTGATTCTGCATTTCAATGATACACCGCAGAATGATGTGAGGAGGTTCTGGTGAGCTCCATGGCGAGTGCTGCATGAATCGATTCTAAATCACTGTTCTGAAATTAACAAGATGGCCTCCTGTCGGGTGGTGCAGGATTGTGGTAGGACTCGACTTAAGCGGTCAAAGAAGTGCAGGAGACTGATGCTGTCCAGCAAGTGATTTATTCACCATTCTGTGGCCCAAGAATATTTACAAAGAAACAAATAAGAAACTCAACTCTATAATAAACTCAATTCAAATAAACATAACTGAACTTAAATCAACGGAAATTAAGGTCAAACTGCACACAGCTACACTGACCTGAACCCTTCTCCTGAAACACCTGAGTTCGTCTGCTTAAATAGTCCCCTTAATCAAACACTTTCTCCTCTGGACTATTCCATTCAGTAGGTAGGTGAGATGAACATGATTATATTCATCCTCTACTACTCCTCTTGACTGGCAACATAAACTCTGGTGTAATCAATACATATCACAACATTAAATCTATTTCTTTATAAACCCTTTAAAATCAACTTTATTAAATTATAAGAATTCTTCCCCTCCTGCCCTTGGTCTCTTCCTGTGACCTCAGATGAACCCAGAAGGTATAAAGCAGGAAGTAGAACTACATTTCCTCCTTTTGCTTCTGGAAGACAGGTAGGTAAAGGTAAGTTCAAACAATACAAATTAACAGTTGAAATAAATAACATGTTAACTTAACAAACTTGCATGAATTGATTTAAACCAAGATGTTATATTATATAATCTGTAAAAGTGCAGAACATAAACAAACCCGGGATAGTAGATGTTTGCCTATTGCAGATTACATGTGAAATATGGTTAAATCAAAACAAGAATGTTAACTAAGAATGTAGACAAATGGTCTTCTCACCCACTTTGTCACAAGGATCTTGATAACTTGAATAATGCTGAAGTCGTTTGAAAGGAGGTTTTGAATATCCCCCCTCAAAAGAAACAAAACTGTCCCATAGACACTATTAGGATATGTCTATGTGTGTAGGCTTCGTGCAAAATTGACACCCACTCTTGTGTCCCACCAGTGTTGCAGCTCAGCTCTATGAATTCAGCAGCACTGGGCCTATTTTTTAGGTGTTTATGTGAGTTACGATGTTTCTTCCCAACAGACCTTGGCTGTCTTTCTCTCTCGATCGGTGCATCTCTGTCTCTTTTGTTTCTCTTCCTTTGTCTCTTCATCTCACTCACTCTGCTTTTCTCTTCCTTTCTTTTTACTCAGTGCACAGGGGCCATTGTAAAACACTGGCCTGAGTCCCAAGCCCTCAGGAGGCTCAGAGGCTCAGGGTTGACTGATCGCTGGATTTCACCACAGGCTCCCAGAACGGGGATTGTTGAAGAAGCTTTTCCTTCCCACTGAGACCCCTGTGGATTAAGGATTCCTGGCTTCTGTTGCAATAATAAGGCCTCACACACTGCCAAAAGAAAAGACTGCAGCAAAGCTCTGCACTGCTTTAACCGAACATTCTGTACATTGTCACATTTTGCACCTTTATAATTTGTTCTTTTTATTTTGCGATCTGCTCACGTTGAAAGAGTGCAGTTAAATCTGTGTTTGCAATTGAATAATCTAATTCCTGACATATTTTCTCCATGAATATGTACTTAAAGATTGAAAAGGTTGTTGCATAGGCTCCTGCCCACATACAGACACCAGTTCAAATAAACACATCGGTGTCTACATACATTACTGTACATATATAGATGCCAGTAGCAGCTTTGTAGCAACTAAGATGCACTGAAAAAAGATGCATATGTTTCCCTTGTTGCTCTTTGCTTGCACTTTATTACTCACTCAGCACTCTCTGCTGTGAGTGCCAATAGGTCGAATCAGAATGTCAGAGTGAGTCAAGCGCAATAAAGCTGAAACAAATCACAGAGCCTATAAAGATACTAAGAGGGAAGATGGAAAAGGAAAAGTTTATAAAAACAACAACTATAATGTCTTTTTAATCATCTAAACAGCAGTGTCTGCAGCTTCAATAAATACATGAAATGCTTTCAAACACAGATAAAAAGATATGAACATATTTGGTGTTGTTTTTTAAAAATAGAATTTCTGTAAAAATGACAATAATATGTGAAAATGTTTAAATATCATGTATAATGTATAGATATATAGACTACACATTGTTGTTAGTGTTTGATATTTCATCTTATTATTGATAAGTCATACATTTTTGCAGCCCAACATCACGGCCATATTCACACTAGCAGGAAAAATGTAAATGTTATGGCATAAAACATCCAAGCTAGGTTTGAAAAAGTAATGAAAGGCTGATATTTGCATTCTTAATATTTTTATGACTGAAAAGGAGAAACCAGGTGATCTCAGTTAAACCGGAACAGCTTTAAGCAGTTTCACTGACAGCTGAGCTAGCACTAGCAGCTACACAAATCGCTGTTGGTAGCTGTACCTTTACACAGCTGTACAATAACAACCATATGCAGCAATTTAACATCTATACCATGTGGCATTTTCAGGTAAGCTGAGTGGCATGTTAGATTTTTAGCTCGCAAACTGACATTAGCCGTGCTTGTTCCTGGGTGGATGTTTGTTTGCTAGCTGATTCAGGAGATCAAGAGAAGCAGTAGGCACATTTCCGGCTTGTGGAAGGGGAAGTATGTTTGTGTTCTGCATTTTCATCTTGGTGTAGAAGGCAAACCGTCTGTAAACAGTGTTAAGCATTTTTTAGAAATCATTTCCCAACAAGCAAGTCCCACATCAAAAGTAATTCATCTGTTTTAAAGGATTTATACAATATGCTGATGGACTGTTGCTGTGTTAAAACATAAAAGAATGAACTGAGACTGGAGAAGTCTCAGTTGGATAAGTGATGCAATATCTCTCCCACTGAAAACAAATTTCCTAAGTAATGAAAACGGGGGACTTGGTATCCATCTATCTCTATCTAGCGATGCGCTGCACCAATAAATATCCATTAATTTGAGCTCTTTCTATTTTTTTTTAAACTAATTGAGTCTATAGGAGAAACTGAGAAACAAAGACACAAGGGACAGGATGGAACAACCAAGATAGAGACTGGGCCTAAGTCCCTGTTAGCCACCTCCACACAGTGGGACGCTTATGTGATGTTGATTGGCTTTGGTACAGTAGCAGTACTCATTGCTAATGACATATCCAGGCAACTGCAATTGAGCTGTAGTTCCAGATGGCTCTCTGCGGTGTTTTTGACGCCACAGCCTTCTCCATGCAAATTAGTAGCAGAGACTGACCACCATTAGCTCTTTATGGAAGTCAGAATCCATTAACACCATTGTGTTAATGGAATCTGACTTCTGAATTTCAATCTGACTTGGCACTGCCTCAAAAAGCCACTGCTCTCTCATCATCATGCTGTCCTTCTAGCCCTGCAATAAAGCGGGGACAAAATGATCTGTGTTTTGGACACAGTTGTGAACAGTCAAACAGAGCCTTCTGGAGCCACAATTTCTACCAGTTAATACAAAGAAATGTAATTTAATGCAGAGAAAGAATGTAGTAAATGAACAGTAATGACAAAGTTGGACTCTAACACAGCAGCACTACTGATGCGACCAGATGCTAAATTCTGCACAGTTTAGAGACTTGACACACTGCCAGTTAATTAATTGTGTCTCTCTAGTGCAAAATACTACCAACACACCAACCGACATCCTCCAGGCTGAGTAGCTCAGAAAGCATCCATCTTAGTGGCCTCCTTCAACTTGAGCAGTATATTTTAAAGTAAGCTGGACAAATGACAAAGGGACAACTTTCCTATTGTACAATAGCAGGGATTACAGAAACCCTCTTTCCTGCTCTCCCTAAGGTGAGGGGAAAAGTAATTGCTGGACTTTTGGACTTGATAAAACCAAGCTAGAGATAAATGGGCAGCCTCCATGGTTGAGTCTCAAAGGAAAACTAGACAATAAGTCTTTTGTTAATCCTTTCCCCTTGCTTTGCGATCTCTGAAAAAGCGGTTGACAGATGTTTAAGAGAAGGAGAAAGTGGTAGATGTGGTGGTGGATCTCAGTGCTGTTAACAGTCAGATACTTGCTTTGAGTTATTCTTTTATTTGGGTTTATATTTTGCTACTGCAAAAATGTGGATCAAACATGATCCTACAAAGGTCTTTCAGTATCTGTCTACAGGCTATGAGCTACTGTGGAGAACTTGTTTGTCTTTCTACTGATATTGATCGGTCAGATTTCATAGTACCACAAAATTGATAGACTGTATCCCTCAAAACATGATGGAGATACATGAGCTGATACATAAGTTGTGAATATTAGCTCAAATTCACACAGATATGCAGCAAATCAGCCTTTTCCACTGTTTACAATGTCTGCACACCAGCAGGTGCATTGCAAAGATATACAAAAAGCCAATGCTATTAGGGTTTTTCACTCTGTTATAGCTGCAAAGGCCTGGTTTCAAAGCAAAGAGCTAGAAAATGAACACTTTACACAAATTTATGAGCTGGTTAATTATTTAGACACACCTCCACCAGTTCCTTACTGAGGTAGTACTTGCTGAGAGGCTGGAGTCAGGAAGCATGAGTAAATAGTATGATACTATCCGATGGTAGCAGGTGCTAACCTACCTACAGCTAGCTTGATCGGTTAATAACTTGCTGATAGTCCCTTGAACACCAGCAGAAACTGTGTTGCTGGTGTTTGACGTCAGCCTCCACCGCTATTTTCAAATATCTATGTGGTGATATTTGGAGAATTAGCAAACACTAGTTGATAGAAGTTGCATATTTGTGGAGAGACCGTACCATGCACAAAAACAAAACAATTTAATTTCAGTCCTCATTTTATTGGGTGCACAGGTCATGTGGCACAGTAGGTTTAGTCTAACTCAGACCCAGAGCAAATAATATTGTTTGACTGATGGCCCTTAATATAAAGACTTCGGACTTTACGTTTCCCAATTTTTGCTTTGAGTTATTTTGTTATTTACATAATAATGTAAATAACCTAATAATTATCCTTATTGCTGTTTTAGAGGAGCGGTGCTTCAAAGGATAGTTGCAGATTTCTGTCAGAATCTGCAGATTATACAGTACAAATAAAATGTTCACGTTTCTCCAATGTTGTCTTCCCAACAGTTTCACTAACATCTACACTTATTGGCCAGGAAGCGTTTGCGATGTCTTCTCCGGTGCTGATAATTGGCGTCTGTCTTGTGTCAGTGACGTAAAAGACGGATTTAATGCGACATGACCGTTTAAACAGCAGTCGCTTTCTAAAATATCGGATATGTATCGGATTCAGTGCCACATACGAAAGTGACCCAGATCGGATTTGAAAATATCGGATTTGTGCCGTTCACACTGTCATACTACGATCGGATATGGGTCGCATAGGGTCAAATAAATCTGATTCGATGCGCTTTCACCCGCAGCGTGAACGTAGCCTTTGAATATTTGTTAGTGTAAGCCCACTGTGTCAATACCTCAAACCTCATACATGCACTGTCAGAAATGTCTGACACACATTACCTTTATAGTCTAAACGCCTTTAGACTTTAAAAGTTATCGTATTCTGGCTGACTGTATTCAGATTTATGTCTAACAAGCCTTACAAATATCACAATTTATCAGTTATAGCACATCATGTTTTGCATTATTTGTAAATTCTGTTGTTGTAACCAGCTAAAAGACCTTGTAGATTATGATCTGCAAAACTCGAATTAATCGCTGACCCAGGTGTATAACTGATTATACTGCATCTTGTTACAAGTCAGCTTGGGGTAACAGAAATTAGCCAAAATCAGTAGCCAAACAAAAGAATAATCAGAGATGCTCTTTCAGAGGTAATTAATCAAATTCTCGTAAGTGAACGCTGGTTTGTGAGCCTTGCAGAATAGCAAATGAAGCCCCTGCTGTAACCTGCTGAGTCTCTTCAAGGATGAGCTTTCATCTGCAGCATCAGTGAGATCCAGTGCAGTGCTAATAATGGGCAGGGTCTCCCTTTGCTCTCAAACAGCCACAGCGCTTTATGATTTGGATTTTTCAAGATTTTTCATTAATTCCTTTGAGATTCTGCTGACATGATCGGATGACATCAGATAATTGTCAGCTATGTATTCCTGCTATACATTTCCTGTTGCCAGAGAAGTTCTATTTTATTTAAACGGCAGAGACCACTGAAGTCCACTGAGCTCACTATTAGGCTCATATTTCAGACAACTTCTGTTTTTCTGACATGCTGCGTTATCAGACTTCAATTATTCATTAGAGTCTTTAAACAAAGAATGACTGACAATAAGTGGGCCAAGAAAACGATCTCCACACTATCATGCCTTAGCCTCAGATGTACTGCATATACTGTTAAGCAGACACTACTACACACAGCTGCAGCTGAAAGAAAGAGAGAGATGCACCACCTCCCACTTCCAGCATAAAAGAGTAACATAGGCTATAGTAGTCAGTGAGTACCAAATGCTGTTAACCTTCTTTATATTGGTTGAGATAAAAGTAAAATTAGGGTAATGAAAAGGGTAAAAGGTATCAAGGCACCACAAAATCTTGTTATCAGTTAGTTTTCTTGAAGCTTAAACTAACTCTTTTAAAATTTTGTTTAAAAATGGTTAATACTGCCAACAATAGTATAAATTAGCTAACATGACTGTAATAACTTGTTAAATGTTAAACAATGTTAAACTGACTTTTTCTCCTAACACAAGGTTCATTTTATGCTGTTTTACAAAAGCAAATACTTTAACAATGACAAAAACACACCCAATACATGAGCCTTCCTCATGACAGTAAATGTAGTAACTGATGATACTTCGACTGTTTCACTCCTGTTGATGTCTCTGAGCTAACGTCAGCATTTGTTTTATCCAAACCATAGATGTCTCCATTAGATATCTCCATTAGACACAATCCATACAGGGCTGTTTAAAAAAAATCCTACCTTTGATTTTAATTATTATCAGCTCATCATTATTAGTAGGCTACGAACAACAGGCTTTTAAGGCTGCTGTATTCAAACCATTACACAAAGCCCTTACTTTACCCAACTGTCTTAGCTAATTATAGACCAATGTCCAACATTTCATCATCTGAAGAGTTTCAGTCAACATTTGGAGTTCGTAACAGCACAGAGACAGAACTATTCAATTCCATTTTATTCATATAGCGCCAAATCAACAGTTGCCTCAAGGTACATATTGTAAGGTAAGACCCTACAATAAAGAGAGAGAGAAAACAGAAAAGTCAGATGATCCACTATGAGCAAGCACTTTGGTGACAGTGGGAAGGAAAAACTCCCTTTTATCAGGAAGAAACCTCTGGCAGAACCAGGCTCAGGCTCGTTTCTGTTATTTGAGGAATATTGCTTAAAATTAAAACCATCTCAGAGTAACACTGAAAAGCTAGTTCGTGCATTTGTTACTCTGTGTTGGGCTTTTGTAATGCCCTATCACCAGGCTCTCCTCAAAGCTCCCTGAAAAGCCTTCATTTGCTACAAAATGCAGCAGTGAGAGTACTTCTCTTCTTTGGCTCCCTGTTATTATGCCAAAAACACACTTCACTCTCAAACTGCTGCTTACTGGTGCTTCCTAGAGTCTCCAAAAGTAGAATGGGAGGCAGAGCCTTTGGATATTAAGCTCCTCTTCTGTAAAACCACCAGCATGGGTTTGGGAAACAGACACCGTCTCTACTTTAAAAATGAGGCTTCAGACTTTCCTTTTTGAAAATGTTTATAAGCAGGGCTGGATCAGGTTACCCCAAAACACGATGGAATGAATATTTCTCTTCCACTCGCTTCTGTTTACTTAACATGCAATTGTCATTAATGTCTGTCTCTCTCTTTCACAGTTTAGCATTTGACTCAATTTGTTGTTGATTGTCTTTGTGCTCTCCTTTTCTCTCTTTACTTTCCCTTTACCTCCAATCAGAAGCACCAACCTGATCCTGATTCGTCACGTTTCTTTCTGTTAAAGACGAGACCTTCCGTCACCAGGTTCTTGGAAGTTGTTGTGAAATTGTGTTATATAAATAAAATTGAGGTGAACAGCATACTCACTGTTTATATGGCTGTTATTACAGAATCAGAAGCTTATTATTCATACAATAAATAAAAGTTTGCACTTTACACCATTAGTGTATTTATGAAATAGACATCTGTGACAGACAATTTGATTTATTTTACTGAGGACAATTCTTACTTTTATTAAAAGCGAAATAACTCAGACACACTGACAGACCTGTGTAATAGAATTATGCTTGAAACATACCCTGAGACAGACAGAAAGATTTATAAGGAATAAGAGGAGAAATGAAGGCAGACTGAGCATAAGGACCATCTCAGAAAGAGAAAACTCATAAGAATCTGAAGACAACAACAATAAAAAAAAATAATAATCCCCAAACAGCCAAAGACTGCAGACTCAGAGTCTGCTTCCAGACTCAGCCTCCTGTCTAACCCATTGTAGTCAGCATAAAGATGTATGAATTCAGTTCTCTATGGATGTCTGCTTTGTTTCTGGAAGGAGAGAAGAAAGTGGAGAGACTCCAAATTTTGCCTCAGGACACATCTGGACTGTGGAGTTCAATGTAACGCTAATTGGCCTTATTTTTTCCTCTTCTATATGACACAAATTTTGGAACTCACCATGCTCAAAGGGGGAGCTGTTGCTTAAAGCTCAGCATATGCTGACTTCCTGATCAGCAGATCATCATGCAGCAGTGTAGGCCAGTTATAGTCTGCTGAGAGACAGCTTGTCACATCACAGCTCATGGGAGCTAAAAGACCTCATTTGCAACCAGTCTGTCAGGAGTTCAAGCACTTAACCTGATGGAGATGGTTCAGCAGCTTGACTTTCCTAACCTCTTTCTCTGTCACCAATTCAAAGCTGCAGGCCTGGCAATTTCATTTGTAGCTGTCTCTTACAATAACAGTAATTGTTTTAATCTCAAGGGCTCACTGTTTCGTCTAGTGATTGTCATTTGCATGGTAATAAAGCAGACCAGCATTCAGCTAAATTATTCAGTTTTTTTCTCAAATGATTGTTAGTATCATATTAAAGGTTCAGGAGTGTCATTGTAATGTAGGACATGAGATCCACGTCATCAGTAAGCCCACATGGGATTTCAGAATATAAATACAAGACCATTACTTCCACAATTGCTAACCTAATCCTTAGACAACTGCAGTATTGTTCAGATTTTTGAAAACACGTATTAAATAAAATAAAGGAAAATATATCAGTAAATGGAGGGTAAGACATAGAAAAGATCATTCAGGCACAGTGGCTAGAGCTGGAGTGATGGTGCCTCTAAAATAATGAATAAAATGCAGTACGGTAAATGTGATATTAGTCACTGAACCATCATAATTAGCAACAATAAAAGCTACATACACATTAAGAGTTCCATCCATTTATAAATATTGTGACAGTATGAAAATTATAAGTGGATCTTGAGAAGAATCTGTGTGTGAGCTGTAAAGCTATAATATGTCCTTTAGCATGTTGTTGGCCACTAGAATAGTAGATACTATGTACCTTTCTGCCCTCTCTACACAAGGCACTATTGCTAGTGCATGTGAAAGGTGTCAGTGGAAACAGGTGGTAAGGTCCGTACAGGATGTCAGAATGGACCTCAGATGAAAGCTGTGGGCCAGTATGGGTAATAGGTGTTAAAACAATATTGTCTCTAAAGGTTTGACATCAAAAACATCCTCCCCTGTCAACTATTGCATCACCTCTGTAACATATGTTGATGAGGAGATTGCAATAACAGCTGTTTGGTCTTTTGTATTATAAAAGTTTGAAAAGCCATGGGAAATGTAGCAGGTCAGTATGGAGTTGGTGAGGTGTTAAAAATGGGGTTGTTGATGGTGCCTGCAAGGTGAGATGGCCTTTAACCTATAATAGAATAATAATAACAAATATTCAAATACAAAGCATTTTAATATTTAATATTTAACTTTCTCTCTGAAACAAAGATCCTTGTTCTAAAGATGAATCACATGCATGCATTACAGTGGGCTACCGAGGCTATGCTTAATTTAGCCAAAAGCCAAACCAGCTTGTTTTTAATTAAACTATTTGTGCAGCTCATCTCCCCCAAGATGAAAGTTGTGGGGGAAAAGAAGCTGAGCAGTATGGTTGATGAGGTCTTAAAAAAGTCTAAAAAGATGACATCAGAAACACCACCACCTTCTAACTATTGTTTTAGCTCTATAACAAATGTTGATGAGGAAATTGCACCAACAGTTGTTTGGTCTTATCGTGTTATATTGGGACATCGGTGTTTCATCCAGCCCATCAAAAAAAAAGAACCAAATTACAAATACTTATTTATATGGTTTTGAGACCAGATATGAGAATGGTAAGATTAACTTTGTGTGTGCAATGGATTTGCAGGGGAACACGTTTTCTTTCAACAGGTTAAAATGTGGGAGTATATTTGTGGTACGGGCATCCGAAATTCCGGGGGTAAACCTACATCACTAACCATGTATCAAGTTTTGATAACTACATACTTTTGGAGTACTTTGTCAAGCATAGAATAACACCGACTGTCACAGTGAGAGGAAGCAGAGTCATTCTGATGTATGACGAGGGTTTTGACCAGAGATGGATAGCCAAAACGGCTGTTGCACTTGGCTTTGACGACACAGAGAACAGGCTAATGAATATTATGTAGGTTTGTATCCAGACCTGCACTTTTATGACTATGATAGAATGAGTGGTTGGTCACACGGGTATCATTTGAGCCTAATAAGGTTTTTGAGAGGCTACAAAATAGTTTGTAACTATGAAGTGTGGCACTTTCCCAATAAGAAAAACACACTGTTTGAAAATTACGTCAAAACGTTTTTACAGTGTAAGCAGGAGGCATCAGGTTATCCAGAAAATGTGAAACTATTGATGACTATTATGAGAAAGCGGGCATAAGACTAGACCCTGCAAAGAAGTGGTCTGGAGTTGTAACAGACTACTGCTCAACTCAGTGTGGGGATGGGTCAGCATGAGAACCAACAGGCCCTTGTGTGAGTTGACTGACTCATTGACTCAGCCAGATTCACACAGCTAATGTTTAGCGATGAGTATGATGTGAGACTGTTTTGTTTCATTCAGTGCATTAAACTCCAAATCGGTTAACCACGATTAGCGGACAGAGTAAGTACACTCACCTGTAGCCAACCAGAAAACAGACACACATGTGGTTGCTGTATCTGATACCATCAAACATGATAGTGCAGTAGTTATTGTGGAAAGACACACAATAGTCATAATATTGCTTTATATAATCAACTTCTTTAGATAAGAGATATCAACTTTGTAAATGGTATACCTGAATTATTCTACCTCCAGACAAGAACAATTTGCTCATTATAGATGACTAAAGGAATGATGTTGCCTATAATAAGTACAAAATAACTTCACTACATTTGGACATCATTGGAATTTAAATTGTATTTATCTAGCTTGATAATTGTTTATTTAGGAGAAAAACAGCTGAACACTAGCTATATAATTTTGTTTAATAACCCAGGGGTAAATATAAAATCTAACTTTTAAGGAAGACAAATGCTTCCTGGTAACTCCAAATAGTTTATAGAAGCATTGAATCACGATGTAAGCATCCCTTACTGTCTGACATGTTAGGAGTTGTAGTGTGGCATGTATTTCTAAAACCCCTTGCAGATTTAAATGTACCTTTGTCTGCCCTCCCTAACACACAGGTAGATACAGCCAGTTCTTAGCTAATTAAGGGTTGAGGGGGGCTGGAGCCTATCCCAGCTGTCTTAGGGCGAGAGGCGGGGTGCACCCTGGAGAGGCTGCCAGTCTGTCGCAGGGCTAACACATAGAGACAGACAACCATTCGCACTCACATTCACACCTATGGGCATTTAAGAATCGCAAATTAACTTAGCCCTACTAACTGCATGTCTTTTGACTATGGGAGGAAGCAGGAGTACCCGGAAAGAACCCTCGCCATAAACACAGGGAGAACATGCGAACTCCTTACAGAAAGTCCCTGGCCTGATGGTGGAATTGAACTCAGGACCTTGCTGTGAAGCTAACCAGTGCACCACCCAGCTGCCCAATTCATTATCTCATCACAGTTGTCTTTGTAGAAAAACTCAAGAATCTCAAACACACAGCTGTGTTGCAGTTAGCTTGGATAATTGACTTCACAGCCATAACAGATCACTTTATGATACTTCGTCAAATCCTCCACCAGCAGGCGGAGAGTGACCAGTTTAATGTTGTTTATCATTTCTTCACACAGATCCAGTAGATCTGATGCATCCTGTGAGTCACAGGGGGGTGGTGGAGATAGAGAAGGAGACTGTATCAGCAAAGTCAGTAGGGGAGACTCTGGAGCTCCCTCAATACAAAGTGTGTTGTATGTAAAAAAGAGACCACTGTATTGTTATTGTCTCATCCCCACACTAGCTACCTAACACTCATTTTTATTTTTTTTACTTTTTGTAGACAGATTATCTGGCTACTTTCAGCCTACACACGTCAGAAGGGAGACCAATCGAATCAGACGTGAAATCGTCAAAAACAAGACGTTTTCTAATGCTTTCATAAGCAGCGTTGAACCTGTTTTTCTTGATGCCAACCTCACTCGACAGGCATTGGAGTGATCTCAATTCGCCCACTGTATAAAAAACAAGTCCTTAAACCATGACATGCTTCAAAGATGAGGAGTTACAGGTTTAACCTCCAGTTTTCAGCATCACTTGTCACTATTAAACGTTCCCTGTCTTTGCATACACTGAGAAAGTAGTATCAGTCTCTCCATGTTCCTTTTGCGCGGTGGTCCGCAGAGGTTTGCATCTGTACACATACTTCAGCTTCAGCAGTGGTGGTGAAGTTGTGGAAGGTGGTCATGGCTGGCAATGGCGTCCACTGTAAGTGAGGTTAGAAATGGTGTTCCAGGACAACAGTAAAAACATTGCTCGTCTATATATACCCATCACGAAAAAACCTGCCCACTAGGAGGAGTTGTTAACCCTCAGAAGGTGGTACCATATATGCAGCAGCAAAGGTGCGTTGTACAGAGGATCGTGCACATGTACATGGACGTCCATGCACGTGCACAATTGATGGGGAGGGGTGGAAAAGTGCTTAGTATCTACTACTCACTGGGAGCAAGAATAAATTATCGAGGCAGTGCTCACATACAGCGCATTATTCAGTCTGAAGCTAATGAGTGAACCAAAATCTGTCTGTTAATTAATTTTTCAAACACAGGGAAACACTGCAGTCCTTCCTGATGTGTACACATGTACGCTCAATGTACCATGGACTTTAAATGTCTTTGTTTTGTTTTTAACAGAAAAAAACCTTCCTGCCGCTCGATAGATGATTCTATTTGTTTGCACAAATTGAGAAGTACGTTTACACAATAACAATAAAAAATGTAATTGTATATTTAAAAAAACAGAACACTAAATATGAAGGCGCAGGCTTTTATCTTAATTTAAACATATTGCAGTGTTCCCGATCACAATCTTTCATTATAAATGACATAGCTGTTTTCTTCCCCTTATTGTAGTTGTGTGGATGCTTTAAGGATCCCCACTATTGAGTTCCTTCTTGGTGTTTCCGTACACTTTTCGCCGTGGACTTACTTCCACAATTTTTGTGCTATTTTCACCGTTCAAATTTTAAACTATTCTGCTATTTCTGCTAATGATGGCTATATCTTTTGGTATTTTTCACTATTATACTTTTTTAAATATTAAGCTTTTTTCCTTTAATTTGAAATGAATGGGAAACTTCTGCAATTCTGCTAAAATTTGCTTGTTTTTGAAACTTAACTCTTTCCTCATATTTTCACGTAGAACAACCATTCAAACTTTAAAATGTTCTCAAATTATTGGGCTATTCAGGTATAAATCAGCTTTTTCAAATCTTTTACCGTTTTACTTTTATCCCTCTTAAAGTTTTGAGTTGCAAAATTGTGATTTTTCACAAAATACATGCGTTGTTATGGTTGCTATGCACTTGGCTTCCAGCGTGCCACTGAAGGTTTTGCAGTCTTCTCTTCATGTCCGAACAACTTCTTGCTACTTGCTCAATTTTCACTCAACTTCCACAAATAATACATCAAAACGTAGGTATTTTTGCTGGCTTTCAGGAAATGTCACTATCATTGTTGTGGGACTTATAGAATTTTTGCAAATCTCCTCAGACCAACACAAAGTCGGAAAACTCTCCATAGAAAGTCAATGGAGAGTTTGTTCAAAATCACAGCTTGATTTCTGTAATGAGAGGCATTTTCGAATCGTCATATCTCCTTAACGAAGCAAAGTTAAGACATGAGGCTTGTCCCAGTATATCTTCAGACACTCCTGACGCTCTCAATTCAAGAATTTCTTTCTCACCTATTACCGTTCTGAAATGAGTTAGACTTGTTTGAGGGTAGGAAATTCGTCCTTCGCTCAGATTTCTTCAGATTTCAAACTCTGGAAATGAACCACTTTTTTCTCTCATCATAACATTTTGTTGGATTTCCACAGAGACCTGAAAATTTCCATGACTGTTCACCAAAGCCTGCTGTCTTTTACGGTGAAAGAATGATATTGATACTCCAAATAGATTTAGAGTTAGAAAGCGTTGTTTGAGGGCAAGTCAAGGCAGTTTTTGCTTTGCCTCTACTCAGTTATGGTGCATTACAAGTCAAATATCTTTAATAATTCATATTTTAATGATAAATTGTCAACACTGGAAGATTCCCCCATCTCTTCTGAACAAAACGATCTAAGAATGACCGTTCTAGCCCCTACGGTTAGGAAATTATGGCCATTTGTTTGAGGGGAGTCCTCACTCTGAGAAATAGACTGCAGAAATCCTGTGTCTCTCTGTGCTGCGTGCACCTGTTTTGGCGGGAAAAAGTACACAGCCTCTCTGATTGGTGGATTCAAATTCAGCAGCTCCCAGTCTGCTTGACTGAGCTAGAAACTTACTTCTCTCTCCCTGTGTGTATGTGTGTGTGTGTGTGTGTGTGTGTGTGTGTGTGTGTGTGTGTGTGTGTGCGTGTGTGACAGAGAGAGAGAGAGAGAGCCTTTTTATGGGATGATCTCATTGTAAGATTTAAATTCAATATATTTAGACTGGTTGACTGAATTGGATCTTGTGAGTGTGTCTCTCTGTGCATGTGTGTTTCCTTATGTGTACATATTTGTGATTGTGTGGCTGTTATATTTTTTTTGCTGATTTTTTTCATTTAACAAGTATATTTGAGGGACCCTCAGCATGTTCAGCATTTTTTCAGCTGTCCATTTTGCTTTTCCAATTTTTCTTTTTAAGTTATTGCTATTGTGCTAAATCATACTATTTCTGCTATTTTATAAGATTTGTGCTAAATATAGTATTTCTGATTAATTATAGTTTTTCCACCTAGTTTTTGAGTTACACAACGTTTAGTAACTCCAAAAAACGGCGTTTTTCGCCTCTCACCGCGATCTAATTCTGACTGCTCATCACCCTGTTTTTCAAGGCGCCCGCTCTCTTTCCCAGTGGCGCAGCTGGTCTGCAAGACAAAGGTCGTGGGTTCGATTCCACCTTGGTCAAAATGTTTTTTTCCCTACAAATTAATCATTTATTACAATTCTGCAAACTTTTATGGTTTTACCAGCTTTTCTAATATGGACCTCAGATTCTTGTTAACACCCCATGGCACAAATATTGTTCCCTTTAGGCTCTGTGTATGTGTGAGTGTATATCAATATTTCTCCCATTTTAAAGTATTACTCCTCCATAATTGTATTTCTGTTAAATCAAAGTACTTTTACTACATCTTAGTACTTCTGCTCAATCATAGTATTTCTGCTAAATCATAGTATTTTTGCCAAATCATGATTTTTGTGCCAAATCATAACATTTGTGTTATGTTAAAGTATTACTACTAAGTGGAGGAATTTCTGTCATGTTACAGTATATGTGCTGATTATAGTATTTCTGCTAAATCATAGTATTTCTACTATATTATATTTTTCTTTCTAAATATAGCATTTCTGCTATATAATTGTATTTCTGCTATGTTATAATATTTGTGCTAAACCAGAGTATTTGTGCTGAAACATAGTATTTCTGCAGAATGATAGTATTTCTGTCAAATTATAGTATTTGTGCTAAAACATAGTATTAATTTAAAATTACAATATTCATAGTTCATCACAGTGTCTCTGGTAAATCACAGTATTTGCTATGTTGTACTATTTTTCTAAATCATAGTGTTTCCGTAATGTTTAAGTATTTCTGGCTAAATATATTCTTTCTGTTATCTTATACTATTTCTCCTAAATTCTTGTATTTTTGAGAAGTTATCATGTATCTGGTAAGTTACAATATTTCTGCTAAGTTCTGCTATGCTATTGCATTTCTGCCAAGTATTATGTTTCCTCTAAGATATTGCAGTTCTGCTAAGTTATTACATTTTAGCAAAGTTCCTTTGCTTATGCAAAGTTTTTACAATTTCTGCAACTTTTCAGCTTTTTCAGCTAGTTTTTGCATACTGCTTCAGCTTTAAAGCATCCACACTGCATTTTTGCAGGAAATGCTAATTTTTCTAGTTTTTTTTTCTTTTCAGTTTTTCATAGCAACTTTCACACCAAACTTTTTTAAAATCTTGAACCTCAGTGAGTGCCACAGTGAAAACAGTATTCACCCCCCCCGATTGCCACTTTTTATTTTTCACTAATTTTCAAACAAAACTCTTGTGAAAATACTTTGGAAAGCTGCCTCTTTACTGGCACCCTTATCAGATCTCGGACTCTATTATTATGGTTTCACCAGTTGGACTTAGTGCAAACTTCTTCTCTCTCTCTCCACTACTCTCTTCACTTCACATCCTGGTAAATATATTTCCTTATATAACTGAAGGTGTAGCTGTGTATCGGTGGTTTACAGGCAGGAATCGATGGATTTAGAATAAGATTTACAGAAATGCAAGGTAGTAAGAATAAAGTTTGCTGTTTCTTATAATACAACTTTTAATTAGTACTAGTATTCATTTTAAAGACGTATGTTTAAATATTACAAGACAGCAAGGCCTTCATTTATTCTTATGGATGGCCAGAGGGACTTCTAAATGTATTCATGAAGTTTGAAAATATTGATAAATCCCTGATTGTGCATGAAATATTCCGCTGCAAGATTTAGGTACAGATATGTGCACAGGCACTATTAATGAATGAGGGCCCTTGTCATGTCATTGTCAGGGTTGGAGTTTCTGGAATGCAACATTCTAATTAATTTACTACATTGGTTTCAATGTAGTTCTGTGGCAGGCAGAGTTAAGACCCAAACACAAGACTTAGACACAAAATGGATAAACTAAAGGAGGCAGCTTTATTAGCTGTACCATTCTTTACCACAATACAAGAATACAAAAACCAAGAAACTGGAAACTAGGAGATAATTAGGAAGGAAATGAGGAGTAAAAGGAAATAGAGCAAACAGGGATGATGCAACGAGTAGAGGAAGAGAGAGGACTTGAATATGCACAGGATATGGAGAGGATGGGAAACAGGAGGGAACACAGTTGGAACGATACGGACTAACGTGAAAGGGAAAGAAAAACTGACAATGAGAGACTGTCAAAATAAAGCAAACAGAAAGCGAACACCGAGACAAGAGTTAAACAAACCTGAAGACAAGGCTGAAGACCCGATAACAAAACTAAGACCAGAAGCACAAAGCAACCCCCCCCCCCCCCCCAAAAAAAAAACCAACAACAACAACTAAAGAACCAGAACCAAGAACATATACACTAAATCTTAGAATATTAAAAAAAACCCAGTACCAGGACAAGTTCTGTCTTCTTATTTTTGTCTCATTCTCTAGTAACTTCTCTCCTGTTCATTCATTCATGGTCCTGCATTTCTGTGTTTCAGGTGTGACGTTGTTCTTTCTGTTTTTATTGTGATACTTATGGTCAAGGACACTCCTGGGTCATGTACTATGAAGTGAGTTTAACATACCTAGGGCATTTACCCTAACACTGGTGATCAGGTTAAGCGGTCACATGAAGCTAAGTTAACCCAGGATTTTCACATGAAAGCGGTGGCAATGAAAACAACTATTGTACCGGCAGCTGAGCGGCTCATTTTACAAAAGAAGATAAAAGTATAACATTATAAAAACACAGCAGCTGCAGATAAGTCAGTGGTGTGAAAGGAAAAGCTCTGTTCAACAGTTTAGTGTAAATGTGTGTGCTTTAAAAACATTTTGGTCAGTGAGACTAGAAAATAATTTAATTAAATTAATGTTTAAATTTGCATAAGACAATTTTAGTTTTTATTCTTTCAGCTTCAGCCTCGATTGTGTTTAGTGGTCCGAGAGCAAGTAAAGGATAAATGCAAAAACAGAATTCAAATGTTTGCTTGTTCTACTTGCGATTGAGACAAAGTCCACACGTACAGTGCAATCGTCCTATTTTAGGATCATTAGTTCTCATAGAACAATTAAATTGCTTTAAAAATGTTGTCAGAGAACTGAAAAAATTACATTGGAGAATAATTATTATTATTACTGATGCTCATCAGGGAAACATAAAAACAGACACTACTGAAAATCTTTACTCTTCTTCTCTCTGCGTATAGGTGCAAAGGATCTTGCAGGAATAGTGACACTATAGTCAGTGGGCAGAGATCTCATGCCTGTTGATCTTTAATCTAGAACAGGTTCAAGATATAAAGCGATGTACTGCAGTAAGAGGTGAAGCACCTTCAAAAAACCCAGAATTAACCCTGAAGTTAGCTGTGTAAGAAGCAACAATGCTTTGTTATATAGGCCTCTGTTTTTCAGGTGTGAACCCACTTTCTCTTTGTCTCCTTGATGAGCTGTGAGTGTATGGGTTGAATAACTCTGAAGAGAGTGTGGCTGTCATGACTTTAGATGATGAACCTCATTACACTTAAGAGTCCCTCATTGAGGAGAAGAAAGTGGCATCATCAGTGGAGATATGCTCCAGAATTGGGCAGGCGGTGGCAGTGTTCGCTTCCCTGTGCTGGTGCGTTTGGAAGAAGAACAACATCTCATTGCCGACAAAGATCCGCCTTTACCGAACCATGATCCTGCCCATTCTACTTTACGGCGTGGAGACGTGGACAATGCTCAAACACGACCTGAGCAAGCTCAAAGTTTTCCAAATGCGTTGCCTTAGATGCGTTCTCGGCGTTTCCCTTCGTGACCGTCATTCGAATGACACCATCCTCACCAGCTGCGGCAGCCAACCAACGATCGGTGACCTAATCCAGCGCCGCCGACTCCGTTGATTTGGCCACATTTGTCGAATGGACCAGAGCCGCTACCCCCATGGCCTACTCTGGTTGACCCGCCCCACCGATTGGAGGGTGCATCGAAATGCACCAAAAAAGACAGGGATGAGACAAATCCAGGATGATTTGAAGGCCCTTCAACTTGACCTCGAGCAGGCAAGAACCATCGCCTTAGATTGAAAAGCGTGGAAGATAATCGTTGGTCAAGCAAGATGGCAACTACAGCAGCGTACTGGTTGCGCGGCCGACCACCACCGCTGGTCGCCCGCTAAAGGACAAGAAGAGACACTTACAGTAAGAGAAAACACTCACTGATGGCTGGTTGAACTATTCATTCGGTTGTTTGCTCAGGCCACTTGGTGTCTTGCATTTGTTTAACTTTTTCGTGTTGTGTCATGTCTTCATTGCCACCTGTTTCTTGATACCCCACTGCTTCCACTCCCCTACCTGGTTAAATCCCTCACCATCTTCACTAACTTAGTATAGTATATGTGTTGAAAACAGCTGTTCTGTCGAAAAGCTACAACAACTACACATTTGTAAATTGATTTTATGCTACAATTTCTATACAAATGAGAAATTACTCTGATGTAGAGAATATTTACATACTGGAATACTGTTAAGTACACTGGCGATATGTCAAGACAAGCAAGGTGAAAGTACTGATGAAATACACAAAAGTAAATCTATTTTTCTCTTCTTTCATCTCAGACAGCACTGTCATAAAGCGCCTCGCCTGTTTTCAACCATTCTTTATTGCCATCTGAGAATTTGTCCCCATTCAGAAGATAACCTGAAGCTGAATGTCCTTCAAACAAAAGAACTCATAATGGACTTTAGGAGGCAGAGACAGGTCACTCCTTTCTCATTATAAATGGAGAATGGGTGGAATCTGTCTCCACTTTCAGTTTTCTGGGCACTCACATCTCCGCCCCCTCACCTGGACCCACAACACCAACACCCTGGAAAAGAAGGCCCAGCATAACTTGGACCTGCTAGGACAGCTACTGCTGGCCTTCAACTGCTCCTCAGTGGAGATCGTGCCTGAGTGTTTGGTACGCAGAGGCTACTACTAAGAACAGGAAGGCTGCGCAGATGGTAATTAACAACCCCTAAAAAAATAATTGGCTGCCCTCACAAACAGCTTCTAGACCCAGGCCATTCGGACTGTCAATAAACACTATCCCCCCACACCCCAGCCATTCAGAACAAGTCTTTATTCTTTGCACTACTTCTTGAACATGCAAGCTGAGAGGCCCTCAGTGTTTTTCTGGTGGTTTGCGCATGCACATTGCACATATGGACGGCAGCTCTGATCATCTCAAATAAAACAGACAAGCTGACCAGATGCAGGCTCAGCAGCTTTCAACTTTAGTAATATTTTTATATATAGCTACTCATAAATATTTTTACTTTTGAAACTTGCACAATTTCCTAATAATACAATGATAACAGGGTGTTTTCATGGTGTTTTATGTTTGTGTGTATGTTGGTATTCTTTAAAAGTCACCACACCACCGTTCAGTAATATACTGCGGCTTTTAATTTTGACACTGAAAAGAATTTCAAAGTGTTTAAATGGTAGAATGAAAATTAAACTGGTTAAGAGAAGTGAGACTGCACCAAAAGTGAGCGAATGATGAGACAGTTTCTTCTGCAAAAGTCCTGTTTCAACAGGCAGTGACATTCACATTTAACAATGTATGCAGAGACACCAGAGACCCTGCTGCCTAACAAAATCACCCAGGAACAGATCTACTGTGACATGCAAATGAATATGTAAATGGAAAATTTTCGAGCCTCTCATCCACTCAGCTGAATTAAATATCTAGTCCCAGAGAATGATGAGTGACTTTTCTGACACGGACCTAGGACCTTCTCTGAAGAAATGCAACAGCGAAAAAAGCTTTGTTCCTGAAGAATTATATGCTTTGTTTGCTTAAGGTTTAATACATCAGATCTGGTCACTAATCAAGGTTTTGTTGGGGTGGGAGATGCAAATGAAATATTAATAGCTGAAATAGCATGAACACAGTTAAACTTGCAGGATGTCATGAAGTGTTTGAACAGGAGGCTGTCAAAATCCAGGGAACTGATTATCAATATAAATTCATGTTATGGTAAGTTTGCCATTTCATTGACACAACAGAGGGTGTGACACTTATTTAAAGGCCCGTAAGATATCTCATTCCTGCAACTCATGTAAACATTATTGGACTGTTTCATGGTGAGACTTTAGTTATTATGCAACTTTATGTACTGTAACAGACAAAAAGTTCTGTCACATAGAATACCTGAGCTGACACAGAAATGTCTTTTTTTTTTGTTTAAAGATGCCACAAGACACCACCTGCACTAAAGGATTCAGTGGTTTCTTGTGAAGCAGCCAGTGATCACTAAAACAGATTGCACTTTTCTTTTACAGCACAAAAGGACAGAGAGGACAAGAGAAAAAGGGGAGCTGCCATCTTCCAATCTCAGTCACATTGTTCTCCTGAGTCATAGCCTGACTCTAGTTAGAGTAGAACTGCGGTAACAACAGGAACAGACTACAGCTTTATATTAAGAAAAGAAAAGAAAATGTTGAGACACATTTCCATCATACTGCTTTTGCAGTAAAGGAAGTATATATGGATTTAAATAGACTTGTTGTAAAACCTCAGAAAACATGAAACGTATTTGCAACAATGATGAGTAAAATATTTAAATGTGAAGGATAACAATCATATTACTATTTGGTTCACTTTGACAAAGCTGTAAGCACCTCAGCACCTAACATTCTCTAGATTAAATCCTCTTATGGTGAAGTGATGTAGCAAGATGGTTCCAATGGTTAGCCTTCACCAAAACCAAGGTGCTGAGCCCTACTTCTGAAAAACAACCCATGTCATAATGCCTCTTCAATGAAACTTGGTACAATGCAGTCAGAGAAGTGCCATTCTCCTGGCCACCACCAGACCCGGAATCATCCATTGCATTGTGAGATGGAGATAGAAGTGGGACAATCCTCAGTGATTTTACATGGCCTACCACTTTGTGGCTTAGTTGCTCTCATTCCCAATTGCTTTGACTTTGTTATAATACCAGCATTCTATCTTGGTACCAGATGGGTGAGGAAATACATTTGACATATTTGTCACACTTAAACCATTAAACAGATTTTCTCAGATGAGAAATAAAGTTATTCTTTCAGAGTCCAGTTTATGAGTCTGGAAAGGCTTGGGGACTTCAGGAAACCGAGTGAAAATAATTATCCACATATGAAGAAAACTTGGAACAGTAGTGAACCTTCCCAGGAATGGTTGGCCTACCAGAATTCCACCAAGAGTACATTGAACCATGAACAACATTGAAAAAACCACAGGCTTCAATTGTCTCAGTTGAGGCCAGAGTTCATGATCCAACAATAAGAAAGATTTTGTAAAAATGGCATCCATGAGAGTGTTCCAAGGCAAAAACCACTGCTGACCAAAAAGAACACAAAGGTTTATCTCACTTTTTCTCCAAAAACACCTTCATGATCCTGGGAAAATATTCTGTGGGCTGACGAAACAAAAATTAAACTTTTTGGAAATTTTGAGTCCCATTACATCTGGCATAAAACTAACACCACGTTTCATAAAAAGACAATCATACCAACAGTCAAACATGGTGTTGGTAGTGTGATGGTCTGGGGCTGCTTCAGGACCTGGATAACTTGGCATAATTGATGGAACCATGAATTCTGCTCTCCGACACAAAATCCTGAAGGAGAATATCAGGCCATCAATTTCTGCCCTGAAGGTCAAAAGCAATGAATGGAAACACGCCAGCAAATCTAACTCTGAGTGATCAAAACGGCATACCTTACCATGACGTTTGTTGGGTGGGTTGTTATACAGTCATAGCTGCATACAGTAGGGGTCTGAGAACGCAGCTCTGGGGGCATCTGGTGCTGAGTGACAGTCTTCGCTCCAGAAGCAGATGGCAGGGGGGATCTGAAGGTGGTCCAGTTTGGTGGTGAGGATGTCTGGAATTATAATGTTGAACGCTGGAGCTGTAGTCCACAAAGAGCATCATCACATAGCTCTTCCTGTTCTCCAGATGGCTCAGCAGTCTGTGAACAGTGATGGAAAACCTCGGTGGACCGATTTTCTCTGTAAGCAAACTGATAGTTGTCGAGATTCTCTGCTGAGAAACTATCCACTCAAAACACTTACTGATTACAGACGTGAGGGCTACAGGTCTATAGTCAGTGAGGCTGTCTATTCCAGTCTATTTGGGGATAGGAATGATGGTGGAGGCCTTCAGAGAGGTGGGAACAGTGGCATGAGTAAGGGAGACATTGAACAGCACTGGCGAAGATTCCTGCCAGTTGGTCTGGCTTTGACCACAACCCTTGGAATGCCGTTGGGAGGTGTGGTCAACAAAAAAATAAAAAATAAATTAAAGTTTTGGTGTGGCCTAGTCAAAGTCCGAAGATAAATTGGATTGAGATGCTTTGACATGACCTTAAACAGACCATCATGCCCCCGAACCCTCCAATGTGACTACATTAAAACAATTCTGCAAAGTGGGCCAAAAATCCTCCAGAGCAATGTAAAACACTCATAGCCAGATACAGTACATTATTGTAAGGACTTATATTCGAAAGCAGTGTTTTGCTACAGGTTTCAGGTTGGCTTAGATGTTTCAGAAGAATGATGTGCAACCACAAGACACTGCGATAGATTTACTCTTGACCGGGATAGCGGTCATGTCCGGTTAGGGGCTCTGTTGGCTCTCAGGTGACTGTTTCCTCGCGGCTGCGTGCAGCGGGGCTAGGGGAGGGTCTGTGCTGACGGACGTGGGTTACTGACCTGGTAGCCTGGCTGCCCCTGGGTGGGTCCGGGATGGGCGTGAGGTTCTGGGGACGCTCCGTCTCTGGGCTGGGGCCCGGGCCGGGCCTCGGGGGCTTGGGTCCTGGTTGGTGTGTTGCCGGGGTTGTGGGCAGGTGGGTGCATGGGGGCCCAGCCCTGGAGCAGGGTGCCGCCGGTGCATCGAGCCACCTGGGGGGCTCTTCAACTGGTGGGGAAGATTGTCACATCTTGCAGGAGCTTTCCTCTCCTCAGGGGCTCTGTCTGCAGGAGGGGGAGATACAGGAGAGGTGGAGGAAGATCTCAGCCTGGGTGTTTATTGTCTTATGTAGTCTGGAAGATGAGTGGATGGTGGGGTGGGTGCAGTTTTCCCTGTGGTGGGGTTGGGTGGACTGTCCCGGGCTCTGTGGGGCCGGGAGGCGCTGCTGCGCTGGGCCCCGGTCTGGATGGGCCTGGGCCCCCTTTCCCTGGTGGGTCGCGGAGTATGGGGGTGCCTACTGGGGTCAGCGGGGGAGCTGGCCCCAGGGAGGGGTCACTCCCTTCCTTCCCTCCCCATCTCCAGCTGCCTCACTCTTCCCGTTCCACCACAACCACCCACATATGCAGGACCTTGGAGTAGGGGTATGTCACCAGGGTGCAGAGGAGGCTACCCCCCCCCCCCCCCCCCCGTCCCCCCCGTCCCCTTCTGGCTGCCTCTGCCTCAATTTTATCCCACAACTTAGACATTCACATTACTCACACTCTCATTACACATACATATAGGATCTTGGGGGTGGGCACGATACACGGAATCCAAAGTACCATCAGGGTGTATACCCCACCCCTGGCGTCGTTGCCCACCTCTCAATGTTAAATACACGTAGACATTGAGGGCTAGCAGGAGGGACTATGCGCTTACCTGCTGCTCTCTGGCCGGTAGCTCCATGCCCTCCTGGGTTTTAAATGCACCTTAGAACACACATGCATCAACACTACAATGAGCGGGTGGAGGGAGGTTTGGAGTCTTCTCTCACCCCCATTCTCTGCGACCTGCTGGAGCGGGGGGGCTAGGAGGAGGAGTTGGCCGTCCGACTGTGGTCTGGAGTGTGGGGCCTCCCTGCTGCTGCGGAGTCGGGGCGGTCTGCCTCCCCCCACCGCAGGGAAAAGGGTAACACCACCTGGGTCTGGGTGCAGCTCCCCCCTCCAGGGGCAAGGGTACCTAGACCCGGTTTGTAGAGTACGCTTGGGGAGTGTGATCGTGTGTACAGCGTCTCTTTATGTCTGTCTCCACGTTGGTTGAGTGTGGAGTAAGTGCATATGAGAGCATGAGGGTGGGAATGGATGTTTGTATATGTGTGTGCCTGTATTTCTGTGTCTATATGTCAGGTTGGGTGTCAGGCGCCACCTCTCTGGGGACATCTTAGGCCCTCCAAGGTTTGGAGGCCTATCTCCCCCTACCACCACTTCCCCTGCCAGTGGCGGACTCCCTCAGACATCGGTGCGTTGGTGGTTATTTGTGTCCGGGGATGGGCGTCCAGGTACACACCAGCTCACTCCTTGGCGGCCGCTTATCGGGGCCTGGAGCCTGGGGCTCGCTCGGGCCACTTCGGAGGTGGGGTGCCCCCGGCCTCTCGGCCTGGGGCTCGGTCACTCAGGCACGGCTGGCTGCCAGCGGAGCCCTCATCTGGGACTCTCCTCAGCTCTTTCTGGGACAGTGGCGTGGCTGCCCCTCTGTTGGTCTTCCTTGGTCTCTTGTGTTCTGGGGGCCTCTGGATGTCTGGAGTTTTGATCTCCTCCATACCTGCTTCATGCCCTGGAGGACGGGGCTGTGGCCCCCCCACACCCTCTAGCAGATCATTACATGAAGGAACCTTTTAAAAAAAAAACAACAAGCGCGTCCATGCTCACAGGTGTACACACGGGTGATCACACCCACAAACTACACCCTTTTTGGCTCCTAGCTCAAAGCACACTGTGTTCTGTTGATCTTATGTGCTGCACAATAATGTTTAATATTTAGTATTTACTGTCATATTTCCATATATCATTGTGATGTTGTTTATTCTATTACTCTTGTTCTCTTCTGCTTGTTTTCTTTTTTCTTTCTCAGCAGGTGATCCAGGTGATTGATATATGCATTTTTTTCCTTTTTTTTCCTGCTCATTCTGTTGGTTTTTGTCTTTTGCCCTTCTCCCCCGTCCCTGTTCTCAGCTGTTTCTCTTTCCCTCTTTCTTTCTCCCCTTCTTTCCCCCAGTCAAGTCGGTCCCGTATTCAGTAAGTGAAAATAAAATAAACAATAAAAGGTGAATCAAATGGACCATTACGGCAAGGCTGGGATGGTCAGTTTGGTAAAGTAAATCCGTTGGGCATCTTTCTTTGCCTTTAGACAACAATTCTGATGGCAAAAGAGCCAAACAGGACAGGCAAAGAAAAAAAAAAAGATTTACTCTTGATTAGTGGAAGCTACCAATCAGGAGTAATATGCAAAGAAAAAAAATATCAGTGTTTGGGTTATATTATAGCATGTTGCGTCTATCTATCTGTATGTGTGCGTGTGTGTGCATACACCTTTCCACAGTGAAGTAGTAGTAGAAGTAGATCTCAGCAGTAGGTATGTCAAAACTATCCACCTATCTCTCCTTATGTTCCTGTACTAATTTTATGGCTTGTAGTGCTAATTATAGTGTATCGTGTGTGAATGTAATTTTGAGTAGCTATGGTGTCTGTACTGGGGAAATTAAATCTGTCTCTCATAATCCATCTACAAAAGCTGTAAATGAAAGAATCTCATGAATGTCATGCCATGCATGGAAATGATGATATGAGTGGTCACAATTTGTATTTCTGCGGAGGTATGACAGTGCATTGTGAATTGGATCAGCTTTCACTGGTATCATTTCCAGACTTTGCAAATTTACACAATCTATATATGCAGGTGATAAAGATGGAAAATGTGTCTGTGTTAGACCTACACCGGTGTGTCTACCGTATGCCCTGTGAATCTGATAGCATAGTAACCATATATATATATTCTCCTCTTTACATAACCACAGTCAAAACAATCAATACGTCCTTGAAATGCAGACTTACATCTCTGATTCCAGGGATTTGGAAAAATCAAACTATTGCATCATTTAGGAATTATAGACATTTTTGCACATACTATAGTCCTCCATTTCCAGAGCCTCAAAAGTAATTGTACTGAAAAGTACAATTGAGTATATATGCTGACAAATAATAAATTAAGCAGATAAAAGTTCAAAATTCAAAAATCTTAAACTTGCATTTGTTAGCTTCTCACTGAACGTTTCAACTTAAGGTCCAAGGATACTGTATGTCAATGCAAGTGAAAGAGGCGATCGTTAGGCTGATAAATACAAATCAACTCAAAATAAAGTGAGATAGCAAATACAGAACACAGAGGGATAGCAAATATAAAATAAAGAGAGACAGCAAAAAGTTTATGAGTTGCCAAATATACAACTTGGAATATTCTTAAAAAGAAGGAATGCAAAGGCCAGGCAAAGAAAGTAAAGTTAACAATTGCAAAATCTTTTCTTGGTTAAAAAAAACAAAAAAAAAACCCTCCCCAAACAAACAAGCTCCTTTACAGAACCCTAGTCACGTCAAGAAAACTCAAAAGGAGAAATATTTATCTTTGTCAGAATCTGCAATCAGAATATGCTTTCATGAATTTAAAATCAGACGGTTTCCTAGTTGTGCTCAAAAACAAAAAGGTCAGTTGATCTAACTGGAAAACATCTAAAAGAGTATGGCCAGTCCAGGACAAAAATATCTTTGGATACATGAAAGAAAAATGTACTGTGTAGAGAAGGAAAGAAACCACTCGTGATCAGATACCACATGTCAAAAAACATGGTGATGGAAATGCTATCACATAAGTGTTTATGTATTCCAGTGGAACCAGACCATTTAGATTTATTGATGTGATGGCTGATAGAAGTAGCAGCAGGAATTCTGAAGTGTACAGATTCAGCTAAATGCCACAAAACTGAGACACAGTGCTTCACAGTGCAAATGTATGAGGACTCAAGCATACTTTAAAGCATCCCAAGAGTTTCTAAGGCAAAAAAGAGATATTCTTCATTGGCCAAGTTAGTCATCTGATCTCACCTCAGTAGAGTATCCTTTTCAGTTACTGAAGAGAAAAATGAAGGCAGAAAGATGCACAGAAAGGCATCTGCAATAAAGAGTGTGCAGAGCATTTGAAAGGAGGAAACACAGCTTTTGATGATGTCTATGGGTTCTAGACTTCAGGCACAATTTATGGCAAAAACAAAATCAGTTATTATATTTATAAATATATATTTTTGTCCAAATAGTCACAAGCTGCTAAAAATGTGTGTACTTTATATAAAAAACAAAACAAAGAATAGTAATATCTAAGCAGTTAATACCATCATTTAGTTAAACCTCTTGAACTAAAGCTTAAAGTCTGCACTTCAATTCCATATTGGTTGTTGGATTTGAAATCTTTTCTGGTTGTGGACAGAGAGAAAATTACAAAACAAGTTTAATTGTCCAAAAACATAAAAACCTAAGTGTACCTGCACTGCTGCACTCCCATCTCCTCGCCTAACTTTTCTGACATACATATATCTGCATAAGACATTTCAGTCTCCTGAATGTTCTTCTTGCACGAGTAAATGTGGTCTCATAAGATTTCCACAACAGATGTCTCTCACATTTAATTTCTACAATCTGGCTTCAGTTCACCATCTTACCATCTGCATCATCAATTTCCCCAGTCTCCATAATGTTCACATGCATGGGTCAGAATGTCAGTACAGGTGAGCACATTCTGACATTTAAAAAGAAGATCCCAATCTTTTTCTTCAAGTTTACATGTACCTCTTTATTGTTACAGTTTATGGTTATGTAGTTAATAATAAATGCCTCATTTATAACATATAGTTATAAACTAAGCCTTTTGTTGTTTTTGGTTAGGTTTTGTTTTTAACTGCGTATAGTTTAGTGGTAAAAAGGTTTTGCCTTTTATTTTGAATACTAGGGAATACAAAATAACAGTTGAAGTGTTTTATCGCTGAACATTTTGAAAAACTGAGTGATTAAATTTAGGAATAAAAAATTGTCCATGAAAGCAAGAGCAACATATTCAAAATTAAAATAACCGTTAAAATCAACAGAGCAACTGTGCAAGACCTGTAGTAGGTCTTGAACAGTTGCTCTGCTATTGTGCTGATGAAATCTGCCTACAAACATCCACACAGAAAAGAGGAGACCTACCAAAATAATAAAAACCACATGCGTGACTGCTCTACTATATATAGAATGTATCCACATTTTATTTTGCTTATTCACATCTTGAATGACAAACTGAGAACAATACAGCTATCATGACTAGTGAACATGAAAGAGAGACATGACATCATGGGATCATGACTTGCTAATCGCTAAGCTGAATAAGCTGAGGAACAGTTCAGCCTCAGTTCTCACTTTACTCTCCATTAGTAGAGCATGCATTTGCTTGCAAGCCGATTACATTGATGTATTCTACTTGGAACCCATCATGACACTTCCTACATTTTATATCATTAAATGTTGTTGAAACCTTTTCACATAACTGGTTATGTTAAACTTAAATACACATTTCACTAAAAGCCCTGCCAGGGAACAGGACTGAAGCAGGCTGTCTGCCACTGTGAGTTTCTGAATATACACACACTTGGACCTACCTCTTATGTTATGCTCACTTAGGAGGATGGAAGGTCCCCAGACTAGGACACAAGGTTTTCTAGCACCTGGGTGTGTCACTCTGCCTGGGCTTGCAGTGCCTCCAGCTGCCTCAGATTAACCACCACCTGCTTTTAGTGCATGGCTGATGGCTAACATAACCACATAACCACATGCCCTGACTAAGGCAAAGGAGCACCACCGTGCACATCTCCTTGCATACCTGGCCAATAAAATTGGATCATAATTTGGTCCAGTGTGTTATCAAATCTCAATTGGCCAGTCGTAGAATGAGACACCTCTGTGCAGCTTTTTCAGCACCAACAATTGGGTGTTTTCATCTTCCATGCAATGTCACAACTCACTGAATAAAGTCTGTCTCATTGCAAAACAGGGGTATGATTACCCGGCATTAGGGTGTCATCATTACTCCAGTAGAAAATCTTCCATGGAGAGCATTACAGGTTCCCCCTACTCAGCAGCAGTGTCAGACAGCCTTGTATGTCCCTGTCATGAGCACACCGCCAAACACTGTCCCACCAGTTTATTAAATTCTGGAGAATCTGTTCCCAGAATAAGAAGGTGTGCAGGACAGGGGCTAACTACAGGCTTGACCGTATGTGTTTTATCCTTGTGTTTAATTTCCCCTGGCACTCTGGGATATTTATGTATGTCACAATGTACACACTTACTTGTTCACCAGTGATTCCTAAATTGTGGGCTGGGGCCCCCTGGTGGGCTGACTGCACTGCAGGTGGGCTGCAGTACAAAAAATGTGCAGTCACATATTCATATAACTGTATTTATTTGTATTAAGGGTGAATTAAAACTGGCAATAGCAGGTGGTTAGTTTGGGACATTACTCAATACTCTGACCAGAATTTTCTGTTCTTTTTTAAAGGTGGGCCACAGCACTCTTGACTTTGGCAACGGCTGTTATACCCACTGCTTCCAACAATGCTCTGGGAGAAACAGATTCTGGACTGGGGTCTGCATACAGCCCAAGTCAACCGTAGCCTGGTGTCTAGCCCTTTGGAACTTGGAATTGGGACACAATACATTACACAATACACAATACAATACAGAGAAACCCAAGTGAGTCAGTACGGATCCCCTGGTAGGCTGAGCATTGGTTTTTGGGCTTCTCCAGACATGAGGGGAGGCACACAGCCCAAACATGTCTAGGAATGACTAGGACTTCTCCATCTCCCCCATCTTATGCAGCGTGATGAACCCCAGACAGGGCCACAAGGTTTTCCATCACCTTAGTATGCCACTCGGCCTGGACTGCCAGTCCTTCCAGCTGCAACCACCACATGCTCTTGGTGCATGCCATCCAGTTCTGCCTCAGTCTATTTCAGGACTTGCACTGGCTGTAGATGCAAAGGACACAACATGACTTTTCTGGGGGGAGTACAGTGCCAGTGTAACAGGTTGTCTGCCACTGTTCCCCAGTACTAACACTTAGACTAGGGCTGCACGATTTTGCATAAAATGAGAATCACGATTTTTTTGCTTAGAATTGAGATCACGATTCTCTCGCGATTTTCTTTTCCAGTATAAATATTTATTGCGCTTATTAACTGCACATCAACTTCGTAACAGTTGAGACTGAACATAGAAACAATAAATAAACATAAAAACAATAAATGTCTCACGTTTTGTTGTTGCCGCAAAATGTTGTACTGCTTGAAATTCCGTCTCCACCGTTGCTCGACGCTGCGTGTATAGAGCAGGTAGTGCAACAATAGAAAAATAGTTGCGGGACGGCACTGTGTAGCGTTTGTCTAGGGTGTTGATCATTTTCCTAAATCCCTCGTTTTGCACAGTGTTGATGGGAGCCATATCTTTGGTCAGGTGATAAGTGATAGCCTCCGTAATTTCTTTGTGCCTGCGGGAGTTCGACGGGTATAGGGAAGCGCTGTATAAGGTTCCCGTTATTGATGTTTGGGTGGTTAACCGGGACGGATTTTCTCCTGTCACTTTCTCGTCATTCCCGACGTGCTCTAGGTTGTTTTTTCCCTGCTAATTTTAGCATCACACGGCACAGCTTCTGTATCACGTGGTATAAGGCTCCGCCCTTGTCATTTGTTGAGCAGGAAGAGTGAGCGCTTGTTTTCATGCAGATTACGTCCCGGATCAAAATGCGGTACAATCGTCGTCGTCTTTTTTTTTTTTTTTAATCGTTGTCATTTGGAAACGAGATCGCACATAAGTATGAATCGAGATCGCGATTTTCTAACGATTAATCGTGCAGCCCTAACTTAGACACAGCACATGTGTACTTATTTTTCTTCTTGTGTTCACACCCATTGTCCTTTTAGACGATTGCCCAGTTGGCAGTCCAGACAACCCCAAAGAAACTAAAAGTAGATGCAGCAAAGTGTATCAAATTGACCGACATGTTAGCAGAAGCACCATCAACACTAGTACCTGCAACAACTAAAAATCCCTCGCAGTTACAGGAAGCTGCTGCTGCTAGCATTAGCTGTGAATGAGTGCAGGAGGAGGGTCAGCAGTCTCAACAACAGAGCGAGGAATAAACAGCTTCAAAGTGTAAGTAAGGTGGGAAGAAGAATTATGTAGAAACATAAGTAGAAAGGAAAGGGAGAGATCAATGTAAAATAAATAGCTACTTTGATTATGACCACTCCTTATAGCTAAAGTGTAGCTTTTAATTATCACATGCTACACTGCAATAAAACTAAGATGTTCGAAGTACAGGGCTCCAGTCAGGGCTAGGTTAAAAACAAATAAGTGCTTATAGCTCTCCAATGGTTGATTCAGTGATTAGTAGTGATGTGCGATACCACTGATTTCCCTTCCGATTCGATACCAAGTAAAATTCAGGGTGGTATCGACGATACTGATTCGATATCGATACTTTGTACAAAAACTTATTTAATTTATTGTATCTCAAATTATAGTGTCATAATGATTACAGGACATCAGATTACTTGTTCTTATCACTTAATAATGCAGAGTCATCATATAGAAATAAAAAAACTGAAGTTGTGCGCTATTTGAACACCTTGCCTGCTCGCAGCACTAAAGGACTCCGTGAGAGACGTCTCTCTCCCCCTTGCAGCACCTGTACCCGTCCTCCTCTTCAGTTCGCCTCAACATATCATGTTATTCTGTGATATGATTTACTCTGAGGTGTTTGACAAGGTTAGTGGTGTTGCCACAACACCTCACTTTTTTGTATCCCAAACCACATCTCAGCTGTTTGTGGAGGTAAAATAGCTCTGCACATGACTCCAATTACGCTCAGCCATTGTTGTGAGTGCGCACGCCAAGGGGCTGCGAGACTTTTATACAGCCGTATTTCGCACATGACTATGAAAGGCAGAAGAGGAAGTAGTTCCTTCGAATGTAGACAATCCGAATGTTATGGTTTCTTTCCACTGTGTTCCTGTTAATGATAAACTACAAATTTACCCTAAATTACTAAAATATCGATATTTTAATGTGAGAATTGATTCTAGAACATAAATGACTCGTATTGGAGGAATCGATATTTCAGGATCAATCCGCACATCACTAGTGATTAGCTTTCAAGAGCTTCAGTCATCTTTACATTCAAAGTTTATTCACTTTGTGTCCTTCAACATGATTGTCAAGAGATGTAACAGCAGCCATATATCGTATAAAGACCCTAATGCAGACTGGATGCTGTGGCCCAGCAGTACCAGTGCATTTTAGAATTTATTTTAAAATCTTAGTACTGACTTTTAAAGCTTTGAATCATGTTGCTCCTGTGTATATTTCTGATCTTTTAGAGCCTCACACTCCGTCTCGCAGCCTGAGAGCATCTAATCAAAGGCTGTTGGTAGTTCCCCAAACACGTTTTAAAACCAGAGGTGATAGATGTTTTAGAGCGGTGGCCCCCAGGTTGTGGAATTCTCTCCCTCCATCTTTACATTGCCTGGATTGTATTTATTCTTTTAAACATAATCTCAGGACTCATTTATTTAGACTAGCTTTTAATTAGCTTTGTGCTGTATGTTTGATTGTACTGTTGTCTGTTTATCTATGTTTATCTCCAACATATTCTGTAGGTCATGGTTTCATTTGCATTTTACCATGCATTTTCCCCCCTCTTCTCCCTATTTACTATATTCAAAAACTATTACTACTATAACTAATGTGAAGTTTGTGGCAGGCTGCTGCTGTCCTCATTTTCTCTGGCATTTCCTGCATATGTTTATCTGGATGTAGCAGAGCTTGTTTTGCTCCATTACCTGCCATTTATTTGTGTACAGTCTGAACAGTAACAAAAACAAGTTCCACTGGAGTGAAATAATCCACCACGGCAAACCCCGAGCCTAAATTTAGGTTCGACACTGTTGGTGTGTGTTATGTTATTGTGCTCAAGCGTTTCTACATTAGTGCACGCATTACATTACGCTCTACTTCCTGTCAATCACCTGATTCCACAGGAGAAAATAGAAGTCTTTGCAGGCATGTGACCATAATATACTTTAATAAGAAGAATTTCTCATTTTCTTAACTGGGACACCACATCAGTTGTAGCAGCAGTTAATTTTAAACTAGGTTCAATAATACGTTTGTGGTTTGAATTGTGCATGACTGACAAAGTGTTAAAATAGGAATCAAATAAAACGTTTATATCTGCTTCTATATTATCCATACCAATGAAATTAAAAAAAGAGTACAATCTTCTGCTTTACTCCCACAATGAGCAAATTCATCAGCATCATAAATAAATACTCATTCCATTAAACTCTCTGTTTTAACACATTAAGACCACCCACATTTTACCACACACTGAACCCCTGTTACAACACCTTCCAGTTCATTAGGCTGCAAATGAACGCAAGTAAGGGAAGAAATGCCACAGCTGGACCCCTCGGGGTATAAACCGCTACAAAAATGGGAAAACTCAATAATAGTTAATAAGTGAAAGTTAACATTTACAAATGAGCCCCTACTTACACTGAGTGAGTCTGCTGTTGTTATTTCTCCAAAGCCTGCAGCTGCTCTACTGAAAACGAAGGGCAGGCCTACTTTCGGGGCACAGAAGGTTTATTTGAGCTTTGTGCTCGAATGGGCATTACTTCCTGTGCCATGTTCCCTCAGTGCACACAGTGGTGACACAGTGATGTCTACTGCCCATTGTTTTACTCGTCAGCTGTGTGAACGGGCCAGGTGGTCCTTTAGTATGTAATACAGGTGTTTTATAAATATATATGCAAAATGTGACCCTGTCTCTTATTTTGAGGCAATAGAAATGTCATGGCATAAAAAATACATATATTTTACATATATATATATAATACATATGTATATAGCCAATGAATGTTATTTAACTATTAAAATTTGTGCTTTTCAATAAAATCCAGTGTAATTCAATTCAATTTTATTTATATAGCACCAAATCACAACAGCAGTTGCTTGAAGGTGCTTTGTATTGTAAGGTAAAGACCATAAAGTAATGCAAAGAAAACAGAGAAAACAACAACAATTACATGACCCACTATGAGCAGGTGCTTTAGTGACAGTGGGAAGGAAAAACTCTCTTTTAACAGGAAGAAACCTCCAGCTTTCAGCAGGCATGAAAGCTCTGCCTCTCATTCTACTTTAAACACCATAGGAACCACAAGTAAGCCTGCAGTCTGAGAGAATATATACAATATAACAGTATACCCAGAAATTATCACACAAGCAGGAGTCAGAGCACCTTTGCTTCTAAAACATAAGAATAACATAATATAAAATTATATTGTCTATCAATTTCATAAATGTGAATAGTAGGTTAGGTGTCATACTGAAAAAAAGAGGATAATTTTGGTGATGGTAGCACATCAAAGTTTACTGTGAACCAGAGCTGGCAAAAGTGCAGTACTTAAGTAGAAGTACAAATACTAATATTAAAAAAAGTACTTTAGTAAAAGTCAAAGTACTAATTCAACATCTTTAGTCAAGTAAAAGCAAAGAAGTACAGGCTCTGAAATGTCTGACCATGAAACCACAGCCACTGTGCACCAGCCACACACTGTTCTTTACTTTAAACTCATCACAGTACAGCAAAAAGACCTGTTTATCCTGCACTAACCTGTAGAGTATCTTCATGCAGCCTTTGAATAACACAGTTAGTCCGATTTGCAGCACGTTTCACAACAGGAAAAAACATGTCACATGTACAGACCCAATATCTAACTTAAAAACACGAGGACTTGTGTGTAAGCTTTAAATGAGCAGTCCTTACCTTTAAATATGAGCTTTCTTCTTCCTCTCCTGTCTTTTCTTTCTTATCTTTCTCCATCTCTGAGTGAAGTTAGCTCTCATTCTCTCCCTGTAAACGCAGCAGCATTAGCTAGCAACATACTGTCCCACAAACTGCAAGCAAACAGTTTGTGTGTTTGCTGATGTTTGTTGAGCTGCTAGAAACATTACATTTGAGATGACCTCATATTTTTTTAAAAACACACTCACTCCCTTTATGCTAGCTCCTCTTTTGTAGCGCTAGCTAGATGCTGAAGTGCCACAACCGCAACTTACAGACACCTGCAGTTCCGGCGTTTGGCAAAAATAGAAACAAAACAAACAAAAACACACCATCCCATTTTAAACCCCTGACTTTGGCGCACGTCATCTCTTTTTATTCAACATCCTCCGATGATTAATACATGAACCCAACTGCTTTACATGTGTTACTGTTTAGGCTCAAGTCAGTTTGATGCTCGGAGACTTGAAGTGACAAAATAATAACTCGACCCAAATGCGTTAAACCAAAAGTAACTAGCACGTTTTAAACATGTAAGGAGTAGAAAGTACAAATGTTTGTTCTAAAATGTAGGGAGTAAAGGTAAAAAGTAGTCAGAAAAAAACTAGCCAAGTAAAGTAGCCTTAAGATACCTGAAAATTGTACTTAAGTACAGTAACAAACATTTGTACTTTGTTACTTCCCACCTCTGCTGTTTACTCTGTAAAGCCTGAATCTTGAAGTAATTGCCAGAAAATTCTGTTTTGCCCCCAAACTAGAGTATTTATTGGATCTTCTGACAAATAAAATACCATTTTTACATATAGGAGTTTTAATGATCATTTTATAATTATTGTATAATTTTTGCTGCATCCAGCATTTTTGTGTAATGTATTGCTTAAAAATGAATTGTGCAATTTATTTACTTATTTATTTAAAAACAAAATTACAACAATGATGTAGCTCTCTCAAAAACTCACAAAGACTCATGTATTGAATATGATACACGCGGCGTTACAGGGTTAAGTACAATATTAAATTTTTCGTGAAAGCACTACTTCCCTTGGACGTCAACGACCGGTAATGAAACCAGGGCGTGTTCATGAATGGTTTGCTTAAGGCTTGTCTGTATTCAAAACTGGAAGAGAGAGGGCTGATCAATGTAAGAGCTAGCTCAAATTTAATACATCGCTGTAGATGGAGGGCAAGCGAGGAATTTGCCTGATGCCTCAGGAAGAAAGACAGAGAGAGAGATGGTCAGAATGTAAGAGAGGGCCTGAGAAAGCAGAGTAGACATGGAGCCAGAGGAAACCAATTAGGACAGTGATGGGCACTTAAATCAGGCTGTTATTCAATACTGCACAGTCTGTGTGGGAGTATTACAATTCCCTGAAGCTGGATGGAGTATTTCTTGTCTGTAGTTGACAACGGCTTAAAAGGGGGATAATACTGATTTTTAGCTTTGTGTGTTGCTCTTGTGCTTCAGGAAAACTGTCTGTCTGAACATTTTCTGAAGCTTCTTATAGCCAGAAAGAAGAACAAAGCACGCCCAGCATTTTAAGCTGTGCTGTAGCACCTTTCGATTACATCCCCTCTGTGCAACACACATTTTTTTGTCTTAAAGATTAGCTGTACAACAAAACCTTTCTTCAGTTATAAATGGCTTCTGTTTAGCACTATTTACACATAAAACACAATCCTGGTCATTTTATGAGAATGTGAGCACAAAATGCTTTTTTGTCATATTTATCCCAGAATTTTTTATTTATTTATTTATTTTATTTTACCAGCCCTCCAGTATTTCAAAGAGTATTAAGTCTTTTGTTCCAATTTGGGAGAGTGGAACAAGCTAAAAAAAGACATCTGACGTCTAAATATCCTATAGAAATATTATCTCCCCAAACAACTCTCCATTTACTCACCCAGCACACACATCAATGGTGTTTGGTGGCTGAAACCAAAATAATGAACTGGAACTAGTTTTGTAACACTGGTGGGAAAAGCAGACTCCAAGCTCTGAACTGCAAATCCACCAGTGAGAACACTCTTCTACGTGTACATAGTTATTTGGTCTGCTGTTAAAATGGGAAAAAAATCTATTACTATAGATTTAAAATAATCCATTCACTGGGATTTTTATATTTAGGCACTATTCGGGGGATTTCAGTCGTTTCTATTTCTTTAATAACTCAGCCACACTGTAAAGCTTATTTTGAGGTACCTAAACTACAGTTCTGTGCAATAACTATAAGAAAATTAGTGACTGCTTTAACCCTTAGATGCATGAGTAACTGGACCCTACACTCGTCGATTAGTGGGTCAAAAATGACCCATGTTAAAATCATTGTTAAAATTAGGCATACAGTAAGTGCCAACCATTTGGTTCGTTCTACATACACTTCCTTTGTGATCAGTTGTGTTTTTTCCCCTTTCTGGCATTTTCATCCACCATTTGTTGTGATACATCGACCTCAGGAGTACAACAGTCATTCTTTTCTTGCTGACATAGCTGACCATGGTAAGGCAGAGGAAGGATGTCTGCCTTTTGCTTATTGTGGTATCCCCACAATAGTGTCTCCAGGAGTCACTGTGCTAATTGAGCACTGGAGAAAAAGTGATCTGTGGTGATGTTGCGTCTCGTGTTTCTGAATCTTGTGCATAACTGCTGGAAAATTTCCCCTCACTTCTTCCCCTGTTTGTCTCCCTGTGGAAACCATTCCAAATATAGGGGATGCATGCATCACAAACCCAGAAGAGCTTTAATCCATACTTGATGGGCTTGTTTGGCATCTATTGCGGAAATTTGAACCTACATCTAAAGTGAATGAGGATGGACGTCTCTCTAAATGCCGTTGCTGTGTCTTTTTAAGGTGTGACACTCTTAAATGAAATGTTAACAACTTTTCTAAATTAGATATTGCAAGAAAGCAACCTCACCTGGTCATTTTTGACCCACTTATGCACCTAAGGGGTAAAATGGGGCTTGGAGTCAGTGCAATAAGCTGTTACCGTTTCACTGACATGATTACCTTTTTTGGGCTATGTTTAATTCACATGGAGAATTATTTCTAGCTTCTATTTTTATCTTCTTCTTTGGTGTGCTCTTCATTATGCTAACATGTCTCCTTGTTCTTCACTTAAATTGTGTGTGTGAGAGAGAGAATGAGGGAGGGACAGAAAGACGACGTGAGGAAGAGGCACAATGGGACAATGATGGAGGAGCCAAAGCCGCCAAATGAGAAATTGGTGCCACAGAGTCAGTCTTTACTAGTGTCTGTTAGTTATGATCTCCTGCAAGCAGGAAAACCTGGCAATCTGACAGGTACAAATGTGCAGAGAACGTATAATCCTGTAGGCCTTTAGAATAATGTATATTCATTTTTTAGACAAAAACAAACAAACACTATTCCTATTGTTGATTTTCTACAACTTCACAGCAATATATAGTTAGTTTCTTTTGCAGTAAAGGGGGGTTTCTTTTGCCAGCAAGAAGAGAGAACATGTAATGAACAAAGAGTAGATTAATTTAGCTTGTTATAGCGACCTTTATTTTCTGTTAGATTCAGATATAATTTTCTATTCATTCAGGTGAAAAAAAATATTGATCCCTGTGGGAAAAATTGCCTCATACTGTCAAATTTGAAAAATAATGGCAGCCTCACACACCAAGAACCAAAAACTGCAGATAATTTCATAATAATATATTAGGTCCCAGTGCACATTGTCCATTTATAATACGATGTCAGTGAAGGACTTTAAAGCTGTACTCTTAAACTTTCCTGTTTTCCTTTCCAATCTTAAGGGGAACCTTTGTCCATGCTTGCAAAGCTTAATGAGACTCTGTGATCTGAAAGAGATTAATTTACAGCCACCTTTTCCAATAAAAGTTTCAAAAGTGTGTGAAATATAAATAAAAACAGAATGGAATGATTTGCAAATAATTTAAACCCTTAATTTGTTTTCAGATAGTACGAAGGCATATCCAATGTTAAAGATGAGAATGAGAAACTGTCAGTGATATTATTTCAATGATGTTATTTACTCTGACAAAAGCTATTCTTAATTTACAAAACTCTTTGCCCACACAGTCTTTCACAGACGGGCGAAACCACACCCCTCTTTCTTGAATTGGCACCTGTTGATCAAATTGATAATAAACCAATATGTTGAAAAGTTTTCTGTTATAGCATATGATACGTTGTATTTTACTTTTTAAGTTTCCCTAAAAGGTGTCTTACAAAAGTCACATATGGTATAAAATTAATGAGACAGGAGACAAACAGTAAAATGGTATACGACCTGCCAGCTGTAAAATTCTCTCAGCAAACAAAGTAATCATGTATTGATATGATGATATGTTCCATCTGTAATTACCCCCAAAACTGATTTTACTATTGATTACCACGATGCATCTTCTCATTATAGGTCTAATCCAACTTCAAACTGATGTCAGCTTTAATAGTTACTGCCATTAAAACTGATACCCTTAATCAAACATGTGCAGCTTTCAGTCCCTTGTTTAACTAGTGGACTTAAATCCCTTCACAAACACACACGCAGCACACACAAAAGCCTCCTTTCTTCCTCGGATCTTCGTAGGATCTAATAGAATTACTGAGTGTAAATAACAAGGCATAAAGAAGAAAGGCTTTATATCCCATCACCTAAAATCTGTGAGGGAGTGTGCTATTAAGTGAACAAATATCAGGGATGGAAACACGGGCAGCATCAGTTTTATGCTTAAATGACTTGCGTTTGCGGCCCCACCTCACGCATGACCTGTCAGATTGATCCGTTAGGGGAGTCTGCATAAAAGAAGCAGGGGCTCATTGCCCTATTTCAAAAAGACATCTTCATTTGTATTGATTTGACCTGAGTGTGTGCCAGGAGTTTTTTGTATCACCAGTCATGCGTCCTCAGTCTTGTTCTCCACAGACCTGTGTTTGAACACTTGGCACTTTACTGCATGCTAAGTGTATGCTTCCAATCAGCAGTTAGGAAACGGCAGAAGCCAAAGCAGACATTTTATCCAGTTCGCCAAGCGATGAGAAGTAGTAAATTTATTGCCTGTTTCTATGTGTCAGAGACACACACATGTACTGTACACACACATGAAAATCCTCAGCTGCAGTTTCCATGATCCAAATAAAATATAAACCATTAGTCAAGTAGCTCAAACTAGATAAAGCATGAACACATTAAGCATAAAGTGGTAATGTTGAGCTAAATGCAAATAACATTCAGTGTTGTTCGCTCCGAAAGGCCAAACCTGTTGTTGTTGTTCAAATGGAAGGCTGTAACGATGGCTATAACCATAAAGTTAATGATTAGAACTAACTGGATTAACACAACCATTTATTAAATGAATGTTTATTTATCCGTTATTACAAAAAAAAATACAGAAATGCATATTCCTTTACAGCCGCTACATATTTATCAGCATTTATTAAAATCACGTTGCTTTTTGTTAAATAAATGAGGGAATTGTATCGACTGTGAAGATGCGTACACTAGCAGCAAAGTAGGCAACACCTATTGGTCACAGACAAGTGAGCTGACCCAGTTAAGAAGAACTATTATTAATTACATAGTGAATGAAAAATATTGCAGTGAGTCAAATATAGCTGCCATGCAGACAAACCAGCTTGTCACTACAATCAGCAGCAATTCTGTGCGTCGCATTGGGCTGTAATGTGGGTTCAGATATTCCCTTGTGTCTTACCTTTGTTGAAACTTAATATCACACTCTGTAAACTATGTTTACGAGGTAATCAATCACAGACTGTGCTTGTGTTATAATCACACAGTAATAGGGTTTGTGATGCCAGCCACTTGTGACTGCAACATTGGTGCATAGACAAATCAGACAGGGTAATCCCAGTGGGCAAAGTCATCTTTTTTTCTTTTCTATTTTAATAGGCATTATTGTCATTGTCAAGGTTACAGCTGCCTCTATGCTTGCCGACATTTTGTGTTTGCGAGGTTTAGATGATGCATATTCTTCCTTCGCTGCACATGGTTATTGGATTCCCCCACCATATTTATGTTTTTAATCCACTTTGACAAAAGCCACCAGAGGGAACATGCACAAATAACCAGTCATATCTGCTACTAACAATCAGGTCCAGTGAGAATCTCTATCATTATAGTCTGATATATGAAGCATTACAGCTTGAGGTCCTGAGACTTATTATTATTTGTCCATAGCCCTGTGTACTTTTTGCATCAGAAAAAAATGGATCGATGTAAAAAAAACAAAAACAAAAAAAACAAAACACTCAAAAAAGCCACTGCTACTGTGTTTAAATGTTCATTTTTAAAATTATCTTATCTGTTGTTCCAGAAATCAGAAATGTTACCCTTTAGTGTTTCACTTGTTACTTACCTGCACTTATTTACCTGCTCTTTGTCTTGATGTGCTCTAAAAATGTTAAAGGAAAAAAAAAAGCTAATATTCGAAGCACTTTGTTTTAACTTCCTGAGCACAAGTTTTGATTGTTGAGCTGATGACTTGCAGTTTTTATACAGCGGTTTGGAAAGCACATCCATCTGTATTATTAATTTGTAACCATGTGTTCATAAACTCAGGTGAGCAGTAATTTAGATTTTTACAACTTCAACACATTTGTGCTTATAAGATGGATTTTTTTGTTTCAAGATATGAATACTTTTCCAAGAAGAGCTTATAAACCAGAAGGTCATGAGTTATTGACTGGTGGATTAATGATGTGGGAGCCTGCCCCTCTAACAATCTGTTAGGATATATAGAGATATGTTATGGATGATCAATCACTGATTTCACGAGTCATCAAGTTTATTGAATCATTATAGTTAGGGGCAACAACACATTTGAGTGACACTACACTAACACCTTCAGATCATTGCTCATATGCACTTGTATCCTGCCCTAAGAAAAGTTTATTTACAAAGCATCATTTTTTTTTGTCCTTAACTGCAGTCTTTGCGGTACGGTATGTAAAGTCATGCTGTCATATGTTGAGGTTTTAATAGTGTATCTGTGGCTTTCAGCCAGTGGGCATCTGGCAGCAAAAGGAGATGTGTAGTTGATGAGGTCGATGCGGGGACAAAACAGATGGCAAATGAAGTACCATAATTCAAACCAGCAAAATTTTAAACGTATGTGATAAAGATTCTTATTAAAAAGAGCATATGTCATTCTCTACTGGGAATACAAATGCCAGGGAAATTCAGGGTTTTTTTTTAAAGTATTTAAAATGCAAGATAAGTAAAGACCATCTAAGCATATAAATTTACGACGTCTGCACTCGTTAAAGGCAAAAACAGATGTTTTTCCTTTTACCATCCAGCAGGTCAGTAATGGCTGTAATAACCTCTGATGCCTGATTAAAGGTGCACACAATCAATACAATAACTTTACTTAGTATGTTGCCAAAAATGCTGCTTCTTGTGTCTTTCTGCAATTCTCCTTGCACTTGTTTAATTCCACAAGCAAAAAAAAGCACAACCCCTCCGAAGTGCTGTATTGAACTCTGCTAGAAAAAATGAAAGTAAAGCTACTTTCTTTGATCTAAATGTTGAGGCCTGTGATCTTACGTGGACTAATTATTAACATTCACAGCCTTTCAGTCATCTCTCTGGCAGGTTTATTTAGAGCCAAACCATATTTGCAGGCTAATGATCAGCGACTCTCTAGATGTTGCTTGACAGTGCAGGTCTGGCATCTCTCCTTTTCTTTCATTCTCACTGTACCTTGCTTGCTTTGCCTTGCATTGTGATGACTGTTAAAGCTCCACCGAATGTCCCGATGTTGTGCACATTCTAGAAAACTGATTACACTTCCGTCAGAATAAATATATGTCATCCTTGCAAGCTCCCATGCCTAGTTTTCTGGAAGAGATTTTGGAGAAAAAGGCAGGGCAGCTGATTTTGACTGGGTGAACGAGACCTAGTTTTGATGTGTCTCTACTGTCAGATCTGCTGGGTACAGAGATGGACTCTTACCCAGCAGAAGTGGCATCCTGCAGGGGTGACGAGGTGGAGTGGATAGCAGACTGACAGCTGTCATCAATCACTTGCCCTGCTAGCCTGATGCAGGTTGACAGAAAGTGGCACGTTTGCTAGAATGGCGATTTGTACACAGTTTACCGGTGATGTCTTTTTGCCAGGCAGTCTCTGGTGGAATGCTGTCTGTCATTAAACCATCCGACCACATATCAATCAATTACTTTTCCAGGGTCAGACCTGTATGCGACACGCTCCATTTCCCTGAGGTGGTACGGAGCTCTGCCTCTGTTTCTTTGATACTTTCTCATCCAATTGGCTGTCTTTCCCCACAGGAAAAAAAGCTACTAGGCTGACAAAGATCACATTAGTTTTCTTCCAAAACCAAGCCTGCTAATCACGGCTTACCAGACAATGCGACAAATGGATAAAAAGTTGTGGAAAAGTTTCGTTTTGTTTTTTCAAACTATTTCTGCCTCACAGATTTAAAGACAAGGCTGGAGAAATGTGAAAAAATATAATATAAGGCTAGAGTCAAGACGGTATAGACCAAGATGACCAGAAGCTAAATAATGCCAGTCAGGGGTAGTTAGATAGACAGCGGAGAGATACTGCTTTGTCTCTGAGGACTTTCCATTGGTTGAAGCTCACTGATGCTGAACACTCCAGACAGCTTGAGCTAACTCTGAGCAAATCTCGTTTTTGCAGCCCCCTATACTGATTTTCCCCAGACAACATGTTCATGTACACTGGAGTCTGGCAATGAGAACAATGAAATGAATGCATCCAGTGCATGAAAATGTTATGTGTGCAGGCTTGTGGAGTGCACCGTGATACAAAGATGCTCAACGATTTTGAAATCACCAACCAATCTTTAATAATTAATCATATAGTTTGGACCAAATTAACAGCATGCATATCACATCAAAGCCTAGCTCCCTTGTGGACTGTCTCTACTCTTGTTTTTTTTTAAACTTACACAATAAACAAGTTGTTATCTTATGGCGGTCAGACTAACCAGCATGGTCACAAGCAAACTTTGGACTGGAAAACTTCTAGACATATCTGGGAGAGCAGCTGTAATGTCATCACCAAAAAATCTGTTAATACTGTGGCCTACATTAGCTTTCCTGCTATCGGAAGCAGACCCCCTGCCAATTGCGCTCGGCTTGTGAGATTTCTAATGAACAGAAATTTAAGCTGTTTGAAATCTTTGTCTGCATATTGCTTGTTTCAGACAGATTAATACCAAAGCTTTTATTGCATTTACAGTTCTGAAACGAGTCGTTGCCAACTTTGAAGCCCAACATTATGTCCACTTCACCTTTCAGTTATCTGCTTTAGGCATTTTGTGAGACCACAAGAAGTGTATAAAGGAAATGGGCATTTGCATTTTAAAGCTCTCTGCTTATGTTTGGACAAGAGGCCGGACACTCACTAGAGACACACATTAGGAAAAATGCATTTCTAGTGTATTATCATATTCCATCTCAAAACTGTATCCATTAAAAGCAAACATTTCAGTTGTTTGTGCCAAATCTTCTTCTTTGGGTGTCTCAGGCGCTTACAACAGAAGTCTGCATTGGCAGTCTGACCCTGGGGAAGAATTCACGGCTCACAGCATGCTATTGATCGTGCTTCTCACCTGAAAGGTGCCTTCAGGCTTGAACTCTGCAGATTTCTTCACTGAAAGCCTGTTGTTTGGTGTCTGAGTCATAGCCAGAGACCTGGCCCTATGATCCTCTTCATGAAAGTTGGCTCATTCTGACACTGAAGTTGTTTGGTTGTGCACAAGTCTGAGGTTAGCGTGAAACTGAGGATACAGCAGGCACATGAAAGTCATGTGAACAGGACTTCCATGGAGGCATTCAAACATACAGTAGCAGGATCACCAGCACACTCAGTGTTTCACAAAGAGAGGACCTTTGAGGTCATAGTGGCCATATTCTAAAAAATATGTTGTAATATCATTGGGCAAGTCAAAAAACCTTTGATTAAACTGATAATTCATTGAATTGTTTTCACTGAATCCACCTGCACAGATGACTCATAGTAAAAATATGACTTCCATACTATTTCAAAAATATTAATTTTCTTATTTTATTGGAATCAGAGTGTGTTCAGAGACCTGGAGGCTTGACCGTGTGAAACTATCCATCCATCCATTCGCTTCCGCTTCTCCTTTTCAGGGTCACGGTGGGCGCTGGAGCCTATCCCAGCTGTCATAGGGCGACAGGTGGGGTACACCCTGGACAGGTCAGTCTGTTGCAGGACGAACACTCAGAGACAGACAACCATTCGCACTCACATTCACACCTATGAGCAATTTGGATTAATCAATTAACCTATCCCCACAAACTGCATGTCTTTGGACTGTGGGAGGAAGCCGGAGTACCCGGAGAGAACCCACGCAAACACGGGGAGAACATGCAAACTCCACACAGAAAGACCCCGGCCTGATGGTGGCATTGAACTCAGGACCTTCTTGCTGTGCGGCAACAGTGCTAACCACCGCGCCGTGTGAAACTAGTTAGTCCTTAAATGAAAGCAAGAATTGCCCTCCCACTGACTTTGGGACAGAAAAAACATATATTTGCTTATATTGAGTGATTCTTCCTATTTAGAATTTGTGTGAAGTCAGGAAGTGCAAAACAAATTGAATGGACCTTTCTCATCCTCTCAAAGCTGTGAATATGCGTACTATTATGCAAAGTTTTTGTATTTCGTGTGTGGAGTGAAACTGTGGAACAAGTGGAGTTGAAGCAGCGTTCAAAGATAAAGCAGTTTAAAACGAGTTGTAAAGATATGACTTTCATGAGATATAAAGAAAGGGAAAATTATGAATTTCAGTGAATGTCTCTGTTTAGAAAGTTATTATTTCGTGCTTATTTGGATTGTACGATTGTAACGTTTCAAAACTAGAGGTAGTGGCCTTGTTGTGTGGAAGCAAGTTATGGAGTTACAAAAACAAAATGATGTGATAAGAATTTGTACTTTATGTGGTGTATATATTATGTTAGAAATATGTTCATTATAATTACCGCACTTTATATGGTTAAGGAAGCTAAATAAATATTAACTGGTAACTTAAAGGGAAGGGGTGGGTTTAATAAGTGTGCACTTCTTCCCACTCCTTTTTGATATGTAACTGAATCAGAACAGGTGAAGCAGTATTGAAATGTACTTTGCTTTATTTTAAATAGCATTTTTTTCTTTTCTTTGCTAAACTCCTTAATATTGTTTAGATAATTTAAATAAACTGAACAAAAACAAACAAACCAATATTGAGGTTATATTTACTTCACCAAGCAAGGTTGTGGGCGTTTTGTTCAGTGGGTTAGAGGTATAATGCGCGGCATTAACAGGCAACCCATGATGCTGGCATAAAACATCTCATTCAAAGGGCACTGGAGCCTGCTTTTAACCAAAGGAGAACGAGGTCAGCTTCCATTTTACAAGTCAGGGAATGTATATATTGGGTTTAAGTGTCACAAAACACTGAGGTGACAAGCTCTTTGGGATGTGATCAAGTGTGAGTATGATTGGAGTGCAGCAGAGCAGTGACAGTGCTGCCTCTGGGGTGGGCTTTGATTATGCCGGTAGCTGGCTGCTAAATCAATAGAGCCTGGCGCTATTGGAGACCGCACAACAAACACCCAAGCTTTAATGTACCTGTCTTGTCTGAAAGCAGGGGCCCAAACTGACTTACAGTTCTTAGAAAATGAAACGTCTAGATATTTGTCACATCAAATTTTCTCTTTTTCACGAGTTTGGATTCACGTTGGACAATCAGCCAGAGCCTTTCACCAAGTAGATTTCATCTTAAATATTGGATCTATGCAAGTGGAGGATGCACAAATGAAGAAAGCGCACCATTAATGTAATGTGGTTCTTCACATGCATTCAGCCATAACCAGGTTCATCAATTGCCCTGGAGTGTTGAGCAAAATTTTAATAACACATTCTGTTCGCTGCTGAAAGATGACTTCAAAAGCCTTTGGGCCTACCAGTGCACAACAGAGAATGATAACAGAGCGCAGATCTTTATTATTTTGTCCCAAGGGTACAAAACTGTGCTTTTAGAAGACAAAGACATAGGGCAACCTGAAGTAATCTGGAAAAAGTCATGAAAAGCTGTTGTGCAGAAATGTTTAGTGTGATTTCTTCACAGGAAAAATCTGTTCTAGCACACTGGTGAAAAAATGTATGACATTTATTAGTACTACACATAGCTTATTCTTTTGTTTAAATTGTCATTTCATCTGGTAAAAGTAACAGTCAGCATTGCCTAAAATAGTAGTTTGTAAGCAGATTGCAAAAGACTGCTACTTATATAGCACCTTTCTACTCAATTTGAGCCTCATTCACAAATTCACATGCACTTGCCAATAGATGGGATTTACTTTGATATATAGACCAAGGAAGACGGGGATCAAACCACCACCCTTGTGACTAGCAGACAGCCCTTTCTTCCTCCTGAGCCTGTGGCGAAAAGCTCGTCTGTGATAAATGAGACAATTACTGCAGCACCAATGGATACAGGTATATAGGGTGTATCAAAAAGAAACATTCAAACAGTCAAAAGGCAATATATTTTAAAGTATTGGACATAGAAGCTTGCAGTAAATTTTAAAATGCCTGGTTAAATAAATAGAGTTTTTAATACAAAATTTACAGTGATCACAAGTGAGATATGCTGTGCCCACCCAGACGTAAGTCATATGTCCATACAATAGTCAAACCAGTCCCATATTTTTGCAAGCATGGCTGGAGTCACTGCAGCCTCTGCTGTTGCTATGCTACCTACCAGCAACCATGTGAAACTCACGAGTCCGCTCTTTCTAACATTACGTGTTTCGATCAACACTGAACGGCTGCAGAATTAAAGCACTTCAGCTCAATGTATAACAAGTTACTGGTTTTATTATTGCAATAAAAATACATAATAAATAATATATAATAGTAAGATTTTAATACATAATAATATAATAACAATACAAAACAGCTTAGTATACGAGTTTCTGACATGTATACTCATCTCAGTATAACAGTTTTGCTCTGCAGACATCTTACACAGACACAGATCAGTGCAGAAGTAGAGGAAGTGCTTGTTATTTCCCAGTAGGTGAAAAAACAAAATAAGCAGAAATCAATTAAAAGAAAAAACAAGGAGAAGAGAAATTTCAGTGTTTCTGAGTCTGGTGTTGCTGTTTTCTCTTTCCACCTTCTCTGTTCGTCTTTCACTGACAAATGGAGTTCAGCAATTCAATTTTACCTTCAGTCTCTTCAATTTCAGCTGTGCTTCCTCTGTATTAAATGTAGCGTGCATATTTGTGTGTGAGTGTGTCTGTGTTAGATTTCTGCAGTATACCTAGTGCTTCCTGAGATCCTTTTACAGTCCACAGAGCACAAAGATTAACCGTAGTAGCAAACATTTGAACCTGATACTCCTGGATATCCCAGTTGCCTTTAGAGTTGGGAGATTTTGAGAAAGCTGCGTTGCTTGTTCACACAGTTGAATCCTGTGAAAGCACTGCATAGTGTTGTAAACTAGGGCTGGAGTTTTATGCTATTTTTTCAAATCTTAATTCAGCTCACCTATTGAATCAGAGTCCTTTCAGATCTTTAACTGATGCACAGATAATTTGTCCATTAAAAAAGGCAACAAACCTAGCATATAACTTTATTCCCTGATGTATAGTTGATTTGGTCATTTTAATTGTGAGTTATAGACCGATTACCATGGTCTACCAGTCTTCCGCAAGTTAAAAAAACACATTTTAAAGAGTTGAACATTTCTTTTACTTGCTTAGGCCTGCTGTTAAACAGAAAGAGGAGCAGAAACGGCATATGCCAGGTTCAGCCTGCACAACAGCAGCCCGATTATGCCTTTAAAATGGCGACGCGCATGTCAGCTGACAACTTCTTCTCACACGATGCACCATAAAGCTGGCACCATAAACCAAAGCTGCTTCTGCATGAGCTGACTCTCCTCTCCACTTCTGCCCCTCCCGTGAGGCTGACCCTCCTGCTCTTACTCATAAAAATGTCCATTCGGACACAGGATTGTAATGGACAGAATATTGGGTAGCCTGAGCCTCCAATTAATACTAATAAAAAAATTATATGATAAAAAATAAAAAGGGGATTTGGTGTTCAATGACCCCCAAATTATAAAAATATTACATTAGCGCAATAAAGGAATCCACCTCTAGCTGAAAGTTACTCCTAATCTTCAGCTGATGTATGTCATGGTGATGTTTTCATAAATTTTCTAGGAGCAGCTAACAGTGTCGGCCGCGTACCCGTGGTAGTGGTGATGAATGTCTGACTGTCTACTTAGTTGATTTTAGGCTACATCTGCTGTGTGTAGGTATTTGTGGGCAGATTCATCATCGTGCTCAGTTGTGGAACTCTTAGTCATAAAACTGCAGGCACAGTGTCTGAGAACTTTGAATAACGAGTTGTCACTTCTACGCTTTTTACCGGCAATATCTCCTCTCCTTCATGGCGCTGTTTTATAGAACGAGTGGCTCCACTGTGTTTAACGCATCATTTCCCTCCTTATTGTGAGCAGGGAGGGAAGAGCAGAATGATAGGTGAGTGGTGGTAGCGGCGGTGGTGGGTAGGGGCTCAGTGTCCTTGCATTTTATTGCCCTGCTTGTCCTTCCAGCATGGCTGGTCAGAGTGGTGCCCTGGGTATTACAAATAAGCAAATGTCCTTTTCGTACTAACACTCTACTGGAATGAGTTTTTTTCCCCTCTATGCAACCAAGTGATAGACAGCGATCCACTTCGTTTAGAGGGATTTTAATATTTCATCATGAAGAAATGGCTCCGAGGAATAAGCAGTCAGTGATTCTTGAGAAACAAGAATTTGTGAAATTAAGAGTGCAGGATTAGATGTAGTTACTACAGAGCTTTAAAGGAATTAAACACAGCTTCATGCTTTTTAGAGAGAAAATCATGAAGCTGCTTGGCCAGGTCTGCAACAAGATTATAGCAAATCATTTTCACTTAGCCTGATCAAAAACCGGTGTCCTCTCCAGTGCCTATATTTAACATTTAAACACTAGCATCTCTGCTGAACTCCTGAACGCTCCTTGAGCTAAGGTTTCATGTGGGTTTCTTGCTTTTAATGAGCCGTAACTAACTAATTTTACATTTCACTTTAATTATACATCGCTAATACACAACCGCCTGAAATTGTTCATAGCTGGGTAATTTTAATTTTGCCTTCCTAAATTGATTTATTTAAGCTTAATGAAAGTTTTATCTTTTAAATGCACCATCATCACTATGGCATCTAATTATGGCAACGCAGTGCTGGGTGGTAAATATACTTAGTAATGAGGAAGACCAGCATGTGCTGAAAGATACTGGAGAAAAAAACCATCAGATGTTCATATGTTTAGATTAGAACACTGTAAACATAAGCTTTGCCCGTTAATTTGGCCACAAATCAATTCTTAACTACATCATTAATTACACGATGAACAAACATAAGATTAAACGTTCTTTGCAAAGGTGAAGATTAATGCGCCAGTTTAATTGCACAAAGTTCTATTAAGTCACGTGATTTTAATCTACTGACGCCGATAAAAATAAGCCTCTCTTTGCATTACCTCCTTTGCTTTTTCAATTAGTGAAAAAATGGCGTGCATTTTATATTTGCATGAATCTCCTCAAAAACAGAGCACTGATTAAACCCTATGTCATAACGCTACATATGCAGTACAGTGAAATCTTCTGTAGTTTAAAATCCATATCAAATGATTTCCTGTTATGAGCTTTTGTACTGCACAGACAGTGAAAAGTATTTGATAACAATGGGTCCAGAACAACTATATTTGTCACACAGTGTGAAAGAATTGCAGACATTGTCTGCCTTAGTCTCGTCCTTCTTTAAAAAAAATGACAGTGCTGAAGTGGAGACCGGGCCTCTACGTCTTAATCTGAGTTAATCAATGCCACTTCATCACGGCGCAGACAGCTAAGTCATCTCGAACACTCCCATCAGCTTTTCATTTCCCTTCTCCCTCTCTGTCTCCTATATGACGGACAACTGTGACCTAGTACATAAGGCAGTTTAATGGTCTTCAGTGAGATTAGACTGAACGACATAGGCCATATGTTTTGGGTTTTTTTATGTGAGACAAGAGCTCTTAAGCATAAACTTGACTGAAGGACTTTCTGTGTATTTGTAGGATATGTACACACCTGTGTAGTTTACACATGCATCACATAAAGACTGCATGATTCATTAAATCCAAACTCAAGGTTAATCCTTACCACTTTTAAACATATTACTAACTGATGTTTTTTAATTAAATAAATTGATTTCGTTTTGTGCGATTTCGTTTCCCTAATAGTTAGTTTTTTTACACGGAGAATGCTTTTTCAAGTTAAAATAAACTAAAGAAAAAAACATCTTTTGCTGTTGTTAATATTAATATCAATTAAGAATATGCTGATTAAATCAGACCGAGTGCATTAAAGCAACTCTTTCAATGCATTTGCCTAATAAAAATAAATAAAATCCTTTTGGGGCCTGTTAAACTGTAAATGTTAGGTAAAAATACCTTGTCTAACAAGTCCTTTGGAAAATACCACCATTAGGAATCCAAGGGCTTTTGTCAAGAGCTGAATTGACACATTTGAAACAGAACAGCTCAGCCTTGTTGACATCATCGTGGAACTGCTTTTAGTGGATCTGAGATTTTGAAGGCTATGTCATACTGAGATGTTTTTCCTTTCCCTTCGGTCTTATCTTCTCTGACAGTATACACAGTGACAAAGACAGGCCAACAGAGAGACAGATGTGCAGAGCAAAGATAGGAGGGTGCAGTTCGTGGCTAGGAAGTAATAACATTCTTCTGCAGGAGGATACATCAAAATATCCTCAACTTAAATGAATTCTGACAGTCTGCGTACAGCCCATCAGCACCCTCCACTGCTATTATATCAATATCCCAAAAAGAACTGTGCATGATACCTGCTCATAAAGCCATGGTCCCATGACAACGGATTGTGAAACGGATGAGAAGGCAGGTAACGGATGCACAAATCCTGAAACAAATTGAGCAGATTCTCTAATTAAAGGGCAGCTTTTTTTTAAGAATTGTGCTTAAACAGGGCACCTTTTAGATGGACAGACAGAGAGGCAGACAAAAATGGTATGATTGCCACAGTTGTACCAATTAAAAGATTACAAAGTAAACATCTAAAGGATCTGACAGACTCGACTGTGCTTAAGGACTTCACTGCCCTTATCATCCAGTCCCTGCACCACAAATTCAAATGTTGAGATGACAGAAAATAACTTTGAACTTTGAAGTCTTAATTCTTAAGACAACAGAAAAAATGTTTTCATAGCGTTTCGTTAATCATTGTTGGACGAGTTTATCTGTAAAAGATGTCATCGCCAAGGTTTCATTTTATAATTGATGAAGTTTTGCCAACTAATAACATAATAAACAAATGACAAATTAAGCCATGGAGCCATGTAGCACTGCCATCCTCTTAAAACTTTAGGAGAACTCAGATTTGTGCCCTTGTGCAGAGAGGAGGGGCACATGGCAGAATCAGTCACACAGACAGCCTATGCAGGTCCAAGTCTGTAATGTAGAGCTATGATGCTGGAGAGGGTCAGTGGAGGCAGTGGAGTGTGTTTTAGTGCACCATAACCCTAGACAAATGGGCAAAATGGGGTGGTGCGAGAGAGAGAGAGAGCTGTGTATGACTCTCCATTGGAGATGAGTATTCCTGCTAAAGTGGAAGGATTTTTAGTTGCCGCTGTCAATTTCATGTAAAACCTGAATATTCGATGAAATTATATATATATTTTTTAGAAACTATCAGTAACAATATTATCACTTGTAGGTCAGAATACTTACACAGGTTCTAACTGTTTGCATGTTGTCGCTCAGTTTTATTTTCTTGTACTTTGTCCATTCAGTGTAATTTGGTTTGCAGCTTATCATGTAGACTTCTTACAGCGAAAGGGAGAATTTAAACTCTCCAATATCCAACTCTCCAATAAAGGCCTCATGCCTGCAAGCGTATCATTTAGATTGACAACAGGGGCAGAAGCAATTGAAGTGAACTTAAGTCTACCCCCTGCCCTATAAATAATATTTAATCCCTCTTTGGAATGGAGAATTGGTAATGATTCCCAGAGCTTTTTTGATTCATCACATTGCCTTCAGCTACCGCTGACACCAATAGGATATAAACCAGACAGTTTTCTGTGGCCTACAATGGTGAGATGGGAAAGTCTTTTTAAGATCAGATCAATCAAATAATGTCAGGTTGAATCAGGATGTTGAGGAGCACAGATCTGAAAGAATGTGAAGAAAGGGAAACTACAAAGCAAGTGAATTTGATGCAAAGCAAGTGAAGCACAATGATGTTCAGTCCATTTTAGCCATTTGTAGAGCCAATGTTTTTATGCCTGTTTATATTATTCAACTTTATGCTTTTACAGACACAATTCTGCCTGTCGGGTAAGTTTTTTCATTAGGTTTTAGTAATAGATAACACTGTTCATATTAGGTGAAACCATTTTTTATGATTTCAGATATGTTCCTGTGGGTAGCTAAATACTTTTCTGACTTAAAAATGTAAAACTCTTCATAAAACATCCCATCTGTCCATATATTAGGAATATGGTGCATTATTATGTACCAGAAGAAAATCAGTAATGTGCAATGTGTCAAATTGTTCGCTGTATTTAACATTTTAGTGAAGTTTTTTAATCATCTAGCCTCCAGCTATGTGCAAGCTAGTCTCTTCAGCACACTAACATGCTTATTTGTTATCCGGCTATTAAAGCATGTTGCTGCGTTTTTTTAATCTATCCTGCTGCTTCACACTGATACAAAGTGCGTGCGACATTCCCTACTGTAAATGGTGAGTAAATAGATTTGATTGGGAATAATAATGGTGAGCAGTTTGATCCAATAAAGAAAGATGAATGGATCTTATTAAAGGGTACTTATGCCATGTCAGCAGCAAAATAGAGAAATAGCTATACGGGACCTGACCCGAGCAGGGGCTTTGTGCTATTGTGACCTACATTTAATTTTTACCTGGATGTCAGCAGATAAATTTCATCTGAGCTGTCATTAATTCAGCTCAGAGCAAGATCGAATGCAAGTTAATTTACAAGCAGAAAACTGTGAATTTTCAGTGTTGTAAAATAAAAAAAAACGTTAAAATAACCAATAACCACCTCCATCAATTTAAATTGATCATTAAGGAAAAAGACCCATGAAAATGCAATTATTCTATTCTCGTGTGATTCACTTTTAGGTGACCATATCTGGTACCTAAGAACATGCGCTATGATGCTAAAAGGAAAGAAAAATGTTGAGGATTTTTGATATGAGGTAAGATTACAAAACAAAAACAAAAAAGGAAGTTTTGTTGTTTTGTATGCAGGATTATAGCAATATAAAGGAAAGTATTGGAGTATTACAATAAGTCATGTTACACAAACCTAGACTGACCTGAATAATTATAATTGCAGATTGAATTCACAAGTTTAGATGAAGGAAGAATTGGTTGACTGCATTCCTTAGTTATTATACTTGTTACCAACCTGTACAGATCACAACTATGTGGTAAGCTAAGTGTGACAGTAGATCTTTTTCTTAGTATTTCTGCTGTTTTCACTGCATTTTCTTTTTTTTTTTTTACCACTAATTGTTCAAAAAAATTGCATAACTTACAATACATTAGAAAATAGAGGATTGTAAATTATATTTTTGGTTCAAACTCTATGTCCCTTTATTTCGTTTTTGCTGTTTTGCTGCTTTTACTTTACACATACACTTTTTCTACACATTTGACAATCAATTCTTCTGAGGCTATTTTGAGTATTTGCAACGATGGGTTCTGTAAAAGAAAAAGTTGCATATACCATGAAATATATAAATAAATACACCTTGTTAATATCCAGTGAACTAGAATGCAAAGAAGCCACAAGAGACATTACATTTTGTACAAGGCTTTCACCCAAGTGCAAGAGCATTTGCTCTCTTGCTTTTTTTTCAATGCAATTTCTATCAGCCTTTATCCACCTACATGCGTAGCTCACTGCTGAATTCAATATGTTCCTGCCTGTTCTCTGGGGATTTCCAAGCCGTTCTGAGCAATGTGGGAAATCGCTTACTGAAGTAGAAGTGGAACAGGGAGGTTGAGGGAAAATGCATGCAACAAAGAAAGTAAATGATACCATTTCCTGTGGATATAACACCTGGAACACTTTGAACGTCCAAGTCTGATGTGTAATAATGGAACTGTACTTTAAGGCAGATGTTTCTTGAAAATGCTTTTCCCAGAAGAGGCTCTGTGTTGGAGATGGGTGTCTATCTTCTTCTACTTTTTTATAAATGTACCTCCAGTTTAAACACAGTCTGGAGAACTGACTGCTATATTAATAAAGTCACATCTCCATATGATAGATTGACTGATAGATCTCCACTCTGATCTATTCTGTGTTTTCCTATTAGGTAGGTACATTGTTCAGAAGAATTCCCTGCCATGTCTCTCATGCTTTAGATCTCACTAGTGATGTTAACCTCTGAAACACAAACTATCTTCTGTTTTGTAAAGAGCAGGGGTGTTTAGTTTTTCGGTTGCCAGGAAATTCACGCTGTGAAGGAATTTAGCCTGGCTATATGCAAATTCACATGAGGGAAAAAAGCCAGTTTAGTCAGAATGCCTCTCTCATCTAAACAGTGTGTTGTGGGTGGCAGGAAATGGTAGTGGTTCTTTGAATTTAGTTGGCAAGCTCCTGTGATGCCTGCTAGCAGACATGCAGAGTGTCCAGGTGCGCAGTGTGCAGACACCCCTCTGAGAAATCAGACCTTCATTATTTATTAGGCTACAAAGTGAAGCTGCGAGAAGGGGTCAGTCAGCCGTGAACCTGGCAGGAGGGGATGTTGCCTCCTTCTTTGCCAGGGACGCAGGCTGGAGCACTGGGCATTTGCTGCTAGTAGCTGCACGAGCGGAAGATGAGAGAGATGTGGGATTCAATTCCACCTACTGTGTGTGGCCAGCCAAATATAGACCATCAGATGGAGTTGTTAATTTCAAGATGGCACGCCATTCTTTATCCCCACCTCCCCAGAATCGACCGATTCAGGTCCCAGATAATCTTTAACTGTGCCCACTCATTTTCTCGCCCTACATTCTTTCTCTTCCCTCTGCCTGTACACTATTGTAATGGCTTAGAGCTGGATCCAGCCTTTATTTTTTTTTTTCTTCTATTCAAGGCATTTTCTTTGCTTTTATGGACAATTTTCCATTATCCCTGGCCCTGCCATAAATGCCATTTGACTTCTTTTCCTTTGAATAGTGAAAAATGGGGATAATAGTAAGCTGTTTTCAATAATCCTGCCAATATGAGGATTCAGTTCTTTCTCATCCTGTTATACTTACCACTATACCACCCCCCAACTCTTAACTATCCATCTAGTAATGAAAACTAGGGACTTTAATAGGAATGCTGAATCAGTACTTAATCTGTGTCTCCATAAGGTCATTAGGATATACAACACCCATAACAACATAGCAGACATTTCTAAAGCGCTGTAAACAATTACATCCCAGTCCTTTGGAGCTAAGGTGTCATCTTACTGGCTTGTCTGGCAAGGAAAAAGTCAGTGTCAGCATTTATTTGTTTTTTTGCTGATGTACACAGAAGCCATTTTTTTAAGTTAAAATATCATCAAACTTCTATGAGGTTCACAAGTTTTGAAAGTTTATTTTGTGTGTGTTTCTGCTTTTAGTTGGCAGATTAAGTAAAACAATGGAAAAAGGGTTTTGGAAAAGAGAGCAGAGGAATGACATGTGTTGGACTGCCAAGGGATTTTTTCCCCTACATACTTAATACCTACACACTTAGCCAATAGGTCACTCCATTCATGAGGTTATTTAATAACATGTTAGATGAAACTTTGTTTCTGAAATAGTCAGACCACGGGGTGAAATTATAATATATATAATCTAAATTAATATCTGATGCTACATAATACAGTAGATCACAACACCTACTCTGGGCCCAGGCTCAATTCAAATGGAAATTTAAACATTCTTATGTGAATGATGTTGTTTGATGAACTACCATTGTGGTAGCTGTCTAAACATAATCCTAAATGTAATGACATTTTTTCTAACTTTATGCATCCATTAGGTAATTAAACTGGATGAACTGAAAACTGTAAAGCAATGTGAAAAGTGGAAAGAAAAGGGTGAGCATTTTTTGTGGTGCAAAGATATATCTCTTTCACCAGCTCATCAAAAAAAAAACCAAATTTCTATTTTACACAGTTGTATTGTCAAAAATCTGAAGAGTGAAATGCTCATGGATGTGAACAGAAGGCACACAGAAATACCCAGAAACACCAGCAGCAGATTGGACTGCATAATTGAGAGTAAAAGCAGGGGAGCTGGGCAAGAAAAACTTCACAGATAGCTTCAAAAATTGGTGAAAATCACCAGAGGCACGTCAGTTTGCCGGCTATTTAAAACAGGATAAACAAGCGTGGGTACAGGGGAAGAGTAATAAGACCAAAACAATTTAGAAGCTCAAAAATAAATAGTATATAAAGAATTAATTGGCAAAAGAACCTGTAGTGAAAGAAAGCAGCTTTGTGTTGTTTTTAGATGAGCTCAAATTCAGCCTGCTCGAATTTGTTTTTAAAAACATGTGTGTGAAGTCCAAAGGGAATAACTTTAACCAGGCTGGGTATGGCAAATCTCACAGGTGGAAAAAGTTGGAAGCAGTTTTTTGAAGTGTTGCAGCTCAGCTGCAACGTTCTTTGGCTTCATTACGGTCCGCATTTGAACGCACGATGTTAACCAATTAACAAAATGCTAATAAAAAAAGATGAATAAAGTATAGACCACAACACTGTTCCTGGAAAAGGAAATAATGATGTCATAATACAAAACTATATAAACACCAATCAAACCAGGATTGTGGAATAATCTTGTTTACAGATTTTAAGCCGTGCACAAAATGAACAAAGAGAGAGAGAGAGACGGAGGTGCGGTGGATTCATTTTATGCTGGTGACGTCATAGGTCTCAGCATCACCATCAACACAGGAGCACCTCAGGGATGTGTCCTCTCACCACTGCTCTACTCCCTCTACACTTCAGACTGTGTGGCCACCCATGGCTCCAACACCATTGTGAAGTTTGCTGACGACACAGTGGTGTTGGGTGCCATCTCCAACAACGATGAGGCGGCCTACATGGATGAAGTGAAGAATCTGGCATCGTGGTGCCAGGACAACCACCTCCAGCTGAACGTCAGCAAGACCAAGGAGCTGGTGGTGGACTTTAGAAGGGGTCAGCACAGAGACTACAAGCCCATTATCATCAATGGAGCTCCAGTGGAGAGGGTGCAGTCCTTCAAGTATCTTGGTGTCCACATCTCCTCAGACCTGACATGGGCTGCCCACATTCAGGTCCAGACCAAAAAGGCTAGGCAGCGCCTGTATCACCTACGACAACTGAGGAAGTTCAGGGTCTCTCCAAAGATCCTCAGGATTTTCTATACAGGCGCTGTGGAGAGCATCCTCACACAGAACATGACATCGTGGTTTGGGAACAGCTGTGTGAAGGACCAAAAAGCTCTCCAGAGAGTGATCCGTACAGCAGAACGCTGCTGCAGGATTGCTCTCCCCCCGCTTCAGGACACCTACACCAGGAGATGCCGAACTAGAGCAGCGCAGATACTGAAGGACCCGTCCCATCCAGGCAACAAACTGTTCCAACTTCTGCATTCTGGTAGAAGGTTCCGCATCTTCCGGGCAAGGACCGAGAGACTCAAGAGGAGCTTCTATCCCCAAGCCATCCGTGCCCTAAACACACACACCCGCCCTCTCACATCATCTATAATTGACTGAGACAGGACTCTCTTCCAGACACTCTAAACCAAGGCACAATGTACATTTCAATTCCTTTAATTTTAAATATGTTTATATTGTCTATCCTGTAAAATAGTCAGATATTAATATTAATGTACAGAATTCACCTGCTTGCTGCTACTACTGCACATTCACCCAGTGTATATACTACATATATATATACATATATATATAATGTTCTTCCTCTACACCCCCCCCCCCCTCCCCCCCAATTTTTGCACATGTCGAGGAGCGTGTCAGGCTACATTTCACTGTGTGTTATACTTGTATAACTATGCATGTGACAAATAAAGAACCTTGAACCTTGAAATTAGTCAAGTCACAGGTGATAAAAGGAAGATTTATTTTTAAAGTGAAGAAGCGATTGCATGATTTGTACATCCAGTCTGTGAAGACAATGATTATGGATGTGGAATGATTTTGCAGACTAAAACCCCCCTCCCTCTTCAGCTCATCTGCAATTCCCTAAAAAATAATCCCAAACTAACAGTATTTTGAACAGTATCAGAACAAAAGCCTTTGCTGTGCATGAAGCTCTTTTATTATAGCATAACTTTTATTTCTGGTCAGTATCATTTAAATCAGTGGTAAATTCATATATGTATACACACACACACACACACACACGCATATATATATATGCGTGTGTGTGTGTGTATATACATATATATATATATATATATATATATATATATATGAAATATAAAAAACTATATGAAAAATTACTTGCCCACCTTGTTAATACAAGAATTAACTAATTAACTGTGTTTAAACACATTATTTGGAAGGTGAGTTCAATTTCATGAGCTACACTCATTCCTGATTACTGCTAGATCTGTTGAATCAAGACATCACTTAAATAGAGCCTGAACAAAGTAAAGTAGGCTAGAAGATCTCAAAAAGCAACACATTGTGCCATGATCTAAAAAAAAAAAACAACCCTAAAGAACAGAGGAGAAACTAACTAATTTACATCAATCAGTCTGGAAATGATTAAAAAGCCATTTCTAAGGCTTTGGGACTCCAGTGAACCACAGTGAGAGCCATTATCCACAAATGACCTCACTTGGCTGAGTTAAGGTTAGTGTTTCAACAATATGATAGAGACTGGGCAAAAATGGCCTTGATGGGAGAGATCCAAGATAAAAACCACTCCTGGCCAAAAAGAGCATAAAGACTCAACTCACATTTGCCAAAAACCATCTTGATGATCCCCAAGAGTTTTGGGAAAATGTTTTCTGGACTGATGAGACAAAAATGTAACTTTTTGAAAGATTTTGTCCTGTTACATCTGGCGTAAAAGTAACACAGCATGTCGTAAAAATAACTTCGTACCAACAGTTAGACATGGTGGTGGTAGCGTGATGGTCTGGAGCTGCTTTGCTGCTTCAGGACCTGGAACACTTGCTGTAACTGACGGAACCATGAATTCTGCTTTCTACAGAAAGTCCTGAAGGAAATTGTGTGACCGTGGCTTCATACCCTGAAGTTGCCTTTTTCAACACATTCCTTTTAGCATAATTTTTCAAACTGATAGAAGCACAGGTATTCATGATGACCAAGAATGCATAATGTGGAAACACAGGAAATGACAGACAAGATTGTTGCATATAAGAGAAACTTGATTTTCAAGATGTACTTAATATTTAGTATTTTAAGTTCATTTTAACTTAAAATGTTTTTCACTAAACCTAACCAGTTAGTTTTGACTGCCTAATAGTTACTCAGGGATAGAAAAGTGTTGTTTAAGCTGCAGTCTATTTACCATTTAGCAGTTGTGGTGCTTAACAAAAACCAAATGGCTGTTTTAATAAGTGTGAACCAAAGTGAGACTAGCAGTGATCAAGCTAGTTAATGGGGGAAAAACAATATTTTCAGACTGTTACATTGTAAAAGATCCCCACTTCCTTACAAGAAGGTGCTGCATTGCGAGAATTTGTGTACAACCTAACCAAGAGGATGTTTTATCCTGTCCAGCATAACAGCGACTGTGAGCCCATCAGACACACAGACAACTCTGACACAGAGAGCAGAGAAGACAGATGGAGATGGATTTCTTAACCTTTGCGAGCCTTTAGTCTACAGTGAAAATGCAGACAAATAAAGGTCTGTTTCATGAGGGGGGAAAAAATCACATGACTAAAAGTTTGTTGTACTTTGGACGGAAATTCACCAGAGGTCTTCTGTTGGTCTTTAAGAAGAACATGCTTGTTTCTGAAAGTCTTAGAAGTTCAAGCTGAAGAGACCATTAAATAGCATTGGAAAAACCCAGTAGCCTTTAAGGGTAACTGCATTCTTAGTGATGGCCTGCTGTTAGAGCGCCATCGTGGCAGTACTTCTGGGTTTTACAGAAGCTGAAGTTGACCTGCCAAACTCTCATGTGCTCACATCCTTACCTTTTCAGTGTCTGTGTCCTGATGTTCACTTTTCTCTCTCCCACACATGCTGACGCAGTCGCCTGCCTGTATGCTTCCCCTGATCCTCCCTCACAGCCACTGACTTCATTTCTCACCTCCCTCTCATGCTCTCATCCCATTTCTCTCTCATTCAGTCTCTTCTTCTGTCTCTCTCTCTTTTCTGTCATCAGTGGTGGGAGTAAAACGGATTAGTTGTACCGAGAGAGGGCAAAGCACTAAATGATGGTACTGAATTCTGGCAAAATAAATTTGAGCTTCTCACGCCAAGTGAGTAGTTAAGTAGCAGACAGTGCTGTTTCTAGCACATCTAACATGATAACAGTGCATAATGAACTCATTTCAGAATGACATTTACATTATCAAAAGCCTGTGTGGACTTAAACATTCAATCAAAACAAAACTGGGGATAAAAACCTAGACTCTGTCCAGTATGAGAATCATTTATGTTCTAATATTACATCATTACATTGTTGCTTGTTGCTGATCCACTTGCTGTATTTCAGACTTACACAATAGTGTGGGCATGAACATTATTAAAGTAACAGCTATTAAAGGAAGATAAAGCTTGAAAATACACATTTCCCCCCAAAAAATTCAGATTTGAATTATAATCCCAATATTTTTATCATTTTAATTATTTGTTGATTTAATTGCATTCACCAACTTGGCAAAACACTTGGCTTAAAAGGGAAAAGAAAAGCTGTCTTTTTGAGTTAAAATGTGCACAGAACAAATGTACATGCACTGCATGTCAACTCTAAACACACAAACACACATACACACACATATACACTCACAATCTTAGTGAGGACATCTAATTGACATAACACTGTGCCCTGGCAGCTGATCTTAACTCTAACCATCAAAAATGAATGCCTGTCCCAAACCTCACCATAACCTAATTGTAACCATGACACTAAAACCACATTTCGAGCCTCAAAAATGCCTTCAAGTTCAAACCCATTGGGACGGGCATTTTCCCCCCACAGAGAGACTGTTGGTTCCCACAAGTATAGTGACATACAGTCACTATACTTGTGGGACAGTATGTTTTGACTATATATATACCATATACTGTACCAACCAAATTTTCAGGTACAGCCGCACTTTTGTAAAAACCATAAATAGCTGACCAAAAGAAACATCCATGGACATCTGGTGCTTGGTGGATTTTTTAGCCAGTTTAAAATGTGGAAATTCCCTGTGAATTCCCTCAAAAATAAAGAGTCTGCCTGCAAAATATAGAGGTAAGCGGCCAGATCCAAATAAATCTTAGATAAACACGGCATCAACAGAACCTTATTGAACTGGCTTCAACATCCTTCACAGTTACTTTTAATTTGACAGTCGAGGCCACCTCTCTCAGTAATATTGGTGTGTTGGGGTGAATGACAGTAAAGAGCCTGAATTCACAGCTGTCGGTCTGTGTGAGGTTGTGTGCCTATAGGCGTCCAATCAAATTCTACTTTTTTTCCCCTCATACATTGATGTGCGTGTTCTTATAGCATTGCATTGTAGGTCTATGACAGTCCAGTGTCTAATGACAGCTTTGCTGCCACTATAGTATTAAAACTATGGATAGTTATGTTAGTATTGACCTAATTTTCTGTAACTGAACAGAGTGTAAGAATACATTTCTAATGAATGAAAGAAATGTTTTCTTCTTTAAAATCTTTGCAGTCTTGTTCTAATCAAAGTTATTTGCATAAAGCATCTTAAGACACTTGCATGTATAGGTTTGCTCTTTATGACACTACAACACTGTTAGTTTTTTTTTTCTTTTTAAATGGGGACAGGAGAAAGGCAGATTAACCTACACCATCATGTAACCAGCTTTTAACTTCATATTCTTTGCTTGTTGACAAAATCAATACCTCTGCAGTCATTTCTGGACACATTTTTAACCTTTATTTTAATGGGAAAGGAAAGGCAGGATACTCTCTTAAACGATGGTCTGATTAAAATATATATTCCAAAAAAAGACACACATAACAGAAACTAATATATGAATACAACAAAACAATCAAAGCAAATGCAACAAAAAAGGCTTTGATGTAAGAAATAAAGTAAATTCAAATGAAACAAGCACACCCACACTGCACAGTGCCTTGTACAATACACAACACAATACAATACAAGAACACTTTTTTTCACTTGTATAAACTAAAGGAAATGAAAGCAATTAATATGATGATTTCCTCATATAGTCTGAAGTACACCTATAAATGGAAATACAATATAATACATAACCATGAAGTTTGCTAATCTTCAACCACTTGATGAATAAAGGTCTAATATTCACTCTGTTTTTAACTGTGTTTTTCATCTTCACCTCCTTAGAGAAGATAAGAAGTATCTTTAGCTGCTAAATGCTGCCCTACATTCACCAGCTAGTTGATGATATTGTCTGCTTTTCCCATCTGGGAATGCAGTGTGCAGTGTATTTCTGAAATACTAGTAATTATGATTTAGGATTACAATGGAATTGTAACCCCCCCCAACAAAAGAAAGAAATAAAAACAAAAACAACACAAAAACAACACAACGAAAACCAAATTTCCATGAGCCAAATCACCTACGCGTGTAATATCACTTAGGATTTCCTACAAACTGTTGAACACTTAACTTGTTTTACAAAGGATATCGCCTTAGCAAAAATAGCCTCATTCTGAATCAGTGTCGGGCTCCGTGGAATGGCAGATGGTGGACCCGCTAAAGGAGCTCTCTCCAAACAGCTGGAACCCATTCAACAAAATGTAAAAGTGGAGGAGGCAAACTAACTGAAAGAAGCAGTGACAGTTTAAGTGACCTCCAGAGCAATTACTGCAGGCAGTAGTGTATAATACTTTGTTCTTTCCCTAAAATGTACATCAGTGGGTGTTTTTTTTTTTTTTTGCATGTCTTATCAAGTTAACAGATACCAGTCTGAGCCAGCCAGTCTGTACTTTGTCCACTGTGGGTCTTATTCTGCCTTTTTACTTGTGAGATGTTTACTGACTCACTAAACAGAGAAATCACTTACTACCTAACATTCTGTTTTTTCGTCTCTGGCATCTCCACAGTTTTGGCTTCACCTATGACAGAATATTCAAAGTTGATATATATTTAAAGTGAATTAACTCAGATGTAAATTTGTTGAAAATAACATGTAAAGAGGGTCTTCATTAGCTTTATTTCAGGGAAATTCAAAACACCTCTGAGATGCTCCCTCGATGCTTCAACTCTCCCATCTGCAGCTCGCTCGTGGCAACGTTAGAAACAGCTCTCGATATGCTGCATGTCAAATTCAGCCTTAATGAGTTTTGGCCTTATGTCAGACCCCCCGATTTAAAGTCATACAGTATGTTCCTCTAAAGACATCATTTACAAACAATTAAAAGAAAACATCCTGCGGGATGGAACAGATGGGTTACATAACCCAGAGTTTGCAAGGGCAAGCTTTTTAGTAGTCTCTGTTTAGTTCCACCATTTATGATCAATGGCATCCTTTTAAATGGTAATTTAAGGCCCTCAATAATACTGGCGTGCAAAAAGTATTTCACGCAATACGTTCAGCCCGTATGAACTGAACTCAAACCACGGCGAGAATGAAGCATTTAGACTGTGAGCTGTTCATTGTCGTGACTATTTAAATATTTATAGCCATCTGAGTGTCTTGTAAGATTCCCAGGACACACAAACTAAAATGTGCTTCCATGTATGTTTCTGTTTTTGTTAAACTGACTCATTTAACACGCCTCACTGTGTGACTATACTGCAGGGGACGCTATAGAAACTCGTGCCACATGGCCCACATGGTAAAGGTGCAAACCTTGTGAAAGCTGTCGGGGATGACGTGTGGGGTGTGAGCGAGGGTGGATCCTGGGTGTTATGGTCATGGGAGTTATAAATGCAGGCTGAAGTGGTTCCCCTCAGGTTCCCCTCATTGCCAGAAAAATGCAAAGTTAAGCAGCAGCCAGCTGATCTTCCTTATAACTTATTGATCATCACATTTTTACTTGAAGCTGAAAAATTGCAATTACTTTTTATTTATCATCCAGCTTTAATAACTTTAATTATTCTGTGTACACTATTCACCAAGTGTTATTTGTTATGCAGTGCTGTTGCATATGTGGCAGATGTTATTGAATCAATGGGGAGTGATTTGTTTTCACCTTAAAGACACATTGGATTTAATGATATTTATTAAGGACACGGATGACAAGGAAGGCTCTCCTCTATCTCCTTATTATGGCATTACAGAGACTTTCCTGCATTTACTGCTGCAGCGTGTGGCTTTGTGTATATGCCCTTATGCTTCTCTGTGTGCCTACAATTACCTCTTGCTCGTTAATGCTCTGTGTGATATCTGACTAATGACATGCCTTGCACTCTCGCGTCTCTCTCATACTGTCAGCTCTCCAAGATTAGATCTCATATTGACAGAAAACCTGCTATTCAGCTTCAGCATCTGAGGAAGAAGGAAAACAACACATGGAAATAGCACAGGCAGTGTCAACATGTCTGCCTGACTGCCTCTGTAGATGTATTGTTTTCATTATACCGCTGCGGCTTAAAATGCAATCTGGAATTTATTTGGCTATTTAAGCTGTAGCTGTATTCAAATTTGACTTTGGCTGAATAATAGGCTTGTATGGATTTTTATTTAAAACCATAATAGGATGGCACCAGAAAATGTCAGCAAGCTGTAAAACACCTGACACTTGTCCTATCAGTCCTGTTTATGTGTTACGTAGCTATAGAAGTGAAAAAGTTAGACTCCACATTTAGCCATGTGAAACTGACCTTTAAAGCCATTTGTTGAAAAGCACTGCAGATGAAGTAATGTATACACGAATCTACAGCAATAAATCACTGGGACATTCAGTCCACTTGCAAAATCAAACTAATTTTGTAGAATAACAAAATGTTGTTTGAAAATGTTAGCTATATGGATGAAATATGAGAATGAATGTGAAAATATAGCAGAATGGCTATACTGTATTTACTATTTTATGTCATGTTATATCCTATATATACTATAATGTCCTATTATATGACTCCAATCAGAACTTGCAATGCAAATGAGAGGATGAGATGGAAGTTCAAGTCCTAAAAAGAGAGAAAAAAATATACAAGCAAAGACCTCTATTCTGTGACTGAAGAGAGTGAAATGCAACTATATGTTACTGTATGTTGGATAACCACCATTTGTCAACACTGTTTAGAACACAGCTCGGTGCAGACAACTGGGCAACAAAAGACATTTGCAGACCTTTGTTAAAATATGAGTGGATGCTACACAGTGATTAATGTGTCTTTGGCCAAGTTTTTTTTAAGCTGCTCTTCTGCCTCAAACATATTTTTCTTAAAACAGTACATTTTTCCACTTTAAACATCTGTTTGTTTGTTCTGTGTTCTACTGCCAATCGAATATGGGGCAATGAGATTTGCACATCATTGCATGTTTTTATTTAGATTTTACACAGCGTCACTGTTATCTTCTTTTGAAATTCGGATTGCATAATTTACATTTTATGGCTTTTTTTCATATTAATTGCTTAAGAATTTGTGTATAAATATCATATTTAGCAGATTTTGTTTATACCCCATTCTGTTCTATATAGGCGTATTTATAGCACTGGGCTTCTATTGTCTTTTGTACGTGTTTTGGAGTTTGTACGTGCTTTGTCTGTAGGGTCCACCGTAAATATGCTTTTATTTATTCACTCCATATAAAATGTAATAAATAAATCATATAATACAAAAACCAACTATTCACATTTCAACTTTTAACTATTTAAATTTTCAGCTTTTTCCTTTTACAAATTTAAAGTGAAACAACACAAAACACTGCAAACCACAACACAATTAAATATAAATTAAAATATGAAAACATAAAGAAGATGCATATTCTCTGTCATATGGACCTGCATGAATAAACTTTCTGAATCCTTTATCATCTGCAACTGAAAATAGTTGTGGATGATTACTATACCTTTCTAATGTGACGTTGTTGTCCCTGGCTCTCTTTCTCCGTCTCTCCCTCCTGCTCTGTTCCTGTGCTACTGCGAGTGTAACTACCGCCTCTCTACCGTGCAAGAGAGAGGGTGAGAAAAAGAAAAAAAAAAACCCACGGCTCGCGATAAGGAGCCGGCTTGCGTTGTTCACATCAAAGATCCGGCTCTAAGAGCCATTTCGTTCACGACCGACACATCACTAGGCACAACACCTGAAGCTAGGGGGCAAAACAATCGCATGTGTGCTGCTGTTTGACTGAGGAAGAATAAAGTAGTCGTGGTAAGCCAATCCCATGAGCACTTCAAGATGACAAAGCAACAAGGTGATATATACCAGTTTTTAAATTGTGTTGATAGGCCACGTAAAACCAGAGTCATGATAAACAATATATACGTGTGTTTTTCAACAATAGTTTCGTAACGTTTACTGTCTAAGGACAGCGCTAGCAAGCACTCTCTGCTTAAGACCAAAAAAATAAAATAACAAAACAGAAAACAGACCTTTCGAGTTGGTGAGAAAATGTACCATGTCGACCAATCAAAAATGATATAACAATATGACATTTCGTTGTTTAGGAAGAGGGGGAAGTTTTAGGAATGACGGAGAGAGAGAGAGAGAGAGAGAGAGAGAGAGGAAGATCAGAAAAAGAGAGGGAGAGACTTTTGAGATGTGAGAGATTTGTAACGTTTAGCGTGTTTGGAGTGTGTAGTTAATGTGTTGTCTTGTGTAGTTAGTGTGTAGTGTTGTGGATAGTTTTGTGTTGTGTGTCAGAACAATGAGGCGACTGCTGTCTCCAGGTAAAAAACAGAAGCGGTGATACACCTGCTGCTGTCAGACCTGCAGGTATCAGGCTGTGATGTTCTCCTTTATAGTGCCAGAAATTATTTTTTGGAAGTGGCACAAATAATTTGTGTGGCATCTTATTGAATGCAGAACAGCTGATTGTTATGTAAATAGTTTGAAATGGTTATTTTTAAAAGGGTAAAAGGTAAATGGCTTCAAATAACTTTGTTGTTTGCTAAACTTGTGCATATGATTTTAAAATTGACAATTTATATTTGCATTTAAAGTTATGAAATATGATTCAATAAACATGTTTGTGTACAGTAAAAAATATAACCTTTTTTACTCGGATTTTATGTTTTTTGTCTGATTTTAGATCAATTGTGTTAATACACTATGTCAAAATGAAAACTGAAAATGAAAATTCAGACACGTGAGGTTGTGCTGAAAAGGATGATACCAAACAAGGCAAAGCAAATAGTTTTTAAAGGTAAAATGTGGAGGGAAAATCAAAGTGGTTAAAATGGCCAATTATAGCCTGGACCCCAGAGGGTTAAACTTTTTTTTTCTAAAAGCAACGCAATAGTTACTTTTCAAGTAATTAATTACTTTTAGAATATTGTAACTCAGTCAATGTTTTGAAGAAGTAACTAGTAACTATAATTAATTACTTTTTCAAAGTAACTTTCCCAACACTGCTTGTGTGTGACGTCTTCTTTTGCGCATGCGGGCCGCTTTGAGGGCCATGAACCTTTATCCATCCATCCATCCATTCGCTTCCGCTTATCCTTTTCAGGGTCGCGGGGGGCGCTGGAGCCTATCCCAGCTGTCATAGGGCGAAAGGCGGGGTACACCCTGGACAGGTCGCCAGTCTGTCACAGGGCTAACACACAGGGACAGACAACCATTCACACTCAGATTCACACCCAGTGACAATTTGGATTAATCAATTAACCTATCCCCACAAGCTGCATGTCTTTGGACGGTGGGAGGAAGCCAGAGTACCCGAAGAGAACCCACGCAAACACAGGGAGAACATACAAACTCCACACAGAAAGACCCCGGCCTGATGGTGGAATTGAACTCAGGACCTTCTTGCTGTGCGGCAACAGTGCTAACCACCGTGCCACCGTGCTGCCCATGAACCTTTATCTTACTATATAAAGAGCATTAAGTCACTTCAATGCTGTTATAATGAGCCCAAACAAATTAAACTTAATTGAGTATATTGTTATGAGTTTAGTGCCTCCCCACTTTTGTTGTAATGCCATGATCGGGTTCATATTTCATTTTTGCCAATACTGATTTTTTTATGAACAAATAAAAGGTTCTAGATTTCTTGCACTTGTTTACCTATGAAGATGGTGACACCCCTCATAGTTATTAACTAAAATCAGCATGTCATTGCAAGCAATTTAGCATTCTTACAGTGTTTTGCTTAAAGCACTGCTGTGCCTAAGTATAATCTCACAGCTTAATTGGAAAAGAGACAGCACACAGATATTTCAAAACACGGCCAAATGAAACTAAACCAAACCTGCATGGCTTGCTAACACCAGAGGTGAGTTAGAAATCGAGACAGTTTTACTGTGTAATTTGTGGGAATTAGAGCCCAGCTTTTCAGCCCCGCTGTCTCTGTTGCGCTACGCAGAACCACAAAGTAACGATTGGGATTGAGACTATTAAAACCATAAACATGTTGCAAATGTTTTACCCGCTGAGAGATTAGGCTTCCTAACATGGTAAACCATCTGCCTTTCCAAATAGAACTTGTTGTGCAGTATCTTCCTTAAATCAGCTGCAGATTTGACAGTGAACACCCAGACAGTGTGTGAACAGAATGAAAGCACACAAGTGGGCAGCAAGAGCGACAGATGAAAAAAAAAAAAAACTGCAGAGAATCTGCATTACCTCTGGCTATCACTAGGGGGCCACATTGCGCTTCAGGATGCCCCCCACCCCCCCAACTCCCCCCGGTTTCCCTCCCCTTCCCATAAGTCAGATAAACACACCATGAAAACAAGGCTCACCTCCCATCGACTGCTCTGTAAATGTATAGCTTTGTAAGTGGCGCTGAGAGCGTGTGATGAGAAGTGTGTGGGGTGGAATAGATTTGGATGTAAAGAGGAGTCTCAGATTTAGCTGGCCTCTTTGCAGATGGAGAGACACACGCCTCTGCTGTCTCAAAACACTCTTTTCTCCAACGTGGCATCTCTGGTAATGGGAGATTAGTGTAGAGAAAGGGAAACAGAAAGAGAGAGGAGGCGAATGACAGGAGGAGTGAGTGGAAGAGTGGAAGACAGATGGAAACAAGCAGCTGGAGGTTATGGGGGGGGGGGGTTGATAGTAGAAGAAACAGGAGACTGATAGGTTCAAGGGACTCAGTTATGACCTGCTATTGTAGTCTAATTATAGCAGGTGTCATGTGGTCAAAAGTATATTTTTGCTTTTATTCTGGGGCTGTCAAAGGACGAGGCATTTAATAGTGGCACGAGGGCCAAAAATCATGATCACGGTGCACCATGACATCTCAGAAGCATGATAAAATGTTATTAATATGCTGATTTTTGCAAACAAATTAGAGAGTGAAAGGTGAGGAGGACGGGGGCACTCTGAGTATTCAGGCATTGCGGTGCACCAGAGAAGTGCACAGTTATCTGATTCCACTTAGCTTGGTGCTCCCCGTGCCAGTCAAATGCCAACAAATGCCAGCCCTTGCTCCCCTCCCTCTAACCTTCTCCTCCACTCCTCCTCTCTGCCCTTGCCCTGGTGCCGCAGGGATGCAAAATCTTTGGGACATCTTGTCTGTGACGAGATGAGTGTTGGAAGAGAAAGGTGGAAAAGGAAAATGCACGCAGAAAGGAGAATAAGATAAAATGAAGCAGGAATTAGCTGTGGTTAAAAAAAAAAGAGGAATGGATGGAGGAGAGGAAAAGGGAAAAAATTTTTTTTTCGTAGTCTTTGTGGTAATGAGACATTGCAAAAGGCAGAATGACAGACAGTGCAAGAGAGCAAAAGAGGACAGCTGCTGGGAGAGAAACAAGAATGACAAAGGCTGAGAGAAAGCGACGGAAAGACAATAGCAGACAGAAAGATCTACAGGAGCGAGACAGCTGTTGTTCAACACCCAGAATGAAAAAAAAAAATGCACAAGCAGGTCGGCTGCACAGCTCCAGCAGAACTTCTGTTTATACAAATAATGCCTGGAGGGCTGTTTGAATGTCTGCGCCTATGTGTGTTTTGGTGCGTACATGCTTCTGCATACATTTTTGTTGTGTGGAAGCACAGGAGCGTACTTTTTGCTTGTGTTTGCATGTGCGTTTGCATGTCTGTGCACGGCGAACATTAGAATAATTGTCAAATGCATATAGCTAAGGGTGGGTGGGTTGTGTTAGGGGGAGCAGCTGTGCATCTGGAAGCTGACCCCTGTTGTTGCAATCATGAAAGCCAGATGACTGTATTTAAGTGCTTCTTTCGAGGCCTAAGGCAAGGAAATGTGGAGCTCAGCAGATCAGCGTCAGCTTGTGTGTCTGTATTTGCACATCATGCACAAAGCGAGTGTTTGTGTGATTCGAGGGGATACTGCTGCTCTTTTCTGGATGCATCAGAGCTGTGGTTAAGCATTGCTTCCTCTTGTGCATGCCATGGGCGATGTTTTGTCCATGGAAAAGAATCCCAGCCAACTTTGCTGATGCAAGGTCAAACATGCAGGCACGAGCCCCGGGTTGCTTTGTAACAGATGTTACCCCCACACACTGCCAGCCTGCCCCCTTCTACCTTACACCCAAACTCCACGCTAATCTCCTGCTATTATGACAGCATGCATCGCTTTTGGTCTGATCAAATTCAGATGACAGACTACACCGATTTCACTCCCTGACCAGAGAGCATGCCTTCGGGTATAAAACAATCCCTCACATGCTCTCCTCTTGTCCATCAGAGTAAGTATAAACAAGTATAGACATTTTTTGTTTTAACCGTTTAACACATATTTCTTTTTGATGTCTGAACAGGAGAACGATCTTATTCTCTTTCTTGTGTTAGTTCTGCATGTGAGGGAACCTTTTTAAGTTGTGTTTTTGTGTTCCAACATGTCAGGCTAGATGAATAAAAATTCAATAAAGGAGAGCTGTGCACATACAGGTTTGTAATGAGGACAAATATATATATATTAAAAAGAAATTTCTTTCAAGACATTGTGCTGCTCATCAAAATTGGAACAAAGACCAAGGACACATTAAACAGCACTACCAATTAAGTGGTGCAACTAACAAGACTAGCAGAGGGCTGATTTAGTTTGCACGTTTTTTACCTGCTATTTGTCTCCTGGCTGAATTCAGCTTTGAGTGCATTATGCCTTAGAGGTTTTAGTTGTCACAGATTGTTAATTTAGTTCTGCAGTCAGTCATTTTAAAGATAATACACATTGAATTTGACTTGAGTAGGTGAAATGCACTTATAGCAGGGTGACTAAATTTATATGCGCAGATATATTATGTCATTGTTTTTGTGAAGGTTTTGTATTCGCTCAGTCAATAGTGCAGTTGTCTTTCATGGTCCTTCAGCCACAGAACACGCAGGTCCAGAGCTCAAGTATTCAATTGCCACAGCAGCAAAGTGCCTATTTAATGTGCCTGTGTTAATATACCTGTGTATTTCGTTCTGCAAGACATTAACCTTGTACTCCCATGGTCATTACTGGAGCAAGATTGTTTTTTTTTTTCTTTTCTTTTTCTTCAAGAAATCTACAAATACAAACTATACACTATTTCCCAGAACCTGATTGTCAAGACAACTTTCTTGCATTTCACCTTCTTCTTTTAACCTTCCTGTCATGTTCGGGTCAAATCTGACCGGTTTACAAATGAAAAAACTCATAGATATCGTGTTTTACATCCGATTGTCTCGAGTCTTTATGACATCCTCCACTCTATGCACTTGAACATATAAAAGTGATGAGCACCTCTTTCGTTGAATTTTGACCGCCATAGCAAATGAATGGGAATCCATCCCCCCCTTTGGCCTCTGACCCACTGTCCCACTGACCCACCCACTGAACTGAATTTTGTGGTGAAAAATGTTTCTTATGTTAATTTAAGAGCTGTTAAAACTGACTGATCAATTTTGACAGGGACCACTAAAGTAAGGGGGAGATCAGTGGCACGATTGGTAGTGAAATGGATCTTCAGCCCAAAAGTCTTGGGTTCGATTCCACCTTGTCCATCTTATTTCTATGGTTCTTGCACACACACTGAACATTCTGGACATTGTTTTCACTTCATCACTTAAATCACTTTATGCAAAAGAAACATACAAATGTGGATTGCACAACACTGGACATTATATTTCTTCATTTCCATTTAATACTTGTACAGCTGCTGTTATTGTGTATATATATATATATTTATATTTCTTCATACATTCTTTTATATTTCTATACTGTGTATTATGTATTTTGTTGTACCGTTATTTTATTTTCAACTTTAATTTATATATTTTATCTTATTCTTTCCCAGTTAAATTTACCCTTCATTCTAATTTGTGTTGTACAGTTATTTCATTTTTAACTTTAATTTTTATATTTTATTTTATTTTATTTTATTCCTTCCTAGTTAAATTGACCCTTTTTAATTTTCGTATTTATTTCCTATCTTATTCATAGCCTTTTCTTTTTTCTTTAGGTCACGAGCAGTTGTGTAAGCATTTCACTGCATATCGTACTGTGTATGGCTGTGTATGTGACAAATAAAATTTGAATTTGATTTGAAAAATGACAATGATTTCAATGATTGTCTGGAAAATGCAGTAGCTGAGACATACAACATTTACCAGTTTTTCCTGTAACATGTTCTTACTGGTTAACATTGGCCAGTAAGAAGAGTAGTTTGCCAAAAGACAACTTTGGCAAACTACTCAGGCAAGAAATGCCAGATTTTAATTAGAGAAATTCAGCTCACTGCATGTCTGCTCCCTGTTGGATAAAAATGGCACCTTTGCCACTGAATTGAATTTACATTTCAACCTCTGCAGCTAACATTAAGTCATAAAATATAAGAAATACAAGAGTTAGAATTCTAGGCCATCCTCTCAACTTACCAAAAGCCTTCATTTCATCACTCTTAAAATCAATACTTCAAGATCAATATAGGGTGAAGTGAATGAGGGTGGAAGAGAGCTGGGCTTTGAGAGTCAAAAATGAAATGAGGTTCTGTTTCAGTCCCATAACGAAAATAACAATTGATGGATAAAATCGCCACCAAAAGCCAGAAATTCGAACCAAATTCATTACAGTCTAATCACCAGCTGCCATTTGCTGATTATGATTATGAATGAAGGCTCTCCACATGGAAAAAAAAGGAGAAAAGAATAGTTAACAGCTGCATATTTATACACATTTCTACACCCCCATGTTAAAACTTTCTTCTCAAGACAGCATTGATTTACTTTGCAAGTCATGAAGAGAGTGAAGTTCATCTGCTGTTCAACAAAATGTTAGCATAGTGAAGACATTTGATCTAAGTCACACTGAATGTACAGGGTGGGCCATTTATATGGATACACTGTAATAAAATGGGAATGGTTGGTTATATTAAAGTCCTGTTTGTGGCACATTAGTATATGTGAGGGGGCAAACTCCTCAAGATGGGTGGTGACCATGGTGGCCATTTAGAAGTCGGCCATCTTGGATACAACTTTTGTTTTATCAATAGGAAGAGGGCCATGTGACACATCAAACTTATTGATAATGTCACAAGAAAAACAATGGTGTGCTTGGTTTCAACGTAACTTTATTCTGTCATGAGTTATTTACAAGTTTCTGACCACTTATAAAATGTGTTTAGTGTGCTGCCCATTGTGTTGGATTGTCAATGCAACCCTCTTCTCCCACTCTTCACACACTGATAGCAACACCGCAGGAGAAATGCCAGCACAGGCATCCAGTATCCGTAGTTTCAGGTGCTGCACGTCTCGTATCTTCACACCATAGACAATTGCCTTCAGATGACCCCAAAGATAAAAGTCTAAGGGGGTCAGATTGGGAGACCTTGGGGGCCATTCAACTGGCCCACGATGACCAATCCACTTTCTAGGAAACTGTTCATCTAGGAATGCTCGGACCTGGCACCCATAATGTGGTGGTGCACCATCTTGCTGGAAAAACTCAGGGAACGTGCCAGCTTCAGTGCATAAAGAGGGAAACACATCATCATGTAGCAATTTCAAATATCCAGTGGCCTTGAGGTTTCCATTGATGAAGAATGGACCCACTATCGTTGTACCCCATATACCACACCAAACCATCACTTTTGTTGTTCCAACAGTCTTGGAGGAATCCATCCAATGTGGGTTAGTGTCAGACCAATAGCGGTGGTTTTGTTTGTTAACTTCACCATTCACATAAAAGTTTGCCTCATCACTGAACACAATCTTCTGCGTGAACTGAGGGTCCTGTTCCAATTTTTGTTTTGCCAATTCTGCAAATTCTGTGTGTCATTCTGGGTCATCCTCATTGAGATGCTGCAGTAGCTGGAGTTTGTAAGGGTGCCATTTGTGAGTAGCTAATATCCACCGAAAGGATGTTCGACTAATGCCACTCTCCAGTGACATGCGGCAAGTGCTACGCTGTGGGCTCTTGCTGAATGAAGCAAGGACAGCCACTGATGTTTCTTCATTAGTGACAGTTTTATTGCGTCCACATTTTGGCAAATCCAACACTGAACCAGTTTCACGAAACTTAGCAAGCAGTTTGCTAACTGTAGCATGGGAGATGGGTGGTCTCGTAGGGTGTCTTGCATTGAAATCTGCTGCAATGACCCGGTTACTGCGTTCACCAGATATCAACACAATTTCGATCCGCTCCTCACGTGTTAACCTTTTCGACATGTCAATGGCTGTGAACAAAGAGAAACTTGTAAATAACTCATGAAAGAATAAAGTTACGTTGAAACCAAGCCCACCATTGTTTTTCTTGTGACATTACCAATAAGTTTGATGTGTCACATGGCCCTCTTCCTATTGAAAAAACAAAAGATGTATCCAAGATGGCCGACTTCTAAATGGCCACCATGGTCACCACCCATCTTGAGGAGTTTGCCCCCTCACATATACTAATGTGCCACAAACAGGACTTTAATATCACCAACCATTCCCATGTTATTACAGTGTATCCATATAAATGGCCCACCCTGTAGTGTTGTCACCGGTGGCCGGTGTGTTTGAGGAGCGGACCCAAAAGCAGGAAACACGAGGGAGAGAACTGAAGTTAAACAAAAAGTGACCCTTTTATTCTGGCTGTAAGAAAAACATAGAAAAAAAATGGTAATGGTGAAAACTAAATTATAACCTAAGCTGGGAAAACTAAAGCTAGAGATGGAAAACTCTACATACAAACGTTATGAATCTAAGAAGACCGAGACCTGAAATGACATGAATTTCAGGAACATGAGCTGAGCTAAACAGATGACCTGACAATGAACAGAAGGACAAATAGGTCTTAAATACACAGAAGGGTCATGAGAAAAGTGGAAACACCTGGGAGAACACAGCTGACACAAATGAACATGACGCCACAGGGGAAGCAAAACTAAACACACAAGGACATGGAACACAAGACTCTTCAAAATAAAACAGGAAACATAATGGGACGTAGACATGAATACATGAGCTTGACAACATGGAACACACCTAACCAAAAGTTAGGTGTGTTCCAACATAGAAAGTTAGACAAGACAGACTACACAGAGAACAGACAAAGACTCAAAACTAAAGGGACCTTGATCATAAGATAGACTATACTAAACCCAATTAAAAATAACACGAGAACCTAACATATTCAAATATAACCTAAAAATACAAAATAAATTCAATGCCAGCATTAGGGATGGGTATCGAAAACCGGTTCTTGTTGAGAACCGGTTCCCACTGTTTCAATTCCTTGGAATCGTTTGCCACTTTTAAAAACGATTCCCTTATCGATTCCAGTCGCCCCGAATGACGTCATCACGTTGAGTAGCGTCTTTTACCCAGTAGGAAACACGGCGCCTGAGCGGCACAAACGCTCAAAAGTTTGGTTACACTTTATGAGAAAGGATGACAACAGGGCAACGTGCAATACTTGCAAAGTAGAGATTTCATCAAAGGGAGGAAACACTACGAATATGCAAAAGCATTTGCTCAAAAAACACGCGATTGCTTTCAACGAATGTCGTGTTTTTGATCCGCTCCGGACTAGCGAAGCTCAACCCAGCAGCAGCGGTAGCGTTTCCACGTCCTCTCCCGTTAATACTGCAGGTAACTAATCAATTAGCATTGCATATTATGTTAGCGCGATTTACCTTATTACAAAACCTGCTATTACTGTGCGTTGCATTTAGATAACCATGATGAGAGAGACAGAGTCTGGCTGGCTCAGATGCTGGCAGTTCTCGCTGCAGTCTACCGGTAGAGTCTCCTTTCAGGCCAGAATAGACGAATGTCACCAAGCAGTGACTAAGTTTGTGGTCAAAGGCTTGCACCCATTTGCCACAGCAGATGCCCCCGATTTCACTTTGGTAAGTGAATGTGTTTAATTGTAGGCAGGGACATTACTGGATATTCTTGTGTAATTGCTACAGAATAATTTATGTTAAACTTTGTTATTGCTACAGGAGAATATTTATTTTATTATTTTACATATACATTTTTTTCCTGGGGACCCTGTGACACCCCATTGAAGAGCCGTAGGCTGGATCTCTCAAGATCTCACTGTTGGGTTTGTAAGGCCATGTTACTCCTAAATTTCTATCTTGTTCAAAGAGAAGATATAAAACACAGTTCTAAGCTAATCGACTTTAGTGTTCTCCTTTTTTAAAAAAAAGAATCGATAAGAGAATCGATAAGGAATCGAATCGTTAAACAGAATCGAAAATGGAATCGGAATCGTTAAAATCTTATCAATACCCATCCCTACCCAGCATGCTGACAAATTTGATCATTGGTGCCAGAAACGTTTGGCACCTTCATCAAAAATCAGCCAGCCTCTGGGTGCTTACATGCAAAGTCTTTAGTGAATTTTTAGAATGACCAAAGGTGTGTAATATTACTGGCCCAAGATCTCTTCAAGACCTGACTGAATGTAAACCCCAGAGAACTGAGAAGGATGTAAAACCATAAATGGGCTCTTCCATGTGACTAATTATCTGGGCCTGTATCTGAAAGCCCTTAGATACATTGATGAGAAAGTACAAGAACATTCATTGAGATGACTGTTTAATTTGGTACAACTTACAGGTTAAAGAAAGAGGATAGATTTACAATTTTTCCAAATATGAAAGTGTTCAGTGTCCAGCGGATATATTATGAAACTGTGTAGCAAAGGAGCAGGTATAAAGGTCATTGATCTTGGCCTCCTGTATAGAGTTAGGGATACCCAGAAGGCAGAGAGGATTTGAAGGGATAGCACACACCCTCTGTGTTCAGAGTACCAGCTGCTGCCCTCAGGAAGGAGGCATTGTTTGGCTTGTTGTAGAACAAATAGATTTAAATTCTCATTCGTCCCTGCCGCTACTACCTTCTTGAATTCTATTATGTGATTCTGTGTTCTTTGGTGTATGTGTTTTGTAGGTTATCTTGCTGCGAGCTGCAAACAAACTGCTCCCTCGGGAATAATATCTCGATCTTGATCTCTAAATCCTGATCTCCATCATATTTCTTTTTCATTTTTTGTGTTAATAACAACTTTTAAATGATCCTGTTCTGCTCATAATGTATTGGGTTTTTTTGTTTCCTCAGATCAAATTCAAGTGGGAAGTGTTTCTCTTGCCAAGTTGCTAAGTACACAATTCTCAGAATGGCTTTAACTTGAATTTAAACATCCCTGTGCCAGTTTTTTTTAATCTCTAAGATTGCTGCAGTTTTTATGAAATATTCTCCCAATTGTGCTATATCTGATGAAGCATTCCTTGGCTCTTTCTTACAAAGTCAAGTAAATTGGTACTGTGACAGTAGTCACAGAACACTGTCTCCTCTTCCCATATAATTAGTATGAAACAGCACAGTCCTTTCCAGGAGGTTTCCTGGGAAATTATGCTAAAATTAGAGGAAAGATTAAATCAAACACACAAGTGAACCAAATGTATAACCATAGATGGTATTTTGACTGTGAAACAACTTTCCTCTGCAAAAACAAAACTCAAAACCAGGATTATAGTCCCAATTAAATATACTGTATCAGTTTTGTTCTTAAATGAAGCACTGCTATCTATCATAATGTTTGAATAAAAATAGACAGAACAAAGGATGAAAGAAAGGGTGAGAGTTTGAAGGAAAAAAAAGAACAAATGAATCAAACTTTGATTATTTCCAGGAAGGGTTCTCCTACTTCTCCTATAAGCTAGAGCGCTGTGCTCTGTGTTCTCTTGAAAAGAAAACAGCTTTTGTAGTCACTGAACCACACTCCACCTCATAAATGAACAGGAAGAGTGAAATAGAGGCACATTTGTAAAGACTCTTGAGTCATTGTGCTTTATTAGTTCTAAGTTAGAAAAGGCAAGGAAATGTGTAAAATTGAGACCTGACTTCAAGATGAATAGAGCCCATTGAAATCTTGGCTGAGGTTGGAGTTTCTCAAGTACATATCTTGCCTTACAAATAAAGCAAGTGAAATTTCTCATCATCCCAAGACTACACGTTTTCCTGTGACATTTCTCTGGCTGAAACTAAATATGCTTCTGTTTGTCTTTTTTGTTGTTTGTCAGACAATGAATTCACATAAAGTCTGAATTCAAATGAGGAGACACTTGTGTTTTTTAATGTTTTGCCTTCATATACACCTAGCTACTGTGTTCTGTTTAATCCTACAGTACATCATTGCAAAGCAAACTGCCATGAGAATAAAAGTAATAGATTACTGCAGAGACTGTAGCGCGCTTAGTTTAAAGACCATATTAGTTATAAATAGCTTGCACTCTGCAAAATCACTGAAAACATTCAAAAATAAGTGCATGGTAGTAAATACAGTTTAATTAGTCATCATTAGCCATGATATTGTGATGTGTTAATTAAATAAACTCTGTTTAAATCTTTAACTATAAAGTTTTTTCATGGTCGTTGTAAGAATGCACAGTGAACCATGCACAGCAGCGGGATTGCCTCTAAGCGAAATGCAGCCATCATAAATGCACTTGTGCTTTCCCTGCTGTGACAAGCAGGATACAAAATTAACATCCACCAAGCACTAAATGATTTTCCATTTAGCGCCTAAATCTCAGAAAACCATCTGAGAGTTACCTGATTTACCAAAATAGCCCCGTAATAAAAGCCTATGCTGACTGTCTGCACTGTAATCAGTAGCCCTTATGTATTTCAGTCTGTGTCTGTCCTCCATTGTTTGTGATGGAGCGTAGCACAAATACACATGAAATCCTTTCATAATATTAAATAATATTAAATTCTGGCCCTTAAGTTGTTTTTTCTTTAATTAAACTTTCATTAATAATAATAATGATAATAATAATAATAATAATAATAATAATAATAATAATAATAATAATAATAATAATAATAATAATAATAATGAACACACCTATGTGACACAAGGATGTAATTATTTTTTGGGGTCTGGAATGAAAAACAACCAACCAAACAAACGATTCATCTAAAAGAGATGAGTGTCAACCACTATTACTTTAGGGTGTTGAGTCAAAAATGTAATTTCAGACAATGGTGGCAAGTCAAGGCATCTGCTGTCAAAAGTGTGTTATGGCTGTTTCTGATGATAAATTATGAGGCCAGCTAATGCAGTGATGCATTCTGAAACTCAATAAAGAAGGAGACAGTTAAGCTAGCAAGCTCAGACTGAAGCATTTCCCGTCAGTTTCTTTTTCTTCAAAATGACTCTGGAAATGTTTTGGGAGATGAAAATGTGTTCAACATATTTGACTTGCAGGTGTCCCTGATGTGGGATCCAGGGACATATCTGAACACCATGTCAAGAACATGCACTCAAAATGCTAGAATCAAACGGGTTTTTTGCTCATTTAGTCAAGGAAAACATCACATGGCAAAAACGAAAATACAGCATAAAATTTAGGCGATCATTAAATGACAAAACACGATGATTTTGTTTGTCAAAAAGGTGAAGGATTGTTTTTTCTTAGTCTTCTAACAAGTTCACACCTCCATGCTAGAATGTGCAATAATTTGAAAATGTTTTATTCTTTTTTTCTTTCTTCCTTTCTTTCTTTTTTAAACCAAACCCCACACAAGTTAAGAGAAGAGCAGACAATATGATTCATAAAGGGAATGACTCACATCCCAAGTGTGTTTGCTTGTTGTGAGACGTTGGTGTGTTTGAAGCACACAGAGAAACATCTTTATATTAGAGTGAAACCTTAATCGTGTTTCCACATTTTGGAGACACGAAGGGAGCAGCCATGCCTGTCTCTTTGCTTCTCACTACAACTAACCTGAGCCTCGGTTAGTGAGGGACCCTAAACCAGGCAAAATGCACTGTAGCCTCATTATGTCACTTCTCGTCTCAGTATAATGTATTCATGCTACACAGTGTTTTCTCTTTCCGAGCGCCTATCTGATGTTCTGCACAACACCTACAGTACTCGTCTTTCTCATAGCTTCCTTGAGATGTCGCATAAATAAAAGCATGTGTTAAACAGGGACATGTCTGAATCACATGTCCAGTTAATGCTTGTTAGTGTCACAGATGTGATTGTGCTGTCACTTTTGGTTCTTGTGTCTCTTTGTCTTTTTCCGTGGCGGAACAGCGTGACTCCGTCATGTCACTTTATGCAAAGTGACATCAGAAATAAAAAACTACCAACAGGAGCAGGAGGAATACTGGTATTGTCAACATGGTCTAAATCTCTTTCTATTGCTTAGTTCAAACCAACAACAGTTTAGTCTGTATTGGGCTTGCAGGAGACTCGAGTCTGTATTTTCATCTTTTGTGCACAGCTTTATTTGTGTTGCATGTAATTCAAAATGCTGACTCCATATGTGCTTTTCCCTTGTGCGATTCTCACTGTGAAACTGTTTTGATTTTGTTTGGCTTTGATGTTCTTAATACTAACATTTCATGTTTTTGGCATTGCTCTTTAAAACTGAACACTTTTATTCCTGTCTGCCATTGCCTATGCTCATGTGGATTTATGTTGATCACCACTGTGGGGATCGCTGATAAGTGTCCGTTGGACAGGGATAAACAGGATTTTTATTTGAAAATGCTGAATTAAAGTGATACTTGAAAACCACTAAAATATCAGTTTGGTGCAGGACAGCACGTTGTTGCAAAAACTCTTCATCATTTCATCTCATTCAAAAATCCAAACAGAGGAATCCAACGAGATTACAATTCAGCTTTGTGAATAAATTGGCTGACGCTACTAAAAGTAGCGTATGGAGAGAAATAAAGCAAGCATGAGCAAAAGCACTGAAGCACACTCCCACCATCATTGTATTGAATGCTGTGGATACTGTAAGTACTTGCAAGCATTGCTAACTAAGAGTGCTTTTTAAAATCACTGCTCAAAACTGAAACTGTCAGGACCACGTTAGCTGAGATAGGATTCCAATTCCAGTTTGCCCCCCAAATTTTATAGTCCATAATTTGAACATATATATAATGATTACTGTGAAATTTTCAGTTTGGTTCGTTCAAGATATATTTTCTGTCAACCCACTTTGTCTAGTTTTTCACACTCTGAAATCTGAACATGAATATCTCCAAAACTATTAAATAAGAACCTAAAATTTTCCTTTCTTTCTTCTTTTTAAATAAGATTGTAGTGCAGCAGAAATCCGATATGGGTGCCATGACAGATGCTTACTTTGACTAGACAAACATTATGTTTAAGTTTCTAATAAATCAACAGCAGTTGGCTGTCCCACAGGGGCCAAACATTAACACCACTGTGGATCGAATTGCACCTTTGTGGACATTTTTAGAATAACTCCCGAGATACATAACTGTCTTGTGTAGTCTTTATCCATTGTGTGATATAATTACATTCTTTTTAACCCAAATCTCACTATCTTATTATTTTACAGTGGAATATATAATTATTCTTTCTAATTTTGTACAGTTTCTTGTATTTTTCTGCTGCGTATCTGCAAAACATGAAGTGAGGTGCGCATCTAGGGGGCGTGTCCACTCACACAGCATGCCCGTCTGTGCAGGGCGGTGTGCTTGCTGTTGCTGCACATAAAGAGTGTAATCCATGAATTGGCACTCTGTGTGAAACAAGAATCAAATTAATATGTAACAACATGACCTAATTGTAAGTTTGAAACTCTCTTAGGTTAATAACTACTTTATCAAAACTAAAATGACAAAAAGTTTTGACTGGAAAATTAGTTGACTTCATGCTGGATATTAGAGGCATGTTCAAACTTTGTGCAAGACTTTTACATTAAATATTAATGGACTTTATTTTACGTGTTTAGCTGAAATAATTTATTTAAAATAAATTATTAATATTCAGAAATGCAAAAGAATGCAAATATGCAATTGTTGAATAAATTTAGTCCAGTTTCCATGTTATTGGTATGTCTAGAGTATAAATTGTAACTCTAAAAACATATTGAGAACGCTCTTAATGTATGTTAAAATAGATAAATGGAGCAAAATAAAGGAAAATAAATATATAAATAAAAAAGTTGTACACTGTTACTTTTTACATTAGTGATTATTATTGCAACAACATGTAGATTGTAGGAATCCTGGTAAAGTTGGCCCTCTTGCTCTCTTGTGTGTGTGTGCATGTGTGTGTGTACATTATAATGCTATGTTAGAATTGTCATTATATTATGAAAAAGTAATATGGCTAGAAATATGCTCTTAACAGGAAGCTGATTAGACTATTGCGCACCTATATATTTGTGTCCACCTCACTGTTATTTTCAAAGTAATACTGCATTTTTACCATATTGATTTCTGAAGAAAAGCTTGTGGCCTGACAGCAACCTGCCTGTCACCGAGTGTGGCCCATTTTCAGTCTTGATTGACGAGTCTATTGACAAGAGAGATGACACGCAGCTTGGTGCTCTTATTCAAGGTTTTAAGGAGCAGAGAGCAGCGAGTTGTTTATACTGATCTGTTACACGGTGACAAGCGGGGGCATCTTTGTAACAGGCGATGTTTCACTGCAGTAAACTGACTGCTCGTGAGTGGCATTCAAATTAGACTGAGGGTTTGTGTGTGTGTGTGTGTGTGTGTGGGGGGGGGGGGGGGGGGGTTGTATCACTATGGATGTATGTTGTTGTGGCAAAAGCAGCTAGAGCTGTTTTGATTTGCATTAAGTAAAGTGAGAGTGGAACTCTCACTGGCCAGGAAAATACACAGCGATCAGAGTGAAAGCATACAGACTGACACTCTCGCTGCACTGCTGAAATGTAAATTGAATACTGACAGCTACTGCTACCATTTAATGGTTGCTTCAGAGATGCTGTAGAGTGGAAAGCAGGCTGCCTGCTCCTGCAGCACAGTGCTGAGGGTTAATTGAGCCCAAAATATATAACGCACACACTTAAATTCCTAACATGAGACTGTTACAATTTGAAACACCAAATTTAAAACATTTAGAGGCAAAAAAGTTGCATCAGATTTGCATCATGCAAAGTATTTTAAACATTGAAACCACTGGTATGAATTGAGAAATGTACAAACGAGCACAGTGCAAACTACTTAGCCAGAGCTATTAACCGCAATCTTCCAAAACTAAACTGTGTATTCAGCAAAGAAATATAATGTCACAACCCCTTTGGTGCTATTAGTTCATCTGCCATTAACTGGCAGTTACAGAAAAACAAGTAAACAATGACAGATGTGTAATATTTCACCTAAAACATGATCTAAAAGTAAGATGAAGTCAATATCAGCTGTATTGTTTTTGTGTAACCTACAACATCAGTAAATCTCTACTATGAAACCTAACCATGAGGAGAGCCGAAGGAGTCAACTTTCTTAGCATAACCTATTGTACTGACATTTTCCCCCCTTTAGACTGGAGCAATTTGTGTATAGCAATAGTTTGCAAAGTGGTACTTATATTAGATACTGGTGTGATACTCACTCAAAGGTGGATGGATTTGAATCTGTGACATCTGGCTGTTTTATGGGATTTAAATCCAATTCTATGTTTAGTATGTCGCCTGTCAGCTTCATTTATAAGTAGAACAGTACATTTTGGTAGAAAACCTAACAAAGCATGAAGGGCGCTAATGACAAAAGACCACCAATTTGGAAGAATTTCCGTTCCATTTCTTTCTCTGTGTGTACGCGTCTCTGTATAACACATGCAGTTAGACCCATATACATTTGTACACTCACATAAGTTTTGTTTTTTTACCCGTTTACTGAAATATATTCCACTTTTACTGACACAATGTCTAGACCCATGGCTCTCATTCAGATTGGATGAAGGGTTTAGGAGTTTCAGCTCCTTAACATGCACTACCCTCTTTTTAAAGAGACTGAAAGTAATTGGACGCACTCACTCACTTACAGGCTATTCTATGGGCAGGTGTGAGCAGTTCCTTCATTATGTCATGATTAATTAAACAGATAAAAGGCCTGGAGTTGATTTGAGGTGTGGTGCTTGCATTTGGAAGATTTTGCTGTAAACAGACAACATGTGATCAAAGGAGCTCTCCATGCAGGTGAAACAAGACACACTTAAGCTGAGAAAACCGAAAAAAAAAAAAAAACATCTGAGAAATTGCTACAATATTAGGAGTGGCAAAATCTACAGTTTGGTACATCCTGAGAAAGAAATAGTGAACTAGTAAAGGAAAATTACCTGGACATCCACGAAAGACAACAGTGGTGGATGATCGCGGAATTTCCATGGTGATAAGAAACCTGCTCACAACAGCCAACCAAGTGAACAACACTCTCTAGAACGCAGGCGCATCAATATCCAAGTCTACCATAAACAGAAGACTGCAAGAAAGTAAATACAGAGGGTTCACTGCAAGATACAAGCCACTCCTAAGCCCCAAGAATAGAAATGCCAGCACAGTTCTAGAAAAACATTCTAGAACTTGGACAGATGAAACCAAGATTTATCTCTATGAGAATGATGGTAAGAAAAAAGTATGGAGAAGGGCATAAAAATGCTAATGAGCCAAAGCAAACCACACCAGCTGCTAAACACGGCAGAGGCAGTGTGATAGCTTGGGAGTGCATGGGACAGTAGTGTTGTTCCACAGCCACATAATACAACACCAAACATAAGTAAAGTGCTCCTCCATTAGCCCACTCAAAATCCTGCTGATGTTGCTATCATTCGACACAACTACATCTATCACTATAGCCATATTCCTCTGCTTGTCCATCAGTACTATCTCCAGTTGTTTAGCCATTAACAGGTTGTCTGTCTGTATTTGGAAGTCCGACAGCATCTTAGCCCAGTCATTCTCGAACACGCTACGGGGTGTATCCCAATTTGACTTCTGGAATTCCAAGCCACAGTTGGCACAGATGTTCCTGTATACTATGTTGTTCCGTTTATGCCGTGCCATTCAGTCAATCTTTATCCGGCCACTGGTAGGATGTCTCAATATTAGCCACTTCTTTTATCTGTTCTTCTAATTTATATGTTCACAAATATAAATTTTTGTCTCTCCTCATTTATATAATTAAAAACTATTTTTAATGGCATTTGTCAACTGAAATGTGTTGACTGTAACTACACAGAAAGCATTTTTTTTGGTTATTATTTTCTGTATTTTGCTGTGTTTTTTGTAGTTACTTCTTTAATGTTTAGCCTTTTTTCTTCTTCTCCGTGATTCACTTTTTGTTCCCTCTGCAGACTACTTTGCTGATTGACATTGACTTCGCTTGCCCTTAATTTGCTTTGATAGCTGGGCTAAGCTGCAGCCCTGGACATGCACGAGGATCAATGCCAGCCATAACTTTGTACGCCCGGGACAACAGAACAAATGACTTATCCATCTTATCAACACTTTAAGCTAAACTTGCTCTCTGGATTTTTTTTCCATTCAGGATTCGTAGCAGATATTTTTAAGCTGTACTCCTGTGACAGAACAGACAGGAGTAATTAAGAGTGGTTGCTCTGTCTAGCCAAAATTGACCGATGCTTTATCTAACCAGCACTAAGAGGGGCACCACTCTGGTGGGTGATATAACAATTTCAGCTTGAGGCATGTGTACATTTTAACATTGAGGCAGTGCAGCACATATGAAATCTACTTTGTATTCCAGTGAAATCGTGTTTTTTTGTGTTAATGTACTAGATGCTTTAAATTAGACGGAGTCAGATACAAACAATTTCTTATCCAATTTATCATTGTTTCATGGTAATGTTGTTTCCCAATTTGCACCTATTTTTGTACAAGTCACTCATAATCAAGTCGAAGCCAAGGGCATAAATAATTGGTTAATATGCAGTGCCAGAATCATTCTAAAGGCAATATTTTTCTCCTGAGTAGGCAAAGAAAAAAAAAACTCACTTGTCTTTTCTTAAATGATTACAACCTGTTTTTTAGTATGCAAAGCAAACACTGAATCTAAAAAACAGTGAGTCACTGCTCAACTTGCCACATGAAAAAACAAACAAACAACTGAGCTGGGATGATGATTGTGATAGCGTCACAAGGCAAGCTTTGTCAACTGATGTGGCTTTGACTGTGAATGGACTGAGGACGGCATGTGAGTGCGTATGGATCACATTCAAGGTCATATTGATTAGGAAATGAAACCACAAAGCACCCTCGGTAGCCACTACAGGGAAATAATAGACAATATATTAGACGTCTTCTGTTCTGGTTTGTAAAATGTCAAAGGTAAGAGAGTTTCTTATATGTACTGTGATTTAACACTACATTATTTCTCACATTTGGCCTGCTGTACTGAGTGTGTCACTATCAGCTGTTAGTGAATCATCTGCATTTGGCTTTGCAGAACCTGACATGCCTTCTCAAGAGTTTACTCTTGGCCCAAATCAGGGCGTGACATTTAAAGCAGGGCATCCACTTACAGATTGGATATGTCTACTGCTCTTGGCTGCGCCTTTCTTTGGCCATGTTGCCAGGATCCTCTTTTCTTGATGCCATTGAATTCATGATAACAGTGTATGGACTCTAATCTTGCCATTTTGTCTTAAATGGATTAAGAATTAGCCCTGCTGTCTTTAAGAACTCCATAAGATTGAAGGCAGTAGTAATGGTCTCAGTGGCATGGGGGCATGGGGCAGACTGCACACACTGGCCTTTTCATTTATGGTAGCAGCGCTGACTTGTTCTTGCACTGTCAGTGCAGATAACTTCATTGTCATTGTCATGCAGAACTGCTCATCTGTGTTGGCTTCCTATTTAGTCTGACACTGGTGACAGGGAGAGGTTTCGTTTTTTTTGGTCTTGTAAGGTCACTAAAATGCTGACTTTTTGCTTGTTTTGCAGTTTCTGCTATGAAAGAAGAATAAAACAAAATACTGTGTTTCCTTATAATATAACTTATAACTGAATACGGACTAATCTCAGGCCTTCAGGGCAGAAGGAGAAAAAGCCCCCTTCAAGGAAATTTGCTGAAATACAGCAGCACAACAGGAACTTCCGCCGCTTCCGCAGGTGCCATTTGGCTCTCTGGCCAAGCTTAATCTGATTTAGCTCTGCCTGCTCCTTACATTCTGTGTGTCTGCCACCGGTGCCTGTCGAGAACATGTATCACACTGAGCAAGAAGCAAGTTGAGCCAGTGACACGACACCATCTGCACATGCAGGTAGCAATCTGTGCTTCCCCTTTCCTGTCCTGGCCTGCAATCAGTGTCTCCGGCACACTTCTTATTGATTCAAATGTCCTGTGATTTCTTAAGATGGCCACTCACAGTGGAATGGCAGGATCTTGTTCCGTGTTTCAATAAATTGCCGAGCGGTACCAGGAAAAAGAAGACAGCAAGAAGATAAGCTTGACATAGATGTTGTTTTGCTGTTGATGTACAGTTCTTTACTAGAAGTACCAAAATGTAGAGAAAGGTACTGAAAATCACATAAATAATAGAGGTGATTTGTTTTTATTGTAGTGTCCAAGTAAACTGCCAATTTTACCAAAGTTAAATTGGTTTGTCAAACCACAAAAAAATATTTAGTGAAGTATTGTTTTCAAGAAAAAAAGAGAACATACGGCACCGTATGCAAAACACACACACTTTCTTTAATGCGGATAAAGCTATTTGGCGCTTTTTGATGCGGACATCAATTGATGTCAGTAGAGTGAAACAGCTTTTCTTGCTGGTATCACACACAACACATGAAGCCTAAGAAGGAGACTATCTGAAAGGCGAGTGACTCGCATGCATTACACGGTCCGAGACACACTCCCAGGAGACAAGGTCCAAATGGCCTCACTGAGCAAGTCCTGCACGACTGCTCCGCACAGCACAGCCAGAGTGCATGAAAGTGGTGTGAGACACGGAACTTAATATCTTTCGCTCTGGTGGGCTGCTTTAATAGAAGCTGTCCATCCTGAACAGCATAAGAAAATAACAAAATATTCTGTTTGGTCTAATTTTACTATTGTCACAGTGTTTTTATTTACACATTCATGTAAACAAAAGTGGGACATGTATGGAGTTTTTTTTTTGGAGCAGGGTCAGCAAACCAAGTCATGTCATCACACAAGAGTAAATGAATGTAATGTTTTTTGAATCAAATTTCCACATCAGCAAGAATTGCTTTGGTAATGGAAGGAGTTTTACTGTGCATAGTAACTGTGCACTTCCCTCTCAAATGTATTCATCTTATAGAAACACTGAGAAAAATCATTCTCTTCAGCTAAGTCAGTTCTTTTGACCTTCATACCAATAAATTAAATATTGCGGTTGGGTGCGAGATAAACACTGACGTCACAGCACATCATCCACCTTGGCTCTGTCACTCCATCCTTAGCTGATTTACCGGAGATCAAAGGCATGGCATGCATTCAGTGTTTGTCTTGGCAACTGCAAGTGTGTGGCAAAGACAGGATATTTTCTCAGTTTTGTACTGTGTTATTATATTATACAGCACATACTTTGCAAGTCATATGCAACAGTTACAGACATTAAGTAATAATTGCAGAGAAAAGTAAAAGAGTGTTCAATGACAGGTCATTAAACATTACCCAAGTCCCAAAACATAGATGGTGTACGTTTGGCTGAGCTGTCACGTTTCAGCCCTGTCTCCACGATCCATATTCCAATGCTTGTAGCTTTAACTGCAGACTGATGGTTGGGACATTCCGGTGCTATGAACACATAGGGGCGATCGTGGCTCAAGAGTTGGGAGTTCGCCTTGTAATCGGAAGGTTGCCGGTTCGAGCCCCGGCTTGGACAGTCTTGGTCGTTGTGTCCTTGGGCAAGACACTTCACCCGTTGCCTACTGGTGGTGGTCAGAGGGCCCGGTGGCGCCAGTGTCCGGCAGCCTCGCCTCTGTCAGTGCGCCCCAGGGTGGCTGTGGCTACATTGTAGCTTGCCATCACCAGTGTGTGAATGGGTGTGTGAATGGGTGGATGACAGGTTGTGTAAAGCGCTTTGGGGTCCTTAGGGACTAGAAAAGCGCTATACAAATACAGGCCATTTACATAATTATAGCTTGTAAGCTGCACATTTAAATAAGCCTTCAACATGCATGCTAGTATAATTTTACCTGAAATAAGCTATTGGAAAGTTTTGACAGGGATCAGAAAAGTCTTTAATGATGTAAAGTGCAATTTCTAGTTTAGTAAGCATCCACATATCCATATTGATACGTCTATGCTTATGCTATGGTAGGGTATTGTAGGGTCTTTGCCTTACAATATAAAGCGCTTTGTTCTTGTGTTGTGGTGCTACATTAATAAAGCTGAATTGAATTGTCATATTTGTGTTGTTTTCGTAGTTTTCTGAGTGTTTGATATGATCTAGAGTTTTTACATATGGGCAAGTTAAAGGCCATAAATAAATTGATTTAATTGATTATTAAATCTGAATTAAGTCATGATTTTTTTCATAATGAAGCCATCATTATTATTATTTTTATTACTTACTAGTATGCAAATGTTCCAAATTTGCTAAATGCTGTAAAGCTTTGGGAAACTACAGCGACAGATGTGATACAGATACATGTCCCAATTTTTATTTATTTATTTTAAATCGAGTAGTTCAAGAAAAAAGAGTCAATTTATGTTTCAAAGGACATTGCTGGCTGCATCATGTGCAAATTGAACATTTTCAGTACAGCAGCAGAACTTTTCTCCACAAACAAATTTCATACAGGAATCACATGTAGAAACTTTGAAATCCTTCAGACTGATACAATTTAAATTTAAACAACAAAAACAAACAAACAACTTGACTTACATGACCTAAAGGCAGGTTAACCGAAAAAGCTAATTTTGTCATGGATAACTGATAGATCATTTTGGTGTAAATGTTGGTCCATGTTTTGTTATATGTGACGATTTTATCTTCTAGACTCATGTTATTTTAAGCCATTTTAAGCCTGTTAGCGATTTGAAGTTGCTTGTCACTGTTCTCTTTCTGATTTACCTTGTAGCCAATCTCTTTTCCTGTTGGTTGCTAGTGTTCCTACAGATTGTCACACCGGTCAGCTTTGAAACTGCCTCTTTAGGACAGCTGAGGTGAGTCTAATTCATTGTGTGCCATTTGAGATTGTATCTATGCCAAAGGCTTTAAGCATACTATCCTGTTTCTCTCTTCAAAAAAAGTGCAAAGTCATGAGGATGAGAGTCAGGAAGAGAGAGCGACGGGCTGTACAGATGCAGAGGGGTTGCTGCCATGGTTCACTTGGATTTATTTAGAGTATTTTGAAGTGACAGATGCCTCATCTCATACAGACAGAGCAGTGTTCAGACTGGCTGTACGCACAAAGACAGGTTGCAGTGCCAAGCAGTCTTTTATTAAAGACAACTGGACATGGCCTGTGTGGTTATGTGAGTGCACTTAAATGACCTGATGACAGTCCTTACAAGACTATGCAATATGCCAGTAGAATTTGCACCATAAATAACAAAGTCCAGAGGACTTTAAAGTCGTATTTCATTTTCCATTTTATATTTCATATTTTACATAGTGCACACGCAGAAGTTCATGTTAAGCTAACCTCAAACATAAGTTTCCTTCCCTCTTTTATTACCTCTGACTCTCAGACACTGCTCTCAGCTCTTAAAACTGGTATGTGTCAAAGAGTGAAATTACTTATTGAACAGCTAAGATTCACGGCACTGAATTAAATGGTATTGACTGCATTTACTTTTTGTACTGACTATAAGTGTTCAGAATGTTCTGGTTTTAAACACCCAATTCCTGGATATTGACTTAGCTTTGTCCAAATATGGACAAGCATACAAACTCACCACAGTGAAACTGGGAGTCTGAAAATGAATATGTATAAACTGCTGTGATCTCACTCTTCTTTCAGCTGGTCCTTTTAGGGGTCATCTGTCTCCATCTCACCCCAGCATCCTCCTTTATCATCACACCAACCCTCTGCATGTATTCTGTCACTACATCCATGACCCTCTTCTGAGGTCTTCCTCTTTTTCTCCTGCCTGGAAACTCCAGCTTCAACATCTACTATATCCTTTTTCCAGTATATCTACTATCCCTCCTCTGCACTCCAAAATATCTCAGCGTTGCCTCTCTTTGTCTCTTAAACTGCTTGAGCTGTTCTCTTATACACTGCAGTTGCTTTAAATGGTTAACACTAGATATTTAAACTACTCCACCTTCACTTCCTCGGCTCCTTGCATGTTCATCTTTCCACCAGCCATGTATTTTGTCTTTCTTCTACTGACTTTCATTCCTCTTCTTTCCAGTACGTACCTCTCTCCCCCACCTGCTCCTTACTCTCACTACAGATAACAATATTGTCTGGAAACATTATAGTCCACAGAGACTACTGCCTGACCTCATCTGTCAGCCTGTCCATCACCACTGCAAAAAAGAAGGGGCTCAGAGCCGATCTGTGATGAAATCTCCCACCCCACCTTGAACCCATATGTCACTCCTACCACACACCTCACCACTGTCTCACTGTCCTCACACACGTAGAAATTCTAATAAGAGGATTTTTCAGAGGAAATGCAAGTCTTGTTGGAATATGTTTAAGATATTCCATAGAGAGTGTATTTTCTTCATGCATGATGAGTGCTTCTCAAGAGATGATGGGAGTGTGTAGGGTGTGGGTGTCAGCGCAACCACAGAACAGTTTTAGCATGTTTTAGTTGCTAAAAGCAGATATTGCATTGCATGTGCCAGGTGCTGCTTTGAAAACACAATTTTTCAATCATTATTTTACACTTCTTTGCAAAAACATGAAAACATAATATTATTTTTAATGAGTTTTCAGGAACCAGGGGTTTTTCCTGTTATGCGAATTCCAAGTATTGTAAGACAGCCTACACTAGTAAGGGATCACAGTTTAGATCTGTGGAAAAACAAGTAATACCAAGCCACTGTATGGTACAAAACAGAATGATGGATGGCCCATGAGATAGCAGCCTGTAAATGAGCAGATAGGTCCTAGTAAATGGAATGAGAAAGTGCATAAGACCAAAGTGAAAAAAGATGGCAGCGCAGAATATTTGGGTCATCCAGCCTGCAGTGAGTTGTCCCTCAGGCATCAACCGTCATAGAGGACTTTGAAGAACTTAAAAGATGGATGTTGCAATGAACACAGCAGACTTGGCTCACACAGAATATAGACAGATGTATTTCAGATTGTTCAGAGTATTTTAAGATGGATGTGGGGAGGTCCTGTCTAGACGCTTAAGACACTGTTGATGCAAGATTATTGGTCTGGTCTGTCTAACACCCCATTTAAAATGATCCAAAAGTCAAAACCTGATTTTCAATAAAGTAAATGTTTTTCCAGCTTTTGATTCAGGGGAATGTCGTAACTGTAGTAACTTAAAAAAAGCGAATGGTTTGGTCAAGAATGACTAGCAATGTCGTACCCATGAAAAATGTTTCTACAATAACTGAGCTCTTGAAAATTTTGAAAGTTAAAGCGTGTGTAATGCAGTAGTTAGCACTAATGTCTCACAACAAGATGGTCCTGGTCAGCTGGAGCCTTTTCATGGGGAGTTTGCATGTTCACCTTGTGCCTGTACACACATAAAGGTAAAAAAGAAAAGGTGGTAGCCATAACTGCTTTGTAATTCAGGATATGTCAACATCTCCAGATTGTGGCAGCTTGTGAAAGGTACAACTTGTCATAGAGCTGAACAAAAAGCCAAATTCAGAATTCATGACCTGCTCACTGAAATTGATAAGGTGTTTGGCTCGATTACAAAATCCTAATGGAACGTCATGCCTGTCAACTTGCAGATGGTGAATGTGTTACAGCTGTCCCTTTTCCATATTAACTACTATTGTTGAGCAGAGCAGCAGAACTGCTTCTACTACTATGACTTGGGTTAAGATACTTTCTAAAGTTTTAAAATGGAACCAATTTTTTTAAACATACATGGTTTACACTATTTTTTATTTCTTTACTTAAATGAATTTTTTTAAAAAGCCTCTAAAGCCATTAAAGAAGACTTTTTTAAACATAGGCATAACCGGTCAAAGGTAGTAGATTGTTGGCCACATAGTTTTGATGAAAGAATACAAACTATAATAACACAAAATCACAAGGACTTTTCCTATTTGTATTAATTTCAAGGTATCCGAGGTACATGGCCATCTAATTAAAGAATCCCTGAAGCAGTTTTTGAGTGACCTCCTCTCTAGAGACTGAGGTAACCTCGAGAAAACTGTCCCTATTATAATCTCTATACATTTCACGGGCATTTCATGATGATACTGCCATTAATAGCTTAAGATTAATTAATCATCATATTTATGCTCCCAAGAGAACCTTGAGGGCTTTTTATAATTATGACGATATCACCATAGCATATAATTTAGGCCATATTTTTGGCATATAAATATCATGAGATTAGGATCTGCAGTTAATTACAGAAAGTTAAGCAGAGTGGGTTCTTAATGTACACATACTTGTTATATTCTTTCATTTTCACTTTTTAATTTGGGATTTTTTTGTAATTTTTAGTGTGCATGTTAAAGAAATAAGATTTCAAGCAAAGCTTGTTTTGAGAATTAGTCGAAGAGAAGACAGGAGAAGGGTCGACTTCATCATATCTGATTTTAAACTCCTCTGTTATGGCTTATAAACAAGTCATAGATTCTGTTATTGGGTTAAAATATTTGACTCTTTTTTTTCATTTTCCAGGAAGGCCCTTCGGAAAAGCACTTTATAGTTGATAGCACATTAAGCTTCAATGTGAAGAAAAACTGCAAAGATATATAAAAAATATATAAAAGCCTTCGCTTTACCCCTTCAAGGAGACCAACTTATGTAACACACTTTATGGTCAGCACTTGAATGGCATGCGAGTTTGGCTTCAGATGATCACTGAATGCAAAGTTATTTTAGTCAAGAAAATTAAATCTTTCTTTATGTCACTTAGCTATTAAGTGGATCCCAGTGTTTACATGGTTATATATTATATGTGGGTGAGGCAACCTGTATGACACGATGCGAGGCACCTATGGTGAATGAAGTTTAAAAGGAACTGACCGCATAGCCTGGTCTCTGCAGAACTTTTGAACCTTTTCTAAAATGAAGGTCTAGTTCTTATAGCTCTTCCCATCTTGTCTTATTTGTTTACTTGCTCAATCCCTGGAGGCCGGTTTAAATGTCACAGACAGGACTGCAAGATGAGGTCTGTGTTGGAGGTCGCTGTCATCGCCTCAAGAAAAAGCTGTGATGTCTTTGGCTTGGAAAATGAGAGCTGATTGTGAGCACAGGCAGAGATCGTCAACGTTTGACAGATGAAGTATTTAGAGGCTGCAGAAATGTCAAAATATTTGTGATAGATAACTTAAATTATTAGGGAAGACAAGATAATGTGTCTGAACAATAGTCTGACATTCTTTTATTTAGTGTCCATTTTTTATAGCTGAGCAATTAAATGCATTAAAAAAATGACTTCAAGAGCATTTTGCCAAATAAATGCCTTTTAATTCAATTTCTTTTTGTTTTAATGAATATCAGAACAAACCAGTCATGTTTCAAGTTGTACTTCATAAGAAATTGGATAAGAACAGAACATAGAGGGTAAATCCAGTAGGGTTGCGGCTATAGATTATTTTAGTAATCAATTAATCGAGTAATTGGAAAAGAAATATTTTTGTTATTATTAATGAATAATAAATATTCAAAAGAGAAAAAACACAGGTCTTTCAAAATGAACTGCTCACTGGTTTCCATTTTAGAAATTGCAATGTTTTTGTTTGTCAAAAAAAAATCATATTCAATTTTATTTTTTTAATTGCAAAAATATATAAACACTCTAACTAGAGTCAGAGTCTAATAAAGTAAGATTAATATACAATCTAAATGAAGGCAATAAAAACCTTTACTCTGTAATCTTTAAAGGCTTTTATACATGTGTTTCTGCGTGTTTAAGTGTGCAAGTGAATGAGTGTGTTTGTGTCGTTAAGCCTTTAAAGCAGAATGTGGTGGCTGCTGCGAGGAAGAGTGAACATATCAGCATTCTGAAGTTTGCCCTGTGCGTTGAAGCAAAGTTAATTAATATTAAAAATAATTTAGACTCACCACTGTTCCATTTCATGTAAACTAAGAGCCTGCCTTCATTAAGCTGTATAATTTAAACACAGTATCAGACTAAGTTAACAGTTCATCTGCTTTTAATACAAATTCTGGAGCTTTACTGCGGATTTTTCGCTGTGTAAAACAGCTGGAGCAGCTACAAGGTTTGCTTTTCTTCATGTTGATAAAGGACTTCCGCTCGTTTTTTCCCAGTAAGTGTTTCAATGGTGATCACAGCCTCTTTGCTGTTCGCGGTGTGTAAACAGACTCCACATTAAACTGTGCCAGCGTCATCATCACTGCTGCCGTTGTGTTATCAGTGTTTCTGTTTAAAACTGGAGGCTGCGAGCTTAATGTTGTCAAACTTTTCATTCACACGCTGCTCCTAAATACGTTCGTATTGCAGGTCTGTTTTTAGTCGCGAATATGCGTTTCCATGGTGACAATGGGAGGGAAGCGAAGCATTTGCGTCGCGAATTTTTTTTATAATCGAATTATTAGAAATACACATTGTAGCACTAAATTCCAGTGCTCTGTAGCTGTGTTATAACCAGCTCTCATTTGATTCTGAGGTCTAATAGATGACTCTGTCTAAGCAAATAGCAAGTTTCTAGTCAAAAAAGTGTGCCAGAGAAAAAGAAACAGAAAGCATTGTTCTTAAAGCAATTAATTAGCATCCAGTATGTTTTTTCAGTTTGGTGTCAGCACTGTTGGATAGACTTTTTGTTGGCAAAAACAAAAAAGAAACTGACAAATGGCCAAACAACTGTGAAAAGAAAAAAACTCCAAAACAGTTTGATAAGAAACACCCACAAATCTGTAGCTAATGTTCATTCTTCCCTACTGGCTGCTGGAGGCCCATACAGTGCAGAAATGACATTCACTGTGCTATCCTGCAAACAGATCCAAAGAAGCACGCTAATGAGGCCAGCTTCTCCTTTAACGGTGTAAATATTGTAGTCAATTTTTAAATCAATGTCGTGCGGGTTGTAACTGATACAGCATGTTAAACCAAAAGAAATCTTTAACAAAAACTAAAAGCTGAAACTTTATAATATGTGCCACTGTAGTTGTTATTATAATTATTTTTATTATTGTTATTATAACCTGCTACAGCCACATTTTGGGCTAAACATACTGGTGTTTTCTCAAAATCATTTCCATGAATCATCAAATAATAATGAAAGCAATCTGTTTTAATTGGATAAGAGCATCATGAGACAGAGCTGACATTGTCCATACTGTTCATCCTATGTATATGTGTCAGTGATCGAGTTAACAAAGTGCTCTGAAAGATGGCTTTTGCTTTATCTATGCTTTATCATCATAACCATGTCCCAAACTGTTACTTACATACAATACATAGGTATTTGATTGTACTCTGGTGCTGTGAAAGGGCATGTCAAGGTATTCAGAAGCAGACTCATTTGAAATTATGCTAAGCAACAGTTCAAGTAATTTAATATAAGCAGTTTTGAAATGCAACAAGAACTCGATTACACTAGACATTAAAAGGCATAGAGGAGGGTTTAAATGGAAAGTCATCCATAAGAACTGCAGAGGTTTGTAGAGGTTTGACCTTTAAGAAGTCTTAGGATGAATCTATTTTTTTTCACACACACACACACACACACACACACACACACACACACACACACACACACACACACACACACACACACACACACACACGGCAGCTGTCTACTGGTTTGTCAGCCAGCAACTGTGAGGAGACAGATAGCTGCTGGTTTCCAACAAAAATGAGGAAAAAAGCAGCAGGAGATGATCGTGCTGTACAATATGTCTTGCCCTTACGACCTTGCTGGCCCCTGCTGATGGATTTGACTATTATCAGAGGTAAAAGGTCCGCTGAGAGGTCTCTTAAACGAGGGATGGATTGGAGAGATTGGGGTTTGACCAATAAAATGAAAGCAGATCAGCCACGCCCAGATAATCTTATTCCAATAATTGGATTGCCTGGAGACCTCTTAGTGGTTTTACATCTGAAAAAACAGAAAAGACTAGACAAAAATCTATAAAGCTTTGCTGGTGTATTTTTCTACACTAATCATCACTAAACAAGACATCACTTTGGACATTTTTTGCTTCTTCTTCTATTTGTCTGTGATTAACAAATTAACTCATCTGACCTCACTGGATTACAAGTTCCAGGTTTTTAAAGACACATTTCTCTGGTGAAATATCTGTTTACCTCCCATGTTGTATCTTTTCTTCTCTGCTTGTATCCAATCCCACAAAAGTTGGGACACTGTGTAAAACAACAGAGCATAGAAAGCATATCAAATGTTTAAACTGAGGCATTTTCCAATTTCATGAAAAATATTATCTTACTTTAATTTTGACTGCAGCAACACACTTCAGAAGCAAACTTCACACTTGCAGAAATCATTGTGCGTGAATGCAGGTCACTGCACCATCCTCAAAATACAGGTTAAAGCCATATGGCCAAAAGAAAAAAAATAGCTATATGTGACCTAGAAATGCAGCTGTGTTCTCTCGACCAGAGGTCTGAGGCAAAGTGGAAAACTGTGGTCAGACAAACTGAAGTTTGAAATTCTTTTTTGAAAGCATGGATGCCATTCCCTCTAGAGGAGAGGGACCATCTGGCTTGTTATCAGCCTGCATCTCTGATGGTATACCTTTAATTTTCTAAAGCTCAATGAGGATAAAACTGAGATCCTCCTTATTGGCACCAAATCCAACCTTTTGAAGGCAAACCATTTCTCACTCACCATCGATAACTCCACAGTTTTCCCTTCTCCTCAGGTTAAGAGCCTTGGTGTCATCCTAGACAGTTCACTTTCCTATAAATCTCACATCAATAATCTCACACGTTCTGCCTACTTCCATCTACGTAACATTAACAGATTGCTTCCTTCTCTTTCCACCCAGTCTACGTCCATTCTTGTACATAGTCTTGTTACCTCCCGTATTGACTACTGCAATTCTCTTCTGCATGGTCTCCCCCAAAAATCCCTCCATAAGCTTCAACTGGTTCAGAACTCTGCTGCTCGCATTATCACCAGAACCCCCTCCTACCAGCACATCACCCCTGTTCTTCAGGAACTTCACTGGCTCCCTGTGAAATTCCGGATAATTTTCAAACTTCTTCTGCTCACCTTCAAGGCCATTCATAACCTCGCTCCTTCTTACCTTTCTGACCTGTTAACCACCACTTGTTCTGCCCGTTCACTTCGTTCTTCTTCTTCTATCCAGCTTACTGTATCTTCCTTCCGCCTCACCACCATGGGAAGCAGAGCTTTCAGCTGCTCTGCTCCCAGGCTGTGGAACTCTCTGCCCCCTGAAATAAGAAATATTGGTTCTCTCCCCCAGTTTAAATCCCAACTCAAAACTCATCTGTTCAAATCTGCATATTCACTGTGAATCCACTGTTTGTTCATTTTATCTTGTGCTTTTATTTATTGTTCTTATTCTGCCATTGTTTTACTAAGTGTTTTATCCTATTGTAAAGTGTCCTTGGGTGACTTGAAAGGTGCTCATAAATAAAATTTATTATTATTATTATTATTATTATTATTATTATTATTATTATTATATGGGTAGTGGCTAAAGAAATGGGAGCTTGCACACCTTGAAAGGAGCCATCAATGCTCAGAGGTATATACAACTTTTAGACAAACCTACACTCTCATTGCAACAATGTCTTGTCAGGAAGAGCCATGCATATTTCACTCAAGACAATGCTAAACTGCACACTCCATTTATAACAACAGTATATCGAGTCTGACTTCTCCGTAGACCAGATTTTCAATAACTGAAAACATTTGGGGCATCAGGAAACAAAAGTCCCAGAACTGTTGAGGAACAAGAATCTTATATCGTATAAGAATGGGACGAAGTTCTTCTCCTAAAAGCCAACAACTCTATCCTCACTTCCCAGATATTTACAGACTGTTGTTCATAGAACAGTATATGGCTGCATAGTTATGGGCAAAATGATTATTATGATAAGTTTGATCAATAATGAACACAGTCCACCTTATTCACCTACAATCAGTGCATCTCTTAGAAGAAAAATAAAGAAAGGTAACATTAATTAAATTTTTTTTTTACCAAAGCTTAACACAAATTAAATTGACAGAGTAAAGAAAAATAATTGCATGAGGCAATATCATATCTTTTACTGTTATGTCTTTTTTACTCACCTTGTTTATCTAATGGAATTCGATTGCGTTGGTGATTTCAGTAAGTCTTTTTTTTTAGCTTGATGGTGATGCTGATGTGTCACTTTTATCGATGTCTGAGTTGGTATTCTTGGCCTTCATGCATTAATTATACTGCAATTTGGGGTGTGTTTTCAGCCAGTCGAATAAGTTAGTTGTGTTGTTTTGCGATACGAACAAAACTCTGCGCATATTATTTCGTCTAGGTTACCATCACTTGACCCTAAAAAGTATTTCCAACCAACGGATGATGGTCCAAAGGACAAGCGCTTCATCATCTGCAGGGCCAGATACTTGAATTGTGTTGCATGTCTGTCTTTTACGATATTGTTACTCATCCAGACTAGTCTAGATTAGAAACTTCAGACTGCATGATGCAGAGAACCCCTGTGATTGTCTCATGCAGACATGTGGTCAGATGCCTATTTAGGAAACATTTGATCTGCTTTTGCTTCTACTGGCAGGCGATGCATTTTCTGTATCACTCAATCATATTCATTTAATAGTGGGAAGCCAAAATCCTGATTAGGATCAAAGTTTGATGAATTGTGCATTCCTAGAAGAGAGAATGCTACAGAGTGGTAAACATAAACCTGACCCAACTTTTTTTTAAACACGTTGGTACCATCAAATTTAAAATTACCTTATTTTTTCCTTAAATGGTCATAAAACGTAACATGTCACAAGAGAGACTTCAGTTGAATCCTTAACAAAACGAACAAACAAACCAAAATCTGGGTGATTTTAAAAGGAACCAACTTAAGCTTATCAAATGAGCCTGACTGTTAATCGTCTGTGGTCATCTGTGCTATACTTTGTGCATTTTCTTTTTCTACAGATGCAAATGCTTTTTAATAACTATTTTTCATTAGTGGTTCTACTGCTACATACATGGTTTTAACTTAATTAACAGTCGGTTATTGGCTGAAGAGAAAAAAAATCATTAACTTTCCCACGCATGGGAATGTACTCATCGTTACATGGGTGCTAACACAGACATTAACCACTCCCTAACCACAGAAAGATCTGAGTAAATCCTTCCCACGCCTACATAGGTGATGCCACAGCTTGCTCACTTAATCCTACCAAAGATATGGGCTGCTAATCAGTATGGGTATTTTTGTGTGCATGCGAATGTGCGTTTCATCAAATCAGCACTTATTATTGTCCATGGTGGGTGGTTGATCTGCCTTTGCTGTTGTAATTCACGTCAATAAGATACAGGGGATAGCTTCTCTACTGCTGCAGGTTGGTCTATAAAGATTTGTATGGGGACTGGGGGCTGGGTGATCTACTGTTCATTCTTCAACTCGTAATGTAAAACTTCTCTATGCATTTTCTCCTTCTGTTTTTATTGTATTTTGTTGTTGTTGTTGAATTGTTCACGGGGGTGTGGGTGGTGCAGTGGGGGTGGTGCTGAAATCAGGATAGGGAGATGAAGCATGACTCACAGGTCATGGCAGGGCCTGTCTTTCCTGTCATTTTTTCATAAACTTTGCAGGTGATTTAGACTCTGTCCTACGCATGTTGTTGTGGTGCAGTGTTTCTATTTAAATAGCTAAACTTCTCAGATAAAAACCTATTACCTTTGGTATTTGTCATTTGGTATTAATGCAAAATGGTCAGGGCCTTTCTTGCCGTGTTTGCGTGGGTTCTCTGCAGGTACTCTGACTTCTTCACACAGTCTGACGTGTAAGAAAGACATGCAGTTAGTGGGCTTAAGTCATTTGGTCATTCTAAATTGCCCATAGGTGTGAATGGTTCTCTTTCTCCTGTCCTGCGGCAGGCTGGTGACCTGTCCAAGGTCCACCCTGCCTTTCGTACGGGATAGACTTGTTTTCTGCCAAAAATCAACAGAACCTAGTGAGTTTTCAATCAAAAATACTGATATTTCAAACTATGAAATTGTAATCCATTGCGATCATCTGAGAATTGTTGCATGTCTGTCAGCTCATTGGTTCCCTGTAGTGGTTAATTCTATTGCCAAAGCTTAGAGCTGGAGGTAGTTGCACAACTCTGCAAAGTGGCAGCTTACAACATCCAATACTGGCAGGTATTAGAACAATCACAGAGTAAAACTTTAATGATTTGGATGAATAAAGGATAATTTATTTGACTGTTAGCAGATCCACATTGTTTACATGACAAGGCAAAGAATGTGAAATCAACAGCCAGTGCAGCACACGTGTAAAAAAACGGATCCTCTCAGATAATTTATTCACAAGAAGTCAAAGCAAACTAATTCTGTATGTGACATTTATAGCATGCTGTTGTCCAAACATCAGCATCCCAGGGAATTTGCTAAACTCCCACCCAACCCTTTCAGCATGAAAGCAAATGCTTGAGTTCTAATGCTTACAACAGACATGCCAGACCTTATTATTTATCCTGGGGCATGAAGTCAAGGAAGCTGTTGCTGCTTTTAATTATCACATGTTGATTTAATTAAAGTGCTAACATACTGAGGTGGTAAATGGCGTGTATTTATATAGCGCTTTACTAGTCCTTAAGGACCCCAAAGCGCTTTACACATCCAGTCATCCACCCATTCACACACACATTCACACACTGGTGATGGCAAGCTACATTGAGATGCAAATTGCATTAAGCACAGCACATAAATGGAAGCCACACACATACAAAAAATTTAGTCTCTTACATTTGAGTAGCTTTGTTTAACAAAGTGAGTTTACATGTCACACTTATAAACAGGTAAAGCAGTACATACGTGACTGAGCCTCGTCCAGTAAAGCGGACTTGGTGGAAAATGAGTGCTTATGATCATCTGTTGCTAGGCTTGACTTTCACCCATATTTCAGTCTCTGTTATCTTTAGGATGTGATTACCTTGATGAAGGAAGGAAGATCTCAGCTTGACAGTTGTCTTCAAAGCATCAATATCACAACAATAGAAATAATGGGAGAAAATAAACTTCCCTGCTTGACATTCCTTGAAATCATCTCCTTCAAACTACTACTACTCCTACTTCTAGGCAAGAGCTCCTTTGGTTGCTGCCAACAGCCCATTTCTAATGCTAACAAGAGAATTCTACACAAGAGAATCCAAAGCCACGGTTCAATATTTTAGCATCCCCTTCCAAGACAGATGCCAGCTTTTTACACAGGTATCCCAAAGGTGCAATTCAAAACACACTCTTAAAACGTGGGGGTTATCCGACCCACAACTTTTCAGACCCAGTAAAGACCCATTAGTTGCTCAGCTGTGGCACAGAAACTAGGTTGACTGTTCAGCATGCTTGGATGAAGAAGGTTATTTTACAGGCAACCAGGCAGATAGTGGCTAGGAAAAGCATCAAAAATCCTTTTAGAGTAATCTGTGGACTTCTCAGTGCTGGTATCCATAAAAGTGTGGTGTAAACATGACCTCAATGGCATCCACATCCAAAGTCTTTCAGACAGTGAGCAGTGGCTGTAACTTCCATGTAAATATGTGTGCAGACTGAATTCTTCTGAATGTGTGCAGCTCTGTGCCGTTGCCTTTGGAGTACAAGATTGCTCAGTCCTTTGGCTTGCTTTATGTTTATGGCGACCATAAAAAATACAGTAAACAAAACCATACATGAACTGTATGTGGACTGAGTTATCCAAATGACATACATCTCCAATATCAGAAAACAGAAGATATCCTGAAGAAGCAGCAACTTCTAGGTATCATTGTTCAGTCGTTATGATATTGATGGTAGTAGATTATCAGAGTTTTCTATATCACTTGCTTCATCTTTCTTACCATTTAAGTTTTTGTACAACTGTGTGTAGGCATAGCAGCCTCCTGCTGGCAGTTTGTAAAAACAAATTATACTCACATCCCATCAGAAGTGCTTAGTTATCAGAAAAACGATTTCTATGTCTGCAGTTTAAAAATATCTGGGCAGCTTGAACTTTAACATTACAGAAAGTTGCTAGTAGATTCCGGACCTTGGCGTTGGTTACACGATTACCTCAGAGAATACCTTTCACAGACAGCTGATAGCTACAATCTAAAGTATTATTCACAACTGTCATCTGCACTATAAACACATCACAGCGATGGGAAGGAAAAAGGGATGTTTTGGCAGTGTAAGTGGATTGTGAGAAGTCATTATTTTCTTATTACTGAGCAAGTATCTCTATGCCATCAGTTAGAAGTTGACACAAAAAAGAAAGGCCTAATTTGGCAGTATTATGCATTAACCTGCCTACTTGAGTTAACTGCTCAAGTGAAGGTGCTGGAATGCCATTCAAGAGCGTTCCGGCCCACTTTAAGTTGTGCTTTTGGGACTAAGAGCGTCAAGAGTCTTTTTTATGACTTACTGTGAACTTGTATATGTGACTACAAATTAAACCTCCTTCTGTGTGAGACACAGTCTATACTCTGGTGTCCTCTCTAGGTCCATGTGCAATGAATTAATCCTTATGTACAGTTCAGGTCAAACTGATGCTCTGGAATAACCTTCCCCTCCAAATTAGACAAGCGTCATCAGTGCAGGTCTTTAAGTCCAGATTGAAAACCTATTTTTATTCCCTGGCTTTTAACTCTGTAGGAAACTGACACCTTCTTATTTATTTTATTGTTTGTAATGATTTTATGGTATTTTTAATTTGGTTCTTGTTTTGATCTGTGTTGTTCAGCACTTTGGTCTGCCTGGTGTGTTCTTAAAGTGCTATACAAATAAACGATGATGATGATGATGATGATGATGATGAAACTGGACCTGTTTTAATATTTGACAGCAGTAAAAAACAAAACAAAAAAACCCCTAAATGTTATTCTTTTATCCTTAAATTTGATGACCTTCCCTAAGCTGTCCTAAGATGCATAAAATGAAAATGTTTTAAAACGTTATATTGTTGTACAAGTGCTACATTTTTTTTGGACATTGAGACTATTCTGGGTCAGATTTTTGCAACTATTGTAACTGATTTTAGATCCACCAGTGTGGGTCAAATCAAGCAAAATGATTCTTTTGGGGAATCTTGAAATTGTTCATGCCATGCCTCTGTGTAATTTTGATGTAATAGTGGTTACAGAGTTTGCGGTGCATGTTGATCTGTTAATGAGAACTAACCAGGTTTCTGCAGGTTCCTGCAGAGACAGCCACCTGGTGCTCTTTAAAGGATCATGGGGGAATGCCAAAATATACAGAGTGTAAGAGTTGAATAATTAAACAGCAGAGGAGTGATCATATCCATACATATAGAACACATGACAGAGGGTTTCTGGACACAGGCAGTGGGCAGTATAGTGACAGAGTGGCTCAAAGACAGATGGCCGAAAGATCTAGAGAGGTGATTGGTGATTCCAGATTGGTCATGGATGAGAGGTAGATAAAGTCCTTGGATTGTATAGAATAAAGTGTTGCCAAACATTGCTAACACTCACTTGTATAGGTAAGATAATTGTGTGGTTATGTCAGCATTTTGATCAGGAGACCGGAGAGTGTGGTTATGAGCTGTGTAGAATAAAATGACACTTGGTAGTACATCAGAAACATACTTAGAACAAGCACCCGCTAACCAGCTAAAACCAAATCAATATGATGTATTTGTAATTCTGAGCACAATGTAAATTGCCACACATCAAAAGCATGTGGATGTGATTAGTGATTACTGACTGAAGAATGTTTTTAGCTCTTAGTTTCAAATGTTTCCTCGCTTCTGTCAGTCTGCCCCAGGGCAGCTGTGGCTACAACCGTAGCTGCCTCCACCAGTGTGTGAATGCGAGAGTGAATGAATAGTGGTATTGTAAAGCGCTTTGGGTGCCTTGAAAAGCGCTATATAAATCCAATCCATTATTATTATTATTATTATTAGTTTCAAATGGCTCCTAATTCACTTAAAATTTTAAATTAAATTGTTCTAAAATTTAGCAGCTTCTTTTCCCTACTTTCACACAACTTTATTAGTAATTTTTCATGTTAAATTGACTAACAATTTTGCCGCCAGTCAGTCCTTCAGCATTACAGTTCCTGGCATACTTGCCAGTCAACACAGGCATACAGTCTACAAGTCTACAAATATCCAGTATTTTTTTCTTTTTTAATCTCATCATCCATTGTTAATGCATTTAGCTTTAAAGTAAATCAAATAAGTCTTATTTGCAACAAGTATTTTCATTTCCGTTTGCAGGAATAGCACAGGTGTGACTAATAATATTAATGATGGCTCAGTCTCATTTAAGGTATGCCAGGAAGCACTACCAGTGAGTCAATGTGCACAATGCAACACCTGACACTGGAAAACCAGAATGACTGTTTATTAATCTTATTAGTTACACCTGTGCTTGACAAGTTAACATATCCTCTCCGGAAAAATGCCTGTATATGCATCAGGGAATTTATGCCATGAAATATATTTCATATCTAGAAGTAACCTCCTCTTAATTCAATGCTGTCATTGACAGTAAAGCTCTTTTGTTATTTGCTGGGGATTAATTTAACGTGTTTTGCAAACGTAATATTCTAAGTGTTCCTTGTGTCCTTTATAGCTATATAATAGAATATATAGTGAGATGTTTGGAAAGTTGTCATAAATTGTCATTGCTTTTAGCCACTCAAAGTTGAAAGTAGTTGATCTTAGTATTGCCTTTGGTGCGGTTTTAGTGCTTTGATAGCGTGAAATGATTTCTATCATAATCTTCTTCTTCTTCTTTCAGCTGCTCCACCCTCCATCTCACCCTTTTATTAGCACCCTCTTCAGCCACACTGATCCTCTGCATGTCCTCTTTGACTACATCCATGCATCTTCTCTGTGATGTTTCTCTTTTCCTCCTGCATGGCAGCTCCACCCATATGGAAAAGATATATATAAATCCTATAAAATTTATATCTGTCTTGTGTGAAACTTGTATGAAAAGCATACAAGAGTGAAAACAGATATAAGATCCCTTGAAAAATTATATAAATGAAACTTATATGTTTTGGATACTTACTAAAACAATATATGAAAGTGGCCACTTTCATGAGTAAATCATATAAGCCTTATATGATTCACTATATGAAGTAGGCCACATCTTATGCAAGTCTTTTTAGTTTTTACTATTACTTTTCCATTACTTTTCCACCATCTCAGGTTTTCATCTCTAAGTTTGTCTCCAAACCGGTTGAGCTGAGCTCTCTGATATACTCCTTTCTAATCTTCTCCATCCTCGTCACTCCCAGTGAAAATCTTAACATCTTCAGCTTCTGTCTTTTTGTTAATCCCACTGTCTCCAAACCATACATCACAGCAGATATCACTGCCACCTTGTCAATTTTCCCTTTTACTCTCGCTACTATCCTTGTCATTTCCACCTACTCCACTCCTCCTACACTCAGTTTTTCACCTCTCTTGTCCGCTGTCCATTGCTTTAGATTTTTGGCTCCAGGTATTTAAGCTCCTTGAATGTTCACCATTTCATCTGTCTCCTCCTCCTGTCTCATTCACACACGTATTCTATCGTTCTTCTACCATCTTTTATTCCTCTTCACTCCAGAGCATACCTCCACCTCGCCAGGCTCTCTTCCAACTGCTCCTTACTCTCACTGCAAGTCACAATGTTATGTGTGAATATCATAATCCATGAAGACTCCTGCCTGCGCTCATCAGTTAGTCTGGGCATCATGACTGCAAACAAGAAGGGTGTCAAAGCAGATCTTTAATGTAATCCCACTCTAACCTTGAATCCATCTGCCACTCCCTCTGCACACCTCACCACTCTGTTACCGTCATGCATGTCATTTCTCTCATAATGATGAAGAGTATTGTGGGTCCTTTTTTCCCCCAGGAATGGGAAATGCCTTTCAAAGTGTGTGCAATACATTGTAACTTCATTATTGGATTCTGGACACACTACTCATTTCACATTTTTATTCATGACTTATCTTGACTTACCTGTTTTATAAATAGATAGCTTGATCAAGAAAAATTGAAATAATAACAAATCCCCATTTTATATTGTCTCACGTATACACACCTGGGCATTCAACCACTATGTGTTTAATCTCTGCACATTGTTTTGTAAGACTAGAATCTTTGAAAGAGGAGGAAAACTTTATGAATGTCATATAGCAAATTGTATCATTCATATTAGCATGAGCTAACTGTCTCATCGCTGACTGTGGTTGACAAACTGAAACCTTCCAAACTCTTTCTTGGCATTAATGCTCATTTAATCATTTAACAGGCCAATGCGAATGCTCAATTCTGCCACATAGTTTATTTGTGAGGTCATTCAAAACTGAAAGACAAACTTCACTTCACTTCACTTCACACTGTAACATGGCGATTTAGGCATGGTAATGTGTGCTATGATCACTAACTGGTGTTTCTTTATTTACCTATGCAAACACAAGGGCTGTGTTCAGCAGTTAGCACACCCCTGTGCTCAATTAATGAAACAATTTACATTTTAATAGGCAATTGAAATGTACTTAGTTAAGCAAAGAGCTGAAGGAAAATAGCTATTATCCATTCAACCCCCAATACTAAATCAACAAATATAACAAAGAAAAGCTTCATTCAGCTGAGGATGCAAGTGATATGTGTACAGCCATTTGTCGTTATTGACTTCATTCCTCTCTGAGATTGGAGTCTATTCAATTATATGAGGTTGCAAGAAATGCATTTGACTTTTTGTAATTATCTTAAATATTAGATCACATCTCTTTTCTTGCTAATTTAAAGTAAAACACAGTATGTTCAGATTTACAAAAGCAGATGTCTGGCGAAGTGGACATAGCATTGAAAGCGCCCGCGAGCAAGACAGCAATCATCCAGCTAACCAACTATGCATGGTTGTAATTAATTTATTGACCAAAGTCTAGAGAGACTGAGAGATGGACAAAATGACAGACAAAATCAAGGTAAAGCCTTTTGACAACCTGTTTATGAGATGTCACTTTGGATTTGGATCAAAGCTTGTAGGGCTCTGCAAGGGCAAGTGTTGGCCAGTGTTTAGCGGCTCCTGCTGGTCGCATGCTGTCCTGATGAAGAGGCTGGGAGGGGGGGAAGAAAAAAGAAAGAAAACCAAAAACCTTTGGGAATTATTTATCTATGTGTCTATCATTTGTCTTTCACCTGGTTAAAGTAACATTAAAATATCAGATGTATGTTGTAACAAAAAAACCCGACAGTACAATATCAACGGTGGGTCAGCATTGTCCAATTAGAGCTAATTATGCTTAAATTAGAGCTAATTTGCTTCAGGGTAATAAGAGGAAAGAGAGCCTTTTAATGAATGAATGAAAAAAACATAGGAGTCAAACAATTTATTCATAGTTTGAAGAATCAGTGGTGTTTCTTGTATCTATCTGAACCAACATACTTGTGCAATCTGCAGACAACTAGGATACCATCTGCAAACCACCACACCTCCTTCTCTGTATAAGAAAATATGGTTATCTACAGGTGAAGCACAGAATGTAGTAACAATGTTGTAAGAGAGAAGCCTGCACCGCTAAGGCAGGAAAGCAGAATGGTTTCACCTGACTGTGTCAAGGAACAGTGGCGTGTCTAGAAAATTTTTGTTGGGGGGGCCAGGTAGGGGCACAGATTTGGAGAAGGGTGGCAGATTTAATTGGCAGATAATGTTTTAAAAAAAAAATTCTACCAACCCTTAACCATAATTCAATAATCCTATAAACCTAATAACCAAATGCACTTTTAACTCTTATTAGAATGAGATTTTAACCACTACGGTGCAAAGTTTTTAGATACTGCGTTGATAAAGTACAAGAGATACAATCAGTGCTTTGTCAGTGTTTACTCAGCATTCAAGGAGAGCAATATTTGCATAGTATTTTTACTGACATGTAGTGCACATATGTTTTGGGCAAAAACATTTTTGAAAATTAAAATACGAACATTTGTAACAAACAATTGACAAATTAGCCAGTTCCAATGTAAAACTTTATCTGCCTGTTAAAAAAAGAAGATAATCTTCTCACAAACTGGTGTTTGATTTTGAAACAGGAAAAAAGTGGGGAAACAAATGAAAAGACTAACATTTGAATAAAACCTGAAAGCAAGTAAATACTTTCTATGCTGCCTTATGGTAAACTTTGGTAATATTGATCAAGAACAACACTGGCTGATGATAAAATACAGTCAGCTGGCATGGTGACACTGCCAGTATTAACCTGCAGGGCTGGACTGGGACAAAAAAATTGGGCATTTTTACTACAGACCGGCCCACCAGGTAGTAAAGCCATAAAGACTTTGACTGAAAACAAACCCTGTTGTGACAGTGATGTACAGTCTTGGTGGTATATGTATGATTTCTATACATTTTACATCAGATAAAAACTTTGGTTGTAAGATTTAGATAATTATTTAATAAAAACTAGGTATTTTAAATGAGAATAAGAAAGAAAAGTATTTCTTTGTGCCCACCTTTCCCTGTTAATGCCCTACCTGGCCCCCTGGCAAAACTTTGCTAGACCCGCCCCTGCACAGTTACCAGCTGTCAGCTACATAAAAAAGGATCCTGGTGTTATTTGTGTCTCAGAAACAGTTGATAACTTCAACTCATTCATGTCACCTAAAAGGTAAACCTGTTTCTCCATCACCTGTTCAGCTCTGATGGTTCAGGAAGGACATCTCCTGGTTTCATCTTCATGTTTCCCTCTCACCACATATCTAAACCGACATCATGACCAGCAGCTTTACAGCTGTGGCTCCAGCAAACATCAGCTGATACTAGAAATTAATATTAAATACATTCTAACAACAGCCGATCAAGCTTAAACGTGCTGCTGTTTAGCGCAATATCTGCTGGTTTCCTCTTTCTGGCGCAAAGTGGGCGATAAACAAACAAGAGAGAAAAGCCGATCAGCTGATCATTGATCAGTTTCATGATTGAAGTAGCAACAGGAGAGGGAGGGGGAGAGAATGAGAGAAGAGGCAGCTGTGCAGCATAAAGACAGAATAAATCCAGCTTTGTGTCTTTTTTCCTTTCTAGCTAAAGTCTGGGACAAACTGCGTCTCTTCTCAGCTCAATACGAAACGCGTAATATTTTCTCTGAATGAGGGACCATTCCATTTTTTTAAGGAGCCGTTGGCAACTCTACTAACCTTATCAATAAAATAAAGTTCACTATCAGTAACATCATAGCACCCACCCAGCTGTATAAAAACTCCGTCAAACTGGCTAGCACGCAGTATGAGTTATTGCAACTGACGGTAAAAAGTCAGCACAACTAAAATAAACTCCACCTGAACTTGGTTTATATCTGACCCAGATAGACTGCAGGTCATAACTTCTTACCTGAAGTTCAGTTCACCTGACACTCGGACTGGTGGCTGCTTCGGGTCTCTCCTCCTGCCTCCCCTTCCCTCATCCACCTGTTGCCTCTGTGGAAGCCCCGTCATAGCCACCACCAAACAACGGAGTTATTTCTACACATCGACCTGCATCTGGCCAATCCACCACCTCTCATTGTTCATGCCATTACAAAAAAAATAAAAAATAAGTCACTGGGGATATGCCCGATGGCCAGTCCAGCTATGTTAACCTGCAACCAAATTTGCAGCTCCATACAGCAATGTTACGACTTATTATATCTTATAACTCATAACTCTTATGTTAGCTGCCCTCAGTAGCATACTGTCTGAAATATTCCACAGCTGCAATAATTCTTTAAGTGTTATTTTTTTCCTTGGTATTCTAATTTCAACGAAGTTTACTAAACTCAACAAACTTGATATTACTTACCGGGACATTTATTCTGTCCTCATTTTCTTTCACCGAAAAATTGTTTCCTGCAGTGCCTTCGCGCTTGGCTCTCCTACCTTTGCTAACGTGATGCGCATAGCGCAGAAGCGATGCTGCATTCACTTACACTCGGATATCTGAGCGTCACCGTGAAAACATAATCGGACATTTGATATTTGATTGAATTTTATTGTTTTGCCTTTGGGGTGGCACCTGGGGTGGCCAGTCTGGTTTGGGGGGTGGCCTGTGCCCCCCCAGGCCACCCCGCTGGACACGCCATTGTCAAGGAAAAGAAAAGTTTGGACATCAAAGATAATGCGAAAAAAGATTAACCAAAAAGTAGAAGACAGGAGGAGAAAAAGGAGCATGTGAAAGATAAACAAAAATCCAAAAGAAAGAACCAAAAGAAATAAGAGTGAGAGGACATGATTTTCCAGCATCAGTGCCAAGAACTGAAAGTAACAACATCCAGTGTTTTTAATGAGTTCATGAGTTCATTTAATGAGTCCAGTTCTTTCTATGTGTACACATAGTTGTTCTGATAAAGTCTATGGCTGCATCTACAGGTTGTATGTGTGGTTGATCCACAAACTGCATGGTGAGCAAGGTGCACCCACTAACTGTAGTAAGGCACATTCATAGACTGTGCATCTGTTCTCCAAGCTTGGTTAGGTTAGCTGACAACTTAGCGTTTGAACCTTTTACCCCTTACATGGTCATTTCTGGTTCAAAAGACAACATGCAGTAGCTGTGGTGAAAACTTTAACAACACTTCACACACATGGGTACATCACAGTTGTTATGCCCACATTTTATATAGTTTATATAGTTTTATATAGTTTATACAAGTTTTCTTAGCATTCACATTTCTGCAGTCACATTTGCCTCTATGCAAATCAGCTGTGACAGTAGCTATCTGTATGGGCCATGAAGGCATTTTAAAACATAAAGTAACAAATTTGCATCTGTTTCCTGAACAATGCACTGTATAGCAAAAGTAGTTTTACAGTTTGGGTACTGAAGCCAGAAGTCATGACCAACAGCACCAAATGTTCTGTTGCTGTCAGGACAGATTAATACCATTTAAAAAACGGCTTTCACTCATAATTCCCTGGAAGAAAATTCTCTCAACGGTCCTTTTCATCCTTATGACTCTTGTGTGACTCAGAAGGAGACGATGGCGGCACACATGAATATTCTAGTGTTTCGTCTGCGCCATTCTTATATTGTGTTTGTCTCTGTACCTCCTTCTTTCTCTCTTTCATTTCCCTTTTCCTCTCCCATCTTTGTTTCTCTCTTTTTTTAGTTACAAATGCTAAGTCAGCTGGATTATTTGCACAGCCCTTTTAAACGAAAGCCTGTTTCATTCCTTGTGACACGTCATTTGTTTTGTTTTTGTGGGGCTGCACAAATGCTGATGCTCTACTTCTGGGCCCAACCATCCAAAGCTGTAGTATTCCAAAGAGCCTGTACATAATACCCCATTTGTAGACTTAATTAAGGTTTTCATTAATTCTCCATTTAGGTCATGTGTAAGTTAAAGCAATGCGCAGATTGAGCTGTGGCTAGAGGCCTACAGGCCAACATACTCATGTCGTAATATGGTAAAATGTTGGCTTTGTCTCTATTCTGTGTGTTTGGGGAGGGGGCCTCAGCTGAAATAAAAGAAGAATGTTGTGATTTGCCATAAATAAAGAGAACACCTGCACAATCAGCTAGTCTTGAGTAGGAGAGTCAATCGCGTTTCACCTGTCCCATCTCATCCATAATTCCCAAACTGATAGCAACAACTGTAGCAGACTGCAAAGGCTATCTGGACTGCTTATCAGTCCTTGAGATGTTTGGTATTCTCACGGTTCAGAGCATTCCCTCAGGCTGTTTTTGGAACTCAAATTAACCCCTCCAAAATTCTGCTTTCCGTTCTGTCCTCCCACAAGTAGGACAGAGGTTGCATATGACTACAGATCTGCTTCTCTGGAGCTTGTTGGGATTCTGAATTTTGCTCATGGACACTTCAGTAGAGCAGAGGACTGTAGCTACAGGATCCTGGGGAATTTTGCTCAATAGTTTCACTTCCCCCCTTCAGTATAAAATGACTGGCACTGTCTATGTCAGAAGTGACTTGTTTTGTGAAAAGCAAACTGGGTGCTAGTCTTGATTCTATGCAAAATACCATGCATAGTGTGTTAAATAAATAGCATTCAGTATTATAAATAGATATTTAGTGACAGTCATGACAGGTTGACAGCAGTGAGTAGTAATTTAATTGCAAAGTTGTCTGAAAGCCTTGTGCTGCTGTTTTCTATGTCATCAGGTTATTTCAGTTATTTTCCATTTGTTACTTTGTAAAACCCCTACCCTCATCTTTAATGGCTCTAAAGAATAAACGTTTCACTGCACCTGGTTTAAGGTACAGTGCCGTAAAAAGGTATTTGTTCCCGTCATTTTCCTCCCATTTCAGACATTAAATAGGTTGAATATTAGATGTATATATTTTTAAAAATTATCCAAACCTATCTGGAACTGTATGAAAAAGTAATTGTTCTTAAATCTCTTTGGTTGTGCCACCAGTAGCAGCAGAAACTGTATGTAAATGTTTGCAACTGGCAACAAGTCTTTCACATCACTACACAGAACACAGAACATTTTCCCAAAAATCTTGAGAAACATCAAGATTTTTTTTCAGGACATGGTTGGCTTTTTTTGGCAAATGTTAGACCAGCTTCTGTGATGTTTTTGGTCAGCAGTCGTTTGTTGCATGAACCTTTTCCATGTGTGCCATTTTTGCCAAGTCTCTTTCTTATTGAATCATTAACTTTGACGTCAGCTGAAGTAGTGAGGCCTGCAGCTCATTTGATGTTGTTGTGGGGTCTTTTGTGACCTCCTGGATGAGTTGTCCGTGCACTCTTGGAGCAATTTTGATAGGCTGGCCACTCCTGGAAACGGTCACCACTGTTCCAAGTTTTTGCCATTTGTGGATAATGTCTTTCACCATGGTTCACTGGAGTTCCCAATTTCTTAGAAATGGCTATATAATCCTTTCTAGAGTGATAGATGTCAATGACCTTATTTCTTATGTGTCACGGCTGCCGGCGTGAGCCGTGTGGTGTAGGAGGAAAAGGACCCAAAATGCAGGCAGTTGACTGGTGATGAGAATGAAGTTTTATTTGCAGAAGTGGAGCGACTGAACAGGTAGTGAGACAAGACGAATGACTGAAAAAACCTAGACTGGGAAAACTAAATAACAAACCTAAGCATGAAACGGAGCCCAGAAAGACCCAGAAGGTCAAGTTCAGGGGGCCGACCCGGAGGCCGACAGCGCAGGAAGCCAAAACAGTTCGGTTCTGGGGGCCGACCGTGTGGACGGCAACTGCGGCGACGGGCAAACAGTTCTGGGGGCCGGCCACGCGGAAGGCAGTGGCGGCGACAGAGCAGATCCGGGGGCCGGCCACGCAGAAGGCAGTGGCGGCGTTCAGGAGGGTGCTCAGGAGGGCGTCCACGGTGGCGGAGATGCCCAACAAGCGGCCTGGCAGATGACCGACGATGTGGAGGCGGTAGTAGGGGACCTGAAGGCTGCGTGGCCCCTGCAGCCCCAGGCGAAGCGGAGGCTGGACCAGACGAGGCGGAAGCGGAGGCTGGACCAGACGAGGCGGAAGCGGAGGCTGGACCAGACGAAGCTGATGAGGATGATGAGGACGCTGAAGTTGGACCAGGCGACACTGATGAGGATGATGAGGATGCGGAGGCTGGACCGGGCGACGCTGATGAGGATGATGAGGATGCGGAGGCTGGACCAGGCGAGGCTGAAGCAGAAGCTGAGGCTGGACCAGGCGACGCTGAAGCAGAAGCTGAGGCTGGACCAGGCGAGGCAGCGACTGAAGCGGAAGCTGAGGCTGGACCAGGCGAGGCAGCGGCTGATGAGGAGGCTGAAGCTGGACCAGGCGAAGCAGCTGATGAGGATACTGAAGCAGAGGCCGGACCAGGCGAAGCTGAAGCAGAAGCCGGACCAGGCGATGCTGAAGCAGAAGCCGGACCAGGCGATGCTGATGAGGGTGCTGGAGCCGGACCAGGCGATGCTGATGAGGGTGCTGGAGCTGGACCAGGCGATGCTGATGAGGGTGCTGGAGCCGGACCAGGCTATGCTGACGAGGATGAAGCAGTGGCTGGACCAGACGAGGATGAAGCAGTGGCTGGACCAGACGAGGATGAAGCAGTGGCTCGACCAGGCGAAGCGGATGAAGCCAAAGCAGACGCTGGACCAGGCGAGGAGGATGCTGAAGCAGATGCCGGACCAGGCGAAGCTGATGACACTGATGAGGAGGCCGGACCAGGCGGAGCTGATGAAGCTGAAGCTGGACCAGGCGACGGTGTGGGTGAAGACAGGGAGGCTGGACCAGGCGACGGTGTGGGTGAAGACAGGGAGGCTGGACCAGGCGACGGTGTGGGTGAAGACAGGGAGGCTGCAGCTGGCGAGGATGATGAGGCTGCAGCAGGCGACGGCGTGGAAGCCGGAGACTGTAGCGCTGCAGGCGTGGAAGAAGCTGCTGCTGCCCGCGGCGTGGATGAAGCTGCAGCTGGCGAGGATGATGAGGCTGCAGCTGGCGGCTGGACGGGCTCCTCGGGCCCTCCAGCTGACGAGGCATGACGCTGGACGGGCCCCTCGGGCCCCCCAGCTGACGAGGCAGGACGCTGGACGGGCTCCTCGGGCCCCCCAGCTGACGAGGCAGGACGCTGGACGGGCTCCTCTGGCCTCCCAGAAAAAACAGTCTCAGAACCAGTGGGCACTGGAGCCCCTGGCACACACAGAACAGAACCAGCAGGTGCGGAGACCTCTGGCAGAGACGGAACAGAACCAGCAGGCCCACGGGCCTCTGGCAGGGACGCAACAGAACCAGCAGGCACACGGGCCTCTGGCAAACATAAAGCAGACTGCAGCTGCACTGAGCAGTGACTCAGCTCAGGCAGCGACAGTCCGGTGCAGTCCTCAGCTGGCTTCTTAACCTCCAGGGGTCCAGAGTCAGCTGGGGGCCGAAACCCAGCCTCTGGGGAGGCCCTGGAGTGTGTCTCAGTCTCAGAACTGGCCAGCTCTTGAGGAATGTTTCCATTGTTATTGGGTTTGTCTCTCTGCTTAGAGTAAGAAGTTGTTGAACTGTCCGTTATGGGTTGGCTTGCATGTACAGGAGGAGTAGGTGAAGGTGATGGCTGAACAGGTGGTGGAACTAATAGCTGACCTGCAACCTGAGCTTGTAACTGAGCTAAGGGCAAGTGAGCAGCTGATGCTGGAGACTGAGCTAACGGCAGTGGGAAAGGCGACTGCTCCTGAACGACCTGCCCTGGCTCCTTAACCTCCAGGGTTCCAGAATCAGCTGAGGAAGGTGGCTCAGCTTCTGGGGAGGCCCCGGAGGGGGTCGCAGCCCCTTGAAAAACAGGGCTAGCATCTCCAATCCTGGAGTCAGTATTAACCGTACCCTTTAAAGCATCCCTGGATTCAGAGGGTGCATGAAGAGAGCCCCTTAAATCCCTGGGACTGGAAAAAATGGTCTCCGAAACCACAGTCTTTAATTTTGCCGCTTCAGCATTAACTGAGACAGTGATATCTGATCCTGAGCCCATAGAAACTTTGGATTCAGTCTCTGGGGTAACACTTTGCAGTTCGGAGAAAGCAGAAAGACAGTCTTTACCACTCACCACAGCTGGCTGTGTCATAATCTCAGAGTCCAGCTGAGGAGAGGAGCGCTGGCGGCGCATACGCCGTTTCTTGCGGGAGGAGGAGGCGGAGAAGACGACAGAGGAGGCTAGTGGTGACGGGGAAAAGGAAGCTGGCTCCTCATCGTCTGACCACATAGCCGCGAGGAAAGAGGCAGGTGTGTAGTGATCAGAGCGGGACGCGGAGGCTGAAGAATTCCTTGGCACCGGCACGGAAACAGCTCTCCGCGGTAAAGTCTGCTGCTGCGTTGCAGAGATCTCCATCGGCTGCGACTGCAGCGAGGCCTTCCGGGAATCGACGCGCTCTGACCGCTCCCGAGCCCGCCACGCCTCCTGGCCTCGGCTTAATTCTCCCATGAAATCTCCATAGCAGGAAAGCTCACGAAGGAAAGGATTTCCTTCGACGATCGCCTTAATAGCGTTTAGTCCAACAGAAATTGTCCGTGGGTCCGTGGTGCGGGTTATTCGGCTCATCAGACACTGTACGCGGAGAATATCTTCCTCACGGGCGGAGCCTGCGGGGTCCATAGTATGGTCGGATCGTGCTGTCACGGCTGCCGGCGTGAGCCGTGTGGTGTAGGAGGAAAAGGACCCAAAATGCAGGCAGTTGACTGGTGATGAGAATGAAGTTTTATTTGCAGAAGTGGAGCGACTGAACAGGTAGTGAGACAAGACGAATGACTGAAAAAACCTAGACTGGGAAAACTAAATAACAAACCTAAGCATGAAACGGGGAGCGGAGAATGCAGAGAGACGTAGTTACACCGAGAAACACAGACGATCCGACGATGAACAGAAGCCAACACACACTATAAATACACACTAGGTAATGAGGAGATGACATGCAGGGGTGGACACAGCTGACACTAATGGACATGATGAGAGGCAGACCTACAAAGTAAAACCGGAAACACCCAGACTGTTTTGCAACAAAAACACAGGGACCTGAACGGAGCACAGAGGGGAGACACAGGTAGGGATAATAAACACGACAACCAACCCAAAGAATTAATACAGAATCAGAATAAACACCAAACACAAGATGAACCCAAAAAGAAACACAAAACGCTGGGTCAACGACCCAGGATCACGACATTATGTGTTCTTGAGTTTCTTTAGGTTATAAGTTCTTGATTCAGCAGTTCTGGCAGTAATGTGGCTTGTGGAAATTAAGGGGGGAATTAGTTTTTTATACAGGGCCAGTTAGGTTTGGATTGTTCATTTTTTTCACCTTAATAAATGAAATAATGAATATCTTTGTGTAATGTTTTAGACTGAAACAAATAAAAAAAAACTTAAGTGAGACAAATATGCAAACAAACATTAAAAAAAATCCGGGACTGGAGAAATAGTTTGCTCGTCAAAATTATTAAAGTAGACCCCTTTTGGGGAAAAAAAAGAGTAATGCCATCATGTTATGTCAATAGAAGTTGTTGTTGTTGTGCCATTACATAGAATCTGAATACGTTGATTTGATAACGTATAACATTTAAAGCCCAAAGTCAAGCTTAGCAATGAATGTTTGCTGTTTTTACCAACACCCCACACTGTTCATATGAGATAGTGAGTGGTGACACGAAATCATTCCCGTATTGATTCTCCTAATTTTGCAAAGTCACTTAGCTGCATTTGAACAAAATCAAATATATTACTCTAAAATTTCATAGTTAAAGAAAAAAAAGAGAGAAACACAAAGGGTACTATAAACTGCTTGTAGCAGTTATTGGGAATGTTTCCCTGAGTAATTCCATTAACACTTATCTCTGGTTTGATTCATTGTGTGTCATTTGGAGACATTTCATCACGCTTTTCTTTAATATCACCAAGGTTGGCTCTGGAGTAAAATAACAGTGGATGGCTGAGATCCACAGCTATAAATCTATCCTTAATTCTCTTCCTCTCTCACTCCGGTCTTCTTCCTGTGCAGCTGAGATGATAGTTGACAATTTAATTGAAGAATTGCTAAGGGAAGAGAATATGAATTAGATTTGCCTGCTTTTGTGCTTTGTTTTTCCACTAAATGTCGCATGCACACCCCCAGACAACCTTTGTGTTTTATGGACCTCTGATTGGATGACTATCAGATTGTCCTTTTAGAGTCCCACCTACACGCAAGCGGGGAATTGGTAGTGACAAGTTATCAGGCGTCAAATGATGTCTGTAATAGTGGATTAACCATTGACATGGCCTTTCATGAACAGCCAAGAGGGGACTGACATTGTATTTAATGAAAGATTCTATCTGCTTCTGCCGTGACTTACTCTGACTTAACGCTAACTTTAAGAGGTGGCCATTAAGCTGTCATAAATATCTTATTACTGCTTGTGATTTTCTATTTTGATGGGCAAGGTGCATCAAAGGTGCATGTTTCATAGACTTCATCTGAGCAGTCTCATTTTACAGTAATCCTAACACTACAGATTTAAAAATTTTATGTAAATTAAACAAAGACTGGTTTAAATGCTTTCATATCAAGCATGTGCAGATATACCAGCGTGCTGTCCAAACAACTACGTTACAGTTGTTATGGCTGAGATTTTTTTTTTTGTCAACAGCATTCAGCACCCATTTTACAGTCCACCTTCTGCAGTGCAATAGCCTGTAATTTAGGAGAGGCAGTAGCTGACAGCAAGGGCTTCTGCAGACCATTATTTATTCAAGATGGAAGAAAAACATCTGCAAAAATGAGACAAAAAATGACTGAAGGCAAAGTCATTCTGCGCTCAACGAAATCAAGGACAAATCTCATGAAGAAGAGGATATGGTCACATTATATTCAACATTGTTCCTTCACTGCTGGGCAGCATTAAGTTTTAATACCTCGCTGAAAGGAATAATTTGACATTTTTGAAAATCCACATGTTCACTGCAAGGAAACCTTGTAGTGAAATGACCAAATGTAGTCATTGTTGGCAGGTGTAATGTGACCTGAAGCTTCAGTCAGCTTGCAGATTTGATATATTGTCTTTTTAATATTCACTTGCAGCTTAGGGTAGTCATTTGAGTGATCTTAGAAAAAATGAAAACTGTATTGTCTGCTGTTCATATCATGCAAATATCTGTTCCAACCATAGTTAGCAAATGCAGTTTCCTAGCTGTGGACTAGACATGAAGCGTATCTAACCGGTGTTGCAACAACAAGAATCATCTTAAAGATGGTCAGTTCACTTCAGTGGGTTTTACTCGCAAGCTAGTAGAAATAAATGGCCAAACAATCAGCTGTCTTAACAATCGTTATTTATTTTTTACTACACTAACAAAAGTTATTCATGATACCATTCCTGAATCCAAACACTTTACCGAAGTACCGAAAGCAGTTCAGTCAAAATCAATGCACATCGATGCTAACAGCTCTCATATTTTAACAACTTTAAAGTAAAAGAATATAATAAAAATAAGTATGCGGCAGTTCTTTTATTGCAGTAGGGACAGAAAATGTTTCAGACTGTAGGCTCAGCTGTTTTTAACACAACCTGGCCAAGTCATTTTTATCTATAAAAAGTGTAAAACCCTTTTGTTTTAGCTATTCTGAGTTACTCTGATGTGTTTAGATTTGAATATCAACTTTGATTAATGCGATTTATTCCTTTTAATTTCATTCAGACATTTTCACTCACATGTTGTTGTGACCACTTTTAAAACTCTTGAAACATTTCAGCTTTCACTACTGTGGGAAATTCTCTAAAAAGCATCTTTATACCAGTTCTGTCTGTAGCAGTCAATAGCATTATTCATATATAGTAGGTACCTCTGGGTAATACATTAGTATTTCTTAACATTATGTGATTTACTGCATAAAAATACATGCAGTCAGTAGGGGTGCATTAACTGATTCAGTTTTCAGTTTACAAGAAAAACATGTGTCAACTCTAAATTTGAAAGTATTATTATTTTTATGTAAAACTGCAGGAATAAAAGTGCTTGTAATGCATTATAGTGCAAAATTAACTCTTGAATGAAAGCCCTGCTTTGGTCAGTGAATCACATAAAGCCACAAACAAAAAGCTAGCAGGCATACACATGTTTTCCTTAGCTCATTTTATTCCAATATCCACTGTTCCCCTGAATGCAATTTACAGACGGCATGCTCATCGTTGTCTAGGGAAGATTCCATTTGACACCAGATATTGTGCTTAGGTTGCAATGGGACAGAGCTTGACATTTTATTTTCCTTATACAATCCCCCCCTTCCAGAAAACACGTTGACTGGAAAACTGTCTCTGCAGGCACCCAGGTCCTCCATGAAGATTTTTCTTTTCATTTCTTTCTTTCTTTCTTTCTTTCTTTCTTTCTTTCTTTCTTTCTTTCTTTCTTTCTTTCTTTCTTTCTTCAAGAAGGTTGTAGGAACTTTTCAATCATTGCTGGCAAAGAACTTCAATTACCTGTAGATTCTGACTTGTGAAGGCCGTGCACGGATTTCTTGACGTCTGAAATGTATTTCAGTGGGGAACATGAAGGTAGCACAACATCAGTAAGCAGCTACTCTCACAGCAAAGGGAATATGAGTTTAACGTAGTTTCATTCCGCTTCTTACCCTAGATATGTAGTAATTACTACCAAATATTCTACACAAAACAGTTGAAGCAATAATACAAGTTACATTTCACACTTAATTGCGCTCACATTACGCTCCAGGACATCCTCGTTTCTGCGGTAGTTAAATGCAATGTCAGTGCCACATCTCACGGTGATATCCTTAGGTCTAAGTGGCAACATTGATATTTTGCATTAAACTATATTACAAATGATACATACCACCCGCAACACACACACACACACACTCACTTCACTGTGTTCTTCCTGGTTCTTCCTGCTCTTTTTGAGGCATACTCATGATCCTGTTTTTCAGTATGTGATAGAAATATGGCAACATTAGACAGCATCACTTTCTCTGGGACCTAATCCCTGCCTCGCTGAAAGCTGTTTATATAATTACCCATTCTCTCTAAAAGATGGAATGAGGGAGCCCTGTGCCTATGTGCATAAAAGAGGGGTAGAGTCTGTGTGCGTGTGACAGAGCGAATGAGAGACAGGGGGGTGACTTGGCTTAAACAGAGGAGTTAAATATATGGAATCAAACAAATAGACAGTCAGCACTGGGACCAAAGTTAATGGTATTTTGTACCACTGGGTATCTCAGATTGCAGTGAGAGTAAAAAAGGAAAAGAAAACAAAGCCATTACTGCTGAACATAATTTAATAATGTAGTATAATAAATATTTGAGGAGACTTATTCTGTCACCATTCAAACTGTGTAGGGAACATCATTACGCTACCAGTGATGAATATGCTTTAGTGAATAGATGGGAAAATGATGATTGAAATTCATGTTAAATCCCAAAATGCAATTTCAGAAACTATCTGGTGGAAAATCTACTGCGTGATATATAAATCAATAGTCATATTAAGCAAACATTTTTACTATGATTTACAGTTTTAGATGCTCCCTGCTGTGGCTCAAAATAGCACCACCTTCATTTTTTGGAATGTGAATGCTTATTCAAGATATGCATCTGTGCTTTGACCTCAAATTGGATTTGTAGCTTATGGATTATGATATTTTATTTAATACGTTCTGTGAAAATGTTGCATGGGTGTTTCTGGAGGGCTCAGTTTGTAAGGAGGGACCTGATAACAAGGACATTGGGAAAATGTTTGCTAAAGGTAGAAAGATGTGCTCATGTCTCTCTTAGTTAATGGTAAATCATGACATTTGTATGATGACAAAACATTTCTTCAAATGTATTTATAAAATTCATAATCTAGCAATCATTTAAAAAATGAAATATTTTAGTACTGTAAATCCCTGTGTCACTAAAAATAAGTACTAATCTAATGGTATGACATTAGACTACGCATTCTTCTGCTGTTGTAAGGGATACAGAACGACTCTGGAGCAGCGATTCACCGTAGCAGTGCTGCTGTAGATATGTAAAGTAACATTTCTGCAGGTTGCACCAGATCAAACCGGCATGTCAAATTTTGACTTGTTCACGATAACTGGATCAAAAAGAGAAAACATCTCAAAAACTAACAGTGCTGGCAACACACCACGATCACGGCAGGCTGCTAAAAATCACACTGTTCAGACTGATGACAATAGAAACCCTCAGCAGCAATAAGATGTCAGAGAGCTGCCAGCATGGCCTTTTCCCTACTGCTATCCTACATCCAATCGTGTTTTCCGGTAATAATAATTAGCCCTCATAAATAGACCTTAAACTTGCTTTTACTTCACTTCAGAATACCTTGTCACTCCTCTGTGCCTTAGAACAGAATTTCATCTTTTTGTTGGTCTTCTTGGACTGCTATCCACACTGCTTATTGCAGCTGTGTGCCTTCATACATTGCCAAAAACTGAGTAATAAGATATAAAAACTGTCCTCTGCAGACAGTCTGTGTTTCACATCGTGCTTTTCTTGTGATATATTTATTTCCTACACTTCTTCCTATTCATGAACCCTGCTGTCACCTCCCAAAGCCAACTTTTCAATCAACCTACCTACTCATAGCATAATTACTGTCTATCACACAAGCATGTCTACGTGGGTTGCATACCCAAAATTCTTCACTCCGTGTAGCCAAATACCCACACAAATGTTGTACCACGAATTCCACTTAAGAGTTTTTTTTAACTGGCCACATAAATTCAAGGCATTCCATAATAATGAAGAACATCATCCATATTTGAAAACAGAGTTAAACAACAATATTATCTAACATGAGCGGAGAACTATCCACCGTGTAGAGGTCACAGAATACAATATGAAACTATAGACAGTTCAAGCAGATGCAGATGTTGTTTGTAGCAGAATGGATATGTAGACTGCAAACGCGATCTTTCAGTGAAGCAAAGAAATGTCAGGATCACACGAAATAAAACACTGATCGCATGAGGTGTTGATATGGACCTAATCAAAGTGACTGAAAGTGGCCAAGCACACAAACATGGTCCTTTGATCTAAGGCAGGCTTTCTTTCTGCCCCTACTATTGAGATTAAGGAAAATTAGATTGCTTTCATGCCTTTGCAAATATCTTCATGTTAGGAATTAATTTTCCCTTGGCCCAAGATGCAATGAATAATAAATTGGCTGAAAAGTTCCCCATCTGTGAAGAAGGGTAGGAGCATGAATCTCTTGAGGGGAAACTTTAAGACTATAAACTCTTTCTGACTGGGTGTCTAAAAACTGTTTATTTCAGACTTTTCAAAAGTCTAGACTGACTAGTGCTGCTATTACCTGTTGAAAGTATCAAAAAAGGAACATTGCATGACTTACTTATTCTGGTCGACATAATGTTTGCACATAGTAGTCGAAGTGGAAAGCCTCGTGGAAAAATTACTTTGTAAATATGCCTTTAATTGTGTTTTATTTTTCCTCAGGATGATGCAAATTATCCAGTGAATCACTCATCCTATATGCAGGCTGGATTACACAGGCCTTTGTTAGCTTGTTAAGTGGGCCTGGTGGTCAAAATGGATTTCACATTTTAATGGGCTTATAGAACCACTGGGCAGTTTGTTTTCCCACTGTAACCCACCCGTTGTATGTGCTAACTGGGATGCTTCTTAACGCAGTGCTTTTTATGATGGGGTGTAATTACTGTTAATTTGCCCCAAATAAGAGTGACCTCTTGTGTTTGTTGCACTCCCTTCCTAATAGGCTCTATTCCAGAACAATGAAAGAGTCCGACTACTGCGAAACAGATGGGGTGGATAGCATTGCATATAACAGAAGCCAAGAAGATAACAGTGAAATATTACTGTTATTGAACTTCATCTAGCATTTTGTTCTGCACTATCAATAATGATGATATAAAAATTACTGATGCCTTTGTTACCTCTACCAACAGAACTTCTCATACAGCAGCTTGGCGAGCTTTAAATGGCAGACCATTGATTTTCCATTGTGTACAGATGGAGATGACAGTCAACCAGGTAAACAAACGCACAGCCATGACAGCAGCTATGGGAAATACCAGTTTTCTTTCCTTCTTCTTTACGTTTCCTTTTTTTTATCTTCTTGAAGCAGACAAATTGTCTAAATATTATTCAATATTACCTCTGTTGCTCCATACACTTACTCCTTTCTCTACTTTCTCTGACACAAATGTAAAGTTTTGCAATGTCAGCACACTGAGCTAAACTGTTAATTTTATGGTTTTTTGCTTTCTCTAAGAGCGACCCCTCATTTTACTCGTTTGCTTTGTTGTCACATACTCACCTTCCGTTGAATATGTGTCTAGTGCCTATTTGCAGCAAGAGTCACCTCGTACTTGGGTCCATCTGTCATGTAGACTTTTTCATAACTTCAGTGTATTAATGTATTTAAGCAGCATTTAAACAATGCAAACACACGCATGTGTTCATGATCATTTAAACTTTGTATTTTCTCTCAGAAATTCAGATGTTTTAACAATTAAACATATACAAGAAAACATGTCGGGTGAGGATGCAGTCTTAATGGGAAATTGTATTGTCACACATATTCATGTTGGAAACCCATCTGTAAATGTGCGTCTTTTGCAAATAAGAAATGTTAGATTCATTTTGTGCCTTATTGACAGATTACAAGTCTCAAGTAAACCATCTATAATTGATTTAATAAGGATGCCTTCTAACTTTGAACATTTTGAAGAGAAATGCATTGCAGAGTTTCTATGAATTTGATCTTCAGTGAGTGTAATCTCAGTTTGTGTGTCACTGCTCTGCAGGGTGTGACTTGACAGAGTGAAACATCTGTGGCTTCCATCGGTGCTCCTGACATGACTTTGTGTCTGTGTGGTTTAATCATTGCAATCTCCTACCCCCCATCCTGTGGTGACTCATCCTGTCTGACTGAGAACTTCTCCTCACCCAAATTGCAGCACTACACTAGCACGTAATTCCCTCTTGGAAAAAGCAGATCAAAATGTTTTCTGCTGTATGATATTTTTATCCACCATCCAGCCAGAGTTGCAATTATAGCAAATATTCATACAATCAATTAAAGCCTCCTGTTAACCGTCAGATTGCAGCAGGAGGCACTCTTTTGACATAGCGCAATGTTTAAACCGTGGCAGTGACTGCTGACCACTACAAACTAGAATAATCATGTCACAGGGTGTTAAGCACAGAGGAGCTTCATGTTTCAGGCTGTATTTAAAATAAATATAATCAAGAGGGAAAAAAAATCAGAAAAGAAGAAATAAAGAGGTGTGGTTATGATAACTAACTGGGTGACTGGCTGTTCAGTTGTTTGGCTGGGTGACTCATTAAGATGATTTCATTACAATGTTCAAGTGGTGAAGCTGAAACTAGGAACAATGTTTGATGTGGAAAATGCTGTTTTTTATGAAAAGCATCATCTCTATTTGGCATCACCTTGTAACCACCCTTCGTAAAAAAATTAACTGAAAACCAAAACAGAGACGTGCGAGCTGCTTAAAATTTGAGATCACAATGATGGTGTTTTGCTTTTATGGAGGGAATTTTTTAGATGGAGCAGAATAGATAATTTAGGGAACAATTATGGAAAAAGAAATGTTCAAGACATACTGTAGAATTACTTGCATACAGTAAATTATAAATTCTGCTTGGTATTTGGTAATCAAGCATGGATGCTCAAATACACTTACAGCATCTTTGGGTATATGAGGGTGTGAGTGATGTAAATGTCATTATCAGAGGATGTATACGATACTCTGTGGGAAAAAAAATATGTCGCAAGCTCTCATGCTTAAGATGACTTCAGTTAGCTAATTTTACTATGTTAGTTAATGAACATGCTACAATAAATACTTTATTAATAGGCATAATGTAGTATAGTATACTAATATAGTAGGTACTATTACCACTTCCACTACTACTACTACAGTCGATCCCATTTGTAACCAATGTAACATGGCATTGGCTGAAAAAATATAAAAAACACAATACATACATAATATTAAAAAAACAACGGCACAGAAACCAAAAAGGTGAATAAAGTAAAGTATTATTATTATTATTATTATATTGGCTCTAAACATAAAATGAAAAAGAGTCCGAGAATACCTCATAACTTCAAAGTGGAAAGGATTAGAAATACTGTACAGTGAAAATGCCTGACGTCTGTCTGCTGTGCAAAAGCAATTTTTCAGTTCTAGGCTAACAAAGTCTAATTGCAGTTGAAAATGACCCAGGCACTGTCAGACTGTTTATTGAGCAACTAATCTGTGCTGCTGCTTCTTGCCTGAGGCCACAGAAATTAGTGGGACTTGATCAATGTCCCATCACTAGCTTGAGTCTCTGAACCACACATACAGTATGCAAAGCCCTCCACTGAAAACATGCTGAAAAGGGTCTTCATTAATCAATCCCATTAATGCAAGAGTGGGCTGGAGTGGGGATACACTGAAACAACCCAGGATATGGTAGTCACAGTGTGAGGTACTTAAAGCAATTCTCTTTGAAGTTCTGTGCTTGGTGTAAGTTTCAGTCTTATCTGTGAATGAAATATTAACCTCCAGACTGTTGGCTAAGTGTTTCATAAATATTGCATAGTGTAGAAGAAGTAATTGGCTCCCCCATCTATAATGGTTGTCACCCTGGCCCACAGAAAAGTGAATGGCTATGCGGAAGATGGTGGCAAAGCTCATAATAGAATTTCACAGATCTCACTTGAATTATGTCCTGAGAAAGTCACTTACTGGCTGCTTGTTTGTAACTGTACAATTATTTTTTCATATCGTGTCTGGGAAAAATCATTACATGTATTTATGACAGCTCAATAATGTATCTATCATCCAAATTTTCCAAACTATTTAGCTTATATTGAAGTTTTGTTTTCAGTCAATTCGTGGGAAGAAGTGTCAGCATTTTAAAATGTTGATAATACATTTAGGAACCAAACAGATTCTATTAGCCTGGCACAGCACACATGGTAAATGTGTTCTTGCCTCCCTTTCAATAGCTCAGTTACTCTGACTTGTTTATCTAACAGTGGGGATCAATATTTCTAATGAAAGGGGTATTTCAGTCATGTCAAAGCTTGAGGAGGTTCTTTCTTCATATAAATCACACCTTTACTGGCCCACATTTAAGAGATAAGGTCTTGAGAGATTAGCAAGCTTGGTGAAAATATCAGACAGAATTCTCAATATATGTTCTGATCTTGTCGGTTTACATTGTAGCAAGATTTTCAGAGCTTAGCTGAAAACCTTGCTACAGTGTCTGGAGAGATACCCATTACTTGTCAACTGAATAACAAAAAATCAATCTGAAACTATTTTTTTAATAAGTCAACGACATATGAAATAAGTTTTTAACAAAAATATTAAATTTTATAGAGTATTCTTCTCAACCAAATTTATTTTCTGAGTTAAAATATGAAAATCCTGAGGTATTGTTATGTATTCTGCTTCGGCTCTGCGATCTCTTTTATGAAAAAGGCATCAGCACAGCAGTGCTGTGTTGACATGTACAAACTCTGCATGACTACGCAGTATTGTAACCAAGGGGCGATGGTCTGAACTTTGGATGGAGGGGATTATGGAGCTGGGCTCAAATTTCAGTCGTAAGAAAGGCTCATCAGTGTCAAGCTGTCCGCTGTTGAGAGCGGGAGTAAGAGCTCATCCTTCTGTGGAGAATTTTGGATGCCACATTCAGCTCTGTCTTTTATCTTGCCGCTTGCAGATGCCTCAGTCCACGTGAGGATGGCTATCTGGGATTTGGGTCTAATACAATTTGTCTTCACACATTCAGACTTTATATGTGTTTCTGTGTGTTTTATCATGGATGTAACACATGTTTGTAAAAACCTTTTCTGATGCCATTAATTTTCTTGAAGGCCAAGCTAATTGCCTACAAATTCAAAATGAATAACTAATAATAATGAAAATATCAATAATAATAATGTTTATTTACATTTTTTAAAACTTAATTGCAAAACGGCTTAAAAAGGCTTTCTGAAATCCGGATAAGAGTACACACAGTAAACTTAGTCCCTGCAGAGAGTGAATTGGATTCGATGCGATCAACAGACTGTGATATAGGGAAGATGTGGTATCAACTGATCTCTCGCTAAATGCTATGAAAAATCCTGTCTGTGTGAATGACCTGCAGGACACACATCTAGTAAACAACTTTGTGCCTTTGTCCTCACAGACACAGACTTGTCTGTCCAGTCTGCACCACGCCATTTCTGTTCTGTTAAATCTTGCAGTACATCTTTTATATTTGCAGCATGATGTCAGCTCAGATTAACCTCGAGTGGAATCAGTCAGTGCAATTACTTCACTGTGTTCCTGACAGAATGTGAATACATTCATAAGCAGAGAGGCATCCCATTTGATAGTTGCCATCATGGGTATTGACCAGTCTACTCTACTGTACCTCAAAGAAAATCTGAGAAGTCTCTTATTTTGTGCTTAAGTGGAATCTGTTATTTGTTTTGGAGTGCATCTTGAAACACTTAATCCCTTTCCCCACAAGTTGAGTTCTACAGGGCACGAATGAGGAGCTGTGGTGAAAGCATCTTCCCACTCCGCTATTCCAGCATGCTCCAGGGCAAACTCCAAGCTTCCCCACATGACAAAAAAAATCTTGAAAGATATAAAGACATCACCACTTAACGGTTTCCAAGAATTCACTCCAGCTTCCTAACCGGAAAGAATAATGGATAATAATGTGTAAAGAAACATCTTTTATTCCATTTGAAATTGAATTGATTTTGAATATTTTTTTTTGTCACAGTTGATGCTATCTGCTACCACAGATTTACTCCAGTAAAAGATAATGATTGAGTTCATGTTCAAATCTAGTATTTCTGTTTCAGATCTTGATTTAATATTCTTTGATGATTGTTATTCCTGGTTTTGGTTATCTTTCGTTTCCTGGTTTCCTTCCTTGGTATTTTTCTTAACTTGTGTTTAATGTCACCCTTGTCTCTATGATCCCTCTGTTCCTGAGTCAGTCATGTCTAGGTGTGAAGCTCGTGTCTCCGAGTCTGTATCTTTGCGCATGTGTCGTGCTTCCTGTTTTACTTTGACAGTCCTTGTCCTATGCAGTGTTGGGGAGTAACGGAATACATGTAACGCCGTCATGTATTTAAAATACAAAATATGAGTAACTGTATTCTGTTACAGTTACCGTTTAAAAAGGTGGTATTTGGAATACAGTTACTTTGTTGAAATAAATGGATTACACGGCGGTATTTTCCTGTTTCATATTGTGGCGGGTCAGGCCTGTTTGGGTTTTGTTTGACAGCTACGTTCTGTTGTTCCAGGCGTTACGGTTGCCATGGTGACGGGCTCTCTCTGCGGCTGTGTGTTTCCTGGGTGAGAGAGCGCTTTTTTGATGTTGTTGTTGTTGTGCTAAGCTAATAGGCCTAAAGAATGTAGCCTTATGGGCAGTGTAGTCCGTGCTGCAGGGAGAATGGACTGCCAGACCCGTTATGTGTCTGTGAGCGCGAAGAGGGAGAAAAATGTGAGTGGAAAAGTATGAGCTGTCATCGAGCAAAAGCGGGAGCTGGAAGCATGTAAATATAATAATAACCACTGCAGACAAGAAGAGTGCCTGACGAGCCCAGTTGTAAGTAAGCTATTAAGACTCGACTGTACGCTGTGTTCGTGTTTTCCTCCGAAAGAATAAGTTCTGCTGGAGCAGCCTTTCAACGCCTCTCTCTGTCTCTATTTTTAGGCTATGAGCCCGACACGGAACCTGACGTATTAGCCAGAGGTCCCTTTACTATGGTTCGGAGCCGCGGGCCTTCAGTAATAATAATAAATCACACAGCAATAGTACATTCATGTAGTTGTAAAGAGCATGATAATAATCCAAAGTATTCAGAATACGTTACTCTCATTGAGTAACGTAACGGAATACGTTACAAAATACATTTTGGGGCATGTATTCTGTAATACATTTTAAAAGTAACCTTCCCAACACTGGTCCTATGTCAGTGTATTCTGCTTTGCTTCCTTTGTCTCGTTATGTCTGATTTGTCCAGCTGTGTTACCACCTGTTCCCCGTCCTCTCTTTGTCCTGCTTGTGTATTTAAGCCCTGTGTTTTTCTCTGTCTGTTGTTGTGTTGTACCAGTCCTGTGCTATGGTTTTCCTAGGTGCTTCTGGTATTGTTTAGTTAGCTTACTTGTATTTTGTGTTCAAGTTTTCTCCAGCAATAAAGCTGCCACTTTTAGTTAATCACCCTGTCTCCGAGCATTTTGGGCCTATTCTGCCTGCCACAGCATACACCTTGACATAAACTTAAAACCGTTATAGTAAAATGAAGCATTAGATTTCTTGGAGTTGGCAGGTGTGCTGAAGACAAAGAAAGGAAGAATTATAAGTAATAAGAATTATAGCACAAGGAGCATACTCATAAACATAATCTTAGTTTTTTTTTTAAAGTTTGCATTAGCTCCCCTTTTAAAAGACTCACTCTTTACTTAAAACTGTTAGGTGTGGCTGTGTGCAGACAGGAATAGGACCCAAGGTGCAGACTCCGGAGACAGATGTGAACTCAAAACAACTTTAATGTTAAACTCAAATATAACATAACTGGAAAAATCAAAATAAACTTACACCGGGAGGAATGACAGAACACACAGCTAGGAAAACGGTAGATCGCGACACGGACACAGAGAAACACAGGGCTTAAATACACAGAGGGAGCAATCAGGGAATGGGTAACAGGAGGGAAACACAGCTGGGACAAATCAGAACTGACGAGACCAAAGAAGCGTAAACTGAACACACTGAGAAAAGACAGAGACCTTCAAAGTAAAACAGGAAACACATAACACAGACTGAACAAAGACACAGCCTCACATGTAGGCACTACAGAGGGAACAGAGACGTGGGACCAGGGCAGACACAAACACTGAGTGGACACGGGGATATAGGAACTAAGGATACACATAGACGCGAACTAGACAAGGGGATGCAGGTGATAGGGGAGACAGAGCAACTAAAGAAGACAGAGACATAAACCATAAGACAGAACTCAAAGAAACCAAAAAACTAGAAAATATAAATAATATCATAAACTCAAAAACCCTGGGTCAACGACCCAGGCATCCTAACAAAAACACGATATAGCTTATTAGGAAAGAAATTAAGGTATAACATTAAATTGAAATATAAGGGACCCTTGCTCCATTATCTAATATTTCTAAATGTTCCAGGGTTTTTGATCATTTTTATTCCATAAACAGTTTTTCAGATGTAAATGCAATGCACTCAGATGCAACTATTAGTCTGAACAAGTTATAGTATGGTGGACAAAAGTGTAGGCTTGAGAGGTAGGTGCTAAAATGTGTGTGATTACAAGGAAATAGGTGACTGAGTTTAAATGCTCATTCTATTCGACAATACAGGGCCACCAATTTAAAAGGTTGCATATTAATACAGGATTAAAAAATAGTTCAGGCAGTTTAATGATAATGAAAATGTAGGTAAAAGCACACGTTGATTGATGAACATCTTAGTCCAAAGAAACATGGAGCCTCTCTTCCTTCTATGTGATAGAACCACTCTGTAAATCACAATTGAACAGTCCAGTTTTTGTTTTCTCTGAAGAGAGACTGGAGCTGCTGTTCACAGGCCTCCCAGTGTCACATCTGATACTCACCATGCCAGCACATTTCTATCAGCAGCATCAAGCCCTAACCATCACGCTGATAGAAAAAAACCCCAGCTTTATGCTTGTCTGATGTGAGAGCAGTGTATGTTAACTGATTAATAACCTGCTATGCAGAGCCATGGGAGATAATAAGTGGCTTATTTCCCCTGACTGGCATTTATCCCACCATTTTTCCCATGACCACTAACACCATTACATCCACAAGCATCCAATGTGCTTTCAACCCCTCCCCACCTCCCCAAAAAAGACTGTGACTTCATATATAAACACTTTTTTAAAATGTAAATTTAGTTTCAAAAAAACAGATATATTGCTATTTGTAAGGCAAATAAAAACTGCTTTCACTCTTTTACACCCAAATTTGAGCTGGTACACTGAACTTCTCTGAGAAATCAGAAATTAATCAAGCACAGCATCCAACCACTAAAGCAAATTAACCATTAATTACTCATTACAGGAACATAAAAAAATGATTCTGACAATTTCCAGTACTGGTCATTTAGAGGAGCTATCAAATAAAACTTTCCTTGGGTGGTGGCCTAATAAATTTGCTTAGCACTGTATGTGAATGTAAGCATATTTTGCAGAGAGATGTATCAGACACTATTGAGTTTCATTTATATTGTTCTTGGTTAGAAGTAATAGAAACATTATAAAGTACGATGGGGCGTGTTGGTGGAATGAGTAGCACTTCTTGCCTCACAGCAAGACGCTTCCTGGTTTGAAGCTGGCCTTTCAGCGTTGAGTGTCTTTCAACCTTCACACTCTTTACATGAAGTGCATGAAAAGTGCTTGGATGGTGTACTGAAAAAGTGGAGTGTGAAATCACATATTGTATATATCCTCAGTATTTGCCATTTTCATTCTGTGGCAGAAAGGGAGGGGCTAACAAACAATTTTCAGCCAGTAGTAGGAGAATACAATATCACTGTGGACGGTAATGGCAGTGATAACTAGCAAGTAATTATATATATTGATGTTGGATGTGCTGTGGTTTTGTTTGGTATTTATGTTGGTTACATTGTCATCTTTACCTTATGAGAACTTAATAACATTTTAATCACATGAATATGGTAGCTAATATGATAATTGGGGCCACACCTCACAATTTCTGGGAATTGAGTCGATCGATTTGAGACAAAGCCTTATATTTATGAAGTAGATTATTAAGTATGTCACTATATGGACAAAGAAGTGGGCCACCGACAGACAGTGTTGGGGAGTAACGTAATTAAAATACAAAATGTGAGTAACTGTATTCCGCTACAGTTACTGTTTAAAAATGTGGTATTCAGAATACAGTTACTTTGTTGAAATAAATGGATTACACGGCTTTTCCTGTTTTATATGTTAGGCTATGCCCGCTATTTTTGGTAATTCCACGCTGGTGGAAACCCAAACAAAATACGCATTAAGAGGCTCTAATTCCTGTGTCTCAATCTCACGGCCCATGTCACCTCTACTTGCAGCCCACATAATGACGTGAAGAAATATTGTTTAAAAGTATTATTCAAAAAAATTTTTTAATATGAAGGCAATATGAGCAGAGTGCTACAGGCATTGCCCTATACCCGTAATGTAGAGCTGTGCGATATAAGATTTTTTCATATCACGATATGTTTTTTTCATTTCAGGCGATAACGATATCTATCACGATATAAGCCAAATAACTATATTTATAAGATTTAAATGTGCCGTTGCTCACAAGTAAAATGTGAAATAATCAGCTTGTTTTTATTTAAATATTTATTTCCCATAATAAGTTCAACAGGGTAGATGTACTTAAGGAACATGAGACTTTTTCAGATAAATAAAGGCAAATATTGCAAACTACAAAAGGCAGCCGCTAAAGCGTTTAAGTTTCAAAATAGAACAAACGAATCAGACTCCTAAATTGTCAATTCCACTTAGAAACAAAATATTAATTCTAAAAATAAATCTTAGTTTGTTTTACAGAAGAACAGGCAAAACTGACTAACTTTTGTCAATATCAAATAAACTGAGAACTAAAAGGAAATTCTCAATCTCTCCTTGTTGTATAGCTTAGCTTTTCAAACAGTTTTAACAGTTACTTTAGTCTGACAAAAGCCGAATGACGAATTAGCGCTTCCAGTCAGAGACTGAGGCTACGTCCACACGTACACGGTATTTTTGAAAATGGAGATTTTCCGTTTTCGTTTTAAAAAATAATCCCGTCCACACATAAAGGGAGAAATGAAGGAAAACGCTGCTATGAACATGCCAAAGCAGCAGGTGGCGCTAGATTCCTAACCGTGCAGAAATGTTGGCCAATCAGAAGTCTAGAAGCCTCGGTGGGAAAAAGTAAACAAAGCTGGGGCATAGAAGCAGAACCGAGTCGTATGTGTGGAGGGACAGTAACTGTGTGTATATGTAAGCATTTAAACACTGCAGAGAGTAGAATTAACAGTATTGTAGAAATTCATTTCACCGAAACAATAACGTGGCGCACAGTGTGACGTCAAAAAATGCGCACACCTTTGACGCTGTGTTTTCTCCGTTTTTCTAGTCCACATGTAAATGCAAAAACGGAGTTTTAAAAAATCTTCGTTTTCAGTGACCAAAAACGCCGTTTACGTGTGGACGAAAGGTGCAAACGCATAGAAAAATCTGCGTTTTCAGAAATACCCGGGTACGTGTGGACGTAGCGCATGCACCAGTTTATTGTATTTCCAGACTTGCTTTCGGCACAATTTACAGTGCACGCTACTCTGTTTTTTGTCAGACTTGAAATAGCCGAAATACCTTCACACTACGGAACTTCTATGGCTCTTCCGTTCAACAATCTCTCTGGCATTGGAGCCATCATCTGTTTTCTCTTCGGTAACCTTCGGTCACACTCGGTTGATATTTCTCACACTCATTTCCTCCATTACCCGGGCGGCACGGTGGCTGGCTGCTTCCCAAACAAATACACATGTGCGGCTTGGCACTTGTGCTGTACGTAACAAGTCACGTGACGTTGCGGCTGTGATTGGTTCGGCTCTGCGCTATTTAATTTGGATTGGCTGTTCTTTCTTTTTTTTTTAAGAGGACAAGAGCGGCGAGGTCTATCGCGATAGTTTAATTTTTCTATCGAGAAAAAGTTATATCGCGATACATATCGTTATCGTTCTATCGCCCAGCTCTACCGTAATGTGCACACAAAAAAGGAGAGTTGAAAAGTACGAGTTGTCACCGACCAAAAACGGGAGGTGGAAGCATGTAAATATCATAATAACCACTGCAGCCAAAAAGAGTGCCTGATGAGCCCAGTTGTAAGTCAGCTATTAAGACTGGACTGTAAACTGTGTTCGTGTTTTCCTCCAAAACAATAAGTTCAGTTCTCTCTGTCTCTCACTAGCAAAGTTGACCCAAACAACAAAGTAAAGCTAGTTTTCGGCTACGAGCCCGACACGGAACCCGACATATTAGTCAGAGGTCCCTTTACTACGGTTTAGAGACGCGGACCTGCTTTATATACGCGTGGAATAGTTTTCTATACGAGATCGCTGCAAAAAGTGCAGCCTTACCCAATGTCCAGCCTACTGTTACTCATTTTATATTAAGATTTAAAAATCTAGTTGGTATTGCTATGGCGAATAACCTTCAGTAATAGTAATAAATCACACAGCAATAGCACATTCATGTAGTTGTAAAAAGCATGACAATACATTAAGTTATCCAAAGTATTCAGAATACGTTACTCTCATTGAGTAACGTAACGGAATACGTTACAAAATACATTTTGAGACATGTATTCGGTAATCTGTAGTGGAATATATTTTAAAAGTAACCTTCCCAACACAGCCGACAGATTACACCTACAGGAGTTGTTCAGCCATGGAAACCCACACATGAAGATCCTGGTGCACAGTTTTTGTGCTGATGTTAATGACAGAGGGAGTTTTGAAATTCTGAACGCTGAGTCAGCAGAACGTTGGCGAACATGCTCTGTAATGTGACATTGTTGGACACCTCTTGGCTCATAAATGCTTCATTTTGGTCCCAATTGATTGCTGATTACACTGACACGCTCAAATTCAATGAGCTCTTTAGAACAACCAATTCTTTCACAAATGTTTGTAAAGGTAGAATGCATAGTATCATGCTTTTATGCACCTGTGGCAATAGAAGTAAAGTGAAGTGAAGTAAATTCTCCTTCTCATTCCTCTAGGTTAGTCTTTAGTGCTGCTCTTTTTTCTCCTAAATTGCAAAAGTGTTGAGAAATTCCAGATATAGTGTTTCACCAGGAAAATGTAACATAATAATAGTTAGTTTTGAAATCTTACCATTTTATAAATATAGTAGTTTTATCTACCAAATAATCAGTCTGCAAATTTTGCAGATCTCAAAATTAAAAATGATTGTATAATTTGAGTGAAACCCATTTTCTTTTCCATCGTGGGTCCTAAAAGTGGATTCTAAATGGAAAACATGGATTCGATTTTTTTAATGTTTTTTTTTTTCTTGTCCATGACAGCACTCAATTCTATATGTGTTGTCTGATTTCTCTTGAAAAACATACATGTATGTTATTTATTAAATATTGATTTGCACTCGTGATGGCTAATGCCAAGTGGCAGGCATGGTCACTTGCGGCACATTATAAACATCATATAAATGTACCTGCAAATGTCACTTTGTTTATCGTATCTCAACAATGCCACGGACTTCAAAAACAACCCAGTCAGTCAGTAAATGGACTGGGACATCATCACAAAGCACATGACCCATAAGCTATACAGATCTATCTCAAAATAATAAACATAACTACGGTGTACATTTTAGGACATCGTCAGGTCTCAAGAAAAAAGTTGTCAGGTATCAGACAAAAAAATTGTCAGGTGTCAGTTGTCAGGAAAAAAGTTGTCAGGTATCAGACAAAAAAATGTCAGGTCTCAGTTCTCAAGAAAAAAGTTGTCAGGTATCAGACAAAAAAATTGTCAGGTGTCAGTTGTCAGGAAAAAAGTTGTCAGGTATCAGAACACAAGGTACCAGACAGAGAGAAAAAATCTTCGTGCAGGTGGCGGTGTTGTCATGTCCCACCCAATGACTGTATAAAAGATGGACGATGCGACAGCTCCCCAAAAATGAAGCCAAAACGTCTCTATCGCCCCCTGGTGTCTGGCTGCAGTATAGGTCATAAACCCCACCTCCTCCATGTTAGCGGATGGGACTGGGGTCAGACTAAAATTAATTTATTCTCCTCAGATAATTTTTTTCCAAAGATTCTTTCTTTTGTTATCAATAGTTCTCATCACGCTGATTGATGTTCAAGGGGTCTCCTCTCTCATGAGTTTGATTCTAATTCCTACCGCGGTGATGTTAAATTGGGGTGAAACGTCATCATAACAGCTTTGACTGGCAGCTGCAGTCACGGAGAAACTTGCGTATCTCTGGACCCAGGAAACCCAGCTTGGTCCTGATGGTCTCCCTCACTAGTTTCTCTCCAGGGTGAATGTAGCTGTTATACACAATATGGATTATTATTAAATGAAAAGAACAAATTAGACTACACTACTGAAACCTTCTGCTGCTGTTTTTAAAGTTTCCATGTTACCAGGCTGTAGAGATTTAAACCGTTTTAGATCCATTACACTCACAGTCTTAAATGTTAAAATCTCAAAGGACAGCATTATATTTTTGATATTAACAGTAACTCTGGGCTTCTGTGGAGTGTGTAGCTGATCTCATTGCTGTCTAAAAATGGATAAAAAAAACCATAAGATGTGCTGAATCCTTCAATAACCCAGACTATTAGAGTAACAAGTGTGTAGCATCGCTAACTAGCTAGCAACAAGCCTCCAACACAGTGCGTATGCTAGCGGCTAATCTAACTAACGAATTAACAACAGAGCGATTTTAGAATAAGATGATAAGCTGTGTGTCTTTTTTTATAACAGTGACATGGTTGTTTTTACCTTAATTTAACGAGTAGTCAGTTGCGGTAAACCAGCAAAAATCTCGAGCTGCCGGGCTACGTAAAAAGTGTAGAGGGGCGTGTTTGCGGTCACGTCCAGCAGGTATGTGGGTGGGAGTGTTACACAGTCGCTCCACCTCAAGTCACTACTGCGCAGACTCTGGCTCCAAATTTGCAAGATGGCAGCCTCCACAAGCGGGATATTTTGGCTTCATTTTTGCACAATGGTAGGAGGCGGTGTCGCGTCGTCCATCTTTTATACAGTCATTGGGTGGGACATGACAACACCGCCACCTGCAGGAAGATTTTCTCTCTGTCTGGTACCTTGTGTTCTGATACCTGACAACTGAGACCTGTCAATTTTTTGTCTGATACCTGACAACTTTTTTCCTGACAACTGAGACCTGACAATTTTTTGTCTGATACCTGACAACTGTTTTCTTGAGAACTGAGACCTGACATTTTTTTGTCTGTGTGGAATATACTAGGCACAGGTACACGCACACACAGGTCTTTATCGCCAAGTTCCACATTTATTTACACTTTCACACACTGATACTATGGCACAGAATGACAGCTGTCCATCCCAGCTGATGTGTGTCTCTTTTTCTCCTCTCCCGCTCCTCTCCGTCTCACTATAACACAGGGGAGGGAAACCATCATCAGTCCATAAACAACATCAGCTGTTCTTACCGGCCTCGCAGCGCCGCCCTGATGAGCCTTCCGCTCCACTCCTCCCCTGCAGCTGCGCCCGGGGCCACGCCTCCGCCACACACCCCCACCGCCTGTTCGAGGCCGGGGAGCCGTCCGGCCGAGCCAACTCCCCCCCCCCCCCGCGAGCGAGAGAGGAAATCGGCCACTGCCATCTGCGCCCCCGGCCTATGGATCACCTTGAACTTAAAGGGCTGCAACGCCAGATACCACCGGGTGATCCGGGCGTTGGCATCCTTCATGCGGTGGAGCCACTGCAGCGGGGCGTGGTCCGAACAGAGGGTGAATGAGCGTCCCAGGAGGTAATAGCGCAGGGAGCCGACCGCCCACCGGATGGCCAGGCACTCCTTCTCCACGGTGCTGTACCGGCGCTCGCGCTCTGCTAGCTTCCGGCTGATGTATAGGACAGGGCGGTCGGCCCCCCTTACCTGCTGGGACAAAATGGCTCCCAGCCCTCTGTCCGAGGCGTCAGTCTGCAGAACAAAAGGGAGGGAAAAGTTAGGAGTGTGAAGCAGCGGCTCCCCACAGAGAGCCTTTTTCACCTGCACAAACGCCGCCTGGCACGGCCCCGTCCACTGGACCAGATCCGGGGCACCCTTTCGAGTGAGATCGGTCAGGGGGCTGATTAGCTGCGCAAACCCCGGCACAAAGCGACGATAGTAACCCGCCAACCCCAAGAACCGTCTCACCTCCTTTTTCGTCCTGGGGCGCGGGCAGGATGCGACAGCCGCCGTCTTCTCCACCTGTGGACGCACCTGCCCGCCCCCCAGGTGGTACCCCAGATACTGCACCTCCCTCCGTCCAACCACGCACTTCTTCGGATTGGCCGTGAGCCCCGCCCCCCTCAGGGACTCCAGGACCGCGGCCACCCGCAGCACATGCTCTGCCCAGGTGTCGCTGTGGATGATCACGTCATCCAGGTAGGCGGCAGCATACGCTGCGTGCGGACGCAGAACCCGGTCCATGAGACGCTGGAAAGTGGCCGGGGCCCCGAACAGGCCAAACGGAAGTGTCACGAACTGGTACAAACCGTACGGAGTGGAGAAGGCCGTTTTCTCCCTGGCCTCGGCAGACAAGGGAATCTGCCAATAGCCCTTGGTTAAGTCCAGTGTCGTGAAAAAGCGGGCCGTGCCTAACCGGTCCAGGAGCTCGTCGACCCGAGGCATGGGGTAGGCATCAAAGCGTGACACTTCGTTCACCCTGCGATAGTCGACACAGAACCGTATAGACCCATCCTTCTTCGCCACCAGAACGATGGGGCTACACCAGGCGCTGTGCGACTCTTCTATTACTCCCATCCTCAGCATTTCTGCCAATTCCCTCTGCACGATTTTTCGCTTGTGCTCCGGGAGCCTGTAGGGCCGTGAACGCACCGTCACGCCAGGCTGCGTCACGAAATGGTGCTCGATGAGGGCATGGGGGAGAACACGTCCGCAAAACGCTGTTGCAACGCGACAACATCCGCTCTCTGGGCCTGTGTGAGATGGTCATCACAAGGGAGGGAGGCGGGAATGATAGAATTTGGCACCTCAGGCCCCAACTCATCTCTCTCCTTCACCAAGCTCACCAGAGAAGCGGTTTCAACCTCTCGCCACAGTTTGAGGAGATTGAGGTGATAAATCTGCGTGGCTCCTCCCCTGTCCGACCGAGCGACCTCATAGTCCACGTCCCCGACTCGCCGTGTGACCACAAAGGGTCCTTGCCACTTGGCGAGCAACTTCGAGCTGGAAGTAGGGAGTAACACAAGCACTTTATCTCCCGGTGAAAATTGCCTGAGCCTAGCCCCTCTGTCATACAGGCGTTGCTGACGCTGCTGAGCCTGGAGCAAATTCTCCCGTGACAACCTCCCCAAAGTGTGGAGTTTTGCTCTCAGGTCCAACACGTACTGAATCTCATTTTTGGCGGGGCTCGGACCGTCCTCCCAGCTTTCTTTAATCAGGTCGAGCACCCCACGTGGCCTCCTGCCGAACAGCAGTTCAAAGGGAGAAAATCCCGTGGAGGCCTGGGGCACCTCCCGCACTGCGAATAACAGAGGGTCTAGCCAGTGATCCCAATTGCGTTCATCCTCGTTAATGAACTTCCGAATCATGGACTTTAAAGTCTTATTCAGCCGCTCCACCAGCCCGTCAGTCTGAGGGTGGTAGACACTGGTCCGAATAGATTTAATGCCCAGTAATTCGTACAGTTCCCGCAGTGTACGAGACATAAACGACGTGCCCTGGTCAGTCAGTATCTCTTTCGGGATTCCGACTCGGGAGATGACCTGAAACAGTGCCTGTGCCACACTCTTTGCAGCGGAACTGCTTCCGGGTACCGCGTTGCGTAATCCACCAAGACTAACACAAAGCGGTAGCCGCGTGCACTCCGGTGAAACGGCCCGATGAGGTCCATGCCGATGCGCTCAAACGGGACCTCAATGAGGGGGAGAGGGCGCAGCGGCGCCTTCGGTATGGCCGGCTGGTTAACAAGTTGGCAGTCCGGGCAGGACGCACACCAGCGGCGCACATCCGCTCGGATGCCCGGCCAATAAAATCGGGCCGTTATTCGCTCCAGAGTTTTCTCATAGCCCATATGCCCTGCCATGGGGTTATAGTGGGCCGCCTGGAAAAGCGTTTCCCGGCGGCCCTGCGGCACCAACAACTGGGTGTGTGTTTCCTCTGTCTGAGTGTCACGACTCACTCGATATAATCGGTCGTTTAATAAGACGAAACGCGGGTAGGTCTGCGCGGCCTCAGGGCGCACCACGTGACCATCAATAGCCATCACTTGGTCAAAGGCTGAGCGTAGGGTGCCGTCACGAGACTGCTCCAGTGGGAAATCACCCATGGGGGACACTTCCGGGGCCGGCGGGACGTCCCGTGAGGGACCCGCCGGCTCCTCCCCCCCGGAGTCAGTGTCGGACGACCCCGCGTCACCGCTGAACGCCGCGCACACGCTACACCCCGCTTCCGGTCGTGATCGCACCCCCGCGTACTGTCCCAGTAGCTGATGAAACCCCGGCCAATTGGTACCCAGAATCAGGGGGTGCGACAGGCGCGGGCTAACCGCCGCCGTTACTCTATGCGTTTTGCCCTTATACTTTAATAACAGCGGCACTATGGGATACCTGTGAACGTCACCATGCACACACCTCACCTCCACCCATTCTGCCTCCAGCAATGCCCCGGGGCGAACCAAGCTTTGGTGTACGAGGGTCTGCGTGCAGCCCGTGTCCACCAACGCCTGGCGTATACCCCCTCGAGTCCTTACCGGAATACTGTATGTCCCTCCTGGACCGGGGGAGGGTGCTGGGGCGCCAGCAACACGAAACACCTGCCCCACTTCCATAAGCGGACAATCCCTCCTCAGGTGCCCCGGCTGCCCGCACTTCCAACACTCCGGCCCCGGCGTCTGTGCTGCTCTCCGTGGCTCGGGGGCGGCTCCACTTGGCTCGGCTGCCCTGGACGGCACCAACGCCACGAAAGGGTTAGTGGGGCTCAGCGCCGGGGCCTGTTTGTTCGGCCTCCGTCCGGCGTCCCCGGGTTCCCCTGCTCCAGCGGCAAGGTGGTCCTCCGCCAGCGTCACCGCTACCTCCAAGCTTGCGGGCCGGTGGCACCGGACCCATCTCGCCGTCTCCGCTGGCAATCCCTCCGTGAACTGCTCCAGCACCACCTTGTCCACCAGCTTCGTCTCCCCCTCTGATGTTCCCGGTTGCAGCCAGCGTACCGCCGCGTCGCGCAGCTGCCGGGCCCAGGCGAATGGTCGGTCCGTTGTAGCCAGCCGACAGGCCCGGAACCGCCGGCGGTGGTCTTCGGCGGTGAGCCCTAGCCTGTCCACCACCGCCCGGCTCACGTCCGCGAAGCTGCTCCTCGACGCCGGAGGCAGACTCAGGGCCGCTGTTTGTGCCTCCCCGGACAGCAGGGGGAGCAGCCGCGGAGCCCACTCCTCCCGCGGCCATTGGCAAGCCTCCGCCGTGGCACGGAAGGTCTCCAAAAAAACCTGTGGGTCGTCCCCGTCCCCCATCCGGGGCACCGCCACCGACAGTGGCGAGGGCTTCGGCGTGGCAGCGGCCCCGACCAGCCGCTCCAGAACTTGCGTCTGCCGGTCCGTCTGCTCCCGCAGCGCGGCCAGGTGGGCACGCTGGTCGGCCGCCTGATCCCGGCTCATCGTCGCCATCTCCGCCAGCATCTGCGCCAAGAATTGCAGAGGCTGGGCGGGTGGCGCGGCCTGTGGGTCGGACATTTCCCCACCGGCACTTTCCTGGGTTTCGGCACCACTTGTGGAATATACTAGGCACAGGTACACGCACACACAGGTCTTTATCGCCAAGTTCCACATTTATTTACACTTTCACACACTGATACTATCGCACAGAATGACAGCTGTCCATCCCAGCTGATGTGTGTCTCTTTTTCTCCTCTCCCGCTCCTCTCCGTCTCACTATAACACAGGGGAGGGAAACCATCATCAGTCCATAAACAACATCAGCTGTTCTTACCGGCCTCGCAGCGCCGCCCTGATGAGCCTTCCGCTCCACTCCTCCCCTGCAGCTGCGCCCGGGGCCACGCCTCCGCCACAGTCTGATACCTGACTACTTTTTTTTTTAGACCTGACGATGTCCTAAAATGTACACCGTACATAACCAATAAATATAAAGACAATAGTAGCTGTTAGGGACGATCGTGGCTCAAGAGTTGGCAGTTTGTCTTGTAATCGGAAGGTTGCTGGTTCAAGCCTCGGCTCCGACAGTCTTGGTCATTGTGTCCTTGGGCAAGACACTCCACCCGTTGCCTCCTGGTGGTGGTCAGAGGGCGTCAGTGTCCGGCAGCCTCGCCTCTGTCAGTGCGCCCAAGGGCAGCTGTGGCTACAATGTAGCTTGCCATCACTAGTGTGTGAATGGGTGGATGACTGAATGTAGTGTAAAGCGCTTTGGGGTCCATAGGGACTAAGTAAAGCGCTATACAAATACAGGCCATTTACTATTTCTTTTTTTTTCTTTTTTACAATTGTAGCTGAAGACTTCCTGTCTTACAGGATTGATACAAATCATCATGATTTGTGTCCATAAAAATGTTTAGAAATACTGGCAACTAAGAATTAAATGAATGAACTGAACAGTGAGATGTACTGACAATTATTTAAATTGTAATCTTTAACTGCTCCTCATTCAGGATTTTTTGACAACAGAACAAATGGCTGCCTCATTTTCCAAATGTTTTACGTGCTGAATGTTAGATGAGTCTGAAATAATTTAATTCACAATAATGAGATTCTGATAATGATGTGGGAAGATTTTGGTTCGGTCAGTGGGAATAAAGGTGTAGATATGTTTGGCTTTTATTTTGGTAGATATAAAATAATATGGCTCCAACAGACAATTTGACAGAAATGAACTGTCCTATTGTAAAATACAACACAATAGTATTGTTAAAATATGAGCATTGGTAGCCACTAGGGTGAACACAAGTTTTCACTAAAATTTAAAGGAAGCTTCCTGTGTTGACTTGCATTGAATGCTGTCTGAACACAGTAATCAGTACAACACTAAACTACAGTATTGGGTGTGACATAAGTCTAACTATGTGACACATTCAACCCAAAGAGATGAATGACACATTCCTAAGTGTCACACTTTTGAGCCAAAGAAGGTTGTCACAGTGTTTGGTTTTTATAAACTTCATTTCAAGCAACTATATTACAAGAGTACAACTGATGTGCTTACATGTTCAGATTTTGTGGTTTCTGTTTTCACAAACATTCATTTTTTAAAAACGATTTTCACTGTAGCAGTTTCATTTGTCGGCAAATATACTGTAGCACACTTCTGGTTAATGGAAACTGGGATCATTCTAACACACAGTTCAATCATACTGTCCTTGCTCTTTGGATGTTTACATGTCTTCGCTCTAGCTCTATGAAAGGTACTTTGCTTTATTTTGAAGAGTGATAACCCTCTGGGATGTTTGGAGAAAAAGACCCATCCATTCAGGGTTCTCCTCATTATAATCTGCCTTTGAGGACAAAAATTCTCACTGTGTTTGATGAGCATTTGGGTAATACACCTTTTACCATTTTTTGGAAGGCTGCAGCATATGTAATATACCTTTATGGTAAAATGAGAAAATAAGTCAAAATATAAGGTTGCTGTTGTTATATTTTTAACACCAGCTTCATAGTTGAGAGAGACACTTTGCTAAAAACACTCTGTATATAAAAGATGGGTGTAGCTACAGTGATGACCTCATTATCACCATCTTGGTTTTTGGAAACCATGTATCATGCACAAAGAGGGAATCTGAGTGAAAAACTAGTGAACACTGCATGCTTGCAAGATAGAAACTTGTCATCGCAAAGCAGCAATGCCAATAATAGGTCTTCTACTCCAGGTGGGCCAATGATATGTAAGCTGAACAACATCCTGTATTTAAAAAAGGCATGAATCTAACAATAAAGTCTATAATTCAATTTACTTTGGTATTAAATAATGGAAGAAGTAGGGTTATTTTCTCATATACCTTTATAAAATTATGAGGAGTCTTCCCTGTTAGTAAATAGGAAGAACACAAGTTTGCGACACTTTGCAATTGCCTCATTTTTTTTAGACTCGGAGGCTATGTCCAACTTTTATTTACAGTCTGTGTTTGCAACATGATTGTATATGGTTGTTATAGCAATTCTAAATTTGAACAAGAAAGTTTATTTAAAATTAAAAATTATTGCTAAGTGGTATTTCAAAATTAAAACGAGGAGTATACCATTGAGTGGAAGACCATCCATTCCCTTCCACTTATCCTTGTCAGGGTCACAGGAGGGAGCTGGAACCTATTCCAGCTACCACATGGCGAGATGCGGGGTACACCCTGCACAAGTCACTAGTCTGACACAGTGCTAGCACAACTATGAGCAATTTAGCAATTAACCTAACCCCACTAACTACATGGCGGAGAGAACCACACCTAAAGGCCCTGGCTAGGTGATGGGATCAAACTCAGTACCTTCTTGCTGTGAGGCACCAGTGCTTATAACCGTGAAAGTGGAAGACCTATACATTCACAGCTGAAAATACACATCTGAATAAACATTGCAATGTAATACAATAGAAATATATTTTAAAAAACATGAATAAATTTACATGAACATCCAGCTGTCTCACTTTCATCGCCGGTCTTTCAGCAAATCTCTAGGTCTTATCACAGGCTTCACACACTACTTTGAAAACCTCCAAACTGTGTCACATTTATTGTGCTGGAGGGCATTTAAAGATTACTCCTCACATGCTATATAAAGTCCACTTAATGTATAGCAACACAGATGGTGTAACATTCTTGCAAAGCCAAACAGGGTCCAAAGGTTACATTTTAAATTTAGCGCTAGCAGAGTGTGATACCATCTTCGGTAGTTAAGTGAATATATTCAGTATGCAGTTATTATTGAATGAAATAGCTGGATAGTTGAATTCATGCCTTTAGGGGTTTTCTCAAACTACTTTTATGTATGAGCAGTAATTGCTAAAAATGGACTAATATAAGTAAAGACAAGAAACAAATTATTGAATTATCAATGTTAAGACAAATGGCCAAAAATACTGAAAGTCTTGCCTTCTATTCAGTCTCAGTGCATTTACGTTGGTGTAAAATTACAGACTCAGACATTTTTCCTTCTTTTTCCAGCCAGTAAATGTCAGCAGGCGTTAGTCATATTATGGATACAGTGTGTATAGTGTATTTAAAAATATCCATAATGCCTGGAGTTTAAGTCGAGGTTAGAATAAGTATTTTGTACCTGTATTTTGTTCAGTATGTCTTTATAAGCAGAAATCTTCATCCCAGGAGCACATCCTGCAGGAGAGTGCTTACCCCAACAATCATATTAGTGTGCTAGGAGACAGAAAATCCACAAGAGAAGGCATGAGGTGTAAATGAAGGTTAGTATCATACTTTAGACCAACACATAAACATCAAACAGCTTTCACGACAGAAGAAAAAAAGGTTTGGGGCATTTGGTGCATTTCAGATGGGTGACTCAAACTGAGGTTATTTTTATTGAAATATTATCATGTAGATGCATGAATTAATTTGTAGAAGCTGAGTGCTTCTCAAAAATACAACAACTTTTAAATTTCAATTACCATGTTTGTTTACGGGCAAGTGCTTTGGGCTTGCACTGAGTCACATGAGTTTTGGGTTGCTGCAGACGATATGCTGCACTTGTTCTTACAGTTTTTCTCAAATGTTAAAACACAAAAGCCAATCCTGTAACCCAAATGACCAGTAGTCTAAACACATTTACTAAATGTAGCCACCATATTCCAGTACCATAAACACATGTCACATGAAGACACAAGTCACAAAACACAACCCTCTGTACTCATAAATCTAAACACATTTTTCCTTGCTAAAACACATGTTGCAAAACAACTCTGCTCATATTCTCAAATGAAAGCCCATGTGATGCAAAATGCTTGCCACAGTCACCAATCTTTGAACACAGGGAACACACCTGGCGTCATTCACTACACACAATGACTCAAAATTGAAGACACTTGTTGCTAATGCTGTACCCACATGTAAAAGCAAGTTCAGAGTGCACAGTATGCTGAAGATTCCAAACAAACACAATGGATGAAGGCAGAGTCAGGGGAAGAGGAATTTGATGCAGAGGAGGGAGAAGAGCTGGCCCTGGAAGAAGAGGAGCAGGCCAATGAGGAAGAGGAGTTCAAATGAGAGGAGGAAGAGGAGCGACCAACGAGGAAGAGGAGAAGGCCAACATGGGAGAGGAGAAGGTCCAGGAGGGAGAGCAAGACAACCTCGCACCATCATTACGGACGAGATGCGAGCAACAGCTCAGCGACATGATGCCGCACAGTGATTGTGGTGTGTGTGTGGTGTGAATAACGTAAATAAAAAAACTTCACACCCTGTTCATGTTTTCAAGATTACTGTTGTGTGCAATAGATTCTGTTTTTGCATTGAGTTGTGTTACAGTAGTGTACGTACATGCAGGATTTTCTATAGATTTATACTACTCATATGAAACTCACAAATCTAAATGCCTAATCCTCTGCAGAGATCTACGACGATCCGTTACTGTATAGTTTCTAAAATATGCATTGGCAGTTATGAAACAAAGAACCTTCTCACAAATTGAGCATTGTGTTTTCAATTGTTTTGCTGTAGTGTGTAATGCTGTGTATGGTGTTTACAGTTTTGACAGCTTCGAGCTGCTCTCTTGGTGTGGGAGTTTGAGTTTTGCAGTGGGAAGGTGTGGTTGTGTTTATGTAGCTTTAGAGAAGGGTGTTGTGTTTGGACATTGGGGGACCTGGTGGTAACGTTTGTGACATGTGTTTTAGCATTTGAGAAAAACTGCTTTCGACTAAATGGAAATTCATCAATAGACTGTTAAAGACAGCTAAACCTGTTACGCTTTGCAACTAGATTTAGGCATAATTTATTGATGAGGCAATCTGGCAGAGACTGGATGTGAGGGTCTGACTTTAAATACTTTACTTGTTTGATTAGAAGGCGCATAAGTAAATATGTGCCAGCCGAGCACTGGGTAGAAATATTGAGTAGCTATTGCTGTGTATTGTTCAGTCTTAGTGAGAGAGACAGAGTGAAAAAGGAAAGGACACTCGAGCGGGCACTGAAGGCCTAATGACGATACCACACCTTTCCCTTTGGAATACTCTGGGGATACTGATTCATGCACTCAGACATCAAGTTGAATCCTTTAAAGACTTTTTCTGATCAATAATTTTAGCGGCAATATTCTTGTTCCCGAGTGTGTCACAGACCTTTCCTGTCTTTGGCATTTGTATGTCTTTTGTTAGTTTTTATAACAGTATTGATCGGTAGTGCTCATTTGCACTACATATGTATTTAAAAGACTGTGGGCACACTGTAGCTTTCAGAATCAAACAACTAGTTATTATTTTTCCTTACTTTGCTCATAACAATCACGGTATATCCTCCCAGTCCCTGTAATTGTAGCTCCTCATAATCCTGAATGGCATGTTCACTCTGGAAAGCAAAAACGTCAATTTTCCATACCTCAAGCACTGAAATACATAACATTACTCAAACACGAGTGCCACCAAGTTGCTGTGTACCCCCCACTGCAAAAAGAGAATTTAATTAAGTGCTTAAATATTCAATCACCCCTCTCATTACTTAAACTAAGAGCCTCTCTGTTTGGATTTGACAAAGAGCCAGGGCACACAGTGCATGCCTGGTAGTCAAAGATAGTAGTGAGTTGCCACCATTCACCCGAGACCCAGGGCTTTTCCCGAGAACAGGAGGCATAACACCAGAGCAATTGGAACTTCCTGCTATTAACCATGAATTTGGTATGAAATAAACGTCCTTGCTTGTTACAGTTTTTTCTGAATGCTTAAACCCTAACTGTGATTCCTGTAGCACAATCTCTAAAACTATTCAGACTTATAGCAAAACCACTCACTGAGTTTGCAAAACTAAAAGCACAAAAACTGCTTTGCACTCAGTTTGCAATTTTGTAACACACACTTTGCAAAACTGTAGGCACAATTCACTGCACAACACTCAATTACCAAATTTCCAACACACTCCTAGCAAAAGTATACACATGTATGGCTATCATTAACACTAATTTGCCAACTGTCTGGCACACTTTCACATGTGAAAACTTTCTTAGATAATTAGTTCACTTTGCAATCAGCCTAAGCACTATAATACAGGTAAGCTGTGTGTGTGGAGTACAATGGAGGGAGCAGAAAGAGTGAGAAGTAGAGGAGGCCGAGGAAGAGGACGTGGAGGTGAAGAAGTAGGATGAAGAGGACGACAAGGACAAGGAGGAGCAAGAGGAAGACGAGGAGGGGGGAGAGGAAGATGAGGAGGGGGGAGAGGAAGGGTAGGAAGAGTAAGAAATAGAATTGCTGATGACATCAGAGCTACAATAGTGGACCATGTAATCAACCGTGGAATGACCCTGAGGGTAGCTGGCCAACGGGTCCAGCCTAACTCGAGCCGCTACACTGTAGCAAGTACCATAAGGACATCTTGAAATGAGAATCGGTTAGTACAGTCACTTCGCACAAAGATCTGTAGCACTGCCATATGCCAATGAGAAACACACCAATACCATTGATGTAAAAATACTGAAATTGTTACTTTACAGAATTGCTAGATGACCAGATGCTGGGGCAGAGGAAGCATGTTCACTGCAGACCAAGTAACCCATATAGTCATTATGGCGATTGCAAATAATCTTATACTTGGAAATAAACACTTGTGTTTGTTTTGATGTGTTTGAATAAACACCAGTACTTGAAGTTTGGATCCCTCTATGCTTATGGATCTATGACAGAAGTATGAGCTCAAACTGACATAGCCTACCTTGTGCACAGAGAAAGCAAAAGCCAGATGTGTTTTGTATTCATACCATCAGTGTGCAGTTGGCGCATTGTGTGCTTAGTAGATGATGGCTTGTGTGTACTGTTTGATACGGAAACACCATTTTTACGAAGGTGTGAAGAGTTAATCTAGCTGTGTTTGCTTTTGCAAGAGAACTACAATGTTTTGATTATTGGGTGACAGGTTTTCTTATCTGTGTGAAGAGTTTTGCAAAATTAGCCAATAGTTACAAAAAATTTGCTTAAGCAATCAGAAAAAACTGTAATGTAAATGAAAATTTTATGTTGCAAAGACGTTGCACCTAAAGTCTGAAGTAGTTTCATCACCCTTGCCCATCATATTAAATGGATAAATTAAAAGGGGTGCAGCTCACCATTAATTATAACTTAATCCTTTAAGACACTGTTTTTAGATATGTGAATTTGCGATGGTAAAAAGATCAAAGATGGAAAAATTGAAGTGTCGTTGGCGATTTATGGGTATTACGCGCTAAAAATAAATTGCACTACAGTAGTATTAGTAGCTTAATATGTTGCAGAAAGATGAATCTGTTGGGAAGTGCTGTTCTTGTGATAACATGTCCTCCAAATGCTAAAGTTTAATAAGAATGTCTTGTATCATAAATAGCTATGTATGTGTACAGAATATATATACACACATACAAGCTAGTGCAGCATACCTTCAGAACTTCCCGCAAAAGTCCATGATGGCATCAAATGATACAATAAAGGATATATGACTTGTCATATATAATATGTCAGCTAAGTGTGCTCTACCAGTATGTAGAGAAAATGCCCTTTTTTTTTTTCTTTCTTTTTTTTTTTAAGATTTTCACCTCTGTTTCTATGTGTTAAATCTCTGAAATGGTAAGACCTTTTCTGGGGCTGTTAGCATTTTGAAGAAGTGCCTATTATGCAATGTGTTTACGCTCAGGGGGCTTCTCCTCGCTTCCTCTGAGTTTTCATTAGCTTGGAGGGAGCCAGAAGAATATGAGAAAGGCCGAAAAGTGAATACTGAGCTCCGTGGTTCCTTGATGGCCAGGAGCTTGTAATTTCCTAGAGAAGCCAAGCTGATATTTTCATTTTTGTTTTAGATTTATGGTCGCTGAACTGTGTCGAGATCATGTCACCTGGTTGGAAATGGCTCAGAATCAGAGGCCCAAAACTAATCTTGATTTTGTTACCAACTTAATTGCATTTTATTTGTAAGTATTTGTTTTTCACATGCATCCCCAGCTTTGCTTGCGCCCCAAAGAATTAGGTAGATTATACATGTTGTGTTCATTCAGTGGATGAAAGACTCCTCAAAGTTTCTTAAGCTCTACTGTAGATTCTGTTGAAAATCACGATTTTAAGGCACACATCTGCGCACACTTTGAATATTTATCCGAATATATGTGGCTGTTTGATTTTATACTAAGTCTACTTTCTTTAAAAATATTTTTGGCCTTTTTCAGCTTTATTTGATAGACACAATAAAGAAAGGACAGGAAAACAGGGGCAGAGAGAGAAGGGGGAAGACATGCGGCAAAGGGCTGCGGGTGGGGCTTGAAACTGGGCCGGCCGCTCTCAGCCGTATGGCATGTGGTCGCCTGCTCAACGAACTGAGCTAAACCGGTGCCCCATTCTAAGTCTAAATTGAATTATATGAACATCCCTCAAGTCACCTAGTCTACTCGCAACACACACCTGTGGAAAAAACAAAAATCAGAGGGATTTGTTGCAGTTTCCAGATCCCATTTTGGGGCTAGAAAGCTGTCATGGCTCCTTGCTACAAGTACAGTATTAATTAGATCACTCTCAGAACTTTATTTATTTCATCTTTAATTTTTTTTAAGTTAAAAGACTCTAATTGTTGGATTATCACAAGATGTCATGAAACAAATTGATACTTTTATAGTCAAAGTGTATAGGATGGAGACTATCTAGGATGTTTGCACACTTATTTCATTAATTACAGCACTAGTACATTTAAACAATCCTCTGTGTGTTTATACAGTACTCTAAAGTATTGTATCTTTTTGGTCACGTAGGTTGCAGGAGTACTGAATTGTGCCAGCAATCAATTCCTCTTACAAAGTCAGTGAATTTTGACAGAAGTGGGAAAATGTGTGCAAATTTGAACCTTTTAGATGTTTAACATCTCAACCACCACTGGCCACAGTCTCATTACTTTGGGCAAGAAAGAACTTAAAGCCACTACAACCTTGAGTTCAGCCAGAAATACAAAAGGGCACAAATGTCATTTCTGCATTCTTTAAGCTCTCTGACCCTTTGGGAAGATGGGTCACAATAGCTATTCATCCCTCTCCTCTCATACAGATCCCTGACCCCATTCCATCCACTGTCCCATCAATGCAAAGCCTAATGTTTCCACAAAAGAATCAACCTTAACTAGCTAAAATCCCTTGATATGTATCTATTTTAAATGATTTTCTCTATGTAATTGTTTATCCATACTGCAATGAAGCTAATATCATTCTCCTATTTTTTTTCTGCCTTGATGCATGCTCAATCATCCAGGTAAGTAAATCTCCAAAAGTTGATTCTGTTCACCTGGACGTAGCGTTTTGTGGGAGAAACGTTTCGTCACTCATCCAAGTGACTTCTTCAGTCTCAGCTGACTGCAGGTTTCCCCAATCTTATAAACAGTACATTAAACCCCAAAACACGCTGTGCTAAAAATTGGTCCACCCCAAGGATTGGGTCCCCCAACACAAACAGAGTAACATAGTTTACGCTGTTAAATGCCAGGAGGATTGCCAGGAATTATACATCGGGGAAACCAAACAACCTCGGGCAAAGCGGATGGCACAACACAGAAGAGCTACCTTGTTAGGCCAGGACTCTGCAGTCTATGTACAGTGGGGCAAAAAAGTATTTAGTCAGCCACCGATTGTGCAAGTTCCCCCACCTAAAATGATGACAGAGGTCAGTAATTTGCACCAGAGGTACACTTCAACTGTGAGAGACAGAATGTGAAAAAAAAAAATCCATGAATCCACATGGTAGGATTTGTAAAGAATTTATTGGTAAATCAGGGTGGAAAATAAGTATTTAGTTAATAACAAAAATACAACTCAATACTTTGTAACATAACCTTTGTTGGCAATAACAGAGGTCAAACGTTTACTATAGGTCTTTACCAGGTTTGCACACACAGTAGCTGGTATTTTGGCCCATTCCTCCATGCAGATCTTCTCGAGAGCAGTGATGTTTTGGGGCTGTCGCCGAGCAACACGGACTTTCAACTCCCGCCACAGATTTTCTATGGGGTTGAGGTCTGGAGACTGGCTAGGCCACTCCAGGACTTTCAAATGCTTCTTATGGAGCCACTCCTTTGTTGCCCGGGCGGTGTGTTTTGGATCATTGTCATGTTGGGAGACCCAGCCTCGTTTCATCTTCAAAGTTCTCACTGATGGAAGGAGGTTTTGGCTCAAAATCTCACGATACATGGCACCATTCATTCTGTCCTTAACACGGATCAGTCGTCCTGTCCCCTTGGCAGAAAAACAGCCCCATAGCATGATGTTTCCACCCCCATGCTTCACAGTAGGTATGGTGTTCTTGGGATGCAACTCAGTATTCTGCGTCCTCCAAACACGACGAGTTGAGTTTATACCAAAAAGTTCTACTTTGGTTTCATCTGACCACATGACATTCTCCCAATCCTCTGCTGTATCATCCATGTGCTCTCTGGCAAACTTCAGACGGGCCTGGACATGCACTGGCTTCAGCAGCGGAACACGTCTGGCACTGCGGGATTTGATTCCCTGCCGTTGTAGTGTGTTACTGATGGTGACCTTTGTTACTTTGGTCCCAGCTCTCTGCAGGTCATTCACCAGGTCCCCCCGTGTGGTTCTGGGATCTTTGCTCACCGTTCTCATGATCATTTTGACCCCACGGGATGAGATCTTGCGTGGAGCCCCAGATCGAGGGAGATTATCAGTGGTCTTGTATGTCTTCCATTTTCTGATGATTGCTCCCACAGTTGATTTTTTCACACCAAGCTGCTTGCCTATTGTAGATTCACTCTTCCCAGTCTGGTGCAGGTCTACAATACTTTTCCTGGTGTCCTTCGAAAGCTCTTTGGTCTTGGCCATGGCGGAGTTTGGAGTCTGACTGTTTGAGGCGTGGACAGGTGTCTTTTATACAGATGATGAGTTCAAACAGGTGCCATTCATACAGGTAACGAGTGGGGGACAGAAAAGCTTCTTACAGAAGACGTTACAGGTCTGTGAGAGCCAGAGATTTTCCATGTTTGAGGTGACCAAATACTTATTTTCCACCCTAATTTACGAATAAATCCTTTACAAATCCTACCATGTGAATTCATGGATTTTTTTTTTCACATTCTGTCTCTCACAGTTGAAGTGTACCTCTGGTGCAAATTACTGACCTCTGTCATCATTTTAAGTGGGGGAACTTGCGCAATCGGTGGCTGACTAAATACTTTTTTGCCCCACTGTACACCTACAGGCCAGTGGACACTCTTTCAAGGATGAGGATGTGCACATCCTGGACAGGGAGGAACGCTGGTTTGAGCGCGGAGTCAAAGAGGCCATTTATGTGAAAAGGGAAAGACCATCTCTGAATCGAGGAGGGGACCAAAGGGTACATCTTTCGCCATTTTACAATGACAGCATTGGGGATTGCAGCCATTCCCCAGCTCTCTGTGAATGGTACTCATGGCCATTGATCAGTAGTTGTTGATCAATGGTCATGAGAGTTTGCATAATTAATATTAAGGAACTGACCTCCCAGCCCATTGTTCCTTCAGTGGGCTGGTTTCAGTCATTATGCAAATGTGCTGTTTATAAGATGAAACCTGCAGTCAGCTGAGACTGAAGAAGTCACTCGGATGAGTGACGAAACGTTTCTCCCACAAAACGCTACGTCTAGATGAACAGAATCAACTTTTGGAGGTTTTTCTGCCTTAAATATCTGATCAGTGTGAATCTATGGTAAGGCCCAAATTTTGCAAATTTATTCCTTTGAAAATGCTTTTTTTATGGAAAAAAAGACATAAAATGATTTGATTAATTTCCACAAATTGAAAAATGAACCATAAAATGTAATTATTGCTGCACTGTCATGCATTTCAAAATGTTGGCTTCTCAACATACCGCACTTTGATGACATTATAGCTGTAGCAGTTACAGTAAGCTGTACTGAGAGTTTGAGAACTGAAGCAGAAATAGGAATATTAATGTGCACCATGTGCTGTGATCTCCTAAGGCCTGTGTAGCATACAGAGAAGATATAACCCTGCTCTTTTCCTCTGCACACAAGAGGATTTTATTGTGTAATTCTGCATCAAGGATCATTGTCTTGTCCTCAGTGGTCGGAAGTACTGACATGTGTTAATACATGTAAAGCCTGTGTTAGAATTTCCATAAACCTATAGTGATGTGCAGCACAAAAGAATACAGATACCATTCATTCACAAATACATTAACTTTGATTATATACACTCTTGCATGTGTCATATCCTTGTCATATTGGAAGAAATTTCATTCGCAGTTTTAATTATTCAGGACAGTGACATTGGTTGAAGAATTAATGGGGTTGAAGACAAGAAGTGTAGAGAGTGATTAAGAATTAATAGCTTCAGGTGTTTAAGTTGAATCACATTAAAATGTGGAACTTGTGCATTAAGTACCTCACACTATTTTAGGGAGTCAGTCAGTTTCAAGTTCAAATTATTTAATAAACAATCTTAATTGAAATGATTTAGTCATGCCATATTTATATACAGTTACATGCGTCATATATGCTTTGATTAGTACTTTTTTGTTTTTTTTGTTTTATGACATTAAATCTCTGCTGCCAATATGACCATTTGATGTAATTTATTGGATTATGTTAAAGTAGCAAATGCAGATTTTCACAGTGATCTGACCGGTACTACAGTAAACTGTTTACCGTAGAATCTGAGCTCCCTGAGTTCCTTTTATATGTTTTTGAATCAATCTGAAAGCTAAAAACTATCATCGCCTTTCAAATGGTTTCATATTACAGTTGTCTTATCATGTCCTAGCTATTAGGGTTTGATCTAGGTTAAGTAACTTGGTTACTTAAGAGCCTGGAATTCATGTTAATAAAAAAATTAGCAAATTGGATTGCATTGGTAGGGATTATGGTAAAACCATAAAATCTTCTGGGAGCTGGTTCGAAATAGGAGGAGCCTGAAAGTTTAAGGCTCTGCCTCCCATTAAATACTCAGGAACCACAAGTAAAACAACAGTCTGAGACCGAAGTGTTCTCTTAGGGTGTTATGGTACTGTGAGGTCTGTGAGATAAGATCAGGTCTGATTATACAATGGTACCTGCAGTCGGCACCAATAACGGCCTTAACTTGGGCTGAGGATTGTCCAGTGTCTTGACGGACAGCCAATTGGATCCTCTGGCTCAGTGCTGGTGAAATTCTTTTGGGTGTTCCACTTGACTTTTTGTTCCATAACCCTCAGGATCATTTATTCCAAATGACTTTCTTATTGCGTCCCACCTCAGCAGCAAAAACGGTGAGAGACCCTGCTTATGCAGTTCAACAATCTGACCACATTGTAAAAGGGAAGATTTTTTTTGCCTTTGCCATCAGAACGTCATGACAGTGGAACTACCTGACAGAAAATGACAATGAATCCACAGTTTTGCACAGATCTGACCTTTTAAAGGCATGTGGTGCTAAACTTTTGATTAGCTGTAAAACAGCCTGTTTTAGTTTAAGGATTGTTTTCAATAAATTGCACGTTGAGAAAATGTTATGTCTTTCTTCCATTTCTTCTTGTTGCATGTTGAAGCTCTACTTGGAACCTTGTTAAGATCCAACCATGCAATATATGATTTTTTGCCATTTTTAAAGTGGTGTTAAACTTTTCTTCAGGACTGTATTAATTGTGTTAGTATATGAAACCAAAGAGTGCTGCCCAAGTGTAGAGGAGGACTCACTCAGTAAGCTCAATAAGCACTGACTTTTACAGAGTGGCACTGTTATTACCAGATTGCAATAACATTTCATTAACATTAGCTAATACATAATATAGTTTATGAAATCTTATGCATACTAATGTCATCAGAACATAGCTGCTGTTTTTACTGATCAACAACTAATTATGTTTTTTATATGCAAACTAATGACAAAGTAACCAATTACAAGATATCTAATGATTAACAAACATTGTTAATCATATTTTCATTTCATTTCTTTTTCTTTTTGTAAAGATTAAAACGATTCTAATAAATTATTACAATTCATGATTTATCATAAGTCTTACCCAATTGTATTATTCATTGTCAACATTTTATTATATTCAATGCTGTGGCAAAGCTGCACTATTTATATACTCCATAGTCTTCAACATTTTTCAGCATCCATTGTAGCAGCAGTCACACATATCAGGCAGAAACTGAAAGTGACCTCATTCTTGTTTCTCTATATACCACCAGGGCACCCCCCTTTTTACCCGGTTAAAAGTCTGTGGGGTGTCGCCCCAGTGAGCCTTTAAGTGACAGAATCTAATTCTCAGCACATCAGTCAAAAGGGACACAGGAGGGAACCCACTGTGCAAGCAGGCACTGGTGAAAGCAGCACAAATAGCTGAAGGGGTCTGATTTTCCCTCTATCCAGCAGCATTTCCTCATTCTGGTAGCACACTTCCGCATAGGTCATAGTTTATGTTTGTGAAATGTGTACCAATGGGCTGTTGCTGGTCTCCAGGGAAAGACATGGCGTTTCTTGGACATCTGTGGCTATGCATCTATGGCCACCATGTACTGCACCATGCACTAGGGTGAGAATGTGTTAATGTTCCCAGAACATTTCAACAAAGTCACATCAGAGAATGTGCTGGGAAGAATAGACAACGCGCACGTCATTTTCTCACACGCACACACACACTGTCACTCATGAGATACCCTTCTGAGATAATAAGCTGGCCAAAAGAGTAGCACGGAGGGCTTCACCTCAAGGCCAACACAATGAGACACCCTGTGGCCTTGAGATTGACTCAAGAACAGTTAGAGAGCTTCATGGAATGGGTTTTCATGGCTGATCATCTGCATCAAATGCAGTGGTGTAAAGCACGTTTCACTGCACAACATCAGAGAGTTCTATCCAGAATAGTGCAGCCCCAACAACAGCTAATATACTCAAAGGCAAGTTTGAGGAACTGACACATACTAGTCCTCAGAGAGTGAGGTAAACCTGAGAGCTTGAAACCCTTCAGAGACCCGGTTCATTGTGCGTGCCGGCAAAACATTTTTTCCCATAATGAAGACACCATTGTTGGTGAAGGTGATATATTTTGCCAGATAGATGAGTATTTATTTACAGTGGCTTGCAAAAGTATTCGGCCCCCTTGAACTTTCCCACATTTTGTCACATTACAGCCACAAACATGAATCAATTTTATTGGAATTCCACGTGAAAGACCAACACAAAGTGGTGTACACGTGAGAAGTGGAACGAAAATCATACACGATTCCAAACATTTTTTACAAATAAATAACTGAAAAGTGGGGTGTGCGTAATTATTCAGCCCCCTCTGGTCTGAGTGCAGTCAGTTGCCCATAGACATTGCCTGATGAGTGCCAGTGACTAAATAGAGTGCACCAGTGTGTAATCTAATGTCAGTACAAATACAGCTGCTCTGTGACGGCCTCAGAGGTTGTCTAAGAGAATATTGGGAGCAACAACACCATGAAGTCCAAAGAACACACCAGACAGGTCAGGGATAAAGTTATTGAGAAATTTAAAGCAGGCTTAGGCTACAAAAAGATTTCCCAAGCCTTGAACATCCCACGGAGCACTGTTCAAGCGATCATTCAGAAATGGAAGTATGGCACAACTGTAAACCTACCAAGACAAGGCCGTCCACCTAAACTCACAGGCCGAACAAGGAGAGTGCTGATCAGAAATGCAGCCAAGAGGCCCATGGTGACTCTGGACAAGGTGCAGAGATCTACAGCTCAGGTGGGGGAATCTGTCCATAGGACAACTATTAGTCATGCACTGCACAAAGTTGGCCTTTATGGAAGAGTGGCAAGAAGAAAGCCATTGTTAACAGAAAACCATAAGAAGTCCCGTTTGCAGTTTGCCACAAGCCATGTGGGGGACACAGCAAACATGTGGAAGAAGGTGCTCTGGTCAGACGAGACCAAAATGGAACTTTTTGGGCAAAATGCAAAACGCTATGTGTCGAGGAAAACTAACACTGCACATCGCTCTGAACACACCATCCCCACTGTTGAATATGGTGGTGGCAGCATCATGCTCTGGGGGTGCTTCTCTTCAGCAGGGACAGGGAAGCTGGTCAGAGTTGATGGGAAGATGGATGGAGCCAAATACAGGGCAATCTTGGAAGAAAACCTCTTGGAGTCTGCAAAAGACTTGAGACTGGGGCGGAGGTATGGGCAGAAATCTGTGCCATCAGAAACTGAATTTGAATAAGTTAAATTTGAATTTGAATTGCTCAGATTGAATCTGAATTGTAACTTGAATAAATGCTTTTAAAAACTGAATAGGAATTAGCCTAATTTGAAATTCAATTTATTGGTTTGAAAATGATCATCACTAAACTGAAATTAAATTTTATAGTTTGAAAATGAATTCATTTGCTTTGAAACCATATTTTATCCTTTAAAAAGTTAGCTCTCGAATAATTTCAGATTCACTTCTCACCATTCAGTTTCAGTTCTACTATTCAATTTCAGTTCCAAAATTCAGTTTTTTGGGACTTACATCCGGTTCCGGTTCAAGAGTAATCGAGCGCAGATTAATATTACTACGTTTTACTAGCGGACCGAAAGTGTTACTGACGGGAATCTACAGCGTCTTGAGCTGAATTAAGACTTCAGAAGTCATTTGTCATGTCGAATGACCAGCGGATAAACTCTCAGGTTGGTAATAAATGTATTACATGTATAAGAACAAGCGTCATGTTAACAAATGATAGCCGTACAGTAACTTTTATGCTTATTGTAGCTGTTATCTAAAAACGCTAATTTAGCGTAGTTTGCCCTGGATTCAGCTTTGACAAACAAATATGATCGACTGTTTCTATTAGAATTCCAAAGTTGTCATCTTGTACCCTCTCAGAGCCCTGTATGCTTGCAGAGACCCCTACAGCAGGGAAGCATGCAAAACGGTGTCCAAACCTTTGTATTTTAGCTTTATTACCATATTTTCACGACCATAAGGCGCACTGTGCTAAAAGGCGGTCTCAGTTATGTGTGCCCTTACTGTATTTAACACACACATAAGGCGCACTGGACCATAGGGCGCATACAAATACCGTATGCGTATTTAAAAATAAAGCGGGAGCAAACCTGAATTCGGTACCTTACTCACATTTTTATTACCAATAATCGTCATCATCAACAACACACAAGCATACAAGTGTGCGTATTTAAAAATAAAGCAGGAGCAAAACAAAGTTTGGTACTCACATTTTTATCATCAATCAAACCCATCGAAGTCCTCATCCTCTGTGTCTGAATTGAACAGCTGCGCTAAATCTCCATCAAACATGCCAGGTTCACTGTCTTCACCGTCAGAGTCACTTTCCGTGCCGTGCGGCTCCTCGGAAACGATGCCGGCTTTTGCGAAAGCTCGAACAACAGTGCCAGCAGACATGTTAGCCCAAGCATCTACAATCCATTGGCAAATTGTGGCATAACTCGCTGCCTTCCACTCTTAGTGAAACTGTAGTCTCCACCGGTCATCCATCGCTCCCAGGCCGCTCGCAGCCTTACTTTGAACGGGCGGTTCACACCGATGTCCAGCGGTTGGAGTTCCTTTGTCAGGCCTCCCGGAATGACAGCAAGCTCACAGTTCATTTGCTTCACAAGTTTTTTCACATCGGCTGTGAGATGGGCAGGCATAGAGTCACAGATCAACAGCGATGGTGATGCGTGGAAAAAACCACCTGGTCTCCTTACATACACCTCCCTCAGCCAGTCTTTCATCATTTCCTCATCCATCCAGCCCTTTTCATTTGCCTTAATGATGATTTCTGCTGGAAACTTCTCTTTAGGCAAAGTCTTTCGCTTAAAAATCACCATAGGCGGCAGTTTCTGTCCATTAGCATGGCAGCCAAGCACAACAGTAAAAGAAGACTTTTCATACCCCGTTATGCGTATCGCTACCGTGCTGGTCCCCTTCTTCTCCACAGTGTGACTCACCGGGATGTCAAAAGTGAGCGGGACCTCGTCCATGTTTGTGATGTGGCTGGGCTGGATGTTTTTGTCGCCGATGTGTTTGCTGCAGTAGGAGCGGAAGATGGCCAGCTTTTCCTTATAATCCGCTGGAAGTTGCTGCGCTACCGTAGTCCTGGTCCGGATGGAAAAATGGCACCGTTTCATAAAACGAAAGCACCAAGACGGACCTCCTTGGAAATGTTCAATGTTCATCTCTTCAGCTAGTGAAACTGCTTTTAGCCGAATGGTGACCGTCGAAACGCTTCTCCCGCTCGCTCTTTGCTCAATGATCCACCGCTCGAGTCTTTCCTCCAACTCGGGCCACCTCGCCTTATGTCCGCGGAAACTCAGCTGCGTTTTCTTGACCTGCCGGAGCTTGTTTTCCAGCTTCCTCCATTTGCGAACCATCGATTCGTTAATCTTAAATTCTCTCGCCGCTGCTCGATTTCCATGTTCCTCCGCGTAGCTGATGGCCTTCAGTTTAAACTGTGCTTCGTAAGCGTGTCTCTTTGCCATTTTCAGGGTTGTTAAAACAACGATGTCCTGCATAATGCACATACCTGTTCTTTTATACAGGTGTAGCGAGCGAAAGCCACCGAGTAACCGCTAAGGGCCTCTATACTACTTGTGCAAACTTTCAGGCCCAAAGCTCTCACAGGAACGAGCCCAGAATAAACAGGACAAGAGGGTCAATATCAGTCAGATATGTTAAAATTTATTATTTTAAAAGAACACAAAGGGTTTGCAAAAGGCCTAAAACATCAAAATGGTAAAAGGTCACTAACGACCACAAGATAGTGTTATTGGTGCAACCTGCCAGCAATGCAACTATCACCTGAGGGCTTGCTCTCCCTTGGCGGTCCCAGATGCTCGTTGCTTTAAAAGAAACAAATCCACCCCAAATAAATACGAGCCCAACAGAACACTTATCGCATGCACTAAGTGCTAGTTCAGGCAATAATCGGTGGCACTAAAAATCACTCTTAATAAAAACTTATTCACTGCAAATCCACACAGAGCACCTCTAAAGATCCTAATTCCCCTAAGGTAAGAGCCCCACTCAGGGATTGCACAATGCCCGACTAATATTGCACCAGCCCAGTAGAAATAAAAACAAACCCGGCATAAAAAAACAGTTTTAAAAGGTGACCCTACCAAAACCAAAAACACAACAACAAGGAGAAGGAGGGAAAAAAAAACAGCGACAAATTCACATGTGCAGCCTGCCCTGCAGGAGGCAATACAATATAAATTAGATTATAGTGCATCAATATACTTTTTTTTAATGTCAAATATATTAAGTTAACATACCTCCAGCAGACAACTGTGTTTGCTGCACACCTGGCTTATCTTGGCTTATCTTGTGAAAATCACTACTAAAACAAAATACAATAAACATCAAATACATTTCAACAAATTTAAAAAAAAAAAACACTAAAAGAAAAACAGCCTGTACCTTTAACCTCTGCTGTAGAGGTTTACAACAACTGTTTGTGTAGCAGACAATTAAAACTTCTCAGGCTCTTCACCTACTCACACAACCATTGTTCACAGCCGCTCGTCAGTGGAAAAGAAGAGCACCTGCTGCTACTTCCTCTTTTATACCCTCCATTGGGTCCCCTGGGTCCTAAAGACTTCCCCATTACAATTGCCCCCGTTTTAAAAGGTCACCGTCCCGGTGACCACTTACTGCCAGGGCCTAAATAAATTTTGGGGCAAATCATTATGGACAAGAGAGCTCTGTGAATCGCTAGTGAGAACAGCAGTAGTCTGATTTACTGACCGTGGGAGATTAAAGGGGTTAGAATGCTTTCCTGCTGTACTTCTTTTAGGCCGCCCCTGAACTCTTCCCGAGTCCTGCTCTAAAACATTCTCCCTATTATCAATCCCACTTTCCTCTGGCTGTTCTGGAACTATGGATACAGGGTTCAAGTTGCTCGAGCCTATGCTACTAGTTTCACTAACAAGCTCGGGAACACATACCGAGGGTGGCTGATCTTTGGGTGGGTTTGGAACAAGGGCGAGTACAACTCCACCAGCCTCACTGTCATCATCTGGTGTATCTGATGTTGACTGCCGGGGTGACTCAACTACCAGCCCTGGGTCAGAGAGAGGATATTCGTCTGGAGCAGGTGCTACAATACCTGAGGGTATTACTCTCAACTCGGCCCAATTTAAGTTCTTGTCTGGACCTGAACGATCTCTAGGGCGTATTTTGTAAACCCTGCCTTCTTTGTCCATACTCTGCACAACAACATACACCATAGGATCCCAGGCATCGTGGATCTTATGGCGGCCTAAAGGATGACTTTTCCGATAAACCAGAGTACCTGGGGAGAGAAGGGAAGTAACTGTGGGCTGAAAATGTTTATTTCTCCTCTCTGCAGCTTGTTGGAGTTGTTCTTTCGCATGCACATAAACTGAACTTAGACGTTGTTTATGCTCCTCTACCCACTCCTGCGCAGATCTAGACATTGGTTCCGACTGGGAAGCCCCCAGTAAGAAGTCAACGGGCAACTGGGGCTTCTGACCAAACATAAGCTCATAAGGTGAAAAACCGGTGGACTGATGTTCTGTGGTATTGTAAGCATACAGTACCTGTGGCAAGTATTGCGGCCACTTTCTTTTCTTATCAGGAGGGAGCGTACGCAACAGATCATGGAGTGTTCTGTTAAATCTCTCGCATTGTCCATTGCCCTCAGGATGATATGGTGTGGTCCTGCTTTTGTCTATGCCGTACAGGTGACACAGACGTTTCAGCAAGTCTCCCTCAAAGCTCTTTCCCTGATCACTATGGATACGCTTAGGGACCCCATAGATATAAAACTATTTTTCAGTTAATACCCGTGCCACTGTACTTGCCCGTTGATCTACTGTAGGGTATGCTTGAGAGAACTTTGAAAACACGTCAGTGACCACAAGTACATTCTCACGCCCATCACTAGACTTGTCGAAAACACTGAAATCAATGGCAATGACTTCCAGGGGTTTAGAAGCCACCAAACCCCCCCTGAATGTGCGAACTTTTGGTTTTACAGCCTTTGCCAAGACACAACGATCGCACTCCTGACAATATTTCTCAATGTCACGTGCCATAAAGGGCCAAAAACACCTTTCTCTCACCAGGCTGGTAGTGCGTCCAATGCCTTGATGCCCATGATCATCATGTAAACTTCTCAGGACCTCTGTTTGCAAGCACTGGGGTAGCAACAGTTGAAACAAAACTTGGCCATTACCAGGTGTCTGAACTTGACGATACAAGACACCTTCCTTCAACTTGATTCTGGGCCACTGTTGCACCAACTTTTTCACTCCCTTACTTACATTACCCATTTCCTGCTTGGTAGGCAGCCTCCCTCTTTCCCAATACTGTGAAAAAGGGCCAATTACCGGATCAGCAGCTTCAAGGGATATTAGATCAGCTTTAGGTCGGGATGGAAATGCACCTATGGCTCTACACATAGCGGCAACAGCATTTCCCAGTTGACCTACATCTGTCTGATCTTGCACTTCCTGTGGAACCTTCAACCCTGGAAGCAGGCCAGATGGACTCTGTGGATGCAGTTGCCGTGACAATGCATCAGCGTTGCGATTGCTGGGACCTGGCCTATATTTAATCTCAAAGTTGAACACAGCTAGTTCTGAGGCCCATCGCTGCTCTACGGCTCCCAATTTAGCAGTTTGCAAATAGCTAAGGGGATTGTTATCTGTGAACACGACAAACTTATTTCCCAACAAATATTCACGGAATTTTTGAGTGACAGCCCATTTTAGTGCCAAGAATTCCAACTTTCTAGAGCTATAATTGGACATATTCCTTTCACTAGGTCGCATGCCCCGGCTAGCAAAAGCAACTGGCCGCCTCTTTCCTTCTTGCTCCTGAGATAAAACTGCCCCTAACCCTGCCTGACTAGCATCTATCTCAAGGACAAAAGGTTTAGCAAAATCTGCATATGCCAATACTGGGGCACTAACCAGCAGCCTTTTTAGTGTTTGGAATGCATTCTCACATTCCTCACTCCAAAGGTGACACATTGCCCCACTGGCACCACTTCTACGTTTCTTCTTGGTACCTCCCAGCTCGCCCACCAGCCGGTGGAGCGGGGCAGCATACTTGGCAAAACCTTCAACAAAACGCCGATAATATGAGGCAAATCCCAAAAATGACTGTAGCTCTGTACAAGTAGTCGGTCGTGCCCACTCAGCCACTGCACTAATCTTAGAAGGGTCGGTCGCCACCCCAGAAGCCGATATCACATGCCCGAGGTATTGAACCTCTGGCTGGAAAAAGTGACACTTCTCCAGCTTCAACTTTAGATTGTGTTCTTTGAGCCGCGTTAAGACCAAGTCAAGACGCTCCAGATGCTGCTCAAAGGAGGATGAAAACACAACAATATCATCCAGGTACAATAAAAGGGACTGGAAACTTTGATCCCCAAAAATCCGCTCCATTAGCCTCTGAAAGGTGCTAGGGGCATTACAAAGCCCAAATGGCATTCGATTGAATTCGAACAGACCAAAAGGGGTACAGAAAGCAGTCTTGGCTTTGTCCTTCTCGGCCACTGGTACTTGATTATACCCACTTGCAAGGTCCAATGTAGAGAACCACTGTGCTCCCGTCAGGGCATCTAATGACTCCTCAATACAGGGTAATGGATAAGCATCTTTCCGTGTCTTGGCATTAAGCAAACGGTAATCAACACACAGCCTAATCTCTCCATTTTTCTTGAAAACCACCACAATTGGGGAAGAATAAGGGCTACTGCTTAGACGCACTACCCCCCGATCCAACAAATCTTTAATATGGGCTTTCACTTGTTCATACTGAGAGGGTGGGAGCCTGCGATACCGCTGTCGCACTGGGGCATCATCCATTAAAGGGATCTCATGTTCCACCAATGTGGTACATCCTAAATCTCCCTCCCCATAGCTGAAAACTGAACAATACTTCTGCAAAAGTGACACTCCTTGTTGTGACTGTTCATTGGACAAGTTAGGCCATGAGAGCTCGGAAAAATCAAGGTGCGGATGCGCCTGTACAGTCACTTCGTGCATCGTTATCTGCAACGTGGGATCATCAGACTCTGCAGTAATGCCAGAGTCCCCAGATGATGGAGGGTCAACCAGATGCAATTCACCTAGTTGTGTACAGGGCGGTAACCAAACATCCTCAATTCCCACATTAACCACCGGAATGTCAACAACACCCTGTTCAACAGAAAGGAGGGCCGGAGAAACCAAGATGCCCCCTGGCAGGGGATTACCTGTCGCTATGGGCTCCAGGAGCACTGATGGAAGGTTAATGTTAGCAGCAGAGGGGCAGCTAGTACGTATCCATTTCAACGAACCAGCAGGGACACAAACAGCTCGACCGTGGACTTTTGCTTTACCTAAATACCCGGATGTATTCAAAGCCTCAATGCGCTGACACTTGTGAAGTGTCTCTCTCCACGTCTTACTGGCATTTTCAAGGGCAGGAGATTCAAACAGACGAGGGCCAAACTGCTCAAAGAGTAGGTGGTAACAACGGCTAATGATATTCATCCCCAAGAGGCCAGGCACACTCTGTGGCTGCTGAACGCTCCCATCTAGAGGGTCCTCCACCACCAACACGCCCATTTTTGTCAGGGTGCCACCAAAAACAGTCACATCAAGCTCCATGTAGCCTATATAGGGGATTTTCAACCCATTAGCTGCCCTGAGGCGTAACCATTGGCATTTCTTTAAGTGCCCCACCCCCTGCGACCTGAAGTGCTTCTCAAAGAAACTCTCTCGAATAGTGGTGACCATGGACCCAGTATCCAAAAGACAGGGAACTATAACACCCCCCATTTCTATTTCCACCACTGGACAATTCCCAATTAGTCGAGAGGGATCTTCCATAACAACTTCAGCCGAGCCTATAAACCCTGTTCCTGATGCCTGGCTCTCTGCACCAGAGGGACCTAGTTTCCCGATGGCTGAGACTCAGGGCCTTGTTCCACAACCTGACTTTGTACATGTGCATCAGCATGAGACCCACCACTATTCTTTATAGCTGGATGTTTTACCCTACAGAACCTGGCAATATGACCAGCCCTACCACACCGATGGCAAATTGGCTTTCCATCTGCCTGGAAACGAAAAGGCCTAGTTGTGGGAGGGGTCAGGGGTAGTTCAGTCTGAGACGGCTGTGAAAATTGGACAGACATTTGCTTCATGAGCGTATCCAATTGAACCTGTTGTTTACGAAGGCACTCTTTTATCTGTAGAATGTCATCATTAGGCCCAAGGGTGACTGCATGCATCTCTGCATTAACTCCCTCTACTACCTGACAGTTCGTATCACAAGAATAGGCTCGGGACCTAGTTTTCCCTCCCTGCCTACCTACATCAGCCCACTTAAGGGCGATACTGCGTAGGGCAAGAAAGGACATGTCTGGTGTTTGAAGGACCCGCTGTTTCAGCTCTCTGCGCAGCATATCATCATGGACATGTTCAGTAAACTGGTCCCTTAGCAATATATCAGAATTTGGAATACCACCTGGTGTCTTACAGATTACAGTGTCCATTAAAGATTTAAGGGCATGAGAGTAATCTCGCAGAGATTCCCCTTCTCGCTGGGTGCGCTGGAAGAACTGTAGCTGGGCAGCTACATATGACTGAGTGCAGCTATAGTGCTCGACCAAAATATCAAAGATCTTGTCAGGAGTGTCTCTGCTGATACTCGAATGAAAACAGACCTCAGATTTAGCACTGCCATCAAGATGGTCCATCACAAACATCACTTGTGCTGCTCTTGACATAGGACGAATCTCCAGGCATCTACGTACTTCTTCAACCCACTGGTCAACAGTTAACAAGTCCACTGACAATTTACCAGTAAACCTTGGGCATTTACGCTCCTGAGGTGCATAAACGTAACACACATTTGTAGCTTCATTTATTGGGTTGATATTTGATGGCACAGTAGATGGACCTGGCACTGGATCTGGCACTGAACCAGTCCCAGGAGAACGTTCCTGTAATTGGTCTCTCAACTGTTCATTTGCTGCTTTTAGCTGTTGCAGCTGCTCCAAGAGGGCCTGTACGTCGTCCATAGGGTCGGCGAAGGAGGTTTATTATCCCCGCAGCAGCCCAAGCGTTGGCTTCCCCTCCGTAGAAGATGTCACTGTTTTTCCTCCTCTCCTCTAACACTCTTACTAAAATAAACAGGGCCACACTAAAATAAAAACCAAACACCGTAACTGATATGACCTGGATCCTGTCGACAACGCCAAATAATGTAGCGCGCGAAAGCCACCGAGTAACCGCTAAGGGCCTCTATACTACTTGTGCAAACTTTCAGGCCCAAAGCTCTCACAGGAACGAGCCCAGAATAAACAGGACAAGAGGGTCAATATCAGTCAGATATGTTAAAATTTATTATTTTAAAAGAACACAAAGGGTTTGCAAAAGGCCTAAAACATCAAAATGGTAAAAGGTCACTAACGACCACAAGATAGTGTTATTGGTGCAACCTGCCAGCAATGCAACTATCACCTGAGGGCTTGCTCTCCCTTGGCGGTCCCAGATGCTCGTTGCTTTAAAAGAAACAAATCCACCCCAAATAAATACGAGCCCAACAGAACACTTATCGCATGCACTAAGTGCTAGTTCAGGCAATAATCGGTGGCACTAAAAATCACTCTTAATAAAAACTTATTCACTGCAAATCCACACAGAGCACCTCTAAAGATCCTAATTCCCCTAAGGTAAGAGCCCCACTCAGGGATTGCACAATGCCCGACTAATATTGCACCAGCCCAGTAGAAATAAAAACAAACCCGGCATAAAAAAACAGTTTTAAAAGGTGACCCTACCAAAACCAAAAACACAACAACAAGGAGAAGGAGGGAAAAAAAAACAGCGACAAATTCACATGTGCAGCCTGCCCTGCAGGAGGCAATACAATATAAATTAGATTATAGTGCATCAATATACTTTTTTTTAATGTCAAATATATTAAGTTAACATACCTCCAGCAGACAACTGTGTTTGCTGCACACCTGGCTTATCTTGGCTTATCTTGTGAAAATCACTACTAAAACAAAATACAATAAACATCAAATACATTTCAACAAATTAAAAAAAAAAAAACACTAAAAGAAAAACAGCCTGTACCTCGAACCTCTGCTGTAGAGGTTTACAACAACTGTTTGTGTAGCAGACAATTAAAACTTCTCAGGCTCTTCACCTACTCACACAACCATTGTTCACAGCCGCTCGTCAGTGGAAAAGAAGAGCACCTGCTGCTACTTCCTCTTTTATACCCTCCATTGGGTCCCCTGGGTCCTAAAGACTTCCCCATTACACAGGTACAGTGGGGCAAAAAAGTATTTAGTCAGCCACCGATTGTGCAAGTTCCCCCACTTAAAATGATGACAGAGGTCAGTAATTTGCACCAGAGGTACACTTCAACTGTGAGAGACAGAATGTGAAAAAAAAATCCATGAATCCACATGGTAGGATTTGTAAAGAATTTATTCGTAAATCAGGGTGGAAAATAAGTATTTGGTCACCTCAAACAAGGAAAATCTCTGGCTCTCACAGACCTGTAACGTCTTCTGTAAGAAGCTTTTCTGTCCCCCACTCGTTACCTGTATGAATGGCACCTGTTTGAACTCATCATCTGTATAAAAGACACCTGTCCACAGCCTCAAACAGTCAGACTCCAAACTCCGCCATGGCCAAGACCAAAGAGCTTTCGAAGGACACCAGGAAAAGTATTGTAGACCTGCACCAGACTGGGAAGAGTGAATCTACAATAGGCAAGCAGCTTGGTGTGAAAAAATCAACTGTGGGAGCAATCATCAGAAAATTGAAGACATACAAGACCACTGATAATCTCCCTCGATCTGGGGCTCCACGCAAGATCTCATCCCGTGGGGTCAAAATGATCATGAGAACGGTGAGCAAAGATCCCAGAACCACACGGGGGGACCTGGTGAATGACCTGCAGAGAGCTGGGACCAAAGTAACAAAGGTCACCATCAGTAACACACTACAACGGCAGGGAATCAAATCCCGCAGTGCCAGACGTGTTCCGCTGCTGAAGCCAGTGCATGTCCAGGCCCGTCTGAAGTTTGCCAGAGAGCACATGGATGATACAGCAGAGGATTGGGAGAATGTCATGTGGTCAGATGAAACCAAAGTAGAACTTTTTGGTATAAACTCAACTCGTCGTGTTTGGAGGAAGAAGAATACTGAGTTGCATCCCAAGAACACCATACCTACTGTGAAGCATGGGGGTGGAAACATCATGCTATGGGGCTGTTTTTCTGCCAAGGGGACAGGACGACTGATCCGTGTTAAGGACAGAATGAATGGGGCCATGTATCGTGAGATTTTGAGCCAAAACCTCCTTCCATCAGTGAGAACTTTGAAGATGAAACGAGGCTGGGTCTTCCAACATGACAATGATCCAAAACACACCGCCCGGGCAACAAAGGAGTGGCTCCGTAAGAAGCATTTGAAAGTCCTGGAGTGGCCTAGCCAGTCTCCAGACCTCAACCCCATAGAAAATCTGTGGCGGGAGTTGAAAGTCCGTGTTGCTCGGCGACAGCCCCAAAACATCACTGCTCTCGAGAAGATCTGCATGGAGGAATGGGCCAAAATACCAGCTACTGTGTGTGCAAACCTGGTAAAGACCTATAGTAAACGTTTGACCTCTGTTATTGCCAACAAAGGTTATGTTACAAAGTATTGAGTTGTATTTTTGTTATTGACTAAATACTTATTTTCCACCCTGATTTACGAATAAATTATTTACAAATCCTACCATGTGGATTCATGGATTTTTTTTTCACATTCTGTCTCTCACAGTTGAAGTGTACCTCTGGTGCAAATTACTGACCTCTGTCATCATTTTAAGTGGGGGAACTTGCACAATCGGTGGCTGACTAAATACTTTTTTGCCCCACTGTATGTGCGATTGTCCCGGTATATACGATCAACGCCCACACTTCACCCTTTAACGTTCTCATGGTGTTCTCTACTACGTCCTCCTTACAACACATAGGGCGCACCGCGCTATAGGGCGCGCCGCACTTTTTGAAGAAAATCTAAGACTTTTAAGTGCGCCTTATGGTCGTGAAAATACGGTAATGTCTTACACAGCATCCCAACTCTTTAGCTAACTTAATGACTTTAGCTAAAGTGAATAGTTATTCTAATTCAGTGGTTCCCAAACTTTTTTTGCTGGGCCCCCCTTAGTTTTACAAGAAAAATATCCCCCCCCCCCCCATATTTTGCTCCATTGCGGTTTATTTCACACCTCAAACATTTAGTAAACAATTAAGCAAATACAAATAATCTGCAGATAGTAAGAAAATAAACTACTAACTCTTTTACGCTGCGTCCGCACCTACACGGGTGATTTTGAAAACACAGTAAACACGTAACACGTAAGCGGAACGTGTTACGAGTTTTAAAAAATAACCGAAAACAGAGATTTTAAAAAAAATCCTTTTTTGGGTTTATGTGTGGACGAAGAATACAGAGTTCGTCACGCAACGTTAAAGGTATGTGCGCCACGTTATTGTTTACAGATGATGAATTGCAGAATGGCAGATAGTCAGATTAACAGTATTTTGCCTCTATCTTCAGGTTTTGCATGCTTACATTTACACACGCAGTTACTGTCCCTCCATTTAGAAAGGCAGAGGCGTCACAGAGTAATTTTTCTTGTGTAATAATATTCAACATTGCTATCAATACATATTCAGCTATGCTTCATCTCCTGCTTTGCGTTTGTGTGACAGGGGCCTCAAACTCCAGTCCTCAAGGGCCGGTGTCATGCAACTTTTCCATGTGTCCCTGGTGCAACACACCTGAATACAATTAGTAGGTCATGAACAAGAGAATAGAACTCGACTGCATGCTGAGGTGGCAACCCCTAACCCTACTCAAGTAAATTTAAGTAAATGTATGTATTTGGAAACATGTACTTCTAAAAATACTTTTATTGCACCATGTTCATTCACTCATGAGCTGCTGTAACATGAATCAAATGGCTGAATTGCCAACTCAGCATGCAGTCAAGTTCTGTAGTCTTGCTAATGACCTACTAGGTGTGTTGCAACAGGGACACATGGAAAAGCTGCAGGACAGCGGCCCTCAAGGACTGGAGTTTGAGACCCCTGCCGTATGGTGTTCATGCAGTTTTCTACCCCACAGTTACAGCATGTCTGACTGCCTGTTCAGCATATGCAAAAAATATATGATGAGTTTAAGCATGTGATGACAAAGGCCTTCCATTATAGTGTTTGTCATCACATGTCACAGACATCTGGATGATCATTTTGAATAAACTAAAAAGTAAAAACTTGTTACTTCATCTTTTATCTTTATTATTATTATTGTTCTTATTTTACACTTTTGATTGTTAAGAATTAGGTTTATTTGTATTAGTCCTTTCTAACTTCTTTCCCTCTTCCATGTTACTGTGTCAGCTTGTCAGCATCTATTTGGGGTTGGGAGTGGAACAGAAAGCAAGGAAATCCAAAGTACCATTAAAACCAGGAGAGGTTCTTATATTTCAGAAGAAGGGATTAATTCAAAAGAAATGACCTCAATGCCATATTTTATTTAGGAACCCTAGAGAGCACATTGCAAAATAACACATTCTTATAATTTCACCCTCAGATGAGCCAAGCTACGACTGTCAGGGAAGGTGATGGGTACAGAGCATGTGAGAGTGGTTAAGTGAATGTCTCTTGTCTAGATGAAGGCACAAGAGGGATCAATGGCAAGGTGTAGAGATTCAGTATCTTCAGTCTTCAGTGGACACTCCATTTCTGGCACAAAACACCTGTAAAAGATGGTTGATTTAGGAGGTGACCCGACAACTTCAGCCTGTCAAACATAGCAATGGAGCAGTATGTTAAAAAAAAAAACCAACTAATTAAGCATGCACTCAGTACCCTAAGAATTATTATGATAGTTAAACACAGTGATAGTCACATATTATACTGTTATCACTACATGTTGGATACACTGTGTATGTTAACGCAGGTCAACAGCAAGCCAAACTCAATTTTCATGAGCCAGGAAACTGAGCATCTTGCTCCTTTGTAAGCCATCGAGAAGACCGTAATAATCTTTTACAATTGTGGCTTGAATAGCTCGATGAAAGTGCTGAGTGAAACTAAAAAATAAACCAGAAAATGAAATATCCTTTAGCTCTTTGACATTGTGAAATAAATGCACAAAAGAAATAGTTAGTGATAGAAAACATGTATCAAAGTTAGTCTTAGCTGCTAAGTAACGATAAACAGTAGTTTTATCAATCCTCTGATATGCAAATTAGATCGCTAGCATCATTGCTATGGTAATAGACCATGCTCTAAGCAAAATCCGCTTCTGGGATAAGGCTAATTCCTGGTACAAACACATTCACAAAACGATCTCTAAATCAGCTGTTATAAACATATAAAACAAACCAGAACATGTAATAAACTTACAGCCATTACTTTCGATGGTGTATATAAAGATTCAGGCCACAGGATAGGCAGGTTTTCTGTACAATGCTTTTTCCCAACTGACTGCAGCTTCTGCTTCCCACAATGCATTGCGAGCACAGATTACTCCTTCAAAATAAGATACAGAAAAACTAATGCTGACTGTATAGAACATATTTTTAACTAAATGACTCTTTTTTAACATAAATTACCACAGATGAAATATGACATTTTTATCACTAAATTATTATGAACCATTTTTAATCTTTTACTTGGGACAGAACACTCCCCGCCTGGCATTACTGATGCCACTACTACTTTCTATCAGTCACTTCGTTTTCTAAGAGCACAACAACATCCGAAATGGGACGCAGGTAAGTCTTTGAGACTCCCTGGGAAGATGTCCTCACTTCGACCTTTCTGACCTTCCCATCACTGCTTGGAAAGGTGGCTGTGATGATAGCCATCGTCCATTCATTTCTGGGTGCTTGATTTTGTTTCAACAACACAATGTCGCCTGACTGAAGATTGCAGTGTGTTCCATGCCACTTGCGCCTTGATTGGAGGGTGTTGAGATATTCGTTTCTCCAGCGACTCCAGAAACCATTGGCGAGTGCTTGCACTTGTTTCCATTGGTTCTTGAGCAAGTCTTTTCCACAAAAGTCTCCTGGTGGAGAAGGAACGCCCTGCTTTTGGGTCAGTATCATTGCAGGACAGAGTATGAATGGTGAGGAAGGGTCAGTTGAAATAGGGACCAAGGGCCTTGCATTGATTATAGACGATACCTCAGCCATTAGGGTACAAAGCACCTCATGTGTGAGACAGGTGTGTTTGTTCTGCAAGAGCATAGAATCCAATATTCGGCGAGTTACCCCAATCATCCTTTCCCAGACTGTTCAACCCCCCACAGCATGTGGGGGGTTGAACTCCCATGTGCAACTGTTAGCGTGAAGATGGTTGACAATGTCGGGAGGGTTCTTGTTTGGTTGTGCCATGCCAAGCTCCACGCTTGCTGCGATGAAATTGGTGCCCCTGTCTGACCGCATTTGTTTGGCTGTGCCTCTTATTGCAAAGAATCTGCATATTGCATTTATGCAGCTGCAAGTGTCCATAGATTCAATGACTTCGATGTGTACACCTCTTGTAGTCATACACTTAAAAAGTATCGCCCACGTCTTACTTTGTGCTGCGCCACCTAGTGTGCGTCGAGTGACCACTGACCATGGGCCAAACACGTCCAACCCGACGTACGAAAATGGAGGGCATGTTTCGAGTCTTTCAGGCAGGAGATCTGCCATTTTTGAATCTCTAGTTTCCCCCTGAGTTTCTTGCATGTTACGCAGCGGTGGATAATGGATGAGACCAGTCTTTTGCAGCCTACAATCCACAGTCCAGCTTGCCTAACTGCACTCTCTGTGAACTGTCTTCCTTGATGCACAACCTTAGCATGATAGTGCAGGACAAGCAACTTTGACACGTGATGTTTGCTTGGCAGAATTTTTAGATTCTTTAACGTTGGGTCCAATGAAGCATGTTTGAGGCGACCTCCAACTTTGATGAGGCCTTCACCCATGAAGGGGTCGAGGGCTACAATGGGGCTAGAGGTGTGGATGGTTTGATTGGCTTGTAAAGCAGCATACTCATCAGGAAAAGCGTCCGTTTGAACAGACTGGAGAATGAGGTTACTGGCGGCATCCATCTCCTCTGAAGTGCGTGGTTCTCTGCATTTATGCCAGCCCCTACATGAGTGATTTGATGAGTTGCTTGATGAGTGAGAATGGGCTTGGTGAATTAAGAAGGCAATGGCATGTACCAGTGAGGTCCAGCTTGAAAAGCGTTGGAAACGTTCTGGTGTGAGTCCATTCTTCTGAATCTGAGTAATGAAAGTACCAACTTGTCGGATTTCAGCATCCACTTCAGGTTCAATCAGCTCAAACGATTCATGTGTCTCTGGTTCATGTAGTTTGTAAAGGAAGTCTGGTCCCCTAAACCACATAGTGTCCATGAGCTGCGATGCAGGTACCGACCTGGTTGCTAGATCGGCTGGATTTTGCTGTGATGTAACATAATGCCACTGTTCAGGGGATGTGGACTGGCGTATACGATGAACTCGATTATGTACCAGCTACAGCCACCCATAATACAAAGGTTTGGACACCGTTTTGCATGTTTCCCTACTGTAGGGGTCTCTGCAAGCATACAGGGCTCTGAGAGGGTACAAGATGACAACTTTGGAATTCTACTAGAAACAGTCGATCATATTTGTTTATCAAAGCTGAATCCAGGGCAAACTACGCTAAATTAGCGTTTTTAGCTAACAGCTACAATAAGCATAAAAGTTACTGTACGGCTATCATTTGTTAACATGACGCTTGTTCTTATACATTTATTACCAACCTGAGAGTTTATCCGCTGGTCATTCGACATGACAAATGACTTCTGAAGTCTTATTACAGCTCAAGATGCTGTAGATTCCCGTCAGTAACACTTTCGGTCCGCTAGTAAAACGTAGTTCTATTAATCTGCGCTCGATTACTTTTGAACCGGAACCGGGTGTAAGTCCCAAAAAACTGAATTTTGAAACTGAAATTCAATAGTAGAACTGAAACTGAATGGTGAGAAGTGAATCTGAAATTATTCGAGCTAACTTTTTAAAGGATAAAATACAGTTTCAAAGCAAATGAATTCATTTTCAAACTATAAAATTCAATTTCAGTTTAGTGATGATCATTTTCAAACCAATAAATTGAATTTAAAATTAGGCTAATTCATATTCAGTTTTTAAAAGCATTTATTCAAGTTATAATTCACATTCAATCCGAGCAATTCAAATTCGAATTTAGCTTATTCAAATTCAGTTTCTGATGGCACAGATTTCTGCCCATACGGAGGTTCACCTTCCAGCAGGACAACGACCCTAAACATAAAGCCAGGGCAACGAGGGAATGGTTTAAAACAAAACATATCCATGTGTTAGAATGGCCCAGTCAAAGTCCAGATCTAAATCCAATCGAGAATCTGTGGCAAGATCTGAAAACTGCTGTTCACAAACGCTGTCCATCTAATCTGACTGAGCTGGAGCTGTTTTGGAAAGAAGAATGGGCAAGAATTTCAGTCTCTAGATGTGCAAAGCTGGTAGAGACATGCCCTAAAAGACTGAAGGTGGTTCTACAAAGTATTGACTCAGGGGTAGGGCTGCACGATTTTGCATAAAATGAGAATCACGATTTTTTGGCTTAGAATTGAGATCACGATTCTCTCACGATTCTCTTTTCCAGTATAAATATTTATTGCACTTATTAACTGCACATCAACTTCGTAACAGTTGAGACTGAACATAAAAACAATAAATAAACATAAAAACAACAAATGTCTCACGTTTTGTTGTTGTACTGCTTGAAACTCCGTCTCCACCGTTGCTCGACACTGTGTGTATAGAGCAGGTAGTGCAACAACAGAAAAATAGTTGCGGGACGGCACTGTGTAGCGTTTGTCTAGGGTGTTGATCATTTTCCTAAATCCCTCGTTTGCACAGTGTTGATGGGAGCCATATCTTTGGTCAGGTGATAAGTGATAGCCTCCGTAATTTCTTTGTGCCTGCGGGAGTTCGACGGGTATAGGGAAGTGCTGTATAAGGTTCCCGTTATTGATGTTTGGGTGGTTGACCGGGACGGATTTTCTCCTGTCACTTTCTCATCATCCCTGACGTGCTCTCCGTTGTTTTTTCCCTGCTAATTTTAGCATGACACGGCACAGCTTCTGTATCACGTGGTATAAGGCTCCGCCCTTGTCATTTGTTGAGCAGGAAGAGTGAGCGCTTGTTTTCATGCAGATTACGTCCCGGATCAAAATGCGGTACAATCGTCGTCGTCGTCTTTTTTTTTTTAAATCGTTGTCATTTGGAAATGAGATCCCACATAAGTATGACTCGAGATCGCGATTTTCTAACGATTAATCGTGCAGGCCTGCTCAGGGGGCTGAATAACTACGCACACCCCACTTTTCAGTTATTTATTTGTAAAAAATGTTTGGAATCATGTATGATTTTCGTTCCACTTCTCACGTGTACACCACTTTGTATTGGTCTTTCACGTGGAATTCCCATAAAATTGATTCATGTTTGTGGCTGTAATGTGACAAAATGTGGAAAAGTTCAAGGGGGCCGAATACTTTTGCAAGCCACTGTATTTATTTTTCAGTTTTGTAAAGGGCCTGTAGTATAACCAAGATAATAACCTCTAAGGCCTTCTGTTGTTGAATAAATTATGCTCTCCTTCGAGGCAAATAACTCCCTCCAGCGCCTCCATGTCAAGTACACACCTCAGAGGGTGTCATCCAATGCCACACAAGGCGAGGAAACCAAGTAGCTTTATCTGAATGTAGAGACTACAGTACGGTCAAAATTAGAAAGGGAAAACAAGCTCTCCATTAACCTGCTACAGTGTTACCTCTTTTTTCATAGGTAAATATTTTTTTAATTCGTTTATTTATCTTTTCTTATTAACAAACCATAAACAAAAGTACACCCGCTTTTGTTTCAGGATCTGTAGGAATGTTGGAAAAATGAATGTGGTTTTATAACAATGATAAATGTGAAACCTCAGTGGTAATGAGACACAGTGGATGCAGCACAAGCTCCTTGAGATCTGTCTCAGCCAGTATTAAGGCCTTCAAATGAATACAGATCAGAGGTAGAAACAGATCTGACAGGTGTCTCAGGAAGCAGCTGGCGCCAGCTTATTCTTGTTGCTGCCTGCACAACCATAAACAGTGATTACGTTGGGATTAGGATGACTCAAATTGTTGAAACATGTGAGTTAAGTTGAGACAGAAGTTAAGATATTCCACATGTGAAGTCTATAAAATTCAAGAAAAATATCGAGATAACAGCTTGATTTTTTTGACAACAACATAAAAAGTCATTAATGGTGATCAAAGTACAAATTAAATCAATTCCGCTGCACCAGATGATACAACACTTGCAATGAGGCCTTCAAAGTGAAAATAAAAAGAAGCTCTTCAGTCACAGGGCACATGGGGAGGAATCAATATCTGAGGAAATAACAAGGCCCCAAAGAGTATATTTAGCCACATGCAACCTGACATCTGTTGTGTTAACAGCCAGAAAGAGACTTGATACCACATTCCCCCATGTTCAACTTCAAATGAAACCAATTACTTGACTGTTTACTTTCTGGTGTACAAAGTGCTATAAGACAACAGACCTTACCACATCCTTTCCCTCTGCTTCCCTAAAGCTGTAGTAGACAGGAATAAGAGTATGGGAATTAAAAACAACAACTAACAGCAACAAAAATAATTCAGTCCACTGCCTTCCTTTCTCCCTTCATGAAGTCTGTCTGCATACCAGTTTCAAATATATGTATGGGGTGAAGTTACATAAATGCAATTAACTCTTAATCTTTTATGCACAATGCAGCACCTTTCACTCAATCTCACTGTAACTAAAACATTCATCAGCAAAATTAATATTGCTTTGCTTTTCAGCAGAATCCCCTAATGCAGCAATAAACACACTGTGATATGTTGAGCAGGCAATCAAGCTTCGTTTTATATTAGAGAAGAAGTTTAGCTCCATTAGTATTTCTTAAATACAGAGCCCCGCAAGGGACATGGGAGAAAAAGAATTACGATGGGTCACAAAATAAACTTTTAAGATATTTTGAGGTGTGAATGTAGTGGTGTAAACGTCAAATATCTGCTCGGTTTACAAGACATCACATATTTGCAAAAGTGCTGCGACATTTTCGGAGATCTGACACCCACCATCTCGAAGCTAACGGGAGGTCAAGACCTACTACAGCCGGGAGGAACACCGCTCTCCCGGCACATCGTGCCTCGACCTCCCGGTTGGCTTCGAGCTGGCGGCCTCCGTAGAATGCGGCTAAAAGTTTCGCGAGATCTTGTAAATGTTTTGCAAGATCCCGAGCTTGTTTTGCGAGATCTCGCAAAAGTCCGTCTTAATTTTTTTTTCTCCCATGTCCCTTGCGGGGCTCCGTACTTAAACCAGAAGGAAACTTTAATAAAAAAAAAATAAAAAAAAACCTTGAATAGAAGGCAACAATTTTCAAATCTCAAACAACCATATTTCTGCTCACAAGAGACCACAGATGTTGACGTGCCATTTTGAGAAAAATATTGGCTCATTGAATATGATGGTGGCAGTACCTCTCAATAAAGGATAGAACCATGTTTACAGCTATGTAGCATACCTGCTTTTTTTTAATGACATCTGTAAACCAAGGAAACCAACTGCTGGACTTGTAGGAGAGGAATTCTGCCCTATTACCTGTATGATACTGGATTTTATTTGCTCAGCATTTCTGGTTATTCTTTGCTGTATTTTTCATTTTATGATGCACTTCTCTTCGACACCATTGCTGCAGTATTTAGTTTAGCATTTTCTTGCTGGAACATGCAAGGCCTTCCCTGAAAAAGATATCATCGGGATGATGGCGTGTGCTGCTCTAAAACTTGCACATCCCTTTCACCATTGATAATCCTTTTCCATGTATGCAATAGTGATGTTTCGGTCGCGAACGAAATGGCTCTTAGAGCCAGATCTTTGACGTGAACGACGCAAGCCGTGGGGATTTGCTTTTTCTTTCTCTAACCCTCTCTCTCGCACTTTTTTTCCACGTCACTCCGCACGCGAGCCTTGTGCTTTGCGCTGGGAAGAGAGGGGAGGGACGGTAGTTACACTCGCAGTAGCAAAGGAACAGAGCCGGAGGGAAAAAGAGCCAGGGACAACAAGTCACATTAGAAAGGTATAGTAATCATCCACAACTATTTTCAGTTGCAGATGATAAAGGATTCAGAAAGTTTATTCATGCAGGCCTGAATGACAGAGAATATGCATCTTCTTTTTGTTCTCAAATTTTAATTTATATTTAATTGTGTTATGGTTTGCAGTGTTTTGTGTTGTTTCAAAACAGCTTGCAAAGAAAAGCGTCTGGACTTCTTTAAGTTGCTTGAAGACATTTCACCTCTCATCCGAGAAGCTTCTTCAGTTCTAAGGTCAAATGGTGGAGAGTCCCAGATTTAAACCCAGTGGGAATATCCCCCCAAAGAGGGACAAAAGGACCCACTGCCCTGATGATCCTCTAATCACATAGGGGATGACAATGTTGTTGAGTCTGTCTTTCTTTTCCTCCTGGTGTCTGATCTTGTTAAGAAGCTTTACGACACCAACTCTCTGCCATCTATAATCCAGTTTTGAGATCCTTTACCAGACACCTTAACGCCCACTCACATCCTGGGTCATCTGACCTCAGGAAATCGCATGATAAGGTGGGGTCAGGTTTCACAATGAGCTCACCCGAAATCCTGGCTGATTGGGACCCACACCCAGTTTCACACCTTGGCTCATGTGATTAGAGGATCATCAGGGAGTCCTTTTGTCCCTCTTTGGGGGGATACTCCCACTAGGTTTAAATCTGGGACTCCCCACCATTTGACCTTAGAACTGAAGAAGCTTCTCGGATGAGAGGTGAAATGTCTTCAAGCAACTTAAAGAAGTCCAGACGCTTTTCTTTGCAAGCTCTTTTGAGTACAAGCATGTACAAACTCTGAAGCACGTACAAAAGACAACAGAAGTGCTCCAGAATGCTAAGGGCAGTGTTGAGCTTTTGTTACCTAGTGGCTACACAAGCCAGCAAGTACCAACGACCGGATTTGGTGTGTGGTAGTAACAGGTAAATGAACATTTTTTTTAATTATTTGAATATATGTGAGTGTTTGTGTATAAATACACAAACAATACACATATGCTTTCAATTGTGTAATTTAAGTGATCTAGGTAGCTCTGTTTTGGAAGTTCAGTTAATGCTAGAAATGTGTTTTGGAGTTTGTACGTGCTTTGTCTCTAGGGGCCACAGCATATATTTATATATATATAAACATATATAAATAAAACCACTTTTTTGTTTACAATAGTAATCCCTTTTGTGCATAATTTTATATTATTGTTAATAATAAATTAATTAAAGCAACAAAACAACCTGAAGAGCCCGTTCGGAGCCAAAAGAGCCGGCTCCTTTTAGTGAGCCGAGCCTGAAATCCCATCGCTAATAACAAGGATGCACGGCCCCCCTTGTCTTTAGTCTGGAGGCTTCAACATCCATGACTTGTCTGACCACAGAACAATTTTTGCTTTGCCTGGATCCATTTTAAATGATCATTGGCCTTGAAAAGATGGCGGTGTTGATCGGGCGTGAGCCAGCCTTTCTGGATCATGCTCACCTTTGGCTTCTTCTTTGCATGATAGAGCTTAAACCTGCATTTGTGGATTGCACAGACAGTCATTTCTGTAAGTTCTCCAGTGCTGCCTGAGAGCCCAAAAATCATGGGCATCCAATATTAATTTTTGCAATCATCCCTTGGGCACAGAAATGTCTTTTAATGATGATGATGACCTGGATGACTGAGAACCTTCACTGACGTCTTTTAATAATATTATGTCCTGTAGACAAACAGATATTCAAAGTCAATTTTATATTGAGAAAGTGTTCCGAAATTACTTAAATTATTCAATTTGCAGATACAATTTTTGTTTTGCAGATTGGTGGCTCTTTGCTGATCGTCACTTCAGAAAAATTCTGCCTTGCCAACATTCTTTTTGTACCAATCATCTTACTGACCTTTTGCATATTAATCTAGTTAGTTGCAAAATGTTCCTCCAGCAATTTCATTTTAGCAACAAGCTGGACTTTACTAGCCTTTGGTTGCCCTTCTCCAAATGTATTTATTTACCATATGACACAATCATGACACCATTGCTTTAAAAGGCAATTGTGACACTGGTGCTCCACAGTGACATGTATGCCTGTTGAGTCTAGAAACTGAAAGAAGGGGCCTCACAAACTTCCAGAGTACATTTCCAGAGATTGGTAGCTTTTTTTTTCTGACTAGAATCTGGAAGTCTTTATACCACATTAATTTTATTAATGTATACTGATAATGTAACTTACTAATACTGAGGTATTATGTGATATGTATGATTTTAGCTTGAGTCAAGCACTAATAAAAGCAGGAATAGGAATGTCATTCAACCTGGAAGCATGAAATCGGTAACAGTATTATACAAACTGATGACCAGATCTTCATTTATGTTAAAACCTTATAGGGTCATGAAGTTTTTGTAATTAATTAACTAGGGGTGACTGAAATTTCCTAATGCAAAAGGCAGTGCATTACTCCCTGAAGATGCAGTAACTGATAGTTTGCTGCGTCTGTCAGCATGTGTGGAATAAGGTGCCATATTATGACACACTCAGTGTTTTCCAAAGAAGAACAAATGAGCCCAGTAAATGTATTACTTTTAAAATCTGGTTTGGAGTACAGAAAGCAAAGCCTTATTATAGACTGCAGGATATGCGAGTTTGTTCTCTGCAACTTGTGCTCCTTGATTTCTCTTCTTCCGTGTGTTTGAAGCATTCTCTGAAAGCTTTCCAAGTAATGACAAAACTGAGCTTTCAGTGACTACTTTGATATTTTGTTAAATTCGTTTAATTAAGGCTAAAATTGTAGCTCTGAAAGATATAACAAGATATGAAAAGGTCTTGTTTTTATCATATTATGTCCACATTAATCAAATCTGAAGTGCTAGACTAAATGTCTTGTAATGCTGATGAAGTAGGTCAAACTGCATTTTGAAAAGAACAAATTCTGTATCATTCAGCTGAGAAACTACCAAATTGTCTGACCTTCTGCACAAACTTAAGAATAAGAATGAGAATAATTTATCAATTTTCTGTTTTTTATCCGGGTCCAGGTTATTGGGGCTTCAGTCTAAAGAGAGTCTTACCTCCCTCTTCAGACGCCATCTGCCCCTTGGGTGTGCACGGAAATTCTAACCATAAAAGTTATGAACAGAACTGGTGACAAAGGTAACACTGGTGGAGTTCAACAGTCACTGAGATCACATTTGACTTATCACCAGAAATGCAGTATTATTTTTCTTGTCCCCGAACTTTATATCCACTACAAAAGCATGTCAGTACAATTGAGGTCCTTGAAGTATTTCTCCCACCACCTGATTATGCCCTCAACTGAGGTCAGCTGAATCTCATTGCTACTATAAGACTATGTGTACGACGGAGGCCAGAGGAAGAAGCCAACAGGAGGCTGCTTCCTTCTCCTGGTCATCTGGCGGTTTGCTTCTACTTCCAAATTCTTAAACCTCACCTCGTCAAAGGAGCTTGCAAAGAAAAGCGTCTGGACTTCTTTAAGTTGCTTGAAGACGTTTCACCTCTCATCCGAGAAGCTTCTTCAGTTCTAAGGTCAAATGGTGGAGAGTCCCAGATATAAACCTAGTGGGAGTGACCCCCCACAGGGGGATATAAACCTAGTGGGAGTGACCCCCCACCATTTGACCTTAGAACTGAAGAAGCTTCTCGGATGAGAGGTGAAACGTCTTCAAGCAACTTAAAGAAGTCCAGACGCTTTTCTTTGCAAGCTCCTTTGACTACGATGACCTGGATGACTGAGAACCTTCACAGACATCTCACCTCACCTCAAATCAACAGCTAGATGGTTAAAACTTTTAGTTGTCCTGTTGGAACAGTCAATTTTAGCAATCACCCCAAGTACACATAAAAAACAGATTTTGGAAACCAGACTAACATTAATCTTCAGGAATGGCCTTCTGATAACCCCAACCTCAACTCTACCCAAAATGTGTAATCAAAGTCAGTGTCAGGAAATCAGTCAGTTTGAATAAGTGGTCAAAAATCCAGTCAGAATGATGCCAAAAACTAGTAAATAGCTACCAAAAGCATCTGTTTAAGATGCAACTTGCTATGGTACATTTAACCCCATAGTTTGATGTTGCTGATTGTGTCTGGCCAGCGAATGTGGAGAATCCTTCTGAGACAGCTGTTGAGGAATATCTGGATTTTTCTTTTTAAGGTTTTATTTGTCTTCCAGGCTTCAGCTCCTTACAGCAGTACTGACTTCACGTTGAACAGTCGAATCTTGGTAGTCAGGGTCAGCTCTCTGGATGCCCAGATGTTCTTGAGCTGGATGAAGGGGACTCTTGCCTTGACGTCTGCATCGGGTCCACCTTGCTGGTTGATGATGCTGCCTAGGTAGTAAAAGAGTGTACTTCCTCCAGAGGACTTCCACTAAGGATGATTGGGTTGTTATTATTGGAGTTGAGGTCAAAGGAGCTTGCAAAGAAAAGCGTCTGGACTTCTTTAAGTTGCTTGAAGACGTTTCACCTCTCATCCGAGAAGCTTCTTCAGTTCTAAGGTCAAATGGTGGAGAGTCCCAGATATAAACCTAGTGGGAGAAACCCCCCACAGAGGGACAAAAGGACCCCCTGATGATCCTCTAATTGTCTGAGCCAAGGTGTGAAACTGGGTGTGGGTCCCAATCAGCCAGAGTTTCAGGTGTGTTCATTGTGAAACCTGGCCCCACCTTATCATGCGAATTCCTGAGGGCAGATGGCCCAGGATGTGAGTGGGCGTTAAGGCGTCTGGGAAGGGATCTTAAAACTGGATTATAGATGAGATCCCTTCCCAGACGCCTTAACGCCCACTCACATCCTGGGCCATCTGCCCGAAACTCTGGCTGATTGGGACCCACACCCAGTTACACACCTTGGCTCAGACGATTAGAGGATCATCAGGGGGTCCTTTTGTCCCTCTGTGGGGGGATACTCCCACTAGGTTTATATCTGGGACTCTCCACCATTTGACCTTAGAACTGAAGAAGCTTCTCGGATGAGAGGTGAAACGTCTTCAAGCAACTTAAAGAAGTCCAGACGCTTTTCTTTGCAAGCTCCTTTGACTACGATGACCTGGATGACTGAGAACCTTCACAGACATATTGGAGTTGAGCTTAAGGATTTTGGTCTTCTCCTTGTTGATGATGAGTCCAGCCTGTGCTGATGTGGCTGCCAATATGTTGGTCTAAGAAATCATTAAAACCCCCAAATTATCATAACATTCATGCCCTTGATGAGGTTTTATAAACTTCTAATCACAACCGGATCTGGCCTTGGAACTTTTTTTTAACATAATTTATTACTGTATTAAAGCAGCCAATGGAAAAGTGACGGTGTTCCAGCAAGAGCATATTACTGCAATTAAAGATTGGGCCTTTAAGTAATTTGCACTTTGCAGCTGAATGAGTCCCCACTTAACTGCTGACTGAACAGTGTTTCTGTACGCACTTATGCACTTTTCCCTGAGGAAAAACAAACTCGTCTTCCTCAGCTAAGAAGTTTCATCAAAGTCTAGTGGCAGGTATCCCCCTTGTTTTAAATCCAGTTTCTCACTTTGTCAGATGCTCTTTGTTGCTCAGGCACAGGTTCTCCACTCTGAACCAATTGCTGCAGCACAAGGACATTTTAATGAATATTTATATAAATATATGCAACATTTCTAAAAATTTGAAATGAATGCAGTTGCAGTCGATACAGTTTTCATGTTTGTGGTCCTAATAGAATTTCAGCCCTGTTTTTTCAAACTTTATATTATAGGAATTGTCGGGCTCATTAACTGCTTATTTTGTGCAGTAATAATTTTCTGCATAGTGCTCTGGGAGACTGACAGTTTAAGATTCATGAGGTTGCATAATTGCTGGATTATTAAACAGTTTTGGGACATTCAAAAAGAGTTACATGGTATAAACAAGATGGAGACACACTTTAGATGTTTTTCACTTTTAAATTGATTAATGTAGTGATAAACAGGGACGGCTAAGCAAGAGTTTTGCTTATGAGATGAAATATTACAAATTAAAATCTAATTTGTAGTTGGTTTATTTGCTCTAGTTGCACTGTAAATGTTTAACGAAAACCTCATTTTAAAAATTCCGTGCACGAAGAGTGTCTTCCAAGCATGAGCTCAGTGAAATGCAAAATTTATTTTTTTTTGTTTTGAAGAAAGTAATAAAACTAGCCTGAAACTCGAAACGGTGTGTTTTAACAGCGGGAACTGTGTGCTGCAGTTAGTTTAAATTAATACCTTTCAATTTTTCCTTCATTTGAAAATATTTCCTTCATAAAAAGCATAATATCTTTACAATATATTCTTGCATATCCTGGGCCACAGCATCTTCTCTCCTCCTAGTTTGTTCCCTGCTATGTCTCAGTTCTGCCTTTTGTATGTGACTCTTTGTCTATGACAAATTTTTTATCATCCAAAAAAAAAAAAAGGCTCACTTTTGTTTCTTCAATTTGGTGCCACGCGTCTACATATGGGTCTTCGATCTTCCTACCGTATTTAAACCATCCTGAGCCCCAACACCACAAAAAGGGTCAGTTGAGCACAAACAAAAAAACATCAAAGTGATGCATAAATCCACATCTTAGCTTTGACTAATGTACAAACTGAATGTATTACTTGAATGGCCAGAGGGAGAGCAGAAGCAAGCCATTGCGCCTTCCAGTGTCTGAGTGCTCTAGCAGCACACTCACTAAGTGAAGAAGTCTTTTGATTTTCCAACAAATTTGAACAAGCTCTTGATGTGTCACTTTCAAAGAAAATTTCTTTTTGTGGGGCACTCTCATAAAGGAAACTTTGTTTCATCATATTTTGACTTAGTTAATAGAAATATGGTAAGTAAATTAAATTGTAATCTAAAGAATAGCTGTTTCTGTTAGAAGGGACACATGTTTATTTGAAAAAAACCTCTATCATTCTAAAAAATGTAAAAAGTCAGCATCAGTGTGATACTACAGTTAAAGTTACAGTAACAAATCAGCCTGAACAGCAAAAGTTTTAATAGTATTTAATATACTGAGTACTATTAAATTTATGGGTGTGCGTGTTAGCCTTCAGCTTGACATATCCAAGTGCACTAAACCACAAGTGCACAAAGGAATAGTTTCCTGCTTTGATGGAAAATAATTTGATTGGCCTGCCTACAGCCATCCACTCAACTGCATTCACCATCCCTGGGATGGATGGGAACAACGAGTGTGAGCAAGCCCATATGGAAAAGATATATATAAATCTTATAAAGTTTGTATCTGTCTTGTGTGAAACTTGTATGAAAAGCATATAAGTGTGAAAACAGATATAAGATCCCTTGAAAAATTATATAATGAAACTTGTATGTTTTGGATACTTACTAAAACAATGCATGAAAGTAATGCGAAAGTGGCCACTTTCATGAGTAAATCATGTAAGCCTTATATGATTTCACATATAAGTTTTTACTATTTCTTTTCCATATGGGAGGCCTTACTGCCTAGCACCAGTACCTGAACAGAATCAGGAGAGTCAGTTAAAAAAACAGTACACTGCTGTACAACAGTTCAAGAAAAAACCGTACCGAGCTCTGACTCAGAGTTCCCGTATGGGTTCCAGAACCTATGCAGTGATTTCCAGGATTGTATCGTAAATGTTTTTAATGCAATGTTACCTGAGGGCTCAAAGACCAGGCTATCAATTGATTTTTAGCCTTCCTCCTTGTGCTTGGAAACTTCTTATCATTCTCAGAATGTTTTGTTGATTTTATGCACTGTACATAAAGAGCTACTGGAAGTTTTAGCAATTTAATATTGGGGAATTGTACTCTGAACATTTTTCACAATTGAATTTGTTGACACAGTTTTTGTTTTCCAGATTGAGAGATTAGCCTCTGTCTCTTTACTTCTCAGAACCTCCGCTTAACTAAGATTTTCTTTTTATACCCAATCATGTTACTTACCTGTTGCCAGTTAACCTATTTAGTTGCAAAATCTTCTCCCAGTTGTTCCACTTACTCTACCAGCATTTTGTTGCTCTTTTCCCAACTTTTTGATCCATTTTCTCTTTTTCTATTGTGAATTGAAATAGAAGTTTGTGAGATTTTCAAACCATTGCATTCTGTTTTTATTTAGACTTTACATAAGTCCCAACTATGAGAGCAGATTTTTGACCATATAATCTAAACATGAAATCTCTGTTTTAACGGGGTATTTATGACATAAGCTTCTGAGTAATATACCCCTACTGAGTCTAGAAACTAATGGTGGTACCTCAAGAACGATGCTGAGGACTTGGATCAGTCCTATGTAGAGCTGACATATTTGTGTGTTCCTCAGACTCAGGTTTTGTACCAGTCATAAATAAACCACTCTGTGTGTCTTCAAAGGAGCATCATGCTGGTTGATAACCAGAAAAGGACGGATAGATGGATGGTTGTGTCATGAAGGTCAAAAACCTCTGTGAAAACAGAGACATCTATTCCAAATGTCTGAGGAGACAATCAGGAAAATTCTGTTGAGGAAGTAGGATATAGCTAATTATTTGGCATATCGACTTTACCTTTGGTGAGAATCTGCTGTCTCCATTGTCACCAGGTGAAAACAATGTTTCTGTGCTTCTCATTTGTCGGTTTTAGACTGTGGCTAATGAGCCGTAGTTATATAGTCAGTCTCAGCTCAGCACTGACAGTTGCAGGGGTCTGCTCAGCCAGAAATCAGACAATAATTAACACCATATTGACAATATGGAAACATTACATATTTTGTTTGGTATGGAAAATCAGACATTTTTAATACCCCCGTCTATTCATTTTGAATTTTATGTCTCTTGATTTGGTTCCAGTGCTGATGTCCTATATTTTAGTTTGGGATGAGGTTTACAGCTCAGTCTTAGATAAAAACTAACAGCAAAATACATTTAACATGCAATACCCAGTGATTTTTGGCATACAAAAGATACATATATCAAAGTGCTCCCGATTCCACTTATGGCTCTTGCCTCGAAGTTGTGTGTGTCTTATGTAGAAAGGGAACACTTGCTTCATTTGTAAAAAGATCAAGACTACCTTTTAAATTACAGACCACATAAATTAAACTATAAGACTGGGTGGGTAGAAAGAAAAAAAAATATTTACTCATTTACTGCTATTTCTATTTTGTGATACAAAAGACTTCTATAAATTTTGGATTTATTAAAATATTTTGTTTTATGAATTTTATAAAATAGAAATGGTTTACTGTGGATGTAGTGATTTAAATTGTTGCTGTTAAACATCAGAAGGCACTTTGTTGTATGAGGGAAATTTCAGGTACTAAAAGAGGAAACGTATTTGTTAGCACAGAGGCTGCCTAAAAGGAGAAACTCACCTCACTACAAGCTAATGAACTACACCACATCTGGTGCTCCTGTGCAGTTCTTCATATACAATTCTGAAGGTTTCATCTGTCACTGCATTACTTGAAAAGAGATGAAATCTATGGATAATTAAACATTTTTTAATTAAATTGATCATTTTTGTCATCTTAATTTTTTGAAGATGTTTTTTTGACTTGTGCATTACATTATATCATAATGATCGACTAACTTATCAGTCACCAAAATATGTATTCACAATGGAATTTTGTTTGACCATTATACTAGCATTATACATTATACTAACGGTCTTTCCAAAAATAGTCTAGTTGACCCTTCCCAGACTGGTATAGTTGACCTCTTCTGGAATTTCTTTTGACTTTTGGCATATTCTGCTATGGGATTGCATAGGAATTTCTTTTACTTATGTATTAATCACATTGTCAAAGGAGCTTGCAAAGAAAAGCGTCTGGACTTCTTTAAGTTACTTGAAGACGTTTCACCTCTCATCCGAGAAGCTTCTTCAGTTCTGAGGTCAAATTGTATGATGCCTTGGTGCCACTGGATTTTAACAAGTCTCACACTCATACATTAAGACAAATGGTGGGGGTCTAGTAAGGAAATTGGGGGAAGCAGACAACTCCACAGGAAGAGTCTTTTGTCTCTTTGAGGACTCTAGGAGGTAGCAAGGGAGTGTGAACCTTAAGGTGTGAAACAGCTGTGTACTGCCTTTTGTTCCTGGAGAAGGTATTTAACTGAGAGCCTGCTGACCGTCTGCCCTACGGTCATGTGGGCTCTCCACAAGCTTGGTTGTCTGTTCTTTGTGTGTTTTGATTAAAGAATGTTAGCTACCGCTCACCGCTCATCTGCAGGCTTTATTTAAATGGAAAACTTCCACAACAGGCCCTTATCCAGTGTCATGATTTTTCTTTAAACTGTCTATTTAAGGCAAAAACACAGGCAAATATATTTGTGAGTTACTGTCAAAACAAATGATCACCAAAATATTAAAGAGGGTTTTTTGTTTTGTCTTGTTTTGTTTTATGCACTGAAAAGTTTACCATAAACTAGACAGACTTTGTCTAATCACAATCTGGGCTTGACTGACATTTTGCTGACCTGGCCTCAGTTGTACATAAATGACTAAGTTTCCAAAGTGAAAGGTTACTCAGGAGGGAAAAATAGCATAAAGTATTAAAGCTAAATTACTGCTCAACAATATGAAAATGGAATTGAACAACAATACATGCAGTAAATAAGAATTGCATGCAGCTTTATTATTAATTAACAAAGCCTAAAATGGAACCTGTTTATTGCTTCAACATAGTCAGCATATAAAAGGCTCTTAGAGCAAACAGCTTTGTGAAATGAGGACTCTCTTGGCATTATGCACAGATGATGCTGTGCAGGAAAGAGCCTGCTTTGTATTGTGTTGATGGACTTGAACTTACTTGCTTGGAAGTTTCAAGTTGCACTCAGGGCTAAACCTTTAGGAGTGAATGAAAGGACATTTCTGTAAACATTTTACAGCCTTAGCACCATACAATTTGTTTCTGCCTCAGATTCCCACTGCCGCATATGACAACATGGTCCACTCAGAATCTTACAGTCATAAATAGCTTTGACATCAACGGAATATTAAATACTCTAATGTAGCTCACTCTTTATGACACCCTTTTTGCAGTAATTATCAAAATACATCAGAACCATAGGATTATATGATTGATTTGAATTTGTGAAATCCAGTTTTTGCCTAAAATAAAGATCTGCACAAACCTCCAATGCCCCTGGAGTCGCAGTGGTCTGTCAGTTTGGAGGTAGTTCAAAGGAGAGGAGCCAGGTGAACAGCTACTGGGGGGTGATGCCTGCTATGGCTGCGACTGTCAAAGATAACCAAAAGCCAGGTGCCTCCGTGGAGTGACCCCAAATGTCGAGGTAGTTCAGAGCAAATCTATCTAAGAGTAGCTCAACTGTAATTTAAAGAGCACATTTACCACCAATTTTTCATGCGTAAATGAAAATCTATCTGCATCTTGGTTTTACCAATTCTTAAACCAATGCATAATTAAGGAAATTATCAGGAAAATTTGAATAATACCAGAGTTTTTGTGACCGTTTTTTGACCAATTTTACTGAATTTAACACTTTATAATAACTACTCACCATTAAGAATGAATAAGTTAAATGCTTAATTCTTAATTCAAAGCATTACTACTTCTTACAAATTCTAAGCACTGATTTAAATGGTTTAGTCATGAATAAGAAGGTCATACAGAATGTGATTATTGGCAGAATTGATGTTCTTCATAAATAATGTATAGTATCACATCAAGCACAAACAAATTATTTAGGAACTATTATTTGTCAATAGACGCATTTAAAAATCTTAGTAAATGGTTATATAAATATTTAAATGCATAATTATACATATAATGAGGCTGAAGAGGTAACAGTTTTAGAAATACTTTGTTCAAGCCCTTACTACTTGTTTGTTAAGTCTTTTACGTGACTTCATCTAAAGTGAGGAATATCTGTGCCTTGCAAAGAATTTACTAATGAAAGTGAAGAACGTTAAAGGCCAGTAGTACCTCAAGAATCAAACAAGTCTCAGGCATCTTCAGAACAGAAAGAAGAAACAGACAAATACTTAAATGTATGTGCAAGGCTCTAAGGAGTGGTTGAAGAGCAGCTGAAGCCACAGGGTATTTTACCTGAAAAAGCTGTGTTGATTGAATGAAAGTTGATCCCTGGCTGTGGGAACCTGTGGGCCAAACTACACAAAGTCCTTGGGCAATATACTGAACCCCAAGTTGCTCTCTGATCATTGGCGCATGAATACTGTATGTGTGAACTATAGTCAGAGTCATGTCAGCATATATTCAGTAAACTGAAGTTCTCCTAAAACAAACAAGGACGTTAACTTGTCAGGTGCAGTGCCTGTGCACATGTTAACTTAGGTAACGGGAAGAAGTAATTGATTAATAGATCATTTGTGTAATCACAACATTCTAGAGATGTTGTGATTACACAAATGATAAAAAAATACCTTCAGGTCATTTATTAATTTGCTTCAAATGAAATATGAAATTTTAAATGATGTTGTATGTATATCTACTGTGTTTTGTTTTGGGTTTTTTTGCATATTTGTCACATTTAAATGTTTCTAATAATCAAGCAAATGGTAATATTAGAGAAGAGTAAATGCAAATGCAGTTTCTAAGTGATCCCATACAATAAATAGCCATTTATTAATAGAAAAAAAAAATGCAATCCACACCTACCTGGACGTTGAAAAGTATTTGCCCCCTAAACCTAATAACTGGATGTGCCACCCGTGGCGGCAACAACTGTAGCCAAGCATTTGCGATAACTGGCAATGAGTGTTTCACATCACTGTGGAGAAATTTGGCCCATTGTTCTTTGCAGAATTGCTGTAATTCAGCCATTTGGCATTCATTTAAGGACTTTTCAAGCATGAACTGCCTAAGGAGCTTGGAAAGAAAGCGAATGGACTTTTAAAAGTTTCTGGAAGACGTTTCACTTCTCAACACTTCAGACCAAATGGTGGAAAGTCCCAGGTTTTGAGCTTTTCCTTATGAGGCTCGTTGCCCCAGTATTGATCATGTGCCTCATCACATGAGCCAAGGTGTGGAAAAAAGGTGTGAATCATTATCAGCAGAGCTTTCAGGTGAAACCATTTTGAGACCTTGCCTCACCCTATCATGTGACTTCTTGATATCAACTGACGCAAGATGTGATGTCCACAATATGAAGAGTGACCTTTGACCTTTAACTCCAGATGTACAGCTGAGTCTTGTCCTGTCAAGGTCTAACAGAAAAATTTGTTTGATGATCAGAAACATTTAAGTGTGACAAACACGCAAAAAAATACATAAATAAAAATCAGATATCAGGAAGGGGGCAAACACTTTTTCAAGACACTGCAGTTTCATCTGTCACTTAATTAGCAAATTAATTAAAGGCTCGAAGGTAATTTTTATCAGTTGTGTAATCATAAATCCCTGGATTTGGATTTGCGTGAGTTAGAAATAATCATTAACGCGTGTATTGAGATTTAGACATCCGAATGTGCTGAAATGTGCCTTGTGATAACCACCAACGAAGTTGTATCCATCCACTAATTGCATTTTCAGTCAGAAGCACCTAATCAATGACAGTGTTCAGCCTCTTACTGTGTCCTTCATCGAGAAATACACCAGTTGGGCTGATAACAGTTTGATAGAATCAGATGGGGGTCAGGGATGTCCCCATGCTGCCATTTGTATCAGTCGCATGGTACCACAGTGAAAGCTGCAGATGGTGATTTCATTAGTGAGCGAGAGCTAGCTGTTCAATATCCACTAATGTGGGCAGCTACTGTCATATTCCACCTAATTGTTTGCAAATGTATTCTACATTGTTTTGCTCTTGTATTCGAGCGAATTCAGTCAGCATTATGAATGTTTTGTGAAACTCCAGATAGATAATTAGATATGGTCTCATCTAATCTCATGCCAAACAAGCTTTGAGAAGATAAATGTAGGTTGTTTCAAAAACAGCCCAAACATTCTTTGGCTTTGAAAGGGATCCAAAAGACGCACAATTAAACGACAAATCTTAGGTGAACTCTTTTGGTCCACTGAGACGTATAATAACAGCTATGTCACTGCACTAGGCGTTACTTAAGGAAGCACAATACTCATTTTTGTAGCGGGTTTATTAAAAATAGATAAGAGAACATCAAGTCACAAGATGTTAATTGCAGCCTCTGAGCCTGACGGTTCCATGTATGCAGTCCCTCTGGAGTACAGTGCAAAACTAATTGCTTGAACGACACACTTCCTTAAATCACTCACATCTTCAGCCACCCCAGTATTTCACTCGCTGCCAGATATTTCAAGCTTGTGACGTCATGAGGAAACAGCAAAGAACGACAGAGGTTCATTACTAACATCACTGGACAAATGAGTATTTTGCAACATAAAGGCACAGAAAGTGCATAACCCAATCTTTATACATGTCACAAAGAACTTAAAATTCTCAGACAACAGCAGATACAGAAACGGTGCATTTTTCTGTTACTGCAAGTCACATATATAAAGTATAAAGTGAACAGGCAAATCAAGGATCAAAAGCACAGTTATATGTGCTATATTAAATTGTGTGTAGAGGCATGTGAAACAATGTAATATTCAAGGAAAGACTGAAAAGTTGTGTTTTTCCTCCAAAACAATCTTCCAGGAACATAAAAAAATAAAGCAATTTAAACTTCGGAGATTAGATACAGGAAGAAGACACATATATATGATATAAAGGCAGTGGGGTTCTAAAAATGACTTTTTGGACTATCACCAAAGATTTAGAGCTCAATTCGTTTGGTTGCTTCACCCTCTTAAGATTGTGATGTAGTATGTTGTAGCAGCTAATACTGTGCTTCCCACCACAGTTTCTATTGTTAGTTTACAATCAGTGACTATAAGAAAAGAAATGGGTAAATATCAAATCTCATTATTTAATCCTACTTAGGGATGCATAAACTGCAAAACAAAACAACAAAGAAAAACTAGACTTGCAAGAAAGTCCACATTCTGGGCAAAAACATGAAGCAAATACACGTTTTTAAGCAACTCTGTTGTTTTATTAAATGCTTACGTAAAGCGCAGTGATCCTGCAGCTCCACAGTAAGGTCAGAGTGGTTTTTTTTAAAATCCAGGTCACGTACTGAATAAGTAGCAGCCCAAAAGACTGGTCTTAGTTTTCAACACAAACAGTTGACAGTGGGCATAAAAATCGTAACTTGCTCCCCACCCCCGAGCCGTAGACAAAGAAAATACAATTGGGTAAAATAACAAGTAGAAGAGAAAAAATGGAAGTATTAATAAAAATGAACAATGGTCTGCTGTCTGTTTCCATTGTTGTTATTTCTGTATTCACAAAAACAATAAACATGCTGAGGCAGCAGGAGGAAGACACATGAGAGAAAGCTTAAGCACGCTATCACTGACCACAGGGAGAAGGATGTTTGACTCAGATGCAAGAAAAAGCGCTGCTGTCATCTAAAGTGGAGAAAATAAGAATAAGCAAGACTCTGTACATGCTTTCAGAACATATAACTCTGTGGAAAGTTTCAATTCAATGTATCTTAGCATAAAAACGCATTACACAGCAAGGCTTTTATATTGTTCATCAGAACTTTGCCTTCATCATGTTGACAGAAGAGCACTACGTATGGAGTTCATTTATCACTGAGTGGCTGCTTTAAGAACATCCACAGTTGAACATGAAGTAAAATATACAAAAGTATATCAGTAGAACCCAAATAAATGTTGAAATATAAAAGGTGTAATGAAGGGAGGGCAAAAAAAACAAAAAACATCAGGTCCAAATCTCTTTTTCATTTCATTTCATTTTAAAATCCATAATAATTGAAAACTGTAAAACCTTTAATGTGTCTAGCTGTACATTTGTGTACTGCTGTGTGCATACAGGCACTCTGTTCTTTGTGTGTTTGTCTGTGAGAAAATAATAAACTCTTTCTTCTTTTTACTTGTTTACTTCCGCTGCTTTCTGTTCCAGAGGTGAGAAGTGTTAATGAGGGTGCGCCAGCCCTTCCCACCCAATAACAAATAGCAGTCCACAAAACCCATCAATACTGTGATAGCGTGCACGCACAGATTTGCTGGTAATTATGCCCTCTGGATGTTCCTGAATCCACCCCCACAATCCCCCAGCTGTCCAACCCCTCCCTCCATCAACAACTGTCCTGCCCAGCCTCTGGTCCCCCCAACAGGAGAAGTAAAGACACTGTGAGCCTAAGCATGGGGGTTGAACCAATTAGAGGAAGAAATATACAGCACAAGAGACTGCTCTTAGATCACCCAAGCACAGTAGTGCCAGGCATTGTTTCTTAGCTCTCATCCAGAAGCTTACCGGTGTGTCAGCTTGAAGAGAAAAGACCACTGTCTACTTGCAGCTTGTTGAGAAGACTGTTGTTTCTTTTACTGTTGAACTTGGATAACAAGGATCCATAATGACAGAGGCTGCTTCTGTTCACTTCAAATTGGCACAGCAAATCTTTCCAGGAGGTCAAAATTGGCACAACAGATCTTTTGAGGAGGTCAAAAAAAAGGACAACTTTAGAAACAGGCCATTAACAGTGCTACGAGTAACCAAAGGGTTCCATAAACACAGTAAATAAATAAATAAATAAAAAATCCCTCCTCAGGATTTAACATCTTCTATTTGTTTTCCTGCTAGCATCAAGCAAATTTAGTGAAATGACCTCAATCCATTAGTGTGCTCTAGTGGGACAATTTCTCCTGAACAAAGAGGTGAGAAAAGACCCAGATGGTGGTGAGAAAGGCGCTGCCTCCTTCTCTCCCATAGGACACATGCAGATGGCAAAGTGGCAGAGCTGTTGTCATGGAAACCTTTTTTTTGTATTTCAGCTGTCCCTGGCAGGTTCTGACAGATGTGTTAAGCCTTGTGGGCAATTGGAATCGAGAGAACTGACCCCTTCCCACCTGTTTTCTGTTGTGAAGTTTGGATTTTTAGAGGCTCACAAAAAATAAAGATAAAAAAGTAAGGGAATCAGAGATGGCAAGACAGCCAGCCAGGAAGTAAACGTGATCAGTAACCTCCTTTTTGCTTATCCCGCTGTGTAATCAACGTGACATTGCAGGTGGAAAGCTCTGGGAACTTTCTTTGCCAACGGGCCCTAGGGCGAGCCGCAGGGATCGCCGGGTGACAGAGAAGCCCAGCTCAGGGACTTGTGATGTTCCCTCTCAGTCCATATCAGCCTCACACAGTCCACAGCATGAACCCAGCTCCTGCACCATCCCCAGGATTACTTCCAATAAACAGCATTTGTAGTCAGCACTGTCAGAGCCTGGAAGAGCATAACACTTCTCTCATAGAAGAAAATCCATGGAAAATGTGAGAGTTAAAATGGTTACTTATATTTCATGACCCTTGTAGGAGTTTGTCAAGGGCCAATTTTACCCTTCTAGGAAAAAAGGAAACCAAAATATAATATATAAATACATGCATATGCTCATTCAGTTGAGCTGCATTTCATTTTATTTACTTAGCACTACTTTGCACAAGGCACATTACACTTTTATCCCACTGATAAAAATGAGGTAGGAAGAATGTCAAGGGCTGAAATATGAGTTAGATCCTCATTTAATTTTACAGAGAAATCCTCACTACAAGAAAACAGCAGAAGAATCGAGTCAAATTCTTGTGGCCATATTTGTAAAACTACTGATATATAAGTGTTTTGTAGCCACTGTCACAGTATTACAGTAGCGCTCGTAATCACGACATCATAGCACAATCAGAGCGTCAGTGCGATGTTAGACTGTTTCGCACACACAGTATGCTTCAGATTTGTCGTGCATGTCACTAACAATTCCAAGGTTAATGGCACCTGTACAGACAATGAAAGCATCCATGCTGCTTTAAGGCACTTCAGATAAAAGCACCTAGCAAATAACATATGTTTTGTTACAAGTGCAAACTCAGAGGGAATGTAGAGCATAAAGCGGCAGTGATTATGTTTTGAACTACATAATACAGAACATAATTGTTTGCAAATAGAATTTTCCTCCAAAAGAACTGAAACACCTTGATGTCCCAAAAGCCGGGATGAAAACAAATTAATGGCTCTGGTGTGAAAACATAAGGGCAGCACATGTTGAGTACACACTTTTATACAAATAGGCCTTTGCAGATTATGCTGAGTGCAGGTTTAGACAGCATTTACAGTGTATTCTGCTCAAGTGTTTAGCTGCAGACATCTTGGCACATTGCTTTTGCATCACTTTTCCACTCAAAGAAGAATAATGTCTCCCTTTTGCATCCATTATTAATCTAACTGACGGAGTTTGGTGAAACTACTTGCTGACACAGGTTGACATTACAATGCATGGGCTGCAGTGTCTGCTGCAGTGCTAATGCAAATTAGATGCAAAATACAGTACTGTTGATTCCTGATGTCGAGGCGATATTGGCTTCAAAAACCAGCCTTTAGGTTCTCCTCGTCTTATTATCAACTGGCATTGTGTTGAAATGTGTCTGCCAGGACGTAGCACACTTGATTAGAAGCCAATGAATGTGAGGGTGAATGGCCTCAATGCTGTTTCTTTGACTACTGCGGCAATGAAACTGTTCCAGACTGCAGACAGACAAATGAGGTCTGTGGTCACAGTTGTCAACAACTCAGTTTTTTGGTGCTGATTTTAGATCTTGAATTGCAGCTATTCAGACGCCAGCCAGATGTCCGTCTGTTGCAGTTTGTCAGCCACCTCTTAACCCCATTGGATGTGACATAGCATGTCATATTTCTTGATTCTAACAACATATCATATATACATTTTTTTTCTTTTTTTTCCCTTCTTCTTTTCTTGCCAAAGGTCACAAGTGATACATGTGCTAAAACCCCTGACAGCGCCTGCATCTTTGTCAACGTATCGTTACTACAACAGAGACAAAGCTGTCCCTGCCCCGTGGGCCCTGTTCTCAGGAGACTGTTACTGTAGTTGTTGATGTGCATCTTGCTGTATGTTTGCCCGACTGTAGTAAAGAAACAATTAGCTAGGTAACCTCCTGTATACAGATTTGAAGATTTTGAATAGAGTTGAGTAGAATTTTGTTTATGGTTATTATCTTAATGATAACACAAATATAAGAAGATAACCTTTTGTTACTATCATAAAGATAAGTATACAAGCAATAAATAGATTAATAACTGTAACACTAAATTTTCTAATGTTATTGTCATACATGCATTTTTTAATTGTCTAGATTAGATTAGATTAAACTTTATTAATCCCTTGGGCAGGTTCCTCCGGGAAATTCAGTTTCCAGTAGCACAGCACCAACAGAAGTTGCATGTTACAGATACAATAAAGGGGAATGAGAGTAAGGATATAAGCATAAATATGCCATATATACATATACACATATATAAATACAGAATATATAATATAGATAAATAGAAATACGAGTGGATAAATATCAAGACCAGTGGATAAATAGGAATGCCAGTCTATTACTTATCTTCAAATTAAAACAGAAACAAAAAACAAAAACGAAACAAAAAACCAAAAACAAAACTGGATAGACTGTTGACTCATCTTTAACTGATTAACTTTATGATGAATATAGGGTAACATAAATATAACTCGTTTGTGTCTAGCTGAAATAGATAGAGGTGGAAAACAGAAAAAAAAAAGTTATTCAATAACCCTGTTCTACACAAATGCAGGGCATATCCGCCTTATTCTGCTGTGTTAACTTTCATATATTCTGTCTTCCTGGTCACACAGCATGATATAAATAAGCTGGCTGTCTGACATCAAATATTTCTGTTAAAAAAAGTTTTTCACATGCTTGATGTAAAAAAAGGATATCTGTATCAACTGTAAATTGCAAAAAAACACTTTCTTTCCATGCACACATGTAGTGCAGTGACTTGTACATCAGCTTGTTGACTCAGTTAGCTGCTGCTAAATGGTCAAACCAATAAAATGTTCATTTTCATGAGCAGTTCTACACCACACCTTTTCAGTTCTTGGTGTTTGGCCAATTTTGTAATAGCGCTGCTCATTATTCAACAGTGCACAAGCTAGAAGACAAACAGTGTGCACATTAAAGTGCTTCAAAGCCACAAGCTGACTAAAAATGAGTGCTGGAAGACTTCCCTTTTTTGTGCTCAGTTATTCTCAGTGAGTTTGGAAAGTAAGGGTTTTACTTTCAAAGGGATTGCAGGTTTTTTTTTAAATTTTATTTATTTATTTTTAATAGAAAAAAGAAGATAAGTAAAAGAAAAGTGAAAGTCCAGTAGATTCAAACTCTTCCTTCCACATTCTCTGTTGTCCCCCTCAGTTGTAGCCCCTGGTGCATGTTATGTGTTTAAATAAATGGCAGATATGGCCAGTGTGCACATTAGGTAATGAAAAATGTTACATAAAAATTCTGCTGCATTTATCCCAATTATAGATAGTATTTAGTATTTAGTATTTATTTATTTATTGTCATTGTCAAGAACAATGAAATTGCGTTTGGGGCTTCCATACAACCCCAAAAAAAGAAGAAAATAATAAATACCCCTTAAAACCCAAGTGTACATATTTAACCCAGTGTGACTCCAATGCAATAAGACAATCCTTAGCAATAATGTTCGTAGAAATTCAGACAAAGACCTGAGAAACATGACAAAATACAACAATGCAACCCATTCAATATTATTGTACTGTGAGATATGATATCAGATATGATAGTTATCTATTTAAGAAAGAGGGGGGGGGGGCAGGAGGGGGAAGAGAATAAAGATATGATGCACCAATGCAGACCAGTTCATTGCTATTAAGAAGTTGGATATGGTTATTGTCCGTGAGAGGGGGGCAGAGAGTTCAGGAGCCTCACAGCCTGTGGATACAGGCTGTTGGCCAGTCTGGATGTTCTGGCCTGTATAGACCTGTACCTTCTCCCTGAGGGCAGCAGATGGAAAAGGTGGCGCGCAGGGTGATGTTGGTCCCGCAGGATACTGTGCACCCTCCTCAGACAGCGAGTGGGGAAGATATTACTGATCTCTGGCAGACTTGTTCCAATAATTCTGCCAGCTTCTTTCACCACCCGCTGGAGTGCTTGCTGATCGGCCTTGGTGCAGCTGGGGAACCACACTAGAAATCCATACGTCAGAACGCTGCTGATGGCACAGTTGTAGAAGTTCAACATCAGAGATCTGGGAATGTGTGCGCTCCGCAGTCTCCTCAGGTAGTAGAGGCGCTGTTGGGCCTTCCGTACAACTGAGGTGATATGGTTGCCCCAGGACAGGTCCTCGGTCACAGTTACCCCCAAGAATTTAAAACTGCTCACCCTCTCCACCGCCTCACTGCCAATGAAGAGAGGCAGATGGTTGTTATGACCCCTCTTCCGGAAATCTACAATGATCTCCTTGGTCTTTTTGGTGTTTAAGACCAAGTTATTGTCGTGGCACCATGACTCTAGTTGTTGCACCTCTGTCCTATAGTTTGTCTCATCATTGTTGGATATAAGTCCGAGCACTGTAGTGTCATCTGCAAACTTAACAATGAGATTGGACGCGCAGGAGGAAATACAGTCATGGGTGAAGAGAGTGTATAGCAGAGGGCTCAGAACACACCCCTGAGGGGCACCGGTGTTGACCACAAGGGTGGAAGAGGTGTTCTTACCCACTCTGACACTCTGTCTACGGTTAGTGAGGAAGTCCACAATCCAGTTGCACAGAGAGGAGTTAAGTCCCAGTTGGTGGAGTTTGGGACGGAGTTTGTATGGCCGGATGGTATTAAAAGCCGAGCTGTAGTCTACAAAGAGGAGCCGTGCATAGGTGTTCCTGTGTTCCAAGTGCTTCAGTAATGTGTGCAGCACTGTGGCGATCGCATCCTCGGTTGACCGGTTCTCCCTGTATGCAAACTGGTGCGAGTCCAGGGATGGTGGAAAAGCAGCTCTGATGTGTTTAATGACCAGTCTCTCCAGGCATTTGGCGGGAATGGGGGTGAGTGCCACAGGTCTGAAATCGTTCAGACATGTGACATTTGACTGTTTTGGGATGGGAACGATGGTTGCTGCTTTGAAACAGGATGGTACCAGTGAACAGGACAACGAGGTGTTATATATATAGAGGTGAAGACGTCCGCCAGGTCCGCAGCACAGTCTTTTAGCACCCGGCCCAGCACTCCATCCGGCCCGGCCGCCTTCCTGGTGTTAATGCTCTGGAACACACGCCTCAGCTCATGAGTGCTCAGGACCGGAGCAGGGTCGGTTGAGGGGAGAGGGGACAGGACAGGGTCGGTGTTCTCCCTGTCAAAACGGGCATAAAAGAGATTTAGATCCTCAGCCAGAGTAGAACTGTCGGCTGAGGGTGGTGGTGTTCTTCTTTTGTAGTCCGTGATAGCCCTGATGCCCTCCCAGACCTGCCTTGGGTTTGTGTTGTTCTCAAACCTGGCCTCGATACGCCTCCTGTGCTGCTGCTTGGCAGTCTTGATGCCTCTTCTCAGGTTGGCCCTGGCAGCACTGTATGCCTCCTGGTCCCCGGATTTGAAAGCGTTGTTCCTTGTTCGAATAAGTTGTTGAACTCCGTGTGTCATCCAGGGTGGATTATTAGGGAACACACGGAATCGTTTCCAAGTTGTTACATTGTCCACACAGAAACAGATGTAGTCCAAGACAGTGGAGGTGTAACTGTCCAATGCGACACGATTGTCAGTGTCCTGCACCTTGAATACATCCCAGTCTGTGCAGTGGAAACAGTCCTGAAGCATCGGAATAGCATCCTGCGGCCATGTTCTCACGGTTTTGGTTGTAATCCCAGTGCTCTTGATCTTTTGTGTGTATATTGGGTGTAGCAGAAGGGAGAGATGGTCTGACAGACCCAGGTGGGGATAAGCCTGGGCTCTGTACGCATTCGCCATGTTGGTGTACACCTGGTCCAACGTTCTATCTCCTCTGGTAGCACACTTCACATTACGGTGGAAATTGTGAAGTACAGATTTCAGGTCTGCGTGGTTAAAATCCCCAGCCGCAATAAAGACACTGTCCGGGTGTGCTACCAGGCTGTTATTGATGCTGCTGCTCAATTGTGCTAACGCTAGCTTAGCATTAGCATCTGGTGGAATGTAAACAGCGCAGATGTAAACGGCAGAAAATTCCCGAGGGAGATAGAATGGACGGCACTTTAACACCAACAGTTCTACCTCTGTACTGCACAGTTTTTCAGTTACCGTGACGTTCGTGCACCAAAGGTTGTTAATATAGATGCACAGCCCCCCGCCAGTCTTCTTACCCGAGTCCGCAGACCTGTCGGCTCGATAGGCGGTGCGGCCTGCTAGATCGATAGCCGCATCGGGAATGGCGCTGTCCAGCCAGGTTTCAGTAGCTAAAGAGAACTTTTCACAAATTTGCTTCACTGATTCAAAAATTCCCATAAAAATATATGTCTAAGGCAGCGGTCCCCAACCCCCGGGCCTTGGACCGGTACCGGTCCGTAAGTCGTTTGGTACCGGGCCGCGAGAGTTGAGGCTCAGGTGTGAAATGTATGGTTTTCTGGGTTTTTATCGGTTTTCAGCGTTATTTTGTTATCGTTTTTATCGTTTACTCGGTTTTCCTTGGTCTTTTCACATGTGTTATGAATAAATTTTCTTTTTTTCGGTACCGGTCTAAGGCATAGAGTCTATCATTGTTACCATGACATACTGGACACGGAGCACAAATTACATCCACTAGAAGAAGAAGACAGAAAAGAAAAATGCTTCAATACACCATAAACCATAGTGCTTTCTTTGAAGGTTAAGAGCAACTTCATCAGCAGCACATATTACACTTGTAATTTCTGTTGATATGCTATCAACATAGCATAGCTTTTATACGATATCATCTCTGTCATATTAGTAAACCAAAACAAGATGGCATTTAAATCATAGATTAATTGTAGTTGATATTGCTGCAGATAACTGCAGGTTTCTTTTTTAAACAATCTAAAACACAGTCATGTACTCACTTTTCTTCTTTCTGAAATAACCACAATTTGAACCTGAGGTGTTAAGTGGATTCATTGATGGGAGAAAACAGTTGCAGAAGAGCTCAGTATCAATCAGACGTACTCCAGTGACTATAAAGTGGAAATGAGATGTGGATGGAATAAACTTTTATCATAATACAGGTTTAAACCAGTGGGGTAAACCTATGTATGTGCAACACCTCTCTTTTTGACTTCTCCCCTTGGTCTATCTAAAGGCAGAGTACAATATTCCAAACTGCAAGGCCATGTAGAGTGATGCTAAGCTGCAGGGAGGCTGAGTGTGACTGCTGTGAATACTGCTGTGCCAGTGTTTGTCAATGATGTATCGTGTGTAGAACGAGGCAGCAGCTTGGGGGTAGATTACTTTCCTAAACAAGGCAACGGTCTTAGAGGGTGAGTTATGCTCTGGCTATTGGTTTCTCTTCCAGGGACCCTTGACAGCAGTAGCATCTTAATACTGGCTACAGACCATGGCAACAGATTCCCTGCCAAGTGGCAGCAGCCTGGCTAGTCTGTCCTACTGCGTCAGAGAAGCTAGACCTAGAATAGGAAAAAAAAAAATAGGGATGTGCAGAAAGCACAGTATTTGATTTGTACTGATTAATGCATTTGTTTTTGGCACATAGTGAACAAAGATAATAGAAAATTGTGTTATTATAACTTCTAAAATACTACTAACATTACCCATAACAACAACAACAACAACAATAAAAACCTTGAATATGAGAAAATTTAAATTCACTTAAAAGAAGGAAAAACACTAAACATTTATATGAGTTTTATAGTATAGAAAACAGCACAGGCTCTTTGCACCTTTGATGTAGTTTGAAGCAGAGTGTTATGGGATTGTGGCAAAAGATTCGGAAACCCGAGTTTTAAAGATTGAGAAGCTACAAGGAAACATCAGTGCTTCAAAGAAAACTGACATAACGCATTGTCTTTCTATTAAGTGATATTTAATGCTATCATTTCTTTCAAAATATGCTTGCCATTCGAAATTACTAACAAATAAATATGATCTCAAAGACAGTGTTGCCCGCAGACAACAAACAACATTATCGACTTGATGGATCTTTGTCTGTGACTTTCTAATAGGCACAACTGCTTTCAGCCCTGTTTTGATTTTCTCTTGCATCTAAGAAATATCTTACTCTTTGGCTTCTGAAGGTTTTATGGCAATGCATTTTCTTCACAAACTAGTTGCTAGCTTTATACGTATGCTGTCTGTGGCTTAATGAGAGTAGCAATGCTGAATTATGGAACAAATCTGCTGTCATGTGTGTTGTGCAGCTAATTATGACCTGACAATAGAATCAAAATAACATGGAGTATATTTAAGTTTAAGTGACACTGATCAGTCCTTAAGTTAAAGTTATGATATGAGCAAAATAAGAAGTAAGGTGACATTTTTATAGCTCTACAAAGTTTAAAATTGGAGGAAGTTGGGGTAAATGGATTAGTCAAACCAAGACAGATATCAACAAGGAAACCCATTGTGCCGGGAAGATTTAAAACAATGTTATAGTCAACATTGTTTTCTAACAATGACCTTTCCATAATCTTTACTATGTATTGAGTACTTGAAAAAGAAAATTTTTAAAGTCTTTGTTTGAACACAGCCCACTTTTTGTAATTTAACATATAATATAGTATTTGCCTATCATGAAGAGGTTGCATATTGTCTACTGCTTATTTGTAGCACATCATACAGCTAGTATGTCCTCATGGCATTGAGGTTATATCAAGGTGAGCAAGGAAGGCAGTATTTGCCCAGTGAAATCTAAAAATACACACCAATTAAAATCAAAGTGAAAGTGATCTTTCTCCTTGCATCTCAAACAGTGTTCTATCCCAAAAGCTTTAAATTAACTGTTTGCACCATCGTCTAAATTAATGTCATCTTTTGGCAACAGTAATTAATTACTGTCTCTAGAAGTAGACTTAACCCTATTTGACTCATCCCCTTAATAAAGGTTTGTTTATCAAGCTGAGAGACCGGCAGTTTTTTCTTGCTGTTTGCACATTTTTGAACTCTTGGTCTTTGATGGGAAGCTGATGGCAGATTAGTGTGTTAGAGAAGCTGCAACTGGCTCTGCTGAGTTGTGTTCTGAGAAGTCACAATCTGCACATTGTGTAGAAAGAAAAGCTAGTATTAGCAAGTAATGATAATGCTAGCTAATGCTAATGCTCTATAATTCATCATCTCAACATGCAAGTTTTCTGTTACATGTTGGCCAACATAAGAAACTTAATCATCTTATTAGGATGTTAATCAGGAAAGCTTTAATGATGGAGAGAGGATGTCAAACAGCCAACATGTGCTGGCTCGGCAGTCATTTTCAGATTAGCATCTATGAGTACTTACACTTTTTTGACCAAGCGCACTAAGTTTAAGCAAAAGTCACCACACACCACCACCTTATGGATATAAAAGGATAGGGAGAAATAATCTAAATGGTAATTTATATCACAGGACCAGAAAGCCGAATGAAAGAGCAAAAACTGTAAAGCTTGCTTTACTGAATTATTGCATTTACTTTTTGCCAATGTTCCGCAAACAAAAATTGAATCATAAAAATCTCACCGACTTCCTCTGACAAATGCAGAGGCAGGTCTGGGATAATGTCATCAGAAAACACAGTCATGTGCAGTCATGTAGGATACATTTTCCCTGTAAGTAGTCGATAACTGCAGTTACAGCAGATACATAGCACATGTTTATCAAACAAAGTCAGTGCTGACATTCAGCAAAATTCACTCTTGCTCTCTGCTTTTCTTAAACTGCCTGCTTGGCAGACTCACCTTGCCCTAATATAAATTTCCTGTATTTATTTGTTTATTTTGGCTGGAAGTAATTGCTGCACATTTCCAAACCTTTTCTCCTCTCTTAGACCCGGCATCCATGTGACAGTCTGTTCTCCCATTGGCTTGCACATGGCCATGATAAATTAGCTTAATGCCGTGCAAATATTAATCACATTGTCACCGCAGCTGAGCAGGGAAGCAGTTTAGTACCGCAGCCGCCATGCAGCCTCATTTATCAAACCCCGGAGCTCTCCTCCTATGCTAACCCTCCTGCTTGCTGTCTCCAAAACACAAGCTGTTCCCACCCAGTTTTCTCTTGCCAGAGCTGCCTTCAACCTTTTCTTGAGTGGCATAGTTTGCTCAGATGTAACATGGCTGCCTCAGACTCAAAACTCAAACCAAATCTGCAAGCTAAATTATTTTGTAGTTTAAAAGTCAATACCAGAGAAATATCTGCAAAGAGATATTATCATCTATTCATTTGCAGTAAAATTTAATGAAACGATTATAATTGTAAATATTTCTAGTAAAACTCAAAATAAATGCATTTAGAAGTAAGTAAATGGAGATGAGATGCAAAAAAAATACATTTTTAAAACTTCAGCAACAGATGGAGATTTTTGTCACAACTGTAGTTGAAAGATGCTTGATATGAATTCCTCACCTTTTGTCAGTGTCTGTGGGTTATACAACTGTACTCGGGTTATTTTTTGTTATCTCTGCCCTCAACTCAGCCTGTCGTGCCTGTGAAATGTAATGGCAACTTGCAAAATATACTCCAAGATATTCACAATGCCTCTACTCACAAATAATGAATGCAAAAATGTAAGTGCGGCAAAAATGATTACCATTTGGGACTGCCATTTAAAACCATGGAAATGGAGTGTTTATGCTAAAATGCAGTAGAGACATTTAAAAGTAGACTTTCACAAATGATACTGTACCTGAAGCCTCAAACTCGAATGGGAGGATTTTTGAGATGGAGATGAAATTTTGCACATGCTACAAAAATAGCCTGTACATGTGGGAATATTCTTAAGGGCAGTCTAGCATGGATCTGTTGTTCACTCCAGGGATTTTCAAATCATCAGATAAAAATCATTAAATGTATAGTTAATGAAGTATGGTAGCAAATCAGCTGAGTAAAAACCTAACAGTCCACTCTAGTGTCTTTGTTCACTTAAAAAAAAATGCAGGGACAAAATAGCCCATCCATCTAGCCATCCATCCATCCTGGTTCAGGTCACAGGGGCAGCAGGCTGAATAGAGAAGCACAGACTTCCTCAACCCGGCCACCTCTTGCAGCTCATCCGAGTGGAAACCGACTTGTTCCCAAGCCAGATGAGAGTTATGTAGTGTCCAGCGAGTCGTGGGTCTGTCCCGTTCTCAGAGTAGGAGATGCCTGGAATGCCTCGCCTAAGAGGCGTCTAGTTAGATGACCTCAGCTGGCTCCTGTCGATGTAGAGGAGTAGCAAGTCTACTCTTAAATGGTTGCATCCAGCTGCCCAACCCTTGGAAGGAAATCAAGGGTACTGTGTTCCCTGTCTGGAACAGGGTTACGTCCTACACTGGGGCTTGATCTGGGGTAGAGGCTTGAGGGCGACCTAAACCTATAGGGCCTGGCTGTTCTCAGACTGACGAAATTACATAGGTCCGTCCTCCTTTGGGTCCATCACCCACATGGAGGACCATAGGGTCTGGTGCTTTGTGGACTGGGTGAAGGTCAGAGGAGTTCCCCCGGCTTCCATTACTCTGTAATGTGTCAAAATAATCTGATTACTCAGGAATAAGTAAAGAATTGCAGTTAATGAAATTAAATAATTACATTACCTGTTCTAATGTCTGCTATCTTCTGTTAGTATGATCCCATTCTAAAAGGGTTATTTATTTTATTTCTGAATTATCTGTTATTTGTGGCAAATTCTGTGTGCTGCCTCAATCAAAAAGTTTAATTAAAAGGTTTCATGAATGAAAATAAAGAAATAAAACTTAAGATAGCCTCCATGAATTTAACACATGAATATTCAAACACTTGTATCTGGGTGTACAAGATAAACTGGATATGGTTTGCCAGGAAAATATGATAATTTAAAATGAAAGAAAACACAACTGACATACTCAGTACATTTATTACGATAAAGATTCCATTCTTTTTTCTCATTCTGTCTTTATTTGGCTTAATGTGGCATTTTGTAATTATTTGGCTTTATTCTAGACATAGTGTTTTGGTACTGTGTGCCATATGCCTTTGGCTGTTTACGCAGATGGCAAATTATTTTGGATTGGCGATCTACAAGGTGTTATGGATTACAATGTGTGTTCCATTCAGATTTTGACTGACTTTAACCTTGAAGATCATTGAAATCACTGGAAACACTTTTTACCTCCCAATGCAGATTTTGTTATTGGAGAATTGTAGGATCAGGAAATTTAAAGAGTTACTATGATTGTACATAATTATATGACATGCACTGCTCCAGAAGTAGAACTTAGTTTAACAGCCTGTTACCAAAATATAATGATGCTGCAGATATTCTACCTATAGCTTCCTTTATAGCTGCAAATCTCCTTCAATATCCTGAGAGACTCTCTTTTAACTTATCAGAAAGCTGCTAAAGAGGCTAAGTCCTCCTACATATCTAACCTGGTCAGCAGTAATGTCCATAAACCTCAGACTCTGTTTCATGTTTTAAACTCCATTGTTGATCCTCATACGTCCACCTGCCTCACACCTTCTGCCACCCTCTGCAATGACTTTTTATATTTCTTTGTTAATAAGATTTCCTCCCTGCAGTCTGTCATTCCACCTCCACCTTTCAATCCCTGTCTTTCTCCCTCGTGCCAATCTGCCTTTAACCAGTTTGAGCTAATCTCTCTTTCTCAGCTGCATGAAACAGTCTGCAAGGTCAAGTCTACCAACTGTTCCACTGACGCTATCCCCTCTCATCTTCTGAAGCAGGTCCTGGACTCAGTTGGACCTGTCCTTCTGGTCCTGATCAATGCCTGTCTCAGATCTGGTTGTTTCCCAACACTTTTTAAGCATGCTGTTGTTCAACCTCTCCTCAAAAAGCCTAACCTGGATCCATCTATACTCTCTAATTATAGGCCCATCTCCAATCTGCCCTTTCTGTCCAAAGTACTGGAACGAGTTGTCCTCAGGCAGCTCCAGTCATTTTTAGACAACAACAATCTCTATGAGAAGTTTCAGTCTGGTTTTAGAGCTCGTCACAGCACTGAAACCGCCTTACTGAGAGTTTTTAATGATTTGCTTTTAACTGTAGACTCTGGTTGTTCTGCTGTCCTAGTAACCTTAGACCTGACTGCAGCCTTCGACACTGTTGATCACAACATACTGTTATCCCGCCTAGAACACTGTGTCGGTTTGAAAGGTAATGTCTTAAAGTTTTTCCAGTCCTACCTGGATAACAGGAGTTTTTCTGTTCACCTCGGTGAACTGTCATCTCCCAGAGCTCCTTTAACTTGTGGGGTACCTCAGGGGTCCATTCTAGGCCCCCTGCTGTTTACTCTGTATTTGCTCCCTCTGGGCGATGTGCTGCGCAAACATAATGTGTCCTTCCACACCTTTGCTGATCTACCTCCCTCTGAGGTTAGACTGTAAGGACTCTCTGCAGCCGTTATTCTCCTGTCTGTCTGACATTAAGACTTGGATGGCTCTTAACTTCCTACATCTAAATGAAAGTAAAACTGAAGTCATTGTGTTTGGGCTTCCTAAAGACCCCAACCTTTCCTTTGATTTTATGGGACCCCTAACTTTCAAATGTACTTCCTCCATTAAGAGCCTCAGTGTTACTTTTGACAGTGCTTTTAAATTTGATAAACAAATCAGCTCCGAAGTCAAGGGATCTTTTTATCATCTACGGATTTTAGCTAAAGTCAAGTCCTACCAGTGCAGGAACGATCTAGAAAGGGTGGTCCATGCTTTTATTACATCACGGCTGGACTACTGTAACTCCCTTTATGCTGGTTTAGATCGTTCCTGTCTGCATCGCCTCCAACTGGTGCAGAACGCTGCTGCTCGCATGCTGACTGGTTCAAAAAAGAGAGACCACATCACTCCGGTCCTCTGCTCTCTCCACTGGCTCCCAGTTGCTTTTAGGATTGATTTTAAAATTTTACTGCTGGTTTTTAATGTTCTTAACGGTACTGCACCTCCTTACCTGGCAGAGCTTCTTAGCATTTACCGCCCCAGGAGATCTTTGAGGTCAGCAGACCTGATGCTTTTAGATGTTCCCAGGTACAGATTAAAGACTAGAGGAGAGAGGGCTTTTGCTGTGGCTGCACCCAGACTGTGGAACAGTTTACCTCCTCACATCAGATTCTCCACAAGCCTAGGAACTTTTAAAACTGCTCTTAAAACTCACCTCTTCTCATTGGCAAGGTTTAACTTATTGTTTTAATTTATTGTTTTATCAGTGAGGTGTTTTATGTACTTGCGTTTTATTGTATTTTATATTTGTATTTTATTGTACAGCACTTTGGTCAGCCTTGGTTGTTTTTAAATGTGCTTTATAAATAAACTTGACTTGACTTGACTTTATTCTGGGCTCCTGCAGGATTCCTTCTAATTTTTGCTTTATTGTAGGAAATCACCGTTCTAGAACAGGGTCTTATTCAGTGGTACCATAGGGAGTGCTTTACCCATTAGTGGGCAGTGCAGTGACCTTCAGAAAGTCCATTCATTACCCTTTCCTTTGTTGGACTATCTATGGGAATGGAAGAAATTATGGGCAAAAATGAACCAAGCTTGCCAGTTCAGATCATACTTGGAATGAACAAGAAAAGAAACAAAAAACAAAACCAACCAAATAATGACACATTATAGTCATGAGCTTAATTGTTATTTAAATACATCCTCATATTAGGATTTCATGAATTCTGAAAATAATAAATTCAGTACATGACCAACCATTTCAAAAATGTACAAATATTTTCATCTGAGTTCCTGTAGATAAATAAACTCCAAATTATATTGTTGTCTTTAAGTTAAATGAGTGCTCATGAAAGATTTAACCTTGCAATTAACATCCAGAATTAGGGCTTGACTGCTTATGTCTGAACTTGACATGTTTTAGCGGCATTGCTACAGACAAGAATTGATGTGCTTTAAAGTTGCACTGTATATATTTGCACCGCTGGATGTAAGTAGACTGTAATAGACTAGATTGCAGTTAAATGAATTCTGCTTTCTTACCACTTCCAATTCAACTGTGCAATCCTAGCTACGTTGGCTCACGTCTGGAGTGAGTGTAGGCAACATATCAACTTCAACAAACCAGTTCCTGCTCCTTAAAAAATATTTAAGGCAAACAGAAATAATTGTTTGGAAGAAACATTTTCTTCTTATTCTTTTTTTAATAAGTGAAAAGGTACAAAAGCTTTTTTGTGTTTTTTTAAAAATGTGATGGCCAGTTCAGGTTTGAGATATGACCCCAATTCTCTATTAGACAGCTTCGCTCCTGATTTAAATTGATGAACACGTTAAAAAAATTAAAATCCATGACATATTGAGTTGTTTTGAACGTTGCTCAGGCCAAGAAATCCAGTGGTGTGGTTAATTTCTGTGAGTGGGACATATGGTTCAAAGGTTGTGTGCATAAATGCACAGTACTGGTGTTATTAGTAGAGTTTTAGGTTGCTGTTCCCGATCAGTGTGCCAAATCTTAAACTTTTGTTGAACTAACATCAGTTAGAGATATCAAGTCAAATCACCCAGATAAATAAGATTAAGATAATTGACTTAATCTTAATACATTACTACATTACTTCAATACATATGTGTACTTTTTAATCACTGCTTTCATCACAACAAGGTAAGTCACAGTAGGTTTCACTTCTCTGCAAGTACGAACATACATGGAGCTGTATGCAATAAACAGACATGACAGGCTGGCGCTTCTCACGTATGCCCATCGTTTGCATGTCTTTGTGGTGAGATTCATTAATTGGTTTAGAGAAGAAGAGATAGATGGCTGAGATTAGGTTCCCTCACACCACTTCAACTCTCCCTTGTGTTTCACCCTCTCTCTCTCACCACCTCTTATTCCTGAACTTTCTACAAGCAAATTGAGTCAGGCACCTCTTAATTAGATTGTTTCTCACTGCATTTCTAATATGTGACTAATTAGAGGAAGACAAAAAGAAAGGGAGATTGCCGAGCCTTGCACCAGAGCCGCATCTGAGGGTTTATTAAAGAGACAGTCTGTGGGTCAGTCAGCAGTTACTGAATTTGAATTTATAGAGAGGAAGAGTGTCTACAAACCTTGAATCAGCCTGTTTGAGCTTGTATAAGGAAACAGTGTTTCACAATGGTGTTGCCATTTACAAAGAATGTAGAAAAATAATTACACGTTTCAAATAGAATAAAAAAAGAAGATTACAGATGTAATTTAACACATTTTGTAGCGGTACTGGGTTTACAGATTACTGCTAAAAGCAGTGTTCTGATATCAAAAGTTTTTAAGGTAAACTGTTATCTTGGATTTGGTAAATGTTTAAATATGCAATTGTAACTCTCTGGTGCCACCTTAAAACCTGTAGTCGGTAATAGGACATGATGTCGTCGGTAAACAGGAAGCAAGTCTGTGAATTAAGGAGAAGGTGTCACTACCCGATCCGTACCGGAAACCCGATCCGTACCCCGCATGCGCGAAAGGTTTCTACTTCCGGTTGAAGCGTTTTACGATAGTTACGGGTCAGAGTATCTGTTAAGATGTTAAGAATAATAAGTATCTCTTAAAATGTCTCCAATAATGAAACATTTCAATATAATGTAGACAAAAACGAAAAATAAAAAGATAGTTACGGATCAGGACTCCCCGATCCTTACTGCGCATGTGCAAAGTCGGACCGTACAAATCGGGTCTACCCGTTTCCGTACCGCGCATGTGCAGGGGTTTTCTTCTTCTGTTCGTTTAATGGCAGTTTACTCCCCAGTGTACGAGGATACTGCCACCTGCTAACCAAGCGAATGAACCCTATTGTAAACTGAATTAGCGTCATTACAAACGTGTGTTAAATTTGATTTAGTGATAGTCGAGTGTGTTTATGCTTGTCTGTGTGGAGAGGATTGATTGGAATAGTGATGATGATGTGCGCTATCACTGTCAATTGTCAGTAAACACTTCATCTGGCTGATGAATCTTCACATGACATATTACAAAGTCTGTATTATTAACTCTGTCATTAGGCACCATTCTTCTTATTTTACGGCGCTGTTGTTCAATTGGGGAACGCTCTCTGTTGAGGAGAAAAACATGGATTTGTTTGTATACGGATTATCCATTGTTTAAATGTCCCGGTAGTCGAAAAGGAGGCAGAGCTGTTGAGAAATGCAAGGAGCTAACTGGGCGCTAACCGTATCATTCAAATATATTGAATGTCGCAATGTTGGCAAAGAAAGGAAGTGACGTAAGATTTGCACATGCGGGGTACCGATCGGGTTTCCGGTACGGATCGGGTAGCGACAGAAGGCATGTGCAGCATGGTGGCCTTAGCCAGATAAATCCAGTGGCATCCATATACATCCTATGCCTTTGGTAGTATTGTGGGTATGTATAGACTTGTTTTATATTTTATGTGCATGTATAGACCACTTTCTTTCAAGTAAGTTCATTTTTCTGTAAGTTTAATGATAAAACCAATCTTATGCAGTTTATGCTAGCAATCGCTTATGGAGCTAGTTAAAGGAGAACAACAAACGAATTGGAGGCATTCATTACTTGTTAAAATCATAATTTGATGTTTGTATTTGAGTTAAAAAGGGAAGTAATTCATATGAACATTGCATGTTGACATATTAAAAAAAACTGGGTTAATATATTTTCATCGTTATATATGTACATGGTGAATAAGTACAGTGATCATGCCTTGTACTGTTTGTTACAGTTTCACCTTCCCCTGTGTCAATAAACCTGTGAACCGGGAATCGTGTCATCAGAGTCTTGATGTGGGGAAGGAGTTTAGCTGACTGCCCAACCATAGCAGAGGCAGTACAAGCAGTCTGTGGCAATTATTTGGGTACTTAAATAAGCAAACAATTTAAAAACCAAGTTTTTGTTAACTGTATTGGAAAATTTAGTGTTTCTATTATAGCTCACCAGACATGTCAAAACATATTAGTAAAAGTCATCTCTAGACCTGGAGGACCAAAGGAAAAACAAAACAAAACAAAGAACAATAATAAAAAACTAAATTAAGACTTAATGTTTTAAACTTTATATAGTATAACTGCATAACTACATTATTGGTAATATTACATCCAAAATATTTAATGTAATATACACAAATTTTGGACACACCTTCTCATTTAATGTTTTTTTCGTTATTTTTTTACTGCTTTCTACACAGTAGATACATACTGAAGACATCAAATACATGAGGCAAAATATATGGAATTATGTAATTGAAGATGTATGCAAAAGAAAAAGATATATAAATAACTCTGAATATGTATTATATTTTTGATTCCTCAAAGTAGCCAGCCTTTGGTTTGTTGACAGCGCTGCAAACCCTTGGCCATCTTTGAAAGAGCTTCATGATGTAGTTACTTGAAACGGTTTTCACTTCACAGGTGAGCCTTGACAGGGTTCATTTGTGGAATTTCTTGGCTTCTTAATGAGGTTGGGACCATCAGTTGTATTGTGAAGAAGTCAGGTTGGTACACAGCTGACAGGCCTATTTGACAATGGTTAGAATTCACACTATGACAAGAACCAACTTTAAGAAGCAACTTTAAGAACTGAAGGTCAGTCAGTCTGGAAAATTGCTAAAACTTTAAATGTTTCCCCAAGTACAGTCGCAAAAACCATCAAGCGCTACGATGAAAATAGCTTACATGAGGACCGCCCCAGGAAGGCAGCCAGCCGCCAAATCAAGACATGCCATGAAATTGCCAGGTGGAGAAAAACGATTTGTCACTCCAGAGAACACTGCTCTGTAGCTCAAGTTTGGAGGTCTGTAGCTGTTGATTCTGCAGAACCTGGTTGACCCCTGCGCACTCTGCGCCTGAACCTCCGGTTATGACGCTCTTTGTTTTTACATGGTCTACAACTTCGTGGCTGTCATTCCCAATCACCTCTACTTTGTTATAATACCACTAACACTTGACTGTGGAATACTTCGAAGTGAGGGAATTTTACAAGTAGACTTGTTGCACTGGTGGCCAGAGGTGTGGACTCGAGTCACATGACTTGGACTCGAGTCAGACTTGAGTCATTAATTTTATGACTTTAGACTTGACTTGAAAAAATGTTCTAAGACTTGTGACTTGACTTGGACTTTTACACCAATGACTTGGGACTTGAATTGGACTTGAACCGGTTTACTTGAAAACACTTGATATTTTACCCCAAATATAAAATTTAACATGCATATTATATAGAGATTGAAAATGTGACGTCATTCACGGGTAGAACCGCAAAGGATTCTGGGAACTCGTGGCAAGCGGTACTAGCGCACGCAGGCTTTCAATTAAAATCAGTTATACAGCGATAAAAAGAAACACAAAAATGTCAAGAAGCTGTTGTATTATTAACTGCAATAGCCGGTCGCATGACAGCCACGGGAAGCCGACGAGTAAAGAGATCGGATTACGTCGTTGAAGAGAAATTGTTCAAGCCATGTTTCCGAAGTAACAAAGACGCGACGGATGGCCTGGATTGCAGCCATTCAAAGATCAAATATAACGTCCCAGAACACTCCAGCTCACAGGTTAGTCTGCTCCAAGCATTTACACGAAGGTCAGTGTTTTTTAGTAGTTAATACGTCATTTTTCTTAACATAATTGGTGATATAGGTTACAAGCAAGTCTGGCGCTGAACAGAAATTGTCGCGCTATGCTCCTTTATTTATTGTGCATAAATAGTGAATTGTCCTGACACAATATTGCGTTTCGCCTCTGTTATTATGGCACATTGACAAAAACATATACTTTTATTCACAGGATAAAACAGGTTTTTTGTATCACTAATTGCCCAGTACGATTACAGCATACAATATTGTTGTCACTGCTACATTTCTGTGATGCTACCAGAAATTATTTCCACTACTAATTAATTACCGTTGAGCTCAAAGGTCCTATTAATAAACTGTTAAGGAATGTGTATTTATGACGACAATTTGTGAGACTGGTAAACTTATGATATGTACGATGGTCTTTCGTTCTACACGGTGCATTTCAAGGTCCTGCACCCATCCGTAGGTAAACTGTACCTGGGCTTGTTGCAGTGACCTGAAGTTACTAAACTTCATGAGTGTATGCACTCACTCCAAGAACCGTATAATTATAAATATGCATATAAATATGCTACGATGAGATAGCTGACTTCATCTAACTAGCAAATTTTGTCCAGGCTACGTTGGTGATACAGTTTTTTTTTAATATGTATGATATTTTTGTCATGCGATTTTAAAGCTGGTCCTACAAGCGCATCCAAGAATAACATGCAGCTTATCTCAGAACTGTCGGTGAAAATTATTCTTGGAGCTAGGTTTAATTGAGCTGCATTTTAAAGAGGTGCAATTTCACAATTTGTGTATATTTTCTAAGTTCACTATTTTGTCATGTGTTGAGAAAAACACAGATTTTAAAATTACATGGTCTAATATTTACATTTAGCATAACTGCAACATTATTTTTTCGTTTGTTTGTTTTTAAAGACTCGAAAGGACTTGAAATTCAAAGTTTCAGACTTGTGACTTGACTCGGACTTTTACACCAGTGACTTGAGACTCGACTCTGACTTGCCTGACATTACTTGAGACTTGACTTGAGACTTGAGGATAAAGACTTGAGACTTACTTGAGACTTGCAAAACAATGACTTGGTCCCACCTCTGCTGGTGGCATCCTATCATGGTACCACCCTGAATTCACAGAGCTCCTGAGAGTGACCCATTCTTTCACAAATGTTTGTAGAAGCAGTCTGCAGGTCTACCTGCTTGATTTTATACACCTGTTACTGTGGAAGGGAACACCTGAATTTAATGACATGGATATGTGAGTGAATCATTTTGACAGTATGATGCATTTATGATGCATTGTGTTTTGTATTTGTATTTATTATTGCTCTAACTCGTTCTGTGAAGCACTTTGGCATACCTGTGGTTTTTTAAATGTGCTATATAAATAAAATTGTAATATGTAAGTTTAACTGTAACAAAAAATCAAAATCAATTGTAAAATTTAAAATCAAATCTAAAACTTCATCTTAAACATGTATTTTGGAAAATCTTAGATAGATAGACGAAAATTATCAACTTAACTTCTTCAAGAAATTAACTCTATGTCATTATTGCTGTTATTACAGGATGGAGTTTAGTATTACCACAGAGTCACTGTAAAGACACTTGAATGATAGTATTTTAGCTGAGTCACTGAAAATGTGTGTCAACCCCATGTTAATCATGAAGTGAAAGAGATCCCTAACGGACCAATTAGTGTCCATCTCTACACTCATCATGGCCAATTAATTATGGAGGCTGGAAATTAAAAAAATAATAATAATACTACATTGGGCCCACTGGAATAGTATGTAATATAGCCCTGATGCACTTATTAATGAAAGCTAGCGGTTATAGAAGTGAAGGCGAGGTCAGTCAAGGTGAAGGCTCGTTAAGTTCTGGGTTTGGGTTGGAACGGCATCCTGCTGATTCAGAGTCTCCCCCAAGATAATCAGCACCATCAGAGTTCTATCCTTACAAGGCTTAAAGGGCTTCAGAAACAGGAGGGGGGGGAAAATCAATACAACCTTGCCAGAAGCAGCACAGACCACACATGCTAATGATTTTCACAACTACTGCTGTATCTGTGTCAAAACTGCTATAGAGGTATGCAGAATGCACAGCTGTATGAGCTTTGGTTTAATTTGCCATGCTAGAAGCCTCTTGCAGGCCGGAAGGGTTTATTAGATTAATAGAATGATGTCATACATTATGTATCTAAAATATGATTTCATATTTCAGATGAATTCCCTTATATGTTATGCAGTTAATATCATCTAATGTTTTTCAGCTAATTTGCCCTCAGAAATAAATAATGTTGCTAGAGAGTTACCTTGGCTTTTTTTATTTTAATTCTTCTTCTTTTTCTTTGAGCTCCTTTTTGGGTCATTCACCACAGTGCCTCCATCTCACCCTATCACTTATATCCTCTTCTGTCAGACTAACCCTTTGCATGTCCTGCTTCACAAATGTTGTTTGTGATCTTCATCTTTTTCTTCTACCTGGTAGCTCCACATTCATCCTATGTCCAATATATCCACTATCCCTCCCCTGCACATGTCCACACCCCTTCAGCTTTGCTTCTCTGACTTTGTCTCCAAACCGTTCAACTGTAGGTGTCCCTCTGATGTATCCATTTCTAATCCTGCCTCTTTTGGTCATTCCAAGTAAAAATGTTGCCAATCTGCCAGCCTCAGCTCTGTTTCCTGTTTCCTTTTCTTCTTTTTGTCATTGCCACTGTCTCCAAACCATACATCATAGCAGGTCTCAATACATGCTTTCACTCTTGCTGCTCTCCTTCTGTCACAATTCACCTCTGGCACTCGTCACCCCCTGCACCCTGTCTGCAACTTCACTTCTCACTGCTTAGGATGGTTCAGCCAAGGTATTTAAAATCAATTCTTCAGTAGTTCTGATCTCTGCATTTTCACCATTTCCCCACCTCCTTCTCATTCTCACATATGCATTCTGTGTTGTTCTACTGACTTCGATTCCTCTTTTCTCCAGAGCATACCTCCATCTCTGCAGAGTTGTCCACCTGCTCCCTTCTCTCACTACAGATCACAGATGTTATACATATTCCACTGAGACACCCACCTGACCTGATCTCTTCACCTGTCCTTCACCACTGCAAACATGAATTGTAATCCCACTAACATCTTCAGTCCATCAGTTAGTTAAACAACTATTATTATTATTATTATTATTATTATTATTACTATTATTGTTCTTTGCTATCTTTTAAAAGTTCATGTTTGTATACCACACAGTGGTTAAGATATGAGATGATGTTTTCCCTATCAGCAGTTCAAAATCTGCTCGCAGCATCCAGTTAAGGTTACTAAAACATCAGTTTTGGTAAAAAGGTACTTACTTTTTTATTTTGAATAATACACATCATTCAGTTTTAAACATACCACTAAGAGCACTATGAAATCATTATGTTTTTAAAAATAGTGTTATTTACTTCACCAAAATATGATTTAGCTAACTTAAGAAAATTTGGACGCCTTGAGCACTCCAAGTTGTGCACTTTAAAGAATTATGCTAGTGGATTTTTCTTCTTTTGCATACTGTAGCATGTGGCATATTGCTCTAAAGATTCCATATTCCCTCCTTTTTCATCTGTCCATAATCAATCTTTCACATGCATGCTTTGCTAGAGTAAATGTGAGGAAAGGCATTTTGTGTGGCACCAGAGGACAGATGTTACCCGGTGTGAGACTGACAGTCTGGAGCATCCAGAGGCAGCACATTTTAGTTGTTGCTGAATCATATAGCTGTGAAATTTCTCAGGGTTAGAGGCGTATGCAAAATGCCTAGACATCAGTTTTTTGTTTAAGCTACGGAAAGGGAAAACAAATGTGTGTGTTTGTGTTTTTGTGAAGGGGAAGCAGATTTTTTTTTCTTTAGGGATTTCACATTTTTCTTTCGATTCCTAATAAAATCACACAACAGTAAGTACAAGAAATGTTTGTTAACTCTGGACTAGAAGTGCGGCCACAGAACTGGTCATGTCTAGCCTTGTTGATGTTGATGAGATTACAGTAAAATTCAGAAATACATTTAAAAAAGAAACCAAAAGGCTGCAAACTGTGAGTCTGGTCAAGAATTAAGCTCCCATTCATAATAATTCATAATAACTTTGTATATAACACATATATAACATATATAACTTTGCGTGTGTGTGTGTGTGTGTCAGAGGTGGGACCAAGTCATTGTTTTGCAAGTCTCAAGTAAGTCTCAAGTCTTTATCCTCAAGTCTCAAGTCAAGTCTCAAGTAATGTCAGGCAAGTCAGAGTCGAGTCTCAAGTCACTGGTGTAAAAGTCCGAGTCAAGTCACAAGTCTGAAACTTTGAATTTCAAGTCCTTTCGAGTCTTTAAAAAAAAAACGAAAAAAAGCATGTTGCAGTTATATGCTAAATGTAAATATTAGACCATGTAATTTTTTAATCTGTGTTTTTCTCAACACATGACAAAATAGTGAACTTAGAAAATATACACAAATTGTGAAATTGCACCTCTTTAAAATGCAGCTCAATTAAACCTAGCTCCAAGAATAATTTTCACCGACAGTTCTGAGATAAGCTGCATGTTATTCTTGGATGCGGTTGTAGGACTGGCTTTAAAATCGCATGACAAAAATATCATACATAAATAAATGATTTTTTTTTTTTTAAATATCATTTAAAAAAAAAAACTGCATCACCAACGTAGCCTGGAAAACATTTGCTAGTTAGATGAAGTCAGCTATCTCATCGTAGCATATTTATATGCATATTTATAATCATACGGTTCTTGGAGTGAGTGCATACACTCATGAAGTTTAGTAACTTCAGGTCACTGCAACAAGCCCAGGTACAGTTTACCGCCGGATGGGTGCAGGACCTTGAAATGCACCGTGTAGAACGAAAGACCATCGTACGTATCATAAGTTTACCAGTCTCACAAATTGTTGTCATAAATACACATTCCTTAACCGTTTATTAATAGGACCTTTGAGCTAAACGGTAATTAATTAGTAGTGGAAATAATTTCTGGTACCCATCACAGAAATGTAGCAGTGACAATAATATTGTATGCTGTAATCGTACTGGGCAATTAGTGATACAAAAAACCTGTTTTATCCTGTGAATAAAAGTATATGTTTTTGTCAATGTACCATAATAACAGAAGCGAAACGCAATATTGTGTCAGGACAATTCACTATTTATGCACAATAAACAAAGGAGCATAGCGCGACCATTTCTGTTCAGCGCCAGACTTGCTTGTAACCTATATCACCAATTATGTTAACTACAACAGCAGACTGACCTTTGTGTAAATGCTTGGAGCAGACTAACCTGTGAGCTGGAGTGTTCTGGGACGTTATATTTGATCTTTGAATGGCTGCAATCCAGGCCACCCGTCGCGTCTTTGTCACTTCGGAAACATGACTCGAACAATTTCTCTTCAACGACGTAATCCGATAACAACCGATCTCTTTACCCGTCGGCTTCCCGTGGCTGTCATGCGACCGGCTATTGCAGTTAATAATACAACAGCTTCTTGACATTTTTGTGTTTCTTTTTATCGCTGTGTGACTGATTTTAATTGAAAGCCTGCGTGCGCTAGTACCTCTTGCCACGAGTTCCCAGAATCCTTTGCGGTTCTACCCGTGAATGACGTCACATTTTCAATCTCTATATAATATGCATGTTAAATTTTATATTTGGGGTAAAATATCAAGTGTTTTCAAGTAAACCGGTTCAAGTCCAATTCAAGTCCCAAGTCATTGGTGTAAAAGTCCAAGTCAAGTCACAAGTCTTAGAACATTTTTTCAAGTCAAGTCTAAAGTCATAAAATTAATGACTCGAGTCTGACTCGAGTCCAAGTCATGTGACTCGAGTCCACACCTCTGGTGTGTGTGTGTTTTAATCAGATGTTTTGTTAGAAATGAAACTCCAAAGCAGCTTCAAAGATTCCCAAACAGTTCAAATACTTTTAATGCATAGCTCATCAGTTCTCTATTGGGAGAGCTGTGGGAGTGTGCCAGTGAGCAGGGCAACGTGGGAGACAAATCACTGGTTACTATAGCAGTAATCAGTGTAAGGGTATTACTGTAATTACTGGTATGACAGTGATGTTATAAGTACAAATAGCCAAATGTACAATTACCCACTCAACAAATGATAGCCCATGCTGTGTTGTGCAACTCTAAAAATTGAGGGTTTTTTGCTGAAGAAGAGAAAACAATTAAAATATATAATTAATATGTATCTGTAATTTTGGCTGAAAGTGGTTGATAAATATGATCAGACACAAAAACAGTACGTGGAAAAAAACATTTTGGGTGCATGCCACTTTGATGTGTTAAAATGTAAATCATAATCAGTATTTTCAATTCAGATTAATTGGAGTTAAATATCTAGTGAACATTCATTTGATGTGGATACCTATGTTTGTTGTATGCCTGTGTTTCAAGAGCTAGATTTCTTAAACCGCATTAGGACTCAGGTATGCATATTTCACTACTACTACTACATTTTGAAACAGAAAGTTTGTGATGAAAGGAAAGAAAATGGTTTTAATGTATTTGTTTGAAAATCTGGTGGCAATCTGCCCCAAATAACACATTATGCATATGACACACAAACAAGTAGATTAAGTAGAGAACTGTTTGCATGCCATGGCACCACTGCATAGGAAGACATATGCAGCAAATGGACCTACTAGGTTGATATACTGCTGTTTTGCTACATGAAAAGATTTGCCCCCTAAGCATTTTTAACTTCCCCCTGAGTCACCTCATCCTGGTGTTGAGTTTAAGTGAATCTCTGTGAAATGTATTATGCATCAAATGTCAACAGCTGGAGTGCAGAGTCTATAGTATATACAGTCATACTACATCACTAGCTTGGACCAAAAAAACACTTAAATTGGAAACACTGTAGATATTTATTCTATACATTTTTTTTTGTCTTTTGTAAATTCAGTTTATAATCACACACAATTATTTCTGGAGTGATGTTATAAATATAACGGAAGCTGTATGGTGATGAGATTTAAGCATTCTGACATTCAGATGAAAGTGTGATAATACACATGCAGTATCCAGGACATCCTGGAAGATATAGGCATTACTGAAACAAATTAATTTTTAATAAACATCCCATAAAGCATTGTTCTCTTTCCTTTAAGCTACATACAGTTGAAGTTGTATCACTTTTCTTTTATATTTCATTAAATGTTGGTCTTTCGCAGCTTCAGCAAAGATCATTTGGTTCTGATTAATGGCAGTCAGGGACTCAGTGCTCAAAGCACAACAGACTACTGTGAAGACACTCTTTCATCCAATTAGACTAAAAAATATTGTTTGGCATTTTCTTGGCTTAAGATGACACAGTCTCAGGTACCCATGCTTGATTTATTACAGAGAATAATACACTGTATTGTGTCTCACAGGGATCTCATAGAAGGGATCTGAAATTAAATATGGAATATATGTATTAACATGACAGCCTCTCCAGCCCACTGAAGCAGGACTTGATGTCTCTAGACGTTAAATCCCCTCTGAACACTTCTGTTGCACAGGAGATACAGTTTAATGAACTACAATCTAAATTCTGGGTCACTTTCTTGTCAAGGTTATCCAAAATACGGACCATCAATGGCATCAATCATAGGAGCACCAGTTCAGCCTGTTCTGATGTTGAATAGCGGTGAATCTCAGATCTCTTTGAACTAGTTTAAAATATATTCTCTGAAAATCTCAACATGCCAGGGCTTTCCAAACGCACTTGTTGTTTGCTGGCTGATTTAAAAACATGGCCACTCATATATCTTATGACCCATTTTGACAATGGAAGAGGACTGTAAGTTTGGGGAGTCTGACCTTGCTCTGATGTCTTCCAAGATCAATCCAGGCACACACATTTGTCATCACCTGTGTTGTCTGATACTTTGATAAATGACTCAAAACAGAAATCAAAGACAACAACCCAAAAAGCTTGACAGGCTCAGAATAACTGGTGATGAGAAACCAACTTCTGGAAGGATTCTGTCTTTGGTTTAGGGTTTACTGATGCTACCATTACATATTTGTTTCATTGTTTACTTGTGGGTTTTTCTGTTTTCATCTCTCCAGTTGGGTTGAACCTGCCATTGCTTCTTCATCTACACACCTACGCACAGGCCAAACAAACCTTTGGAAACCCGTTATTTTTTCACTGTTATGGCCCTAGCAGGGCCTCCTCCTGAAGTTGCTTGTGTGGGCGTGTCCTACCAGTTCTCCTGCCTTAGGTGCCACCTTTTTCTTTTGTACAGCTGCCTTCCATCAGCAATTAAAGGTATTTAAGCCCATAGAAAGGTGAGCTCTGGTGCCAGATAGCCATGTGAGTGGTTGGAGCTAGTGAGCTGTGTGTTTGGTGGTGGCAGGTAGTGAGCTGTATTTTGTAATTGCTTGCTCCTGCTCGGTGGAGAGGAGTGTGTTTGGTTACTAATCTCTTTTCTGACTTACTTTTCAGTTTACTGACCGACTCTTGAGTTTTGTTATGTTTTTTTAAATGGTAATAGTGGCTTGTCCGTCTCTTTTCATTGTGTTACTAATAGAAACTTTAATAAAACTCTCTTTAACCATTTTGCCTCCCTGTCTCCTTTTTCCGACACTTTTAATGTTTTTTAACACTTTTTGTTACTTTCCCTAATCGCCTGGACCCTTTCAGGGGAACGTGACATGCCCATTGAGTTTTGTTTCAATAAGGAGAGATTATTTGAAAGGAAAGAGCAAATGGGACCATACAAAGTATTTTTGTTTATCAGATTCCAATAAGGAGCAACATTATAGACCTGAATACAAGATGAGGCCATGAGCCACTCCAACATCATTGTGAAGTTTGCGGACGACACTACAGTGGTGGGTCTTATCACCAACAGTGATGAGACAGCTTACAGGGAGGAGGTCAGCACCCTGACCCACTGGTGTCAAGACAACCATCTCACCCTCAACGTCGCAAAGACAAAGGAGTTGATAGTGGACTTCCGGAGGTGCAGAGAAGTACACACCCCCATCACCATCAACGGCGCTGTTGTGGAGAGAGTGACCAGCTTCCGGTTCCTTGGCGTACACCTGGCTGAGGATCTTACGTGGTCAGTACACACAAACAAAACAGTGAAGAAGGCGCAGCAGCGCCTCTTCTTTCTCAGGAGACTGAAAAGATTTGGCATGAGCCCCCGCATCCTCAGGACCTTCTATCACTGTGCCATTGAGAGCATCCTCACTGAATGCATCACCACCTGGTATGGCAACAGCACCGCCTACAACTGCAAAGCTCTCCAGCGAGTAGTGCGGTGCTCTGAACGGATAATTGGAGGTGAGCTTCCTTCCCTCCAAGACATCTACAGGAAGCGGTGCCTGAGGAATGCGGGGAGGATCATCAAGGACTCCAGTCACCCCAGCCATAAACTGTTCAGACTACTTCCATCAGGAAGGAGGTTCTGCAGCATCCGGTCCCGTACCAGCAGACTGAGAGACAGCTTTTTCCATCAGGCCATCAGACTGCTGAACACTTCATAGACACCTCAGCTTCACTACTGGAACTTTAACATTATGCACTCCATACTGTACAGTAATGCCACTGTTTTGCACATGTCTCACTCTGTATATTTTATTTTATTTTATTTATTTTATATATTCTATTCATTGTTTACTCTATTTAATTTGTAAAATATGTGTACACACACACACACACACACACACACACACACACACACACACACACACACGTAGAAAAATATTTAGTATACACATCCAGAAATGCATATACTATTATATATTGTACATATATTTATTCGTTTCAGATGTAGCCATTCTTGTATTTTGCTTGTTTACATTATTGTATTTTGCACAACTCTGTTGCTTGTGAAGCTCGCACACAAGAATTTCACTCACATGTGCTGTACCAATGTACCTGCACATGTGATGTGACAATAAAAGTGATTTGATTTGATTTGATTTGAGACACTGGCTAGAACCTCCAGAATCTATAAGATGATGGTGGTATAGCACAACAGATAGTCTGAAAGGGACAGTGACAGAGAAAATTAATTCAAAGAAAAGGCCATAGGGGCTGAACGCAAGCAGGTAGATTATTAGGTTGGACTGAAATACTGAGTAAGACGAATTTGTCAGCATGGGAACCCGAAAGTGAAAAAAGAGCTTGCATGAATAGTGAGCATATCACCAAAAGGATCATCTTAAAATTCACTACATAATAAAAATTGATACAAAATATTAAAAAAGAGATGTTTTTGATATATCAAAATAATGTAGACTAAAGAAAACCAACACCATCCATGATTATCAGCCATTTGTTATAGCTAAGTTGTTATTTTTTTTAATTTTTGCTGTTAGTCAGAGTCGCCCACTTTGAGAGACATGGTTATGTGTCTCAAACCAAGGACGTTTCAGTCCTGAGATGTTGACAGCATGTGGGGCGCAGCTTATGGCCAAAGCAGCAGAGTATTCAGCGACCCAAGTGCTCCTCTGCTGTCAGGTCTGTAGCCCTGCCCCCAGGCTGTCTAGAGAGTCTTAATGTACTCTAAAGCTCAACTGCACATACCAGCTCCAAATGCAACTCACAGTTTCATGTTTTTTGCCACTTTTTTCTTCACCTCGGTGTCCTCTCCATTTGTGGTATGTCACCAAAGGTAATATGTATATTATCATACATCCCAAAAAGTTGACTCTGTTCATTTGGACGTAGCTTATTCAGTAGGAGAAACGTTTCATCACTCATCCAAGTGACTTCTTCAGCCTGAGCTGACTGCAGGTTTCTCCAACCTTACAAACTGAGGAAACAATGGACTGAGAGATCTTTTTTTTTTTTTTACCATTTATATGAAATTGTCACAAAACTGGGTTTCACCAGGATGCTACAACACAAAGTGAACACCGTCCCCACAGACACAGCGACCAGGGAAGCAGAAAAACATCATATCAAGAAGGCCCTGAGTAAATGTGGTTATCCCAGTTGGACATTTGCCAAAGACTGTAAGGCACCTAAAGAAAGCTCCAAGTGATCATGGAGAGAAGAAGATAACTGCTGCCTCAGTGAAAACTTCTAGTGCCTCCCTTATGCGTCAGGAGTATCTGAGCAGTTGAGAAGCATTTTCTCTAAACACTGCGTCTCTGTGGCTTTTAAACCCCAAAACATGCTGTGCCAAAAATTGGTGAACCCCAAGGATCCAGTCCCCCGACAACAACAGAGTAATGTAGTGTATGCTGTGAAGTGCCAGGAGGATTGCCAGGATTTAACCAAATAAACCTCTGGCTAAGCGGCACAACACAGAAGAGCTCACTCATCAGGACAGGACTCTGCAGTCCATTCACACCTACAGGCCAGTGGACACTGTTTCAATGATGAGGATGTACACATCCTGGACAGGGAGGAATGCTGGTTTGAGCGTGGAGTCAAGGAGGCCATTTGCATGAAGACGGAAAGACCATCTATGAAACAAAGAGGGGGCCTAAGGGTACATCTTTCGCCATCTTACAATGTTTTGATTGCAGCCATTCCCCAGCTCTCTGTGAATGGTACTCATGACCGTTGTTCAAAGACCATTGATCACTGATCAATGGTCTTTGATCTGTGGGCTTTGATAATTGTTAATCAATGGTCATGACGATTAGCATACTAATGATCAAGAAACTGACCTCACATCCCATTGTTTGTCAGTGGTGCTAGTTACAGAATTTTGCAAATGTACTGTTTATAAGGTTGGGAAACCTGCAGTCAGCTGAGTCTGAAGAAGTCACTTGGATGAGTGACAAAATGTTTCTCCCACTGAAAACGCTGCGTCCAGATGAACAGAATCAACTTTTTGAGATTTCCTACCTGAATGATTGAGCATGAATCAAGATATTATTATATATGTTTGTCTTGAGCAGGCATGAGGTGGAGCAATCTCAGTTTTGACGAGGTGATGCCACAATGAAACACTGTAAATATCTCCTGTAACAGCATTTGCTAGATTATTCCTATAACTTCCATCACTCGGCAAACAAAATGGCTGTAGGCAGAACGAGCATTGGTAATTGCGCCACTTTCACACTAAACAATACAATAATATGACTAGAAAATTTAAAACCTAGAATTCTCAACACAATACATTGCTTACCTCATGATCTCTCTGAAGTACATGTTTTGGTATACTGTAGAAATTCTGAATAATTTTGTGTAACCACTGAAATTATTGAGTGTGTAAGTTCAATTTCACTCATCCATAAAACGCTCCAGCCATGTTTAAAGCTATTTTTAAAGTCAAAAGAACGCTGAGCAAAGGGGAGATTATTTTGGATGCTCTCTGGCACCAGTATATATGCACTAGTCTCCTACTAAGTGCGAATGTCTGCAGGCAATCTCTCCATCTGCCAGTACACTGCAAGCCAGACTGTCCCAGTCACTGCCTGTCTCTTTCTTCATGCTGCAACCCAAAGACAAGCACAGGGCAACAACTTGCCTCTTATCCAGCACCACCCACCCCAGTCTCTGTCCTCTGGGTCCTCAGGGCTCTTTGATAGTCTCACAGGCAACATATGGGAGTCTGATTAGCATATGGCTGTGAGTTACTGCATTCCAGAGCCCACAGCAGGACATGGTAGAAAAGGCTGCAGGGAGGAGTCTAATTGATTCAAACCACTTTCTCCCTAGAGCATGCTGAATGACAGAGTAACCTAAAATAGTATGGATATCTTTAGGGTATCTGAAATAGACTTTTTGCTGCTTCTAGTATTAGAATGAGAATATGAAACGTGGGTTTTATACCTTTTTCTAAATCTTAGTTTTTAAATTATTATTTGACCTTATGTATTTGTCCTTTTGAGATTTCAGCATAGTCTTGCAAAGACAAGATAAATAATCTTTTCTTGTCTGTTTTATATTTAAATATAAAATTTGCCACGCATTATAGGATAAGTGAAAAAAAAATCAAAAAACAAAGTGTTATTTAAAGAAACAATTTTTCTATCTGTCAACATACAAAAAGGAGGGCAAACGCCTGCACAGCTTTTCTTAATTCAATGCAGATATTCATATACATTCAATATTCAATTAAATATAATTTAATATTTGATGTAGCTATGTGGCTAGGTTCTGACTGGTAAACAAAAGGTTGTACTTGTCTTTTTAGGCTAAGACATAAAATACCATTATATTAAAAATAACACATGTTGTTGTGCAAAGGTAAAGATAAACCTCAGTCTGGAGGTTTATCACATGGCTCTGTACAGCATTCTTTTTAGAAAGCAACGGCAGCAGCAAATGTCATTCTTTGTTGTAACCTCAATAAAGTAAGGGAAAATACACTGACACATCATAAAGCAGTCCATAAAAATGTTTTTATCTTTTCTGCTGTGACCAACACAGCACTTTCACAAATGGAGTGGTATGTTATAGATTATCATAAACTCTTTCTTTTTCCATTTCAGCTTAAAGAATTCCAGTGTGCGCCTCATATGATCTCCCTGGTAGGAGACTCTGGCCTCTTTACCTATAGACAGGTCTTACACAGTAGAATATAATCTGCTGTCTAACACATGTCATTAAAATCTAATTGTGCAGTGTTGAATAAATATATCTCATATTACATGTACAATGAGTCTTTATATTTATTCAAAACTGCATTTAAGTACTCTTAAAACAATACTTAAATGCTGGGTAAGAATCACATTTTAAATAATAAACTGAAATGAAGAAAAAAAAATTATATATATATATATATATATATATATATATATATATATATCTCCATAGGTTCCTCATCCTATTCCGGACATAGTGGTGGTAGACAAAGAGAAGAAGACGGCCGTAGTGATCGATGTAGCGGTTCCGAATGACAGCAATATCAGGAAGAAGGAACACGAGAAGCTGGAGAAATACCAAGGGCTCAGAGAAGAGCTCAAGAGGATGTGGAAGGTGAAGGTAACGGTGGTCCCCGTGGTAATCGGAGCACTAGGTGCGGTGACTCCCAAGCTATCCCGGGAATAACATCGGAGATCTCTGTCCAGAAGAGCGCAGTCCTGGGAACAGCTAAGATACTGCGCAGGACCCTCAAGCTCCCAGGCCTCTGGTAGAGGACCCGAGCTTGAAGGATAAACCGCCCGCAGGGGCCTGCTGGGTGTTATATATATATATATATATATATATATATATATATATATATATATATATATATATATATAATCTAAACTTCTACAGTCTGTAGACTGCATCTCCAGACAGATTTTGCCAGGACTTATCTTTTCAAATGTCACCTTAGATTGTTAGCAGTACTTTCTCTTAGGGTCTTAACTTCTCAGAAGAATTATTTTGTTAGATGCAGTTCCATTACTTGCTGAGTACTAGTAAAAGGCCCCAGCAAATTTGGCATATTCTTTATATTCAGTGATACTATTTATCCTGGAAATACACAGTTAACTTTTATTAGGAAGTAAAAATACAAATATAACCATTGGCACACATTGTTCAATACAGAGCAAATAATGTATTTCAGATGTTGATGATAGCGCAAACTATTCACCAAATACCGCTAAAAACTGTCTAGTTGTGTCTCTGTAAAAACAGAAAACATCACAGCTTCTATTGTCATGGTCTAAAGTGTTTGTTTGAAGTGACAAAAGAGTACAGTATCATGCTGCTTGTCTTTCCTATGTATTATATCAATAATAGTGATCCGGTTCATTTAGACAGAAAATACTTATTTGAATGATTGTGTGGATTATATTACGTGCTCATTGCTAGACTAAATAGCACCACTGTATCTCTCCTCACTGAATATGTTGCATGAGATCTTTTATTGCAAAGCTGACATTGTCAAAGCAATGTGCCTTTATCTCTTGGGAGGCTTACAAGGCCAGGGCATGATTGTCTCTCTGAATTAATGGCTCTCTGTCCAAGTGAAAACTAGAACACCAGCATAATTAAAATCTACTCTATATTCCACAATGGCTCCCTTGTGTTACCAGGTGAGCAGTGCCGTGCCCGTGCATGCACTAGGTGTTTGCAGGCAAGTGCTTCACTTTAAATGGAATAGAACTGAACTATATGCATAAAATGCAATACACTGATAAAATGTGGCGAAGGCAAACGAGGTGGTATGTTAGGAGAGAGCGATAACTATAACATCAATGTCGTACTAAAGTTTGTAAAACTTTTCAAAACTTTGGGCGACATGCAATTTAAATGATCTGCCGGTTTTCTACAGCTATTGAGGTTTAGTCTGAAGTGTGTTGGCTGTCTGTCAATCAAAAAAAAAGAAAAAAGAAATAGCCAATATGTGGTATATACTCTGGCTCCAACATTACCCCTGTCCCTGTGGCCCATGTTTGCAATGTCAGTTTAATTATTCATTAAAAGTTAAGTCAATCACTCATGGTTGTTAGACATGCCATAAAAGGCCCAACAACTGACATTCAGCAGAGCATAACAAAGACAGAAATCAATATTCCAATATTATCACAGGACAAAGGCGCAATCATTTTCTACTCGCTGGCAGCGATATTGATGCCTGTGTTTTTACTTTATTTCTTTTATTTATTCTCTTCATTCCTTTTGCCTTTAAACTTGATATATTATCCAAACTGAACTTCCTTATTTATATTTCATGTTCTTACCCCCTAGCATTTGTTAATACAGCAGTGCAGTCAGTCTAGACAGAGCTTCAAAACTATGTTTCAACTGGACAGTATGTGGACACCCTGACATCCAAAGCATTTCCTTGTATCTCAGATCCTACACGACCAGTGAGCTCTGCTGTGGGAAAAAGTGAAGATGAAATGCTCTGACCAAGTCTTCAAAGTCTCTGAGTTTCAAAGGCCGGGTGATGGAGCAGGTCAACGCCTTTAATTACCTGAGAATAGAGATAGGCTGCCAATCTGAAATGCTCACATGGTGTGCAAGAAGCCCCAGAACACCCTGTTAGTAGATTTAAAGCTCCAACTTATGATTGCTATACAGATCACCTTTCCACCCCAACTGTCAGAGTCCATGTGGCCCAGAATGTGTCTGAAGTTGAATGAGCTCTTTAAAAAAAAAATAAAAAAAATTCTATATTACATTTTGTTATAACCTGTCTGCGTTATGGCATCAAAATACATACACCATACTAACTAGCAGACTATATTGGTAATGTGTATCAGAGAAACCTCTTTTCCAGCCACATCATTCTTGTTCAAAATCCTACTCAGTCACTGTTGCCTTCAATGGTCAAAAAAGTTCAAGAGGAAGTTTGAGTATTTATTCATTTCAGTTGCACAAAGGCTAAAAAAATGCTTTGGTCTTGACATTACTTTGAGCTTCCGGAAACTTGCATGTATCCTTATAAACACGCACTTTCTGAATTTGTTAGGTTCTTGCACGTGCTGCAGGTTGGTTTGTTCTTCGGATTGTTCAGTGTTGTCCTAAATTAAATGGTATATATTTTCAATATTGAATCCTAAATAATATCCACTGTAATGTTTAAAATTGCATTTGATAATTAACATATGGCCAAAATATTAATTAATGATATATGAGCTTCTCATTTTTGATTCAGTTCTTGGACCTGTGTCACATATCACATTATTTTAATGTTACACTTGACAAAAATGATATGACTATGGCATGCATCATTTAGCACATTCTATTTTTGTGTGAGACCTGTGGTCACCCTGCTCTGTTTACTTCACATGTCAGTAAATATCCAGGTGGATGCCTTTGCTCCCCTGCATTTTCGCACACATTCTGCCCTTTCTGGCAGAGCACTAGGTCATTAGAACTTGATGGCTGCATTGCAGAAAAGGCAGTTCCCAAACTGCCACTCTCCCTAGATAGCAGGCTTTCTCTTCTTCCTAGCTCTCATTTCTTTTTCTATCACTCTCTTCCAGACCATCCACTCCCTCCTCTCCACCCACTCTCTGCTATCTACCTCTCTTACGCTTCATCTCCTCCTCCCACCTCTCTCTCACTCTTAGCGACTCTGTCTTTTTTACTTTCTCTCTTGTGCTCTGTCATTCCCTGTGTGTTTTATTGCTGGATCATGTCCAGTACCCACCTAGATGCCCCTGTGGACCGCAGGCTGTCTCCCTCTCCACTAATGACCTTGCATAGTATGGCTAGTCAGAGGTGGATTTCGGGACTGCTGATACCAAAAAAGAGGGTCCAACAGTGCATAAGAAATAAATCTTCAACCTCACTTTTTTTCCTAGTGGTTGAACGGGCATTGTCCCTACAGGAAATCCTGGAGATAATGATGTAGAAATGACATAACATGCAGCTCAGATGTATAATAGAAAGAGTGAAATGTTCACTTCAGCTTTAAACATTATTTTGTTACTTAAAGATAATAAAAGGAAAAGGCAATAAAAAGTGTTTCATTTTGGAAAGAGAATAAAATAAAATGCTGAAAAATTCAGTAAGTGACATGTGAGTACAAATGACTGCAGTTCGAATCTGTTACAGTTTACTTATGAATGATTTATTCACAGGTGGCTGACCACAAAGAGCAGCTTCATAGATTTTACAGTTTGTAAGAACAGAAATATGTTCATGTCAGAGGCATTCAGCCATCCATCCGTTTGCTAAAGAGGTCGTGTGTCAAAGGACAAAGTGTCACTCAGGGATGGAGCCTTGCTCAGTGCACACAGACCCTGGAAATGTTTGTCACAAGTCTGTGCGAAGATGGAAAAACTTACTTCATCTGTAAACTTCCAAAACCATACCTGATCTAAATTTAGCCGATCCCTCCTTCAAAGGCATTATCTTCTTATGTGCATCTGTAACACTCTCTGCACTGTGGGACCTTTTTGAGCACTTCGTACTTGCATTACTACAGAGTGCACTGGATTCCATCCAAAAAATCAAATCACCAACTATCCAATTTGAATTTCACTTTGGTGAAGAGGACAGAGACACATGTAGCCAAATCTGGAGAAAAGGGGAGAAAAGTGTGATGAGATTCTATTGATTGAACCTTCCTTACTTTTTCACAGACCTCTGTCCTGGAACACAATGGCACACATCACATGTCACATTTCTCACTGCTGAAGCAGAACTCCTTATTAATAGTCTAACCACAGAGAAATTTCATATCATATCAAAAAAGCACATTGTTCTGACTCACTTCAGACCCAATATGTCAACTTTTGTTGACATATTGGGTAATGTGAATCTATATAGTAAAATATCTCCAAAACCAACTTATGTATGAGGTGTCATAAATGAAAAGCAAGGTTGAACTGTTTAAAGAAAAGTGATATTTGAAATTTCCCCCAATTGTCTTCACCAGATAAACTGTGAGCGTGTCGGTATGCTGATACCACTATAGCTGTTACCTTGCTGCTGTTAAAGACATGGCTGTATGATCAAGCTGCTTCCTGAGAGGAATCTAAAAAAGGTAGACTAGGGGGAAAAAGGCACTTTAATCACTAACACATTAGTTGCAACAGCCTTAATTCTTTATAATGGTTCGGTGACATAACATTTCTTCCTAGTTTTTCATCAAGCCCAAATCAATTAAACGCAAACCACATTAACCTGTAGAACAAGGAGATGCTTCCTACCTAGATTAATTATGGTCATTTCATCTTTGCATCGTAAAGACCATGCTACTGATAAATTGTTTATACATTAGTTGTTTAAAGACCAATGATCGTGTCCTTAAGTTGTTGATGAATCATTGCTCCTTGACTAAACGGGTTCCTTGAGGTTAAGATGAAAATGGCTCTATGCAAAAAAAATGCATGTGGCTCTGCCAGCAATAACATTCCATCATGACTAATCTCTGCAGTAAAGGAGATTAGGAGACTGGCACTTCACTGTCTTCATGGTTACACTCTAAAATTGACTGCATAAGCAAAAAGGGCAGAGGTTGTTGATTTGTTGATTTATCTAAGAAGCAACTACAAGGTCAAGCGTGTCAAAACATTATATTAGGCAGTGACACAGCTTGATCATGATCAAGTTTACCAGTTTCAAAGTCTTCTAAATGATGACTACCCCTGCTCTGATTCATTAACATAATGCTCATCAGGCTTGTCCCCATTGCAAAAGACTGCTAAGCCACATCACTTGAAAAGCCTCATTTATGCCAACAAGCAATTCCCGGTGAATTATGGATTGATTTAGGAATTCTCAGGTGCTAAGTTTTATAGATGATCTCTAAAATCTATGAGAAAATGTAACATAGTTAAACACACAAGCAGGCACTTGTCTCGTTGATACATTTTCAATTCCAATGTCTGAGGGGGACACATTCCTAGTAAGATTCAGCTAATATCACTGACGTACGTAAGAAGCCAGCGTTCCATGCCAGCAGCATGAAAACCATTTATCTCTCTTAGGTTGTGCATGGTATTTCTTTTGGGTAGGCAGTAATTTATGCCCCAGGCGGTGACAGGCAGAAAAATGCCTTACATGTTTTCAAAGCAATATGAGAGGGGCTTGTCTAAATGTCCCCATCCTCCATCTGTCTCTATTGGGCTTTCGATAGACACACTTCAATCTCTTCATCCGAGCCTCTCTGGCATCAGGATCCTGTGGATGGCCCTATAGGCAGACAGGCAGAGAGCACTTCACTTCCTCCCACACTCATCTGCAAATTTGAGTAGTGGGACGGGGCCAGGGGGATGCGCAGTGGGACAGATCATTTAGATATAATGTATCACTGGAATATAATCAGCCTAACTCACAGGAAATCATTTTCACTCGAGGTGATAGCACTTCCTCGTAACTAATAGTGATACTAGCTGATTTGATGCAGATCATAGAGAATAACCAGTTATAAGCAGTTGAAATACCCAATTACTTTCAGTTCCACTGTAATAGAAAGGAATACAGAAAACTACAGTGTATTTTCAGGTTTGTTGATAGTAATAAATGAAAGGAGACCATATATAAAACATGCATAAAAAACAAAAGTGGTATGTTTGCTTCATGCTTTAAATAGGCCTCATCCTTCTCATACGTGAACACAGTTACATACCCCTGTAATTTATCAGGAATCATTTCATTTTGTTAATATAGCACTGCATGGACATGGAGCCAAAACAACTCTGAATAAACAACACGTTGGAAATCCTAAAACTAACAGTGACAACAACACATTAATCCAGAGCCTCAGGCATGTCTGATACACGACTGCCTCTCTTTAGAAATGAGCTTTGGTGGTGTGTGAGAGCTGTCAGAGGCTAAATGCTAAGGCGACACTGTTGGTTATGGGTTACAAGTGAAAAATGTGGAGGGTCACATATCTGTGAATTGTCTTTATTTTGTGTGCATATGAAATGTACAGACAAATAACAAAGATGTAATCATTGTTATGTGAAGAGAGTATTCTCATCAGCATCATCAGGTCTTGGTTGAAAGCCTTCACCCCAGGAAAAAACAAAAAAAAAGCAAACATGGTATTCAGTAATATTGTTCCAATATGATTTATCAGAAAGGAAAGAAGTTTTATTTTTTTCAACAGACAAATTAAAATGAAGACAATAAAGCCTGTTTAATCAAGCCTATTGAATCAAATAATTTTCTCATCAATGAAATTTACCTTACAATGAAAAGAACACGAATTGTAGGCTAAAGGGACCTAAATGTAGATTCACTCCCAGGCAGATGTAAAGGAAGAAAAACAAAAGTCCATTAATAAAAGATATTCCACAACAGGGAAGGAAACACATGGGAACTGCACAATAAAGCTTGATTTAGACTTCTGTGGGAAATTTATGCCCTAACTTACATAGTAAGTTAAGTAAAGGTCCTTTGATCCCCAAACCCCAACCTACCATGACATTCAAGTCATTGGGGTCTGCAGTGATCTGATGTGCCGTTACATTTTTGGGATGTGCACATTATGGAAAAAGTTGCGGTGTAGGATTAAAACGGGGTTCTGGTTATGGTGTAAGTTATGATATAGATCTGAAGTATAATTCATGTGTTAGACAAAGGAAAGAGTAATAAGGAAAGAGGACACAGCGTGGTAATAAGACACAGGTGGGAATAATCAAACACAATGAGACAGGCGGTGAGGTATATCAACACATGAAGCAAAAAACCCCAAAGTAAAACAGGAAGTGAGATTTGAAAAGCACACAGGAATTTTTTTTAGTTTTATTTTAGTTTTTTTTTCCAGATCTCACTTGGATCATTGGCTGTCAAGGACAGTTTTTTATATTCTGTTACTGCCTCTCATATTAATTTAACATTTTGTTTTAGTAATTTTAAGCTGTATTATTAATGTATTTTAATATCTGATGTTTTTTTCTAAATAGTGCCATTTACTTAAAAACAAAACATATGGAAAAATAAAGCAACAACTTGATCATAATAAACAATATACAAAACTTTTTCAATAGCATGGAGGATAAAATCCTACAACACCTGCTGTGTTTTCCTTTCTCCCTTTCCCTCAACAAACTCCTACAGCTATTGTGCATTAACAGGTCAGTATAAATTAACTGGACTTATATTAGGTGCTTGTTAGACATAATGAAATGCATCAGACAAGACTGCTGCAGAGGCAATGGCCATTTGGTTTCGTACCCTTCCTTTGGACCAACAACTTCCCATCTTCCCATGTCCAATTTAATTTTGTTCTGAATGATGAACTCGCACTAGCTGCCGCAGTGGGCACTGGCATTACCAGCACACTTCACTCAGACTTAAATTGGAGAGCACTTTTTCCAGGGAATCCACACATACAGACACACACACCATAAAACTTTAAATCCTTATTTTTTTTACGAGTTAAAAAAAAAACATAAACAAACAAACCAAACCAAAAAAAGGAAGAAAACCCCCCAAAAATAATCTCACCAACCATGATGACAGTTTAACTGCAGGGGCAGGTAACTTGCATGTAGCAGTTCTAAACTGCACACATAAACAGCCAAATGCAACAAAACCAGAACTGGACAAGGCTTCACCTCCTATTGGGGTTAGCAGGAAAACAAGAACATGGCGATACGACAGGTATCCTTGTTCATCTCACGGATGGCAATAGAGCTGCCTGCAAATATGACAGGCTAGCAAAGTTAACATTCAAATTCAGCTTCACATCCTTGCTATTGTGGGAAAAAGGGGGAACATAAAATCATATTAGAGTTTATCTGATGGACGTCATACTGTACGTGATTGAGCCTATTGTCCAAGGGGATTTTTTTGTTTGTAGATGGCTACACAGCATAATCTATCCCATTAATAGACAAGCACATGAGTGCTTTGAGAAACAATTGCTATTTTCTGTTTTTATGCAAAATCACATGTGCGTCCGTCTGTCTGTGTGCAAATGTACATTGTGCCTTAATGACATAGAGGGAGGGGTTCTCAATTCATTTACTAACATACTTAGAACATCAAATAAATCACATCAATATGTCCACTGAAACAGCAGATTTGAGTGTTTCTGTAATCATTCCTCAAACATCTTTCTTCATTTATTCAGGCTTTCAGCTACAGATGTTTCCATTCTCACACAGGCCTTCGGTATGCAGCTCATATTTTTCCTTATTCCCTTCTCTCAATCTGAAAACAGGATTTTATGTAAACATGACACTGGTGAATGAACTATTCTTCCCTCTTCTTTCTTAACCACTTATCCAGTTTAAGGCTGCAGAGGGATAGAGGCCTGTCCCAGGTGTCATAGGAGAATAACCCAAGTCTGGACAGGTCACCAGTTTACCATAAGGCCAACACAGCAAGACAGACAATCATTTATGCTCATATTCTCAGTGATGGCCAATGTAAAATTACCAGTTAACATAATTTGCCTGTTTTTGGACCGTGGGTTGAAGCCAGAGTACCAGAGTGAACCAAAAGCCAGAGCAACCCAAGTGAGAAAATATGCACATGTCACACAGAAAGACTAGAGCCAGTGGGTTCTTACTGTGAGACAACAGTGCTAACGACTGTATCATATTGTCAACCTTGACTGAACTATTAATACACATTTAGGTAAACTAAAGAGTAATCAGTACTATATTACTTAGATGAAAAGGATGGGACTCAAATAATGTCACCGATTAGCACGTTTTGATATCATTTTCTTGGCACTGAAATATTCAGTGGCTGCTTATTAAAGTTGTGAAAATGTAATTTATTTTTCAGCAAAATGCACAAAAACATATGGATCACATATCTGATTATGTGAAAACACATGTTATTTAAAGGGCACTTGCCCTCTAAATAAATACATGATTCTGTGTAGATTTTTCAAGCACATTTCTCTTAGTGCCAGTTAAATGACATAATTCATTATAGTGCAAGAAGTAAGATGTAAATGAAAAAAATTGTCATTCAAAGTGTGAAGTCTGTTCAGCTTTCATGTTTATTTCCACTTTGGTAATTAATTGTGTTTAAACGTAATTAGAGGGAATTGCATCTATTGTGTTACTGCCTGGAGATGCTTTCTTTCTTCGCTTTTCTTGTTTTCCACTTTTAATTGGCTGTCTCTTAAGCAGCGCACACAAGGCTGGACTTCCAAGGACAAATAACCCCGCAGCTAAACCTGAGTCACTATCTCGTTGTTTCATTGTAGCACAATTTGCAGAGGAAATCCCACTACTGTATACTGTAGAGTAAAAAACATAAACTCAAGTGACATGTATTATTCACATTCAGTCTTTCAATAAAGTAACTATGGCAACAAGACATTTGCTGCTGGCTTTTATGAAATGGTGACCAAGGTTTGGTCTAATAAAAATGGTATTCTCCAGATTATTTCAGAATCACATCTAACTCTTACCAATTTCAGGATTACTTTCTGCTGGATACTGTGCACATTTGGTGCACACTCATGTTTCCATAACTTGCACATGAGAGATATTTTGCACATGAAATATTTGATTTGATCAGGCATAAAACAGCTTCAGGTGCACTTCTGTGCTGTTTCAGGCTTGGCTATACCCCTTAGGGTAGCACACTGATTGGCTTGGTGGAAAAGAAGAATCCCTTTTAGCACAGTTTAGTTACAGGCAGCATAGTTTCCGGACTGGGCTTAGTAGACACAACTGACAGTGTCTGTGGGTGGGGAGTCAGCGGCGGTTCATGACCTTTTTAAGCGTGAGTGACTCCCGCTCATTGGTGTCCCCGTTGTGTCACTCTCTCCTTCTGTTTACACTTTCTCCAAGACAAAGCAAGCTAGAAAAGAACAACAGTCACATCAGCAGCTAAGCAGGTTGGTTGCCTATACCATGGTTGTACAGAAATCAAGCTGTGAATGTGGATAGCTTTGTATCTCTATGTATTTGTTCCATTACAGAGAGTAGCCAGCCTCTCAGCCAATGACAGCTAGGATAGGCTTCACAGAGACGATGACCCAAAGCTACTGAAGCTACCTTACAGCTCCTATGGATTGAGGTGCTTTTACCACATCCCATGGCTGAGGAATGTGGAGGGTGAAGATGGCCACTGTCTGCTCTCAAATTACCAAAATATTGTTAAGGGCTATGTAAATTCTGGGAAAAGCAAGGTAAATACACAGTCATCTATCTTGGTCATGAGTTGTCAGTTTTCCTTTGCTTCACAAAGCTCACCAAATTTTTTCTGTGACAGGTTTACACATATCCGTAGACAATACACACCAACACAGCCTTGCTGATTTAAACATCTCATTAACCACCACACCAGTATTTATGTTTCAGATAAAGAAGGAACTGTTGTTTATTTGTGCTTAATTTTAAGTTTGTAGAACTGTAATAGCTGGCATAGCTGCCACCATGAAAACATATTAAATTATTTTTTATCTGCCAAGAAAACACTAAAAGTGATTATAATTAATGATTTTGTGAATTGTGTGTAGACAAAGGCTAAGGTACCTTCCAAGAATAAAGTGCTAATGGGGTTATTGAGCATATGGGGAAATTTAATTATTTTTTTCCTTTTTAACACTGCTAGTAACTTAGCAGCAATCACAAACAAATGATGACTTGAGAAAATGATTAAGCCCTTGGATATTGTAAAGAGTTAGTAGCTAGTGCTAAACTTGATAACTGGTAATTATCATCCTTGTGTATATATATGAACATCAATTCCCAGGTTAAAATATAACATAGTTGGAAAATTAACTTATACATAATATCACATAATTTAACAGGAATGGTGCATTTTCAGTGTTGCATCTATGCATTTAAACTTTCTGGTGCTATGGTTTTAAACTATATGCGAAAAGGGTTGGGACAAGACCTGGAATGACAATGAAAAAAGGGAAAGCTAATAATAACCCACAAGTCCAGAGCAATTATTCAAACACTTTGATACCAGAGTGACCAAACAAAGGGGAGAGGGCTGAAAACAGAAACATTTTAAACCTCAAAACTGTTCCTGACATACACTAAGTCTCTACCAGAAGGGTTTTTTGTTTTTGTTTTTTACCTCCATAATAGGAAGATGTTTCTAATTTGCTTTTAACACAACCTCACCTTCCTAAGGAAAGTCTGCCTACAGTGACTGGGCTTTAGTTCCCAACAGTGCTAAAATCAGCCAATTCTTTTAGCAGCCTGAAATGATGACATGACAAAAATGTGAGTGAACAATCTGTTCCTCTGGCTGATTATGAAGCTACCTACTGAGAGCAACCAGGTGCTATAGTCTACCTTGTGTTCTGAAATACGCATGATAAAACTGTAACTAATTTAACATATTACAAATATTGAAAAACAAGATACAAAAATAATTTGGGTAAAACAAAAGGAAATAGTAATAATTTTTCAGTTTGTAACATGTTATATCTTCATTTTACACATAAGACTAAGAGGAAAATCACTAGTCATAGCCAGTTAAAATTGACAGATGCTACGTTTGCAACTTATGTTTATTTTAGTCCTTGGTATTAATAGGATGACACTAATATTAACATACATCACATCTAAACAACAGCAATAGTTAGATGCATTTTTCAGTACCATTTAGAGAGAGCATCACAAATATGACTAAAAAACATACTGGTGTTCTAATCTAAAAAATCTTGTGTCTAATGTTCTTATGAAAAAGTGTACAAATCCTTTCGGGCCCTGACATAATGTGGCTTCATATTTCTTATGATGACAGGGACGGTTCTCTAGCTGGAAGGTCGCAGGTTTGTTTCTCTCTGTAACCAACCTTGAGCAAGATTTGACAATGAGTGGGCGATATGCATACATAAGTTTTCACGGCTCTGGAGGGACATGTTCAGCAGCAGTAAATGACTCAAACCGCAGTGCACTTTTAGTTGAGCAATGCTAGAAAAGACATGGATAACCATTTTTTTGTTTGTTTAGTCATGCTTTTTGGTATTTTGAATGCCATGAATACATAATTTATGAAAGAACACCATCATTAAAGCTCAAAACTGCTGGTTGCACAAATTTCTGAGGCTGATAAGTAGAAGCAGTTAATTGCCTTTTTGTCATTTGCCTTTTGACGAACGTGGGTGAGAAAATATACAATAATCATGCTCTAATAAAAACAATGACAAAGAAACCCACCTGATTTCACTGTATCAAGTATGGTATTGGAGAAAAAATGTTGAGAAAATAAACATATAATATATTCTACTTCTGCTCGTCTCTTTAGGCATGTAAATGTTTCTGTGATTAATGATCTGTGAAAAGAAGGCAGCTAATTTTTCTTTTTTATATTTAAATTGTGTAGAAAGAAATATTACTCAAGCCTACCTATCAAATCACTCATAACTTTTTTAACTGATTCTCCACTCTACCTCACCAAAAACAAACATTTATTAAGCTTTTTATGACAAATAATCCAGTGTAAATATGGCAATTTTTATTAAATATTTATATAAATGTTTTTATAAATGGCAAATGGAATACAGCATCTACACTATTTCTATACAGTGGTGAATGAAAGTATCATTCTGTGCAATGGAATCTAATACTATTACATAAAACCTCTTGGAAGAAGGAAAGCTCTCTGAGAGCTTTTCTTCTTCTTTTGTTTTGTGATTTGATTAAGTTTGCATGTGGAACCAGCCAACAGAGATGGATTGCTGAGCCTGCAGCAACAATACAAACAGAAAGAAAATATGAGAGAATCTTAGCACATAAACATGCACACACACATTTGCTTTGTGTGTATTATCAAAAGTAAAAGTAATAATTCTGCAGCAAAACATTCCCCATCAGTGTTGTGTGGATTAATATTACTGCTGCATACGTTTAAATTTGACCTCATTTTAAATGCTTTATTTTCTTTAATTTCCAGGATCATTTTCAGTGAAATTCTGTGTTTATAGTTGAGGACTACAGCTGTTGATGAGCTCCGAAACATAGGTACACATCTTGATTAAATAAATAAATATATTTAATTAAAAAATTAATTAATTGAATTAAAAGATTTGCAGTATGTGATACGGTGAACTAACAATATCCATCCTGCCATCCATCCATCCAGCCATCCATCCTGCCATCTATCCATCCATCCAGCCATCCATCCATCCATCCATCTTCTTCTTCTTATCCAGGGCTGGATCGCGGGGGCAGCAGCCTAAGCAGAGAAGCCCAGACCTGCCTCTCCCCGGCCACCTCCTCCAGCTCGTCCAGGGGAACACCATGGCATTCCCATGCCAGCTGGGAGATATAGTCTCTCCAGCGTGTCCTGGGTCTGCCTCAGAGCCTCCTCCCGGTTCCTCCTAAACTATCAATATAGAAATTAAAAATATTGTAGCAGGTCAGGGCTGTTCGGGGTTTTGTTTTGACAGTTATGTTTTGTTGTTCTGTTGCCATGGTTACAGGTGATGCTCTCTCTGCGACTGTGTGTTTCCAGGTGAGAGAGCGCCTTTTTTTGTTGTTGTGGTGGTGTGCTGGTCTGCCTGTGTTAATAAACGGCTGTGCTCCCTGGCTAGCTCACGGGAAGCAAGACCAAACGATACCTCCGTCTCCTCCTTGTCTGAGCTCGCCACATTGGTGTCAAAAGTGGGATTGCTCGCCCTCGCCGTAATGGAGAGAGACATTCAGATGCTGGAGCAAGCCGTCGAGGAGAGCATTCGCTGCTTGGGAAGCTGGCGATTGAAGAGAGAGGAAGCGGGCGGCCATGTAAGTCCCCCGACGGGTCCCGACGGCGCGAGCGCACCGCGGCGGCGGCCCGTCACAACAGACACTAGGGCAATGCTTCATGGGCTACCTCTGTCGACCCACACGCCGAGCCCCCAACCGCGAAATACAACAGGCTAACCCGCTAGAGCCCTACCTCTCACAAGTCCGGCTAGCCGCGAGGCATAGTGGCTGGAGCGACAAAGAGGCTGCCACACACCTAGCACTAGCATTGGAAGGAGATGATACTCCTTAACCTAGCCCCGGCAGAGCAGCATGAGCTCCAGGCCCTCACCATGGCACTCAAGAGGCGATTTGGGCCAGGGGGGAGAGCCTGGGCGCTTGTTGGGTCTAGTGGGCTACTACAGATCTTTCTGCCGGAACTTTTCAACTACCAACATTCAAACAATATGTGGACTGTCCCACCAGGGGAGAGAAAACTTTAGACTTACTGTATGCTAACGTCAAGGATGCATACAGCTCCTCCTCCCTCCCCCCACTTGGTAGGTCAGATCATAACCTGATTCACCTCACCCCCCGCTATTTGCCAATTGTGAGGAGGGAACCTGTGACCACCAGGACTGTCAGGAGGTGGTCAGAGGAGGCCTTAGCAGAACTACAGGGCTGTTTCGAGGTGACCGACTGGGAAACACTCTGTGAGCCTCACGCCGAGGACATCAATGGGCTTACTGAGTGTATCACAGACTACATAACTTTCTGCACCGACTCCATTGTTCCAGCTCAGACTGTTCATTGTTACCCAAATAACAAGCCGTGGGTGACTAAGGACATCAAAGCCCTCCTCAACAACAAGAAGAGGGCTTTCAGAGGGGGCAACAAAGAGGAGGTGAGGAAGATCCAGGTGTTACTAAAGGACAAGATCAGAGAGGCTAAGGACAATTACAGGAGGAAGCTGGAGTGGAAACTCCAGCAGAACAGCATGAGAGAGGTGTGGAGGGGCATGAAGACCATCACTGGATTCAGGCCAACCAACAGCAGGGGAACTGAGGGAGGTGAGAATAGAGCCAATGAGTTGAATCTGTTTTTCAATAGATTCGACACCACAGTGTCTGCTCCTACCCCCACAACCTCACCTGTAGTCAGCCTGGAATCCAGAACCACACTACTGTGCCAGCCTCTCTCTTCACATGGCGCTGTTGCCTCCTGTGAGATTCCTGACACCCCTCCCCCACCCATCACCTTCACTCAATACCAGGTTGAGATGCAAATGAGGAGACTTCACTCAGGCAAGTCTGCTGGACCAGACGGAGTGAGTCCCCTTGTCCTCAAGACCTGTGCCCCCCAGCTGTGTGGAGTCTTTCATAAACTGTTTATGCTGAGTCTGAGTCTGCAGAGGGTCCCGGTGATGTGGAAGACATCATGCCTCGTCCCTGTACCAAAGACGCCACGTCCCAGTGGCCCCCAGGATTACAGGCCCGTGGCACTGACCTCCCACATCATGAAGACCCTGGAAAGGCTCATCCTGGACCAGCTGCGACCCATAGTAAGACCACACCTGGATCCCCTTCAGTTCGCTTATCAGCCTCGTCTCGGAACTGAGGACGCCATCATCTACCTGCTCAATCGTGTCTACACCCATCTGGACCAGCCGGCGAGCACTGTGAGGGTCATGTTTTTTGACTTTTCCAGTGCTTTCAACACCATCAGGCCGACCCTCCTGGGTGATAAGTTAGCAGCGATGCAGGTGGATGCTTCTCTGGTGTCCTGGATTGTTGATTACCTGACAGGAAGACCACAATATGTACGTCTCCCACAGTGTGTGTCTGACAAGGTGATCAGCAACACAGGGGCACCACAGGGGACTGTCCTCTCCCCCTTCCTCTTCACCCTCTACACCACAGACTTCAGCCACTGCACAGAGACATGCCATCTTCAGAAGTTTTCTGATGACTCTGCGGTGGTTGGATGCATCAGCAGGGATGATGAGACAGAGTACCGGGCTGTGGTCGACTCCTTTGTCACGTGGTGTGAGCAGAATCATCTGCAGCTCAACGTGGCAAAGACCAAGGAACTGATCGTGGACTTCAGGAAGACCAGGAAACACTTGACCCCTGTTTCAATTCAGGGGGTCAGTGTTGACATTGTGGAGGACTATAAATACCTTGGAGTACACATTGACAATAAACTGGACTGGGCTAAAAACACCACAGCACTTTACAGGAAGGGCCAGAGTCGTCTCTATTTTTTGAGGCGACTGAGGTCCTTCAACATCTGCCAGAAAATGCTGAGGATTTTCTATGAGTCTGTTGTGGCCAGTGCGATCCTCTATGCTGTTGCATGCTGGGGGAGCAGGCTGAGGGTCGCAGATGCCAACAGACTTAATAAACTGATCCGTAAGGCCAGCAATGTTGTGGGGATGGAGCTGGACTCCCTCAAGGTGGTGTCGGAGAGGCGGATGCTGTCCAAGATAAAGACAATGTTGGATAACACCTCCCACCCACTCCATGACATGCTGGTCAGTCACAGGAGCTCGTTCAGTGAGAGACTGAGATTACCGAAAAGCACCACTGAACGACACAGGAAATCATTCCTGCCTGTGGCCATCTCCCTGTACAACGCATCCACTTAACACACTGTTTGCTGCTACAGCTACACATGTTTCTTTTCCAAATATTTATCTATGAGTGACTTATGTATGTATGTATGTATATATATGTATATATTGTACTATTCTTAGTTAGTGTATTGTCTGTCTTGTCTTAATGTTGGTTTAAAATGGAGCACTGTAACAAAAAATAATTTCCCCCAGGGATCAATAAAGTATTCTGATTCTGATTCTGATTCTGATTTCGACAGTAGTGGCTCTGTGCAGTCCAAAGGAACCCTTTGTATGGACTGCTGAGTGCCAACATGCATTTGACCGTGCCAAGTCTCTCCTTTGCAGTGCCCCTGTACTGGCTGCTCCGGACTTCAGCAAGGCCTTCAAGCTGGAAGTGGACGCAAGCGCTACTGGTGCTGGAGCAGTACTGTTACAGGATGGAGTTGATGGCATCAGTCACCCGGTTTCCTACTTCTCAGCTAAGTTCAAGCCTCATCAACTCAACTATTCCACCATTGAGAAGGAAACCCTGGCCATGTTGCTTGCTCTGCAGCATTTCGACGTGTACGTGGGGTCAACCACCACCCCTGTTATGGTTTATACTGACCATAACCCTCTGGTATTCCTAAAACACATGTACAATCACAACCAAAGATTGATGAGATGGGCGTTGCTTGCTCAGGAGTACAACATAGACATCTGACATCAGAGAGGTATGGACAACGTGGTGGCTGATCCACTGTCCAGGACCCAGTATTAACCCCAGTAACGGACTTGGTGGCAGTTGTTAAAAGTGTCTGTTTACTGTATGTGATATTTTATGTGGGGGGGGGGGGGGGGGTTGTTACGGTCGCTGACCTCTACAGGGAGTGCAGAATTATTAGGCAAGTTGTATTTTTGAGGAATAATTTTATTATTGAACAACAACCATGTTCTCAATGAACCCAAAAAACTCATTAATATCAAAGCTGAATGTTTTTGGAAGTAGTTTTCAGTTTGTTTTTAGTTTGAACTATTTTAGGGGGATATCTGTGTGTGCAGGTGACTATTACTGTGCATAATTATTAGGCAACTTAACAAAAAAACAAATATATACCCATTTCAATTATTTATTTTCACCAGTGACACCAATATAACATCTCCACATTCACAAATATACATTTCTGACATTCAAAAACAAAACAAAAACAAATCAGCGACCAATATAGCCACCTTTCTTTGCAAGGACACTCAAAAGCCTGCCATCCATGGATTCTGTCAGTGTTTTGATCTGTTCACCATCAACATTGCGTGCAGCAGCAACCACAGCCTCCCAGACACTGTTCAGAGAGGTGTACTGTTTTCCCTCCTTGTAAATCTCACATTTGATGATGGACCACAGGTTCTCAATGGGGTTCAGATCAGGTGAACAAGGAGGCCATGTCATTAGTTTTTCTTCTTTTATACCCTTTCTTGCCAGCCATGCTGTGGAGTACTTGGACGTGTGTGATGGAGCATTGTCCTGCATGAAAATCATGTTTTTCTTTAAGGATGCAGACTTCTTCCTGTACCACTGCTTGAAGAAGGTGTCTTCCAGAAACTGGCAGTAGGACTGGGAGTTGAGCTTGACTCCATCCTCAATCCGAAAAGGCCCCACAAGCTCATCTTTGATGATACCAGCCCAAACCAGTACTCCACCTGCACCTTGCTGGCGTCTGAGTCGGACTGGAGCTCTCTGCCCTTTACCAATCCAGCCACGGGCCCATCCATCTGGCCCATCAAGACTCACTCTCATTTCATCAGTCCATAAAACCTTAGAAAAATCAGTCTTGAGATATTTCTTGGCCCAGTCTTGACGTTTCAGCTTGTGTGTCTTGTTCAGTCGTGGTCGTCTTTCAGCCTTTCTTACCTCGGCCATGTCTCTGAGTATTGCACACCTTGTGCTCTTGGGCACTCCAGTGATGTTGCAGCTCTGAAATATGGCCAAACTGGTGGCAAGTGGCATCTTGGCAGCTGCACGCTTGACTTTTCTCAGTTCATCGGCAGTTATTTTGCACCTTGGTTTTTCCACACGCTTCTTGCGACCCTGTTGACTATTTTGAATGAAACGCTTGATTGTTCGATGATCACCCTTCAGAAGCTTTGCAATTTTGAGACTGCTGCATCCCTCTGCAAGATATCTCACTATTTTTTACTTTTCTGAGCCTGTCAAGTCCTTCTTTTGACCCATTTTGCCAAAGGAAAGGAAGTTGCCTAATAATTATGCACACCTGATATAGGGTGTTGATGTCATTAGACCACACCCCTTCTCATTACAGAGATGCACATCACCTAATATGCTTAATTGGTAGTAGGCTCTCGAGCCTATACAGCTTGGAGTAAGACAACATGCATGAAGAGGATGATGTGGACAAAATACTCATTTGCCTAATAATTCTGCACTCCCTATAGTGGCTGTCTCTCTGTAGAAGGTTTTTTTTTTCTCCTTTTCTTGTGTTGCAGGTCTGCCTCATGAGCCGCAGCTGAGGTGTGTTCCAGCTCGTCAGCCACGGCATATAGTCTGCCATTCTAAACTGCCACACCCCTACCACTTCCCCCATTTTTGCCAGAGCTGTGAGCTATAGTGTTTTGGGCAGCAGGCCTTAGTGTGTGTGTGTGTGTGTGTGTGTGTGTGTGTGTGTGTGTGTGTGTGTGTGTGTGTGTGTGTGTGTGTGTGTGTGTGTGTGTGTGTGTGTGTGTGTGTGTGTGTGTGTGTGTGTGTGTGTGTGTGTGTGTGTGTGTGAGAGAGAACTTGAACTCTGTGAAACTTTGGTTTTCTTTCCTTTGTCGTAAGCAAAGGTGTGCCCTTACTGTGTTAATTAGTTCGTCGTTGTGGAAGCAGGTAGGTGTTCTCTGCCATTTTTGTTTCAACTGTTTTCTCCTGTTTTTGGTTAGACAGGGAACTCGGCCATTGTATTTTGTTTTGGTTAGTGAGTTCTTGGTTTGATTTCTAGCTAAAGGGGGTGTTTTGTTTGTTGTTTTGGCCTTGGAGACCCTGACGAAAAGAGCTTCCCTGTGTTTATTTTTACTGTAGTAGTTTTGGGCAATAAATCACATTTAATGACATCTATTCTCCAGTAGTTCATGTGTTCTCTTTCCCTTTGTGTTACCCCTCACTCCAGTCAACACTTCGTTTTTAAGTGGGGCGTAACACCGTCTCAATGCAGTCACCAAGAAGGACTCGTACCCGCTTCTGCGGATTGACGAGGCCCTAGATTACGTTACCGGCTCCAGCTGGTTCAGCTCCCTCGACCTATGCAGCGGTTACTGGCAGGTGGAGCTAGCCCCCGAAGCAAGGCCTAAGACTGCATTCACCATTGGACAGGGGCTGTGGCAGTTCAGGGTCATGCCATTTGGGCTCTGCAATGCGCCAGCGAGGTTTGAGAGGCTGATGGAGAGGGTGCTCGTGAACATACCTCGTAGCCACTGTGTTGCGTACCTGGATGACCTGTTGGTGCACGGTGGTGACTTCGACAGTGCACTGTCTCACCTGAGCGAGGTCTTCAGTGCCATCCGACGAGCAGGGCTGCGGCTCAACCCTGCGAAGTGCCAGCTGTTGGCGAGAGAGACCACGTTCTTGGGCCATGTGATCAGCACTCAAGGTATCGCCACCGACCCCACAAAGGTGGCTGCGGTCTGGGACTGGCCAACTCCCTCGAACGTCAAAGAACTGCGGAGCTTCCTGGGCCTAGCCTCCTACTACCGTCAGTTCATCAAGGGGTTCGCGACGATGGCCAGCCTCCTCCACCGCCTGACTGGCAAGGGACAGCTGTTTGGCTGGGGGGATGCCTGTGCTGCGGCTTTTGCACAGCTGAAAGGGGCCCTCACCAGAGCCCCAGTCCTGGCCTACCCCGACGCCCGGCAACCTTTCATTGTAGACACTGATGCTAGCAATGTAGGAGTTGGGCCGGTCCTTTCCCAGCAGGACGAGGCTGGAGAACGGGTGGTGGCATACTTCAGTCGTGCTCTGGGGCGAGCCGAGAGGAACTAATGCGTGACTCGGCGTGAGCTGCTGGCCGTAGTGCTGGCGGTGCGGCACTTCCAGCCATACCTGCACGGCTGCCGGTTTCTCCTGCGCACTGACCATGCATCTCTGACTTGGCTCCTGAACTTCAAACACGCAGAAGGTTGGAGGTCCTTCAGGGCTACGACTTTGAGATCCAGCATCGGGCAGGTCGACAGTATGGCAACGCTGATGCCCTCTCCAGGCAGCCCTGCATGGCCGTCGAGTGCTGCTACTGTCTGCAACAGGAGGAGCGGGCCGAGGAGGCACTGGGGATGGCAACTGCTCAAGCCGCGGTCAGCAGAGGGGGATGGCTCCCATTGACCACGCAGCAGCTGAAGCGGGAGCAGGAGGCTGACGCGACGTTGGTTCAGGTGGGGGCCTGACGCAACGCCCAGACTGGATGGGGGTGTCGGGACAGGAGCCCGAAATGCAGGCCTACTACTCCCAGTACAACAACCTGGAGACCCACGACGGCCTCCTGTACCGGAGATGGCGGGCCCCCGGTCAGGGCAGAGATCTCCTGCAGCTGTTGGTGCCTCGGTCGCTGTGGTTGCAGGTGTTCGAGCTTGTCCACGGCTCGGTGGGGGCCGACCACTATGGGATTGCCAAAACTCTCCGCCGTCTCAGGGGACGGTTCTCCTGGCCTGGCTGTCGACGGGATGTGGAACTTCAGAAGGGCCCAACTCAACGCTCCAATGCCCCCCTTCAGCAGTACCTGGTGGGGGCCCCAATGGAAAGAGTGGGAGTGGACGTCCTAGGGCCTTTCCCCGTCACAGAATCAGGGAACCAGTATGTGTTTGTGGCTATGGACTATTTCACAAAGTGGCCAGAGGCCTACTCGGTGCTGGACCAGAGCGCAACGACGACGGCCGAGAAGCTGGTGGAGGAGATGTTCACCCGTTTTGGGGTCCCGGCTGAGCTCCACAGTGACCAGGGGCGTAACTTCGAATCGAAGGTCTTCGGGGAGATCTGCCGGCGGCTGGGGGTGGAGAAGACGAGAACCACACCGCTCCACCTGCAAAGCGATGGCTTGGTTGAGCGCTTCAACCGCACGCTGGCCACCCAGCTCGCCGTTCTCACCAGCCGCCACCAGCGGGATTGGGACCGACATCTGCCCCTGGTCCTTTGGTCGTATTGGACTGCGGTTCAGGAGTCCAGCCAGTGCACACCTGCCGCTCTGATGTTTGGACAGGAGCTCCGGACGCCTGTGGATCTGGTGTTCGGGTCCCCCCCGAGCCGGAGATTGATGGTGGGCCAGAGATGGACTACTACAGGAGGCTGAGGGAGCGGCTGCAGGTGGTTCATGACTACACCCGCCAGGCCCAGGCCAGCGCTGGAGTATGACAGAAAAGAGCCTACGACACCAAGTGCCGAGGGGGGGTTTTCATGCCTGGTGACAAGGTTTGGGTGTACTGCCCGGTTCGCAAGAGAGGAGTGTCCCCCAAACTCTGCAGTCACTGGCAAGGGCTGGCGGAGGTCGTGGAGCGGCTAACAGAAGTGGTGTACCGTATCCGCATGCCGGGCCCGGGGCGCATGGTGGTGTTGCACTGGGACAGACTCTCACCGTACCGACCGCTTGCTCCAGCAGACGCCGGAGCAGGGGATGCTGGTGGCACCCCATGCTCTGAACCGAGTGACTTTTCGAGAGATCGGCCGGTGCGCCAGAAGAAGACACCTGGACATTTGTAGGACTTTGTGTTGGGTAATGGGGTTGTCGGGGACGACTGACCCCTTAGGTGGGGCTATGTAGTGGGTCAGGGCTGTTCGGGGTTTTGTTTTGACAGTTATGTTTTGTTGTTCTGTTGCCATGGTTACAGGTGACCCTCTCTCTGCGACTGTGTGTTTCCGGGTGAGAGAGCGCCTTTATTTGTTGTTGTGGTGGTGTGCTGGTCTGCCTGTGTTAATAAACGGCTGTGCGCCCTGCCTAGCTCACGGGAAGCAAGACCAAATGATATCTCCGTCTCCTCCTTGTCTGAGCTCGCCACAATATTAATGAAAGGTGAAGTTGGTGTGCTGGCAAAACAGCTAGTTAAACTCACTAGTGATTTCTAAGAGAAGATCTGAAAGTTCATCTTGTTTTATTAAACTTGATTTGAGATCTCAATTTCATTAAAGCTTCCCTTGCTTACACCTTGACACTCTGCACTCCAGCTTCTCTATGTAACATGTTGGTCAGGTAAGAGAAAACCTGCATGTTACAATGACAAATGATAGACGCTCATCTACTTGCTGACACTTGCTGTGTTTCCATTGGTTGTACTTGATCTTGAGTAATGAAAGTGGTAGCTTGCCTCAGATTCTTGCCTCCTGTTAGTTTACTATGAAAGATAAAGGGTTTATTCACAATGCACATGCGAGGGTAACTAGAAAAACACTACTGGCTTCTCAGCTTGACAAGCTCCAGCCATGGTTAGCAGAACATGGACGAGCCTGTGAAATGGAGGCTACAGTTTCCAGTGGGATCCAGGGCAAGCAGAGTTTCCATCAGAAATAGCAAACTGTGGCCAGAAGATGGCAGGATGCATATGGATGCATGAAGGCAAGAAGCTTTATGACAGAATATTGTTTGAAATGAAAGGAGAGGGGTCATTTTCATTTTGGTACATATTAATTCATCTCTATTTGTCGATTTCACTAGGCAAGCACGCCCTCCTTGTCCTGATATAACACCACTAATACTGTGCTTAACAAATTTAAGATTTTTACCATAAAATTGTGGCTTCAAGTCAGAAAATTCAGTAATTTTTATTTTTAAACAGGTTTTTTATGCAGCTATAATATATTTTTGTTTTCCTATTTTTACGACAGATTGTGTACTCCCAACAACTCAAAGCATTTATGAATGCAGAAATGCTGACATGAAAATTGTTGGTTCAGTGGGTGAAAATGCTTTGTTATCAGCTACAGCAGCAGAAGACCACACCAGGTGTCCCTCCTGTAAGCTAAGAAAAGAAAACTATAATTCACAAGGGCTCACTAGAACTGGTCAACAAAACACTGCCTCGTCTGATGAGCCTCAATTTCTGCTGCGAAATCTGGATGCATAAGTCAGCACCTCTCATGAACACATAAAAGCAGGGTGGCAGTATAATGATGTGGGAAATATTTTCTTGGCACACACTGGGCAGCCTTAGTGCCAACTGAACATTTTTAAATGTCATAGTCTTTACCTGAAAACACGTCGCTTTATAACCGCACTCTCCCCGTCTTTCATTGGCTGCTTCCAGCAGGATACCACACACTCAATGTCAATGTCAGTACTTACACTGAGACACTCACAGCGTAGTAATGTACAGCATTTACACTGAGCCACATGGAACTGTGAACCCAACTCATCCAACTTGTTTTTGTTTTTTGTTTTTTTACACCTGACACCTGCTCACCTATTCACTACCTTATTACAGTTTCATCCTGATACAGAATAGCGGTTTAATTTCTTTCTTTCTTTTTTTTAAAATACTTAACATTTTCTCAGGCAGTCGCCAGTCCCATTTGGACACTCGTATTGAAAAGACTTTGATAAGAAAATTATGGACTCTGCCTTTTAGGTCATGTTTGCATTTCATGATAGAGCAGTTTTGGGGCACATAAAATTTCCTGTTTAGCAGGATACATAAAACACCGTTACCTGGGTTGGGACTTGCAATTCACTACGATTCATTTGAGGCAAACCTTTTACTGACACACTTGGCATTTCTCATCTCATTATTGGGGCTGATTATAATTCACAGGCTATATTAAATGCCAGAGAAAGGGCAGTCATTGTTATGCAAATGTTAAGCATAGAGTGTGTTCTTTCATTTGGATTTAGGATTTTTTCCCTCTGTCTTTAGTTGCCTGAAAAAAGAAATAGCAATGACAATTTAATAGTTTGTTGAAAACACAAAGACTACCTGAAGCATGATTATCTCATCAGTAATCAGCTGTAAGAATAGAGCAGATATTAGAAATCAAGTCATTCACTGACTTGGATTTCTGTTATCAAGTCCTGCTCATGACTGTACAATCAACCTTACATTGACAGTCCTTGGGTAAATTACACCCTAAAAGGCCTGAGCTGGAATCATTTTGAAAAAGAAATGAATGAACCACTATAGGCAGCATGGTCCGGTGACTATGTGATGTCTGATGTGGAGGTCAGAGAGCGGTCCATATGGCAGGGGGAGACTGGCTGACCATGTTCAATGTAGCATGGACAGCAACATAGAGCTCTAGTCACTACTAACCAGCCATGAAGTTTCCATTAGACTCTAATAGGTTAAATAGCAGAAGGTTTTGGACAGTGCAGAGCTGAAAAACCACACTTTTTACTGCTGTGTATTTATTTCATTATAATTTTTTCTGTATAAAGAAGTGACTTCAAAAATGGTCAGATGTGCCAATAAAAAAAACATAAAATAGAAAGATGTGGAGAAGATGTGGAGGTTAATGTAAACAAGATCTATTTTTAAGTTTCATGTAGGGTTTCCTTCAGACAGTTCTTTGTTGTAGAGAAAAGACAATTTGCATTTATGCCCAGCAGATATTAGTTTTTTTTTTCGGAAAGTTCAAGGCTGTTGATCTCACTGATGCTCAGCGAGTGAATATTTAGGACCCATTCTATTTATTTTCTGATTCCAATTGGTTTAAGTAAAGATTTTGTTTTCATAATCAGTCAGCTGTAACTCAAGCAAACTTGTAAATAATTAAGACCTTGGATATTGAAAAGACAGTGATGAGCAATCTGCTACTGATCTGCCACTTGATCAAAAGTAAAGCACGGGCTAATTCAGTGTCTGTCTTTTCCAGTGGCAGCGCCCTTAGGGAGACAGAGAGATGTCACATAAGTTCATCACTGCTGTTTAGCTTCCAAAGGAAAGGTAGCAAAGAATGTTAACCTTCCTCTGGTATATTTCCTTTATACTTTGTTTGCATCATTTTGCAGCCTCTATAGAGCCCAGATGAACTGTGAAGACTTCAGTGAAATTAGATGCAGTATAACCACTATAAAGGTCTTACTTTTGCTTTATGACCAACACAATAGCCAAGGTGGGAATAAACAGCAAAATAAAGCTCATGGAAAGATTTTATGACTTCATGAAAGTGCAATGTGTCTTTGACCATTGCTGCACAGGCCTATTAAACAAATTAAACTAGAAGCAGCATCTGCCATATTAAAAATGACCCCCATAGTGTTCTCTAGTGTACTGCAGTAAGTTATCACCACATCAGGTAGAGTTATTTATGGACTTAAAGCAGTCGGCAATACTTCTACTATGTCAAATGCAAGACAGTAAACTGTGTGTACATTTAATACTGTAATTTACTTTGATCTCTTTGAACTGTATAGCTAAAATAATCTATATTTAAGTCAACACTTAGATAGCCTGAGGTTCAGCATTTGGAGTAAATCATAGGCAAATTTTTAGAAAAAAGAGTTTATCCATAAAAAAAGAAAAATCATCTCATCAAACATTGCATACTTGTGACATAATTTGTCTAACACACAAAACATTAACTACTTGTAATTGTTACTGTTTATAACAATGACTCTGCATAACACTAATTTTACAGCCGTCTTAGCTTGAAATTATGGTGAGATTAGTGATGATGACAGTAATTAGTGAACAGCACAGATGCTGAAATGTGTATGCAATGCCTAAATTTAAAGGCATTATCTAACTCATTCTCGACCAGATGTTAGCTGATGTGTTCATTTAGACCAAACAGAAGCTTAATCATCAATAGCTCTCAATATGTGAGTCTCAGGAACAGCTTCTAAGCTTATAATGTAGCCCTGGGTGATAAAAACTGGCTTTTCAAAAATGCACAGGCCCCAAAAGGGCACACAAGCTACTCACAAAGATTAATGTCATTGTACCTAATACAGAGAAAGATGGCAGAAATTTACTTTAAATATAAAAAGAAAAAATCCACAAAGAGAAATTTGTTTCAGATACTACTACTACTACTACTACTACTAATAATAATAATAATAATAACGTAAACTTAAAACAAGCATGTGGACACTCACTAATTGATTTGCTAAAGATTACATTTATAATGGTTTAGACATGATTTTTTCATTATTTAGGTCAGAACACTGTTTGAGATCTGGTTTCTCTTTCTTTGTCTGATTACATTTGCATCCAAAATTCTCATTAGTACTTCAAATTATAGTATTTTTTCTGTAAATACAAGAAAGCAAAGTCCCATACATTGGACTTTCCACTTCTTTTTTTTTTTTTTTTTGCCATACTCTTTGTGTGATCTGTTTGAATCTTTTTTTCCTGGCTTCCTCCACACAAACTTTCTAGCATCAAATGTTAGATTTGGGCTTTTCTGAAAATAGCACATCCAAAATCTGTTTTTTTCTGCATATGTTCTTCTTGCAAGTCTAGCTGCCTTATTCTTTGTGCTTATATTTTCCGAAATATCACTCTTTCTTGTTAATCCCATTTTGGAATGATTGAAAGGTCTCCGGTTGGCTCGAGTATATATATTTTTTAAATTTATAATTATGCAGTCCAATCTGCTGTTGGTCTTTTTGGGTCTTCCTGTGTTTCTTCTGCTTTCAGTCACAAGTCTTTCTTTAAAAAAAACTGTCTTTTTGTAAATGTATCTAATTACAAAAGATGGAAGAACAGATATTATGGCTTATTTTGTGAACACACTTGACTTTTTTTCCATGAGCTCACTCTACTTGGCCTTGCCAAGTACCCTTTCTTAAACGATTCAGTGTGCTCAATGGGACATCTTTCATTGCCAAGCTATTTTAAAGGTTCAGGACTACTGCATTTAAATATTTGGTGATTTTGGCCTGCAATAACTTTTGTTTTACAAAAAAACAACAGTGGACACATAACACTTGGTATTCAATTCAATTTTATTTATATAGCGCCAAATCACAACAACAGTCGCTTCAAGGCGCTTTATACTGTAAGGTAGACCCTACAATAATACATACAGAGAAAAAACTTGGTACTATTTATTTGTGAAAAATTGGATAAATAAGTTAATCCAAAAGTGACCTACACAGGTCGGTTAGTGTAAATTCATATATGAAAAGAAAAGCTGAATATAAGAGAACTATGTTTTACCTACTTCTGAAAGAAACAGTGGTAAAGAAAATATTTGTATTACATGTTGTATAAAAGAATCAACTCAGTGACTCCAGGTGAGGTTGTGTGGTATTAATAAAAATCGCAGAACACTCTGACATGGCATGAAATAGATAAACGACCCTGTTGCTGAGTCTCAGTCTATAATTCTTCCAAGACATCAATCTGTCAGACATCTATCAAAACATGAAATAAAATTTAGCAAGAACACTCTGTCCTGGCTCGTACTAGGGACACTCTTGGATGTTACTCTTATCATAACCCTGTTAGGCAAGTACTGTGATTTGTGCAGGTAGATTTTATAAACTCAATCTCATTTTATACACATGCTGTATACATGAACACTCAGCACATATAATTAGAGTTTTAAAAAAAACCAAGACAACTGTGGAATGCCTTATATTAGTCATAAGGTATCTATACATAAATGGTAAATGGTCTGTATTTGTATAGCGCTTTACTTGGTCCTAAGGACCCCAAAGCGCTTTACACTATACACAATCATCCACCCATTCACACACTCATTCACACACTATACATGATAAGAACATATATTTGACTGTTTATAGTAGATTATTTGCCTTCTCTGCATTCAGCAAAAATATTTTATGCAAGACAATAAACTGAAGTTATAGGATGTTTCCTTGATTGCATATGTTTACTTTTAGGAGCAGGTAGTATAATGTATTGTAACCATTCAGACAGGGTTTTACATTCCCTTTACACTTACAATACATATGTTATTTTCACTATATTTTTGACTGTAGGATAATAAACAAGTAGACAGGGGACAAACTGCCCCTTGCTGGGAATATTACAGTTAAACACATGCCAGAGAATTGAAAATCACTGTAGTGGCAGTTCCTGTAGCAGAGCGTTGATGACCAAGAGCACAATTTGCCACAATGACACACCTTACACAGACATGTAAGGTTGAAACAATGAGAGCTAATGTCACTGACGCTATATATGCAAGCACCAAACACCTCTATCAGACAGACAAATAAAGAGAACTATTACTTGACTTGGACATGAATGACCAGAATGTGCTGTGTTTGACCTTGTTCTCTATTTTACATGCTGTAATCATTTAGCAATCAGTATAACATGGGAAATCAATATGATGGCAAAAAAAAACTATTCAGTCAAAAGGGAACTAACAATTATGTCGGCTTATTGCTTAAATATGTCCACCTTTGATGGTTCTCCACTTGATCTAAAATGTCTTAGCCCTTGAGGGACACAAGGGTACTTGACAGTGGAATCCACAGAAATATGTGTGTTACACTGCTAGCCTTTCTAGTGCACTAGTGTTGCAGTTGTAAGGATCCAAAGGGAATTATTTAGATTATTTAGATAGTTCACTGATTACAAAACGAGTTACAATGAAGTGGAGCAGAAATGCATGTGTTATGGTAGAATAGACTGCAATGAGAAATGTGAATCAGGACCCCACAATGAATATGCAGAGGCAAACAGAAGGCTCTTAAACACTTATTTAAAATAACTAACAGTAAGAGAAGATATTCAGTTGTGCTGAGGAAAAACAAGAAATAACATTTATACTCCCTGTCTCCACATTATAATATCTGTCTTTGATTTCCATCTAATATTAATTTTTATGTTTATCATCTCCATTTTTTGCAATTGATGTGGAAAAGGAGCAAACTCACAGCCAAACTACTTGTGAGAGACCAAGGAAAGGGTGCACTCACTGTTAACGTGCCTCCAATATCATTGCTGGCATAATAAGCTTTGACATTCAACATTTTCTCACAAGTGACATGATTACTATGTCACCATAATTAGCCCTGACCTTTGATCTCCAGGATCAGAGTGGTTGTGACCCTTTGTTGCAACCTGTAATGAGTACCAGGATCTCAACTGTGACGGCCGTGTATTTGGTATAAGGGTCAGATTAGAGACAAATCCAATGGCGCAACAATTATGACAGTCAGGCACACGAGCTCAGGATAAATGGCCTTCCAGCGAGAGTCAACACCTGGACGCAAAGGTAATCTGTTGTAGCCTTTAAAATATATTATAACATCAGGCGCACTTGTAGATGATTTATTAGTAGTTATGTTTTTAGTTGTATTTCTGTACACAGCAGATTAATTCAGAAGGAGTTTAAGACGATTTAATTAGTCCCAGGGAACTTCTTGAATGCCTTCTATGTAGTAGAGAGAAATCAATGAAACTCGTTTGTTGAACAATTTGAACTCATTTGCTGAACATTCTTTTGCTGAACAGTTTTGAGACAAAGCTATGGTTGTAAGTAACTTGGTCATAGTTTGTAGATATTGTCCTTGGACTGGAATACATGCTTAGCCTTGGTTCAGGGTTTTACAACTACCAGTTTTAGTCATCTTTGTACACTGATGCAGGTTTGACTTTTTTAAATAGAACACATGTTCAATATGCTGAATGAATACCAACCTTGTCAAGGGAACCTTACAAGCAGTACAGAGCGGCCATGATTCCACCTCTGTTGTAGGCATGTCCTCTGTACTTCCACAGGTAAAGTACACATCAAGTAAGCATCTTTTGGCTTTACCATTGAGCATTGACTAGCTAATATTACACAAACAGTCATGATTTACATCACAGTCTAACCACCATAGGAAATAATCATTAGTATTATGTGCACAATGACCATAATGGTCATTTTTTACGAAGGTGTGACAATACGTATATACACTGAGGTTCAACACAATACACTGTATCTATATGTATCGATCTATATATAACTGAGAGCTTTCTACAGTACCAAATTAAACACTTACACCCTAACTAGTTGAATAGATGGTGTGCAATAAGCTTGGCTCGCTATACACTACAGAAAGACATAGAGGACAAGCTACAGTAGTAGCAGCTGAGCACTGCTATATTAGATAGATTATCATCATCATCTTGTGAAAAAGTCACTGAAACACTAAGAGACACTGAACAAACCTCTGAATGACATCATTTACAGATTAGATCCATTTAGAGAAACTTTTAAGACAAATAGCAGCACGGGAATGTGAACTGTCCATCACACACTACCTGAGAGTGTGCTCCAAAGCTAGTGCATCCAGTGACTTGCCATTAGTGCTTGGCAGCCATGCCTTCAGCATTTCAATGTAAAACTGACATTTAGAAGAGAGCAGATGATGCTATTGACACTCGGATAGGCAGTAATTAGTTCCCCCTTTAGCATTCATTGTGTGAGGCATTTCATCACTAAATGTCAATTATCATGGCAGCTCCATTCAGCGAGTAACCTTCCGTTATCACTGTAAGCATTAAAGGGATGGGTGCCTTTAAGAATAAACTGACTTTATCCCAGTTGTGACAGGTCTTTCGGACTGTATTAAGTGATATGGAATAATGCAACATTCAGACAGCCGTGTAGAGTCTCCAGCTGTAGGTGTAAACTTGAGAAAGTTTTCTTCGTGCTGTCTTCAAAAGAAAAACACCTCATTTCTGGACCCGTGTTAAAATTATACACAGTGTTGACCAAAAAAAGTTGTGGAGCTGAGGAATGAGGGATCCTGCTATTTAAAAATAATGTTGTGAGCAGTTTTACCAACTAACCAGAGCCAAGTTAGAATATGTAGAGTAAAACTAAAAATGCAAAAAAGTATTTTGACTCAATGCCACCATCATTTGCCTATAAAACTGCGCTAATCCTTGGAATCATGTTAGTGTGCTGTTTTTCAGGGCATTTGGCAGGTAGGTCCACCTTGTCAGTTCTTCTCTGGATTTAGACCAGCTCAGTTGCGTCTGTTTTCTAATGTAATCCAAGGCTAATTCCAAGATTTTAAAATCAAAGCTATGTTGAGGCCACAACGGTTGTAATAATCCTTTTTCTTCTTGTTGCTAAAGATATTTATTTATTTTACTCTGACTGCATATTTTGGACAATAACTGTGAATGCAAATGCCTGATCTGATATAGATAGAGGAAATTCTTCTGCTGCCATTAATTTTTTTAAGAAGCAGCAGATGTGTCTTTTTTACCAGGGTTCTGGTTGTCTTTAGGTTAATGGTGACTGGTGGCTGACAGGATGGAAGAGAGTGTGTGTCTTTCTATAGTAACCTTGTGATTGACTGGTTTCTATGCTCTGGTTGTCCCACCTGACTCTTATTTAATGTAAAGGATTTCAGTAATTTTACCTTTTGCAATGATGGTTTACTAATTTACCATAGAACTTTTTTCCTTGTTTTTCTAAAGAGAAATGGTTAGGAAAGTTCACTTAAATTTAATAGTCATGGAAGTGTGGCTTTGACTTTTTTGTGGCTTGGTCAAGTTGAGCTGCATTGTGTTTATGTAGCTGAAATGTGATAAATTATTTTTTAAGTCTTGGTTCGACATTTTACATGAAAGAGGTTCTGGGAGAACTTTACTGATGTTGCATGAAGAGTGTTTTCATCCTACGTCTCGCTAAAGGGTGGTAGCAGTGACAATTGACATGCTTGTAAAAGATCTGTTGCCAGGAAGAGAGCAGAAAAAACATTTATTTGTAGAAAGAAGATTTTGTATCTGCTTTTCAGGGTTTCAGTATTTGCAGAGTGCTCAGAGCAGTGCCTACAAATAGGATAATAAAGACATGCAAGCTGATGTGACCTTGTCTTTATTCATTGGGAATTTCCCAATGTTGAAGTGTTCACTGTGTACAACAGCAAAGATTGTAGTTTTTTTTTTTTTTAAATTAACAAAAATTGACCAAACCAAGCCGATACAAAATGTCTCACTGTACCCTGTCTCTCAAGGCAATAATTCCATTTTAAAATCAAAAATTCAGAAAAATGTTATTTACCCGAAATATTAAACTATGTCTATATATAAAGTAAAAGGCAAGAAAAAAAGCCACATTCAGTCGCTGGAGGAATGTGGAGGAATGTGTTTTCCTTCTCTTTGCTTTTGCTACAAAAGATACGTGCTCCCGACACGAAATGTTTTCTGTTGAAACGCACTACTTACAATTTCATGTTCAATGACACACACACACACACACACACACATACACACACACACACACACACACAAAACCCAGTTCCAGTAACAACAACAACAAAGAAAAAAAGTGAAAATTATTATCCATGAGCATGAAAAATAGATTCTGTTTTTGTGACATTTCATGAACAAGACTGCTGAAAAAATGAGCAGGATATAAACAAATGAGAATATGAGAACAATACGTATGTATGTGTATCCATCCATGCATCTATCAGTAAATTCAGAAAATATAGTAGTTGTTGCTATATGATCATAAACTAAAGTATAGGAGCAAATTTCTATCTTCTAGAGCATGGCAGTGTACACAAAAAGGCACTATGAGGTCAAAGTAGAACAAAAACAGTTGTCACACAGAAAGCAGGCCTGCCAGAAGATGCTTTGAACTTACAACAACAATAATTATTATTATCATTAATATAATAATAACAACAACAATAATAATTATTATTATTATAATTATTATTATTGTTGTTGTTGTTGTTGTTGTTGTTGTTGTTGTTGTTGTTGTTGTTGTTGTTAGTAGTAGTAGTATAGGAGTAGTAGCATTACATTAAACAGTGACACTGACCAAACTGCCTTGTAGAACTACTTTTAGTCTTTATCCAAAATAAAAATGGATCCTACCTACTAATGTAGGAATGATAAGCTAACATCAGGCAAGCTGCAGTATCTTAGTATCATAACATATATGATACTAAGGAACTGTAGCCTTCCTAGCTTGGTGTTTACATTTATAAAATATAAAATGAAAGACAAAACAATTCTTTCAGTGTCCCAAAGACATCGTTCTTTTTAGCTGCTTTTCCATGTTTAAGCCGTGGAAGTAATTTAGCAGGTCAACATGATCCAAGGAGGGGTTGAACTGAAAAGTGAAAACTGGCTTCATTTTGTCTTCCAGTCTTGTGCATCCAGCTGGTAGCACTAGCTATCTGCCTGCCATGCCTTCCGTCAGGCTTGGTCTGATGCGCAGTGAGTGCAGAAGCAGTGTGCAGCACAGGTAGGCAGGGAAGAAAGCAGACAGGTTGGTAGACATCCAGTCATTTTGTTATGAGATCACTTCATTTGTTGATTGTTGTCAGGATGTAAAGAGAATTAGACTGATGCTATGAAAATACATGAATTGAGACACGAGCTCTAACTGATAACCATATATACAACAGTGGAAACTAAACATTATCTTTTTTTTTGTTGTTGTTTTTTCTTTCACTTATTGCAAACAAATAACTCAGACCTAGGTAACAAGTATTCAATACTGGATCCATCTCATCACAGTTTAGGTTATTCTCAGGCTTATGCGACCAGCGTGTGCTGCACTAGTTTAATTTTACACAATTTTAACACATTTAAAGCAGGCCACAAAGACTATTATGAACCCAGTGGCAAGTCAGTCAAAAGTCATTCATTCACTCAGACACATACATCCAGCAGTTCTGCACTGCTGGATGTATGTGTCCATCTATTTGTGTGTCTGTTTGTATGGGTGCAACACACATAAATTTATTGGAGCTCAGAAAAGGATAATCTGGAATGGCTCCACGCTGCGGTTCAGTGCATCCCTTTTGAAACACATACACATGCACACACAAAGTCTTATACACATAAAAATGTCCCAGAGGCTAACATCCTCTGGCTCTGGTGCAACAGAATGAACACTGGTGCCACACTGACCAGCCCCTTTTCAAAAAGCTCTCTTATACTTTCAGTCCAGTAAATCATAACCCAGGTCCATCAGACTTCCTGTTACATTTAATGTGTTCTACTTTAACCAAGTGTCAACCCTGATGTCAGCACTTAGATTATAGAATGGTACAGAACTCTAATTTAATTTAACGTATTAACCATAAATATGATATTTTCTCACTAAATTTAACATCAAATCTAGTTTTTACTTATTTGCCAAACTATGCACGAACAGTGAAAGTGTTTAAAGAGATGCAAAACAACTTAAAGTACAACTCTCTAAATCAGTTTTCTCTAAATGTCTCCATATTTTACTGAGAGTGATTTTTATTGAAGCCACTTCCTGCTGAAGAAATAATCTCAATGGGACCAAACAATGCAGTGAGACTGGTTGAGGCAATGAATCAACAGATGGACAGAAGACACTTGACGGTATTTGTACAGCGGCTCTGCAGAGTTTAGTTCTCATAGCAACCAAAGGTAGAAACAAGTCGGTTTGCTTTTTCCTGCATAAAATACAATGCAGTGAAAAGTTTTAATGAGCTTGTCATCATTCAAAACACCCACCAAAATACAGTTCCTCTGAGAATTAATGTGAATAACAGGACTGAAAATGTGTCAACATTAATGGTAGCAGTCTTCACGTTTACTATCTAATAGTGTGAATATGTATAATTAATAAAATAGCTTTACATGAGGGTTTTGTTTACAGACACGTGGTCAAGCAGCCAAATCATCTATAATAGTCGATAGCATGAAGCTAAGTGAATTTTAACATTAATAAGTAAGCTACACTTCAAGAACAACAGCTGAAAAATAATATACAATATCCATGGCATCACAAACAGATGTTCATGTGTCCCAGATACATCTCATCATATCATATTGACTATAAATATAAATGAAGTGAGCCATTCTTATTCAGATAATCTAGAAGCTTCAGTACTTGAGTTCATGGTTGCAAGCTAACACCCAGTATATAGCATGAAGAAAAGGCAGAGGTGCCATATCATATACTGGCCATTAAGCACACCTTGCTAATGATGGGTCGGGCCATTTCAGAACTCCTTTAATTCAGCGAGATGCTGGAAACATTCCTCAGTGTTTTATATGACGGGATTTTGGTCAATACCAACACGATAGCATCATACAGTTGCTGGAGATTTGTCAGCTACACATCCACGATCCACTTTATCCCAGAGGCTACTTGACAACAGTGATCCAAGAAACCAGTTTGAGATCATTTGAGCTTTGTGACATGGTGCATTATCCTGTTGGAGGCAGCCATCAGAAGATGGGTACACTGTGGTCATAAAGGGATGGGTAAGGTTAGCAACAATACTCGGATGGGCTGATATTTTCTCTTTGTCAGACCCAGAGATGATTGTGCAAGAAAATTGCAATACTTTAGATCAGCAGTTTCTAAAATGTTCAGACAAACGTATTTCTCGTTCCATTCTAATGCTCAGTTTGATCAGTTTGATCATCCTGACCATCACTACTTATCTAAAAATAGGGAGGTGCTGCCATATGATTGGCTAATTAGACATTTGAGTTAACGGACATAGAATAAAGAAAACCTTGTCAACCTTGTCAAAGCTACAGCACACTAAAGTCATCTTATCTGTGAGCACAGAGGCATTCAGTCATCTGTTTTCTTGCTAGAAAATGAGCCTCAAAATAAAAGCAAAAAAAGCACCGCAAACATATGAAAATAGTTCAGATATTTGACAGCGATTCATCCAAGTAAATTAAAATTCAACCACTGTGTACTGATGAACAGTGCAACCTTGGTACAGACTGAAGGTTACGTTTCCAAAATAGCCATAATGCCTCTGCTGTGTCACCGAATGCACAATGTACCATTGTGTGTGACAGTGCCACTTCATTTAATCAGCCCCTCTATTGTGAAGCAGGTGATACCCTGAAGAGCTTTCCTGACAAAACCTTCATATTTCTGAGTAAATTAATGAAAAATTGAATCCACTCTATTGTACTCTGAAGATATTTGTTTTGGGGGATACAAACCAATTTTACAGAGCATTGTACATGACAATGTTAAATCCCTTCTTCGTCTTCACGTTTATTTATATAAAACTATCAATAAGTTTAGTTAGGCATATCCTGCATCAAACATTTTAATGTAGAAAAAAGTACAGTATTTTCATAAATAGAATATCAAGATTGCCTATTGAACAGTTATCTGTTTCAGAATTCGTGCAGTTTTTGTCAAAGTAATTTGTGAAGTGAAAAACAAACTAACACAATTTTCAAAATGTAAGCGTAATCAATGACTGCCTGAAGTCAAGAACCCTCTAACCCAGGGGTCAGCAACCTTTAACACCCAAAGAGCCATTTGGACCCGGGTTCCACACAAAAGAAAACACTGGGAGCCACAAATACATTTTGACATCTAAAATGAAGATAACACTGTATATATTGTTTTTTACCTTTATGCTTTGTGTAACCAACTAAGGTGTGTTGCTTATAAAAATCCATGAAGTGCTACAGAGAAAATTACATTTTATTTATGTAATTAACACATTTTGAACTCTTAAAGAAATATAACAAAAGGAAAGACACCCAGCTGAACTAAAATGATCCAGCAAACAAAAACTGTTGTGAGCCGCCACCCTTATATCGCCTTTGGGATTTTGGAGCCTTGACCTGACTTTTAAAAAAATAATTGGTCACCTGTATGGAGAAAAAAAACAAACAAACAAAAAAAACAAACAGAGGAGACAGCAAACAACAAAGAGCAACATAATAATAGAGAAAACAAAGCACCATCACAATAAACTAGCTAGTCATAGATATCAATATTTACTAAATAATAAACGATATTGTGCAGCACGCAAGATAGACAGAGCACAGTGTGCTTTGAGGCAGCAGCCAAGAAAGCTTTAGTCCGCGTCTGTGAATACCCATGTGTGCATACCTGTGTGGATCAGCATGCTTGCATTCCAAAGGTTTCTCCATGTAATGATCTGCTAGGGAGTGTGGGGGGGCCACAGCCCCGTCCTCCAGGGTGTGAAGTGGGTATGGAGGAGATCAAAACTCCAGACATCCAGAGGCCCCCAGAACACAAGAGACCATGGAAGACCAACAGAGGGGCAGCCGCGCCACTGTCCCAGTAAGAGCTGAGGAGAGTCCCAGATGAGGGCTCGCCCAGCAGCCGCGGAGCAGAAGTCAGGGGGAGTTGCAGTGACGCGCCCGTGAGCTCCGCCGGCCCCCAGCTGTGCCTGAGTGACCGAGCCCCAGGCCGAGAGGCCGGGGGCACCCCACCTCCAAAGGGGCCCGAGCGAGCCCCAGGCCCCAGGCCCCGACAAGCGGCCGCCAAGGAGTGAGCCGGTGTGTACCCGGACGCCCACCCCCAGATACAAAGAACCACCAACACACCGACACCTGAGGGAGTCCGCCACCGGCAGGGGAAGTGGTGGTGGGTGGAGATAGGCCTCCAAACCTTGGAGGGCCTGAGGTGTCCCCAGAGAGGTGGCGTCTGATACCCAACCTGACATATAGACACAGACATACAGGCACACACAGACACAAACATCCATTCCCACCCTCATGCTCTCATATGCACTCACTCCACACTCAACCAACGTGGAGACAGACATAAAGAGACGCTGTACACACAATCACACTCCCCAAGCGTACTCTACAAACCGGGTCTAGGTACCCTTGCCCCTGGAGGGGGGAATTGCACCCAGACCCAGGTGGTGTTACCCTTTTCCCTGCGGTGGGGAGAGGCAGACCACCCCGACTCCGCAGCAGCAGGGAGGCCCCACACCCCAGACCGCAGTCGGACGGCCAACTCCTCCTACTAGCCCTCCCGCTCCAGCAGGCCGCAGAGAATGGGGGTGGGAGAAGACTCCAAACCTCCCTCCACCCGCTCATTGTAGTGTTGATGCATATGTGTTCTAAGGTGCAATTAAAACCCAGGAGGGCATGGAGCTACCTGCCAAGGAGCAGCAGGTAAGCGCATAGTCCCTCCTGCTAGCCCTCAATGACTAAGTGTATTTAAAATTGAGAGGTGGGCAACGACGTCAGGGGTGAGGTGTACACCCTGATGGTAATTTGGACTCCGTGATTGTGCCCACCCCCAAGATCCTATATGTATGTGTAATGAGAGTGTGAATAATGTGAATGTCTAAGTTGTGGGATAAAATTGAGGCAGAGGCAGCCAGAAGGGGACGGGGGGGGGGGGGGGGGGGGTAGCCTCCTCTGCACCCTGGTGCCATACCCCCACTCCAAGGCCCTGCATGTGTGAGTGGTTGTGGAGGAGCGGGAAGAGGGAGGCAGCTGGAGATGGGGAGGGAAGGAAGGGAGGGGCAGGTAACCCCTCCCTGGGGCCAGCTCCCCCGCTGACCCCAGTAGGCACTCCCACCCTTCGCGACCCGCCAGGGAAGGGGGGCCCAGGCCCATCAGACCGGGGCCCAGTGCAGTAGCGCCCTCCGGCTCCACAGAGCCCTGGACAGTCCACCCAACCCCACCACAGAGAAAACTGCACCCACCCCACCATCCACACATCTTCCAGACAGGTGACCCTGTCCCCCCCCCCCCTTCTCACCGTCTCTTCTCCCCTTTGGTTTTCTTTCTTTCTCTCCCCCTCTTTCTCTCATTCATTCCCCCTGTCCTATTTATTAAAAAAAAAAAAAAAAATGACAAAGGATGAACTGAAGCTCTGCCATCACGTAATGTCGCATACTGCTGTTTCTGATGTCATTTAGAAAAAAAAATAAAATAAAAAATAATAATAATAATTGGAAAAAAAGCACTATGCTGCTAAAAGATGAAAAATAGATATTTGCAAAATTCTGCCTAAATATGTATTTTACCTGGTTAATGTCTGTGGCGGGGCGTGGTCTGCGGCGCCACTGCAGGGGACGTGGATGTACCTGAGCGTGACCCGCATTCACGCCTCGCTGCCTTTACGTCTGTGCCATCTATGCTGTTGTGTTGGTGTGTTTCAGGCTGTGAGCTGCAAAGCTACAGCCGGCTGTATGCGTACAGCAACCGTGTGTGAAAAGTGGTCAATAAAGAGATGCTGAAAAGCATGTTCATGGAAACATCGTCGGGTCTGCCGTGATATGTTTACAATGGGACTTCTGCTCCTGAACCTCTGCGCACAGCGTCTGCAGATCAGGGCTGTACGAAGTCACTTTCATCTTTACGCAGGACTGTAAGCTGTTGTCTGTGAGGCGTGAGCGGTGTTTGTTTTTAACATAGTTCACGGTGGAGAACAGCTGCTGACATAATGTGGATCCGAAGATCCATATTTGGCCTACCTGGGGTTGAAAGTCTCGATAAATGCACGGTGTTTCGGCGGGTATATCGGCTTCCGCGAGTGTGACGCTTATTTTGAGCGATGAAAAAATAATAGAATATAATTTTATATTTATATTTTAATTTCACAATAATCTTCCAATTTAGAACTACAAGTTAAAAAAGAACTAACATAAATAAAATACGCTTCAGCTAAATACTTCTAATTTATTTTCCCAAACCACGCTGAGCCGCACTATAAGGACTAAAGAGCCGCAGGTTGCCGACCCCTGCACTAACCTAATGGCTGAGTTTCCTTATTGGAAAATGTTCTGCTGGGCCTTTACTAGAGTCACCTTCAGTAGTTGCTTTACTACAAGAACTTTAGTTCTGTCTTTAATGATTGAAAGCATGCTCTGTGGTTGAGATCAGCTGACTGACTTGGCTAGGTGATAGATCAGGTGTTGTTCAACACTTGCAATCAGCTCTAGAACTTTAGTTTGTCATATCTGTGAACTCATCCAGGTCATCGCAGTCTAAGGAGCTTGGACAGAAAATACATAGAAGAGCCACCTCGACGGGACAAGACTCGGTTGTCCTGTCACAACCTGCGGGATCGGCAAGGCGCTGATCAGCATCTCTTCACTCCTAGCCCTCCTTCTCTTCTCTTTTTCCTCTCCCTCTCCCCTGTTTTGCCGGGGCGGAACTCATGGCGGGTTCACGCCCTCGGTCCACGCCTTCCTGGATCATGCACGCCTGGGCCTCATCAGACCAGCTGGTATATTAGAAGGAGGAGATCAGCTGTTCAACGCTGGATTGTTGTGAAGACTCTAGTCAGTACACGTCAAGCCCAAGTTTCGCATGCTTCCGTCTCAGAAAGTTAACGTGTGTCTCTGTGTTCTAGATTCCCCGGACCTGTCCCCATGTTTCCCCGTGTGGAGTGTGGAAGGAGTGACTGGTCACTAGCGGAGAGAGAGAGGTTGGAGTGAGCGCGTGTGTGATTCCCTTGTTTTCCCTGGAGCCCTGGAACCCTGCCTCTCACATCTTGTATATAGCACTATCCTCGCACTGTCTGTTAATACACTTGGTGAAGATCTTGTAAATAAACCATCTCTGTTAAAACTCAACTCCGGAGTCCTGCGAGTGGATCCTCAGAGCAACCCGTGACATGTCCATCTGTATCTAAAGGACAAATGCCACTCTTTCGAGGATGCCAATGTTCAAATTTTGGACAGACGGCTTGAAAGAGGAGAGAAGGATGTCCACTATGTCCACTGTGAATGACCATCTTTGAACAGAGGCGGTGGTTTACAACACCAACTGTCTGCCATCTATAATCCAGTTTTGAGATTTCTTCCCAGACGCCTTAACACCCACTCACATCCTGGGCCATCTGACCTCAGGAAATCACATGAAAGGGTGGGGCTAGGCTCACAAGGGGTTCACCCGAAACCTTGGTTGATTGTGACGTACACCCGTTTTCACACACGTGTGATTGGGTAGAGGATCATTAGAGGCCAATGACCCTCTTGGGGACACTCCCATAGGGCTTAAAATCTGGGACTCTCCACCAATTGCTCTTAGAACTGAAGAAGCTCCTCTGATGAGAGGTGAAACATCTTCAAGCAACTTAAAGAAGTCCAGACGTTTTTTTCCAAGCTCCTTAATTTGTCCAAGTCAAAGTAAACTTTATTGTAATCTCTGCTATATACAGTACAGTATATAGAGAGACGATACAATTTCATGTAACCACGAGGGAACAGACTTTGCTATGAAACAATGAAATGTCTAGTTACTTTTGAGCCTCTTAAAAAGAGGTAAAATAAAATAAAAATCTCAAAAGCTTATTCATTCACAGTTAATTCAATACTTTTGTTCAAAACCTTGAATAAAAGCTGAAGGTCTCTATTTCAGATCACATCTTGTGTGTTTTATTTAAGATTTACTGTATCTGTGCAAAATTACAAAAATGATGTCATTATCGAAAATATCCAACCTCTTATTAAAGATAAATTTTCTTTTTCCCAAAGTCCTGTCAGTCCTAAATTTAGTTGTTCTGAACTTGGATGGAGTTAGAGATAAAGTCATTCAATATTACTGTAGTTGTAAAAAAGGAGATTATTCAATATGAAAATTAACCTTTGCTAAATAGTTTCTACAATTTTCCATTCATACACCCATTCACACATCACTGGCATTCTGAACGTTGGTGGCCAAACCGTCAGGAAGGTTTGGAATTTAATTTCTTTCTTAGCAACATTTGGACATGTTGAATGGAAGACCTGTGGACCTTCAGGCCCACGATTAGTGTGAGATTCCACTCTATCGTTAACAGAACTGAGACCATTACACAAATCACAACTTCTATAAAAACTAGCAGAACTGGTTAAGATGATGTTATAGTGAGAGCTGCAGTCATCCAGGGATAAACATTAATGAACAAATGTAACTGTTGTGTTAAGCAAGAAGTACGTCCCAAAGTGTTAGATAGAATTCAACTTTTAAAGCACACAATAAACAAAGGAAGCAAAGTACAACAATAAAACAAAGACTACTGATTCAAATATAAACAATAAGAACACCAGGATACAACTGGGGAATGGCAATCTTTGATTTACAGCCAAACGTAAGAACAGGAGAAATCAATATCCAGCTAAAAGCAAATAAAACAAACATAAAAACGGCAGTTATTGAGCTGGAAAGCGAGCACAAGTATACAAAACGCTGTCTCAGAGTCCTTAAAGGATAGAAGACATGAAATTGCCCAGGTTTATAGCCAAGCTTCTCCTTTCTGTTTTGTGCCATCCCAACAAGCTACATTACTTTATCCCCTGTGCTCTTTCGACCAGATCATTTTAATATATTATGTTGCTTGTTTATGTTGAGTAATACAATATATGCAAGGTTTATTCTGTCACTCTTCAGTGCCACCTGTGATCCCTGTGATCCCCCAAGGTGTAAATGTCTGCCAAACACACTCGTTTGCTCTGCGCCTATTGGAAAACAGTCCTATGGCGGATAGTGCCAAAAATCTGCAATAATGGGCCCCAGGATAATGATTACTTTGAGTGATGGCATAATGAGGGCTTTATAAATATGCATAGGTCACAAGGGGTAGTAATATTGTGGATTATTAAAACTGTAGGGTAAGAGGTCAAGCTAATGAGAGGAAGCTGAGGGGAAGGCACAGCCACTGACACAGAAATTAGCAAGGCCAGGTGTCTGAAACATAGGTTGTTTTCACACAATGGAAGAGTAAACTAATGCTTGCCAGCACTGCGAGGATAATACAAAAAGCCAGTGTTTCCAGTATTTGTTAAATCTACTCAAAGAATAGTTTCTCTCAGGAGATCTCAGTTTAGGGGGTTGGAAAAATAGATGGGGATTCAATAGGAACATTAGGTAGCTGTCACAAAGTCTTGGGAATAGGAATGGGTCTATATTTATTTTTAGCCAGCCTTCTGTTTAAGATTGTATTCTTATGCACATCTGGGGATTTTCGGAACCAGTACGTATGTGATGTGGGCTAGATTTCCTTCAATGTGTCAGAATGTCACCCTTCAACTTGACTTTTTTTATTAGAAAGACAGGGAGCTACACTTTTACCAGTGGCTCAGGTGATGAGCAAAAAGTATGTTTGTTAGTTTATCCAGCTCCTGTGATTTATATACATTTTGTACCACAGTCCAGGCAGTTCCCTCTCAACAGGCTTAATTTACTTAATAGGTGCGTAGAAATGTTCTTACCCTACACAAATAAGAAGAGCATATGCAAAATAAAACCTGCACACCAGACACCTTTGTTCTGACTACCACGTGCATGTTAGTGAATGCCTTTCTAACTCAACAGGCACACTTACCTTCAGATGAAGTTGAGAAAGTGGGATGATGTAAGAAAGAAACATCCATGGGAAAAAGTCTCACTGAAGAAACCGAAACAATAGTGTTCAAGGAAAATGTGCACCTTTACAGAGTGTTTCCAAGACAGTAACAATTTTTTAAGAGTCATAAATTATAAGAGGCACAGCTCAGCGTGAAATAACAGATGTTTTAAATAGAGTTCCCCCCTGAGAAACTGAAAGCAGCTAAAGTTTAAAAAACTAAAAATAAATGAAGTTTGGACATCAAAGTTGATTTGAAACAAGGACTAACACACGATAAGAAAAAGAAGATAATAGGTAGAGAACAAGTGCTTTGCACAGAACAAAAGTTTAGTAATGTGATGATATTAATTATTATTATGATTATTATAATTTTAGTCACTAACATCATATTAGCCATAAACTTGTTCAATGCCATACAAATTATTATTTAAGCTTTGTAAAGAATATTCCTATATGTTGACTTTTTAATAAACTGATTTATAAGTAAGGGTGTATTTATTTATTTATTTAAAACTAACATCTATTGCTCTGTTTTTTCTTTTAGATCTTTGTGTATTTCTGGAGATAGTGGCCTATCTTTTCTTCCAAAATAAACAAACAAAGAAAAAACACCTGCACTTAAGATGCATTAGCATTACCATTAGGGTTGACTTAATATTCAGGTTTGAGGTTTTTTTTTTATTGCTTAAGAAAAGTGTTCACATTTGCTCATTGCACTATGTCAAGGTCTTCTTGTTTCTAGAAATTATAGGGTGCTGTGTGTCTGTGTGTGTGTGTGTGTGTGTGTGTGTGTTTTCCTGAGACTATTATTCTGAATTAAATAATTAATTGCTTGTGCAGGAGGTGAAATGGTATTGAATATGTATGATTCCTTGAAATATAGCTGGTGGCTTAGTGGATACATTTATAATAATTTGATAGCAGCATCTCAGTTTCTGTACATTCGAGATGTTGATGTTGACCCCACAGTCCAAAGGTGCAGGTCAATTAAGTTTCTTCATTAAATACATTTACCTGCTATTGAAAGTTTGTCTGTTTGGCCGACAGACTTTAGTGGTTGTGCTAAAGCCAAGAAAAAAATACATAAAGGAGCTTGAATACAGAAAAATGCAACAGAAACACATCCAGTTTGACTGTGCAGGAAACTGCACCAAGTGGTAACTTGGACATGTCTTTTTTTTTGCTTTTGGTTTGTTTACTGTACTAGACCCAATAAATGGAAGACAACATTCCCATTATCTGTGAATCTCAGTCACTGGATAGGAAAGACAGCGTCTATCCCGTATTCCAGTCTTGTTGTTTTATTTTCGATTTTATCAGTGAAGCAGTGATATTTCTCACAAGAGCAGAACAAGTAATAAGGCCAAATGGGTGTGCTGACTAATCGCTCCAGCACAAATTGCTGTGTGGGCAAAAATGATTATGACGCACTGTGCAACTGTATCAGGCGATTTCAAATAATCTACTTCTAATTTGTATTGCACATCATCATTGACAATGCATTTGCATTTTTATAAGGCAATCTGTATAAGACTTTTTTTTTTTACCTTGGTGTTTTGTCCTGTCAAAACTACAAACAAAGTAGCTCGTAGTTTATCTCTATTACCAAGTAGGCCTCAAAGATCAAAACCGCGTACTGTAGTAACACCTGGATGAAGAAGTAAAACAAAAACAAGTGGATTAAACAACATCAAATTTTACTATCCATTTTTTGAGTGCAGTTGTTACCACGAGCTAAGATCACATTAGTGCAATGCTTCAATCCCTCTGTTAACTTAGAGCCTCTCAGCACAAGCAGCAGATACACAGCAATTTGTGAAGCTACTGAACCAAATACCAACCACATACTTCAGATCCACAGATTTCCTGATGCACACACATTCAGACAACATAGGCCGTGTGATCTTTGTGGAAATTCAGGAGCTTAGTGCTTCTTGGGGTCACGGTGGTGTTGAGAGGGAAGAAATATGGTCATGTTCAGAACTACAATTTTGTATGTGCTTTACCCCGAGGACCACACAGCGCATGCTAAGGACACAAGGTAATGCCTGTACTACAGTACGTGGATGGAGAAAATGTCCCGGCTTTTCTTGAAGTGATATTTAATCATTTATGGTTGTGTATGGTTCACTACAAGCACCAACCGTTTTCCATATGCCTGCAGTAAAATCTATTTGCCTCCCAGAAATAAAGTACAAATCTTTTTTTTTTCTATTGGAGGTTCCCAGCTTATACTAACACAAAAGAGTGGAATGTACTGTGTGTGTAGGTCTCTGGGTGTTAGTATGCATTGCAGACACTGGCCTACAATAACAGCTAATAATCAAATCGATATCCAAGCTTAGCACAATCTGCAAAAATTGATTTTACAAACACATCGGCAATTTCTGTTTGTCCTGTTGTTTATTAGTCATTACTGGGATAATGCTGGGATAAGTAATGCCATTTTATGATCTGTCACACATTTATTTAATTTTGGGGGTTATTCTTTTTTGTCTAACATCAGAAAAATTTGTTGTCAATTACATCAATCCAAGAAAATCCTTTTTTTTGACCAGCACTCCAAAACCCAAGATATTCAGTTTACTCTCCCTTTTATTAACCATAAAAAGGCAAAATGGCTGCTAGTTTGTTGAACTATTGTTGAAAGCTTAAATTCAAAGTAAACTTGTAGGTTTGAACAATAATGTGTCCAAGAGAAAATAGCATGCAAATATTTAGAAATAAAATTAAACAAACAAACAAAGCAAAAAACAAACAAACAAGTGAAATGCAGACAATGTAGCAACTACAAAGAGGAAACCAGTGAAAACCAGTGACATCACGCCACCATAATATACGTACTATTCCTTAAATAATGAACACCCATTTGTACCAGGTGAATTTTATCCATTTAAAATTTAGACAATCCACAGCAGAAAAACAGCCAATAAATATCAAAATGAGGATTGATTTCAAACGCATAAATCAGAAGATGAGCGAGCACTTTGCCAGATGCTTACTTTTGATTTCCATGTACTGATAAAATCATCACTTCTACCAAAAGCTAAGCTGAGAGTCAGGGAAGTATCAGCCAAGCGTAGGCTTTACATGGTCACACAATCATGACAACAGGGCCATGTTCAGCCCTGACAAAATGTTATTTATATGGAAATTGTACTGTGTTGAACACACCCTTGTGTTACACAAGTGTCGCTTGCTGTGGCAGCTGAATCCCTTACGTGCTTTGCTGTTTTAAAACAGATGTTATATATTCATCACATATCAATCAATAAAAAGAAGGCATAAGAGAGATTAGAACCAAAACGTTGCTTTTTGATAAACCTTATAGTTAGGGCTGCAGGACTACACGTGCTGTACTGAGCACTTTTCCACTCACCTCTTTTCATTCCCCACATGTTTATATACCACTGAAGCATGTCATTACATTTTTGTCTTCTCTCGCCTTTAGTCTGTGCTTTGTCCTGTCTCCCTATGCCGTCTTTCTTCTTTTCTCTTTCTACTCACCCCCAACTGTTCGGTTCTGCCAGAGGTTTCTTCCTGTTAAAAGGTTTTTTTTTTCTTCCCACCTTTCCAAAGTGCTTGCTGATGGGTCGGGTCACTTATTGTTTTCTTCGGTCTTTACCTTAGACACAGTAAAGAAGAGGAGAATGCTATGCTGATTGCTGCACTGAAAGGGTAGCAGCTTTTGGTGGATGTAGTGTGATGGCGTGGGGCAGCATCTCGGTCACTAGCACAGCAAGGCTTGTCATCATTGGAGGCAATCTCAATGCGGTGAGACAACAAGATGAGATTCTGCAACCTGTGGCCATCCCATGTCTCCATAGCCTGGCACCAAGATGACAACACTCACCCCCACAGAGCAGGTTTTAAGAGAGACTACCTCCAGAATGTGGGAGTGGAGAGGATGGAATAGCATGCCCACAGTCCTGGTTGAAGATGAGGGTTGAAGAATGAGATGCCATCCCACGTTGTTAAATTAATAAATTTAACATTTTTTTTGTTTCATCAGACTCCAATCATCCAATCCAATAAAAGACACCGAGCAAGAGTTAATAGCAGAATAAGCTGTTTGACACCAGCGGAGAAGATTTGAGATGTTTTTCATGCGCAAAACCCACATACTCAACTCTGCTGCTCAACCTACAAATACCTCCTTACAAATGTGGCACCATTTAACTACAAACAAACAGTCTTTCCAACAGTACAAGATTTATTTCCAAGACGGATTGTTTCAACAAAGAAATCATCGACCAAACACAAATTTCCTTACTTTGTTTGCTAAGTTTATATTTTTTTCCTTGGGTGAGAACTTTAAGTCACAAGCAGTGTTCTGAGCTGCAGAAGGAAAATTAACTCCAGCGTATAACAAAGCAGTATAGAAGTCAGGGGTTGGTGGTGGGGTCTCTGCTGGTTATCATGACCTTTAAATGTAATCCTGACATTAATGTCTATTGGGCTTGTTCTCTACAGCTATTCTAGTGAGTAACACGGTGACACAACATTACCTACATTAAAGGCTCATTGCACTTTAGCTCCTTCAATAGAAGAGCCTTTTGTTAATAATACACATACATCCAGTCAAGTCTGCAACAATGTGTGCAGTTGTCTAGCAAAAGCCGTGGAGCCATGATGGCAGGCTCTGCGGCGGCAGGCGTGTGGTGATTTGTGTGCTAAATTAAATTTTATGTGTAATACAACCATGAATATCCAGAGCATTATTTAACATATTCAGTCTGTGCATCTGGATTACCTTCCCCTGTTCCTAAACAAACATTTTTTTTAAATACTGACTTTTTTTTATTGCAATACTTCCACAAATTAGCCTTAGCTGTGGTTTGTAATAACTAGCAACTGTTAACATGTTAAGATACTAAGTTTCGTAGTATCGTAACTGTACTTGTGAGCATGCTGGCAGCTATAAGCTAAAAGCACTACTGCCCCTAGTGGCTCACAGAGCTGTTTCTGTGGCTGTCTATAAGCTAGAAGAAGGATAACAGGCTTTACTGCTGCAAAAGTATGATTAAGTGTAACAGTTTAGTTAACAGGAAGAACTGAATCCTTTCAATTAAAATCTCCCATATGAAGAATAAATATGAAAAGTACACATATATTATATAAATATAAAAAGTAAATAGTTATAATATAGTCTAATCTTAAACATAGTAACTTCCACATTTTCTCATGCAACATAATTAGGCGAATTAATCTAGTAAACATTGTGTTATATGGGTAAAAACCTCAAAGTGTCCACTAAGATCAATAAATCTTAGTATGGAAGTTTGATAAGACAACAAAAACCATATTTTTATCTCCATATTTGTTTCTACCATGTATTTATCAGCTTCTTTCAGATCACACTGTAAAAATCAGTCATTTTCATTGCGCAAGGTCGACCAAAAATCCTCGACCGCTGAAATGCTTCAGTTGAAATCCATGGCTCCACTGAGGCGAGAGATATCTTGACAGCGCTCTACAACAAGCCCTCCATCCATCCACCACTACTTCTTAATCCTGTCTGTAAGCTCATCGCAGTGGGGTGTCCTGACCACTTATGCCACCCATACTCTTAACCCCTGCCTTGAAGCGTACGCCGATTTAGAGCATGAATCATCAGTGTAGGATTGTATAGAGTGAGTCATGTCAGTCGAGGGATGCCCGCTGCGTTTTTCAAAGAATGTGTTGGCGGAAATATTTCACAATCTACGTGGTGGTTTGGACAATACTGGAGGACACATTCCTGTGAGGGCGATGACCCAAAGATAAATTTATCATGCCCAATTTCACTTTCATCTCAAGATGGTAGCGGGAATACCACGTTGAAGAATACTGATGGTTGCTTTATTCAATATAACTCAATGCTTGAAATTTGATTATATCTGACATATTTTTGACCCAATTGTGCAGTCTCGGATCAAATCTCCTGCTCCTTTTTCTGTGATTGTTAAAGCTTTGTATGCTATGCACTGTATACACTGCATGAGCATAAATCAAACAGCATCTACTGTCATAAACGGCAAATCCTAGTGAGAGCTGGAAGATGCTGGGAGTTGAGCTGCTGTAATAATTGTTTGCAAAGTTAGTTGATATGGAGTTTGTTGATTCACTAGTCTACCCAGTCAGTTTTAGATATTGCCTATCTATTCATTGCATCAGCCTCCTCTCTTTCTCATCTTTCTCAGCCATCTTTCCAGCTTGTTTATCTGTCCGGCTCTGAGCAGGAGCAAAGGACATTACTCAGCCCTCAGATGCACAAACAGATCTGATTAAAACAGCTTCCATGCTTTTCACTTTCATCCCCATATTTAGTTGTTTAACATCACCCACAGTGTATTCAGATGGAGATATGGTGAAATAATTTCATTAGCTCCTGCTGTTACATTTGTGCAACTCACACTGCAATTCAGATTGAGGGCGAAATGAGGAGGAATGGAGAGACTCTTTGCTCCCCTCCCCTCTCTCAATCTCTCATCATGCTGCAGCTCCTCCCTCCACCTTGCCCCTCTCCAGATTCCCTGCTTTTCTCCGTCTCTCTCTTTCTCTGTCTCTATCCCTCCTTCGTTCTCCTCCAATCTTTCAGCCTAGCTGAGACTTACACAGGATACACCCTCCCTACGTGTTTGTATGTGTGCGATTCCCCATGTGAACTGCATGTGTCAGTGTGTGCAGACATGTGGCTTCGCAGCTGACGGCAAGGACTCGTGAAGTGCTCAAGACTTGGATATCAGATCCTTCTCCTTATGCATATTTACCACATTTTTAACATCTCTCCAGAATCTTTCCATTAAAGAATCTCATCTTTCCTCCTCTTGAGGCAGCATCTCGATGGAATCTTCAACCCTTTCCCCAGTATACTGGATTTAATGAGCAGCCACTGTGGAATGAAACAAGTAATTTTTGGATTTTCTTCATTAGAGCTCTGGTAAGGAGATCTGTCTCCCTCTCTCCCACTTACTCTCTTTCCACATATTTGTCTCCTTTCCTTGCACTTCATACCTTATTTACTTTTCACAACATATTGACAGGTGCAGGCAGCAGAGATTATGGAATGGGGTGCAGTTAAATGATGCAGAGAAAGCTATTGAGGGCATGGAGAGGAGGTGAAATGTAAATAGGCTAGCTGGGTAGTATGAGCAGGCGTAGAAAAAGAAGCAGGGAACAAAAATGTGTGCCGACACCAGCAGTGTTGTTCGTGCTGTTAGAGGCTTGGGGGGGGAAAATGCTCCACTTGATACTTACTATTGATCTGCTGTTATTTTCAGAACCAGACAAGTTCGTATGGTCTAAACTGTGAGTGATAGCATTAGTTTTAGCCGTTCAGAAATGCTGACAGGACAATACTTTGTAATAAGAAGAAGACAGTTTGTGATTCTAAGTGTAAAAAATTCATCACATTCAGTGCACTCAAATATATTCTCACGTATGCGGCCCCTTTTTTTCTGTTTATGCAACATGTATGTCTGTTTGCTAATGAACGTGTGATACAACAAGACAGGACTTGGATTCGATTCTTTGGACGTTTGCCTTCATACCTATATTCTAGTCAAGATATTCTTGGCGTGAACAATGTGTGTGTGTCCGTGTGTGCGTGTGTGTGTGCATGCATGGTGGATTGGGGGGGGTTGTGGCATGTTGATTTACCTGATTACCTTTATCCAATATCGAAGACTTAAAAAGTGATCAAGCATTCATTTAAATGATTCACTTGCAGATGTCCATGTATGACTTTTGTCTGTGTTGGTTGTAAATTATCTTTAGCATTACATTAAGCTAATCACAACTGGAAACCCTGTATAAGCATCAGCAAAGCTGAGGCAGCTGTTTTGGACCCTTCTATAGGCTGGATGAGGCTCTTCTTTTTTAATCTTTTCACTGTTCCACTTTTACTCTTGTGTCTATAAACTCTGAACGGAGAGGAGCTATTGTTAGAAGGGAGAGGTGAGAGTAACCAAGAGAAAGCGTGTGCAGGGGAAGCTTACGTATATTGGTAGAGAAGACTGCTTGTGGAAGGTTGAAAAAGGGAGAGAACAAATGAGAGAGAATATAGTGGTGAAAGACTGACAGGAAGCCTGAGACAATAGATGACTGAGAAGGTGTGCGGATGAGCTAATAAGCCTCAGAAAGAGCTTTTAAAGCATGGAAACCTCTTTTGAGGCTCTTTTGGCAGAGGGTCAGTTTACAGAAATATCCACACTCTCCATAGGAAAACATGTGATAGATAGGCCAAGACCTGCATCTCGCATATGCCTGCCTACATTTCCTGTAAAGGACATCAATATTTATCACATTTCCCATTTCAGAGAAGAAACCACGATAACGCCAGAGGATGGAAAAATAATAAAAGATAAATCAAATTACCCCACCTTGGGTAGACCTTCTGCTTCTGTTTCATTTATAATTCCTTTGCAGCACTTAGGCAAGGCAGGCTGTTACCGCTGCTTATTGAAAAACAGGTGCAGAACTGTGGCTCACATTTATTTGATTCTTCTGCACATCTTCTGTCATGCTGACAATGATAATCAAAAATCATTTTTTTAAAATATATATTCAACCAGATTATTGGTGAGTATTGAAGCTGAGAAGTCTTCATGCATTACGAGTATGGATTTATGAGTTTTCAGATTGACAACAGGGATATGAATTTACTCAGTGAAGCTTTTAGGAGCGTTTTAGGGCTCATGAAAGACTGCATCCGGAACATATTCCAGGATGCATTACTGTTAAATGCTAAGCTGAAAAGTTAAAGGTTCAAAACTCTATATTTTCAAATAACATATTGATTGGTTTGTTTGGTAATTTTTAAATAGCCTCTCCCCATTTCTCTCATCCACACATACACACAAGCAGGGGATAGACTTAAATGTGGCTAGCAGGAGTCATTTTTACCTTACTTGCCTGCAGTATAAGCTTGTCATGCAGTGGATGACTTGCATCCAAGAGTGACTCATGCTGCCCAAGAAAGCTTCTCCACCCACAGCAAAGAAGTCCTGATACTGCCCATCACCAAATGAGAAATTAACAACTCATTTTTCCTCAAATTTCACGGCAGTTATTCTCAAGTCCATTATAGCAAATACCAGTTATTACTGATGTGGTTTCATGATTTACCATGATCCATGAAATGAAGTTGGCAAATTAGTTGCAGCAATTGACAGCTAATTGTGTCCGTAGTGGTGGACTAGCATCGAAAAGTTGGGGGAATTGGAGCTTCTCATCCAAGTGTACTCTCTAGCTAGACCCAATTTAGCACTTCTGCTACATGAAAAGGTGGTTAGAGCTGTTTTGAACGCTAAATACTAACTGCATTTTGTGTGTAAATATAAAACTCTCAAAATAATAATCAAAACTAAATGCAGTCAGTCATATTTTCAGTCAGACACTTTTACTCATGACCTAAAGCCATACAATATCCAGGCCTGTTAGATAAACATTAGTAACCAATAATCACACATTTTTACAACAAAGAAATGAGTGGTAGCTTAATAAGACTTTTGCACACTGCTGTAAATCATTATCTTTAATAACCATCCAGTAAAAAACAACCTTTACAGTTTGTTTGTACCAGTGAATGACCAGCAAACAAACCCAATGAACTCCTAACAGACTAAAACAGATTTTAGGTGTATATTCCAAGTCTTGCCTGTTTGATTGTGACTAATCAAAACACCAGTTTTTCTATAAAAAAAGAAAAATGTATTTAACTTGTCTAACATAATAATCTTATCTACTCTTAATTTTATCAGTGCAGGCATATTTCAGTGTATTCATAGTGGTATACATCTGATATGAGTTAGACATTAAAATGTAAAGCTACCAGCCATAGATACCTGATTTTGGGAATAATAACACAGGTACAGTAATCATAAAAGCTGCTATTATTTTTGAAAAATGAGACTAACTGTGTTTTCTCTGCTGAGCTCGTAGAGAAAACACAACACTGAAATCTGCAGGGTTTCTTACTGCTGTTATTTGATGTTAAAGTCATTTATCTATTATAATGAGTTTTGATGAGTTGTAATGAGTCCTACCCTCAACACTACCTTCCACCATGACAGTCTTTTTTGCACTGTAGTTGACATAGATACGGAAATATGATATCAGCCTTCATTTCGTAAATAAATCTTTAATCTTTACTTTCGTTTTACTATTGTTTTGTCGATAGTATTTGTCTCCACTCTTCTTGATGTGCTCACATGAGTCTATAAATGTAGTTCACAGCAGCTTGATGTTAAGGATATTACTCAGCAATTGTCCAGGAAGGATGAATGCACACTAACCCTTCTCTTCCCCTTCTAAGTTTTCTTTGGCTTGCTGAGTGAATATAAATCTTTTAAACTGGAAATCGTATAAATATTTCAGAAACTCCTTTCTATTTTCTATATTTTGTTCCATCACTAAGCCAACATTTGATCCTTGTTTGTTACAGTTTTGGCACATGATTCACCAATCCCTGACCTCACTTCCTTCTCCGTTGACCCCCTTTAAAAAAAGAAAGAAAGAGAAATAATACTTGAGATATACTGCACATATGGAAAAGTAACTCAGTTGTAAATCACTTGTAAGGTTTGGCATTTTTGTTTTTGTTGATGATGACTTAAGATATTGATTATGACTCTGCATTAATAGCCCTGTCCCTTCATTCATCCAACTGATATAGAGCAATGCCTAGACCATTACATCACTACAGATTGGTTTTTTTTCCCCCCATCCCTGTCACATGCTGAACATTTTGGAATTTACAACCATGAATGCATTGAAACAATATTGCATTAGAGTCATCTGAAATTTAATTTGCCTCAATATAGCTTCATGTCAGCATTGCCACATTTAACTGGCCTTTACGACTCAGACATGTGGGCTACATAAGCACACAAACACAAGGTCAGGCTTGCAACGATGTATGTGTGGGGGGCTACATAGATACATCATTAATTTAAATTGCGAGAAAACAGTTCGAGAGTATTTCTAACAGTTGTTTTTATTTTAATTTGGAGGTAACAGAAATATATATTTGCATAGACTTCATCAGCCAGTGTTTGTCAGGGGAAGATATAGATAAGCTTTTTTTCTTCATACTTGTAGGTGGGAATGATATAGATGATGTGTCTCTCTGTCTTATCAGTATTAGTATTTTGTGGCTGTGTCATTTTGGCGGGGTTTTTTTGCATTATGTGGGGCGGATTATGTTACATTAATAAGTGTGTCCCTCTCCTGATATTGCAACTCACCAAGTGCACTGTATATTAGGGCTGGGCCATATCATAGCGTTCACGGTAATACCGGTATAATGTTGGGCAACGATAAGAAAATGAAATATCGTGATTGAATATGGGTAAAATGCGCATGCGCAGTGCCTTTGTTTTCATATGCACATGGCAGAAAAAGCATGACGGCAACGCAGAATGAGAAGGGCGAAAGCGGATCGTTGAATGAAACAGATGAACCAGAATTGGTTTGTAAAAATGCTGCAACTTCAGTGGTGTGGAACTGGTTTAGCTTTCGTCCGTCAGATACACAACAAAGCACTATTTTTGGTAGAGCATGCTAGTGGGCCGTCGTTATTACCGTGTTTTTTGGAAAATACGGCACATTTAAAATCAAGCCTTTGATTTTTCTGAAAATCGACAGAATCCCGTGTACCTTATGTATGAATTCTGGTTGTGTTCACTGACCTCAAAACAATTTTATGTCGTACACGGCGCTCGAAAATCTGTCAAATGTTTCAGTACGACTTTGCTAAGCTACGAAGCCGCACCGCTTGATGGATTGTCGGAGCATTACGGCTATCGTAGGCAGGAGCCTCGCGGAGTGATACGTACGGTGCTTCAACATAATATTACCGTATTGTGTGTGTATAACCTCTTTTTAAGTTTTGTGGATATTATACATGGTTACGCTGAGGATATGTCGGACAATTTCCACTGAAATGCCTTTTGGTTAAACTGTCAGCAAGGAATTTGCATTTGCACTGTTACATTTTTATATAACTTTTATGCACATAAAAACCAGAACCAGAACCAGAACCAGAATACTTTATTGATCCCTGGGGGAAAACAGCTCCTTGTTTAAGTGAAAATACATTGATGTTTTTTTTTGTTGCTGTTTTTGCACTAATAAAGTTGTGGAGTTGTAAAGTATTTTGTCTAGTGTCAATTATATCGTCAGTTATATCGTTATCGCAAATTTTCAAATGTATATTGTGATAAATATTTCTGGTCGTATTGCCCTGCTCTACTGTATATTATCAGTTTAATTAAAGTTTGGCTAAAGAAATCATTACATCTTAGACTGAATTTTCATTTGGTATGATTTAGGAACTGCATGACATGATCATCAAATTTAATCTACTTCTGAAGAATCTAATTTCACCTCTTGAAAGAAGCCTGGCCTCCATTAAAACAAGAAAAAAAGCCATGTACAATGTAATTACTGTGACACAACACATTGCTGAATTTGCTGGTAATAATATATTTTCTCCTGTACTGTATATATACCCAGAAAATGGAAGCGGATGAGTCAACACTGCCTGTGTTCACGATGGAAAACGGAAGCATTAGCTTTCTTCTTTCTATGTCACATATTCGAATGAAACTGCTTCCAGGAGAAAGTGTTACTCAAAGCGGAGATATGAATGCATTTGGGGAGATATACCTATGGAAAAATACAGATTTTTGTACATGAATGCTTTGACTGATATATTTTCAGAGGTATAGCTTTAAATCACCTTTGATTTTTAGCTAAATATTAAGCATTTACTTTCATCATTTAGGGCAAACAACACTTGTTTAACTTCAGTAGAGTGTCTCTGATTCCTGGACCACATAGCAAAACACCTACAAAATTTGGGAGGAGGTTAGGTTTGACAAATACTACATGTCCATCTACTGTAGATGCTCCCGGCATTTTGCAAAGGATGTAACTGCAGGGATTGTGTAGGATTGAAATGTTCACTGAATGCTCAAATTAAGTAGAAAGGCACCATATGAGTATTTAAAATTTACACTGTTATGTTGTATCATTGAAAAGGCCATTATATTCATTGTCTTTTCCTCTAGGAACACAAATAACTGCGAAAAACAAGCAATTTTACCAGTGTGGGGATAAACAAAAAGTATTTTACCAGCATAATATAATCTGCAGTATGAGCATTGCTTTAACAATATAACAGATAGCTTTAAGATGGCCTTAAGATGTTTATGATGATGTTAACTTTGTATTTCAGGGGCAGTTATAATTATTTTATACATATTGCATATCTGTGCTTATTTGAGTTGATGTTCAGGTTCTTTAAAGGTCGTAAGCTTCACTGACGTGACTGTTCAGGTGATACATGCTGAGGGAAAACTAGAACATAGAAGGAATTGCAATACATGCTTACAAAACACTTATATCAGTTTATTTTATTATCTTTTATATGTTCATATTCTTGTATTAAGGTTTTAGTAGAGGTTCTTGGTTAAAACATTTATTTAGTAGAAGACATACACATAGTCTTAGTGAGCTTCTGGTCTGGTAAAAGGTCAGAAGTGCAACAGGTGAATTGAGAAAGAGCATTTGAGGACGAGACACAGACAGTAGGTGAAGAGGTGACACAAAGAGCATGTGAGGTCAACACACACACACACACACACACACTTTAAATTAGATTTATTTAGAGGAAGAGGTTAGATATGTTTGGCTGTAACTGCAAAATTGTCTTGGTAAAAGAGGAACCGTTTCTTGGTGTCTCGGCAAGAAAGAGGAACAAGACAAGAACTGAAAGGTAGACAGGAAGGGCTAGCCATGAAAATAGAAGATGATTTTCTAGGTAAAAAGTCATGATGATGTTGATCTGATCTATGTATAAAATGTATCTGTGACGCATGAAGGGGCGTCAGTAAACAAACCCTGATGTTATAAAATAATTGTTTGTGCTTTAGTAAGTCGAAGATCAATTGCTGTGTTCAGTGATCTTCCCACATGTGAATTAAAATCTTCGTTTGACTTCACCCGGCCGGACCAGTGTGGTTATTTTTCGATCACCTCTTGTACCCTTTCTCAATTCTTGAATCTTAACATCTGGGGGCTTCGTCCGGTGGTTGAGTAAGGGAAAAAAGTGGAGGTGTGAGCGGTGGTCCGAGGTGGTCAGACGGGCAGACATGAATTCCAGTGGCCGAAGTGAGTGGGCATAAGCCGGCTTATCCAAAAGGTAAGGCACTACCTGTTGAATTATTTCCAAAGTGTGCCAAATTGGACATGATAAAATTTAAGTCTACTCACTGAAATTACTGGTGGATGTCTGTTTTGATTTTGATGAAAATTTCATGAGTTGAAGCAGTTAGAGTTCTGCTAAGAAGAAATGAAAGCAGTAAAGTCTGCTAAAGCAGTTTGAGTCTGCCAGGAAAAAGTTTAAATATTGGGTTGAAGTCCCAAAGAAATTGAGTTAGAGTCTCAAGTAGTTTGGTAGGGAATTGGTTATTGTGTTGGTTAGAGTCCAAATTTGGTCATAAGAGTGGACCTGAGCGGTCATTTTGTGAGTTGGAGTCTCCATTTGACCACTAGGTTGCACCTACTTCAGTTATACACTTGTTTCGGGTGTTGATTGTTGTTTCAAAATATTATAAATTATTCTAGAACGGCAGTTCGAGTCTGCTAGGAAGCGCAGAGCCCGGAGGTTACGCTCCCTCCTTGTCGTGGACGCGCGACATTGACCTCTCGGCGAAGAGGGTTAGTTCAGTGTGGTTTAGCTGTGGGGTACAGGGCATCCCGGAATTAAGCTAGGAGTTAGAGTCTCCTTACCGTTTGCAACGGTATCTGCGCTTTTTTGGCCAGCAGAAGTGGTCTTCGGGCGTGTAACTTTAACTTAACACTTTGGGGTAAGCCTTGGCTGTGAAATGCCAAAAATAGAGCTTGAGGCAAAGTTTGGGTTGGTTGACGCTTTTAAATTGAGTTAGGGATTTTAGAAATGAGGCCAGAAACAGTTAAAGTCTTGATACTGGTTAATTGATCGCAAAAAACGGTTATGTTAAATTTGTCGAAATTCGATAGGTGTTAAAAGGTTTAAAATCTGTGCAGTTGTAAATATAAGACGTCTCTGTATTAAAAAAGATCTCTGTGGGTCGAGTCAGCAATGCACTGACTGCCTGCTGCTATTCTTAGATGAAGAGTGTGTGTGCATGCAAATGAGGCAGCTGATGCAGAGCGCATGAGAGGACTATGCTTTCGGTTTTGTGTGTTATTCAGCTCTATAACTATTGTTTGCAAATGTGGATAAATGTCTGCAATTAAAATGCTGGCTTAGTAAATAACAACATTGTAAATATATGAATGGTGACAGCGTTTCAAAATAGAATATAAGAATTGTTTGTGTTTAAAACCAACGTTTAGGTAAAGAAGATTTAAGGTGGATTTGAAGGCATAAACAAAAAATAAAAGGGGTTACAGTCTGCAAGGGTTGTTAATTCATGAGCTGACTGGATGCAGAGTAAGTGGAGTGGTCATCCTGAGAGGATTGAATGATGCTCTAACTCTGTGGTCAAGTCAGACATAGGCTTTAAGCAACCATGAGCCACTAATAAGCGTGACAAATTAATGAGTATGTGTAAATTGAACTTGTTAAATAGTTTTGATAGGAGTAACTCAATGAGCACGCAATAAAGTGGACTTTTTAGGGGCAGTTTATCATTGACACCATAAAAAGCAACTTAATTAGTAGTTCAATAACAAATTGTAAAGATAACCTTTGTTATTTGAAGAGAGAGAGAAAATTCAGGTTACATATAGTGAATAAATAAGGAAATGTTAATCTCTGCGTCATTCCACACTGAAATTTCAATTGTAGGGGATCATTTGGAGGTGATTTCTTGGTTTTAGACTTATTAGTACGGGACAAGTTGAGGGACCCTTGAGGGTGTGTTGCTGTAAAGTATATAAGGGACGCGCAGCGCCGTTAATGGGTTTAAAATAAATGAAAAAACACTAATCCGAGGAACTATTGGAGAGGTAAGTATACGGAGGTGAGCGCGTTGCGCATAAGGGTTGCTGGTGTCATATATTAACACTTTGAGGGCGAATAATTTTGATTGAGTGTCAACGCTTGAGAACGCGAGGACAGCGTCTAAAGTGCTGGGTTAAACTTTGTGTATCACCGAGCAGGGGAAGAGGAGCCAGTGGTTGCGAGAACAGCGAGACGAAGACTGAAACCGAAAGTTAAGCGTGTCTGGGTGACCTAGACCAAGAAGGTGGAGTCGACCAACGCCATTGGAAGAGGTAAGTCTGTGTTTCAGAGAATGGCTGACAGCTCGGGTGCGACACCTAGTGGGAAAAGGGGATGCAAACCTCTGAAGGATCAGCTTGAACAGCTTAAGAAAGCTATTCGTTTGGCTTCACCTGGAGCATTAAAAGCAGCAGAGAAAGAGTGCCAAGCGATGGAGGTCGAGGTAAGCAAACTTATTACATCTCAACAGAAAGGGCTGGGTGATAAAATAGCTCTGAGCCTGGTGTTAAAAACTGAGGGAGAGAGATGTGAACAGAAATTGAAACAATTTGAAGAGGAGTCCAAGGGACATTCAGTGAACAGGAAAGCCAGAGGAGAAATTAAGGATCTAAAAGAAACTCATGCCAGGTGCTGTAAGTGGCTGCTCCTGTGGAGGGCAGCCTCTTCCTGGATGACTGAGGAGGAGGATGACACAGGAAAATCAGGAGACATGGTGAGTATAATGGAGTCTTTGAAACATCTGAAGGAGGAAAATAAAAAGCTAGAGGACCAAGTGAAGGACTTGACTCCGAAGGTAGAAGAGGCTAACAGGTATTACACACCGAAATTATATCCTTGGGCTGAATTGGCACGTTGTGCACCACCACCACCATATGTCATGCCTGTAATGACCCTTGGAGGGGGACAAGTTCGTGGTCCTGATGGACAGACTGGAGTTGTCCTTGGCGGAATAGCAGATGTTGAATATACTACTACTCCCCTGAATATCCCCGAAGAAGGGATAAGGGCAGTGGAATGTCAGTCCCAAGATATGGGAGGGAGAATGATAGCCTCAGCTGCAGATGAAGGCTCGACCTCGCCTCCCAGTTCGGTGGATAGTGGAAACATCATACGGGCCGAAGTGTCTACAGTGGAACAGCCAAAGCAGGACGGGGAGGCCAAAAGGACCCCTAGAATGAAGGACAAAATACCACAAGGAGTGATAACCAAGGGAGAACATTGGGAAGGAGAAGTGTATGGACAAATGCATGAGCCCCCACGTGCGTTAATAGAGGCATTAACAGCATTGGAGGTTATAAAGCAGAGAGTAATGCAGGGAGGGCCAGAAGAGGAGAATGAAGACCGTGCGACGTCATCAGAAGAAGAGGACGATAAGGAGGACGAAGATGGAGGACCTGAGCCCCAACCAAGTACAAGCCTAATTTTGAGGAAAAGAAGTGTGAAGAGAGACCAAGCACAGAGACAGCGTTCATTTCACTAAAACAGGATTTGTCAAGAGCCACAGATCTGGCCACACCTAACTATGATGAGGCATTTTACCTTGATGTTTCAGAAACAAAGGGAGTTGTGAATGGTGTGTTGTTTCAGAAAAAAGGGGGAGGTAGGGATGTACTTATGTATGTCAGCATAAGATTAAATTCAACAGAAGCAAGGCATCCCACATGCACACAACACGCAGCAGGAGTAGCAAAGATAATTCAGAAAACAGCACATATAGTGAGGGAACACCCACTGAAAGTGCTTACTACACACAGTGTAGTGGCCTATGTGAACTCACAGGCATTCACAATGACTCCACTGACGCAACAAAGGTTGAGCAAAATTTTAGAGGCGCCAAATTTGATATTCACACATGAAGGAATAAATATGGCAGACCTAATGGGGTCAGGAGAACCACATGACTGTATTAAGAAAGCCCAGGTTGAAGGAAAAATCAGGGAAGACCTGAAGGCAGAGCCCATATACGGAGCTGAGGATTGGTTCACAGATGGATGCTGCCACAGAGATGAAGAAGGATTGAAAGCGGGCTATGCAGTAGTCTGTAGAGTAGGAACTGAGTTTCAGGTGAAAGAAGCAGGAAAAATTGAGGGACAACAGTCGGCCCAGAGAGCTGAAGTGATAGCCCTAATTCGAGCCCTGAGGTTGGCTAAAAACATGAGAGTGAACATCTACACTGACTCAGCATATGCGTTTGGAGCAGCTCATGTGGAACTGGCTCAGTGGAAGAGAGCCGGGTTCAGGACGGCCACTAATGCACCCATCTGTCACAAAAAGGAAATGGAGGAACTGGAAAAGGCCCTGGAGGACCCAGACGAGGTAAGTATTATAAAATGCAAAGGCCACTCACAAGCAGACAGTATGGTGGCAAGAGGAAATCAGAAAGCTGACGAAGCCGCAAAGGAAGCAGCGGGCTACAAAGGACAGAGACAACTGGTGCAGGTAACCCCAGAAGAGGAGGTTAGCACTAACAGCATGGAAGAAGTTAGAAAGGCTCAGGAGGAGACATCCCCAGAGGAAAAGGGGGTGTGGGAAAACAAAGGAGCCTGGCAAGATGGCGGTTTGTGGAGGGGGCCAGATGGGCGTCCCGCTTTAAACGGCCAAAATGGCGGAACAAAAGGTGAATGAGGCTCACGGGCTTGGTCACGTGGGAGTGAAACAGATGGAGAGAAATTTGTGCCGATGGTGGCATCCTGATTTGAGAAGGATGATACTGGAAAAGGCCAGAACGTGCCTAATTTGTGGGGCACACAACCCAAAGCCAGCAGTAAAACCTGAAGCTGGTAAGTTTCTCATGCCAGAAAGGCCAGGAGAAGAGGTCGTGATTGATTATACCGACATGATTGATACAGGCCCAGGTGGGGTGAGGTATTTGTTGGTGTGTGTGGATGTTCTGACTGGATGGCCCGAAGCATGGGCGACCAAATATGAAGATGCGAAAAGTGTGATTAAGTGCTTAATCAATCATTACATTCCAAGGCATGGGTTTCCCAAGAGAATTAGATCAGACAATGGTACTCACTTCAAGAATAAAGATTTGCAAGAGGTAGAGAGGATGTTGGGAGTGCAACATAAGGTCGGGACGGTCTATCATCCTCAATCTCAAGGAAAGGTAGAGAGGATGAACCTAAATTTGAAAAACAAGTTGGCTAAAATTGTTGAAAGCTCTTGTGTCCAGCTTTACAAAACAGGTCACTTGTGAGAGACCCACGGGGAACGGAGAGGTCCCGGACGCAAAGGCAGTGTGGCTGAAGGTCATTAAGCGAAAGTGGAAGGAGCCCCGCTGGACTGGTCCGTATGAGGTGACCGCCCGGACGGCTACAGCAGTCCAGCTGAAAGGGAAAGGCGACACCTGGTACCATTGGTCGCAGTGTGCACCCGCACACGAGAGCTTGGTGGAGGAAAATTCGTCTTCAAAGAACGCAGGTGTCAAGAAACAGAGGCAGAATAAACCTCTTCACCTGTGCAACGGGCCGACCAGTAGTCTACCTGGAAGGCCGAAGAAAGAAGAGCAGCCTAGGAGGAGATCGCCGCGCCTACAAAAAGGAGTGGTAACAAATTGAGAGTTTGAAAAGGGGTGGTTTAAATAAAAAGAGTAGAAAAAAAAGGGAAAGTGGAAGGGGCTTGCTCTGTCAGTTATGTCGTCTCTATCTGTATTGGTGGGTATTTTGGTGACCTGTGGTTGTTGTCTCATTCCTTGTGCACGAAGGTTGGTAGAGAAAGTGATTGTAAAGGCAGTGGACCCTGGGGCGGTGGCCCCTATGTCCATGATGCCGATGATGGATCTGGAGGTAGCCGAGTGGACTGAGGAGTGAACAACAACCTATGTATCGACCTCTGGGGTGTCAGAGGTCGAAAGGGGGATTGTGGGGATAAACAAAAAGTATTTTACCAGCATAATATAATCTGCAGTATGAGCATTGCTTTAACAATATAACAGATAGCTTTAAGATGGCCTTAAGATGTTTATGATGATGTTAACTTTGTATTTCAGGGGCAGTTATAATTATTTTATACATATTGCATATCTGTGCTTATTTGAGTTGATGTTCAGGTTCTTTAAAGGTCGTAAGCTTCACTGACGTGACTGTTCAGGTGATACATGCTGAGGGAAAACTAGAACATAGAAGGAATTGCAATACATGCTTACAAAACACTTATATCAGTTTATTTTATTATCTTTTATATGTTCATATTCTTGTATTAAGGTTTTAGTAGAGGTTCTTGGTTAAAACATTTATTTAGTAGAAGACATACACATAGTCTTAGTGAGCTTCTGGTCTGGTAAAAGGTCAGAAGTGCAACAGGTGAATTGAGAAAGAGCATTTGAGGACGAGACACAGACAGTAGGTGAAGAGGTGACACAAAGAGCATGTGAGGTCAACACACACACACACACACACACACTTTAAATTAGATTTATTTAGAGGAAGAGGTTAGATATGTTTGGCTGTAACTGCAAAATTGTCTTGGTAAAAGAGGAACCGTTTCTTGGTGTCTCGGCAAGAAAGAGGAACAAGACAAGAACTGAAAGGTAGACAGGAAGGGCTAGCCATGAAAATAGAAGATGATTTTCTAGGTAAAAAGTCATGATGATGTTGATCTGATCTATGTATAAAATGTATCTGTGACGCATGAAGGGGCGTCAGTAAACAAACCCTGATGTTATAAAATAATTGTTTGTGCTTTAGTAAGTCGAAGATCAATTGCTGTGTTCAGTGATCTTCCCACATGTGAATTAAAATCTTCGTTTGACTTCACCCGGCCGGACCAGTGTGGTTATTTTTCGATCACCTCTTGTACCCTTTCTCAATTCTTGAATCTTAACACCAGACTGGAGTTAACTTGTTGCTCAGCTGAAACTGTATACTGAAAGAGTGGCATAGTTTGCCTTAGTCAAATAGTAGAAAAATTAAATAGTTGCCAAGTAACAGATTTTCTCTTAATTTAATTTCATATTTTCTTTCCTGTGGTGCTTGGCTTAGCCCAGCATCAATTTGCATTTGTCAAAAAAGCATGGGACCAAACATCAGAATCAATTTCTGAGACCAGTTTATGCACGATCTCTGACATGCATTTGAGCATAGAGATTTCCACACCTGTTAGGCAATACAATGTGCAACATGATCCAGTCTTAATATGTGGAATATTTTTCTGTCACCACAGGTATTTATTTCAGACAACTGTCATCCATCATCTTTGAAGAAAGATTCCTGCATCATTTCCTCCTCCCAAGCATACTGAAGTCTGCATGCACTATGATCAACATCAGCTGAGAGTGAAAACATAGGCTAAATCAAACTGGCAATATTTGCAATCATCGTGGATGATGCACACAGTTTTATTTTTGGATCAGTGCCTAAGAAAATATGTATGTATACATGCAAAATGTGAAAGTCAGTGTTTTACCTAATCGTTTCTAACTTTCAAGACCACAGTATCGTGGAACATAAATAGTAGTGCTGAGCAGGGGTAGAATGACATTTAGAAGATAAGGACTACCCTTGCTTGTTTTTCACATTCAGTATAAGGAGGGACCAACAAATTCATGTAGTTAACTTGATGACATTTTGTTATATATGGTACATGTATATTTTCACTTTCACAGCCAAATTGTTACCATTCACCTGAGCAAGTGGAATGTTTCAGACTGAAACAAAAAATTGTTTTATTTTAAAAGATTTCAAGAAAAACAAGTGTCCAAACTTGGGTTTTCTTTGTTTTTATTCCAAGACCATTCTGTGTCGTGTTGCATTTTGGCCAGTGCTTTACACTCATTTTCTTTTGGTCATTACCACAATCAGTATTATCATTTATCATATTAAAAGCATCATCTATGAGATATTTTAGTATTTATCATTAAAAACTGCTTAGGTTTCAATAAAAAGACAGTCAACATTCCTTGTGAATTTTAATTTTGTGAGTCAAGGGGGTCGCCCATAGGTAAAGCATGTCAAACCCTCAACCTCTGGGCAACCACTTTCAAATGCAAGGTGATTGCAGAGGTTGGGTGATGGGGGACAACCTGTCTCCAAACAGTCACAGTCCAACTAAGACTGACTGCAGTCACTTGTTGACAAACTGACAAAGGTTTGCAGATGATTACCTTTTAATGTCAATTTCTGTGTCCATAGACAACAAAGATTTGTAAATTTTTTTCCAGTTTATCTTATTCATTCCCATATCATAAATAGACTGCATATAATTGAAAACAGACTGCTAGTCCCCCTGATTGTGATTTTATTAGTGTCTTGATGAACCAAAGTCCCTTTGAGCTGACTGTAGGAAACAAGGCAACAAGATTGCAAGTCATTTGTACTACCAATAACTGTGTTTAAAATGGCAGTATATCTCACTTTCCATGGTTACAAATTATTCATGCCAATGTTTTATCCTTAAACTGATCTCAATAAATAGTTTTGGACAAATTTCAAGTGCCTAAAGCCTCGATACACCAGTGGTCTACCCACACTGGCATTTCCACTAACAGTGCCTGATTATATCTCTATTCAGGACTGTGTTGGTGTTTAAAGACGTGCTTATTTAACAGCTTCATCTCTCCGCTATTAGTTTCTCTGCACCTGTTGGGTGCACCTGGTGGATGTTTTACACCTTCATGAATGTGATTAGTACATGGACTTTATTGGTATCACTTAATTTTAGTCATTGCATAACTCATGACCACCTGAGTCTAATTGTCTATAATAAAACAAAAACACCTGTGTCCAACATACTTGGAAACAAATTTAGGTTTATCAGTTCTTTGCAGTCCAACTTATCTGTCTTCATCTTGCAGCAAGGTAGGTTTTAATTGTATGGTACCGTGGGATAGTTCAGCAGTGTATATTAAATGTATCACATTCGTATGATAATAATTTAACATACCAGACACCATATAAGAAACTGCAATTGACACTTTCTGGCCAAGAGTCTAGTCTTTTGGCTGTGATTTCATAGCAGAGTTTCTTTTTCCTTTGGAGGAAGCTCCAGAGATTTTTTCCTGATAGTTTATGCAGTCTGTAGTTGGTTCTCACCAGCTTCAAATTAGGCTATATATATGCAGTTTGCAGTTGGTGAACAGCATCTAAAAGTATTTCTAAGGTATTTCATGAACAGTCTTGTTTACAATGGGCACATATTGGTGCATATGTACATATGTCACAGAAGACTTAAAGCAGTTTCTTTTTTTGTAACATGCAGTGTGCTGAATGTGTATATGCATGTGCTGAAAGCATGTCTGGTTGCACATGTTAGTAGTTTGCATTTGCAAATCGGTGCCATCATTACCTGGGACCACTGATTTATATATGATGGCATTAACATGCACTTTACTACTCATTATCTTCTTCAGCAAGTAGTAAACGTTGTCAGCAGTTGCCAAAAGAAGATTTAGTTAGAGGGGAGGCGCAGGCAGTGGAAGGGAGTGTGTATTTCAGTCTTCCGATATAATGACATTAAATGGAGCAGGCTCAGGTGAGCTTCACACATTCAAGCTAAATTGGAAAGGACCATCACAGCAGTGGGATAAGTGCCACTGGTGAACAAGTAGAGATCTAACAGTGAAGGGGGTTTGAGAGTATTATTACTGACAGAACTCCATGTTGTTTCAGAAAAACATTATTCTGTAGACTGTGAAAGAATAACAAATACATACACAGGTGGTCTTCTTTAAAAGAAAAAGAATAATAACTGTGAAGGTTGTGTTTTTCATTTTAAAAGTTACCATTACAGGTCAGCAGACCTAATTCCCTGACGGGCGATGGACTAAGCACATTAAAAAATGCATTCCCCTCAAAAACACTTTCGCTCATCACATTTTGAACAAAATAACATTCTGTCGTCGTCCTTTGGTGTTCCATCTTATTACCATATTTACCCTTTTAACATAACATAGGGGTTTAAATCCTGTCCTGGATCACTGCTTTAGAGGTTTTGACTTTTCATTCTCGTTGTTTACATAGGCTTATGGGCAGTAAGTAATAGTTTCCCTTTCACAATGTTAATTTCCTGTGAGAAGTTAGACAAGTTTTGTGCAAAAGGGGGCTCACTCTGTTAAAATGGAACAGCAAGAGGTCCTGACCAAGTCTCAGTGTAGGATGATTACACTATGATCAAGGCTCACGCCACAAGCCTAGGTGAATCACTGGTAATGAGTAGTTACCAGTGATATATAAGCCACTTTCAACTGCTTTCTTGACCAAGAGGTCACCACAACAGGCAGTTCCACATGTTTGATCTGTCAGAGTTTTACACCAGTTGTCCATCCTGGCACAACCGTAAAGGGGGATTTGTATCTCAGGCTGGAATCAAACCATCAGCATTCCACTTGCTAAGCAAATGTGCTAACCGCTACACTGCCTAATAATAATAATAATAATAATAATAACAATAAAAATAACAGCAAAACCTGAGTTGAATTGATTTTGTTAAACAAAATTAATGTAGAAGAATGGCCACAGCATATTGGTATTCTATAAGGCTTACCTACCCAGCTCTCTAAACCAGAGCCGACATTTAATTTGCAACCAAAATGAGGTGAACTTTGTGTGAAGCGGGTCATTTTACTGCTGTAATCGAGGTGCCCCCACTTTGCTCTTAATCTGACTTCCACTATATGAGAGGACACAACCGTGTGCGCGTGTGAGAGAGTGTAGAAAATTGTTTTCAATAATAAGTAATAAGAGTGGATTCTCATATAGTTATGAATGGGAATCCGAGCCAGACAACTTAAAGACAACGTGAAAGCACATTCGGAGCGACTTTCTTTCGTAATTCAAGTTCAAACACAAGCATGTGCCCGAACAAGTGTGGAGAAATCATTACAGCAGGAGCAGAAAGTGGACGAACCCCTCAAGGTGCAGAGAGAGAGAGGAGGAAGAGAGAAAGCAATAACACTGTGTCCCTTCAATGTTGTAGCTTTCAACATGGCGAAGCTACAGTGCTTGTAGCATTTATAGATGTTACCTTTCAGTGATTGGTGTGAAATAGTGCAGAATGCTGAATAATTCTCCCAGCTGGATATTAGGACTTTAATCCCTTATATGTTGGCTAAGCTTTAAGATTACTTATGTTAGTATCTTCCATCCATCCATCCATCCATTCGCTTCCGCTTATCCTTTTCAGGGTCTTACCCATTCACACACACATTCACACACTGGCGATGGTAAGCTACATTGTAGCCACAGCCACCCTGGGGCGCACTGACAGAGGCGAGGCTGCCGGACACTGGCGCCACCGGGCCCTCTGACCACCACCAGTAGGCAACGGGTGAAGTGTCTTGCCCAAGGACACAACAACTGAGATTGTCCAAGCCGGGGCTCGAACCGGCAACCTTCCGATTACAAGACGAACTCCCAACTCTTGAGCCACAATCGCCCCATTGTTAGTATCTTAAGATTATAAAATGTTGTTTTGCTTCAACTTCTTAACATTCATTGTGATATTGTACTACAATTGCACTTTCAATTTGATGCCAGAAACTGGCTGGAAAATGATTTTTAGATGTTCCTCCTGGGCATTTTTTTCCTTTTTAGTGCATCTCTACTTTCTTCTAGGTCAGGCTAATGAATCCATTTTTTCACACATCTTCACGGATCACACAGTTTCTTTCTTTTGTGTTTATTTTGTTTTATTTATTTTCATGGCTGTATTATAAATGTTGCAGTTTTTTAAAATAGAGAAAAATTCTTAGTAATTGAATTCAACAAATTCAACTGTATTTAGAGAAGTCAAGATGAATGAATCAGTCACAACATATTCTTCAACACTTCAGAGTTCTTGCTGTACATTTTGTATCTGAACTGTAAGCTAATTGTTTCTGGTCCGATCTTATCTTCTAACTGTAGCTACACACAACACACACTTCTTGCTGACAGCGGTTACATTAAAGCACAGATACGCAATCTCTTCTAAACTACTGCACTACCAGTCACAAGCTTGAACACATTCAGCCATGCTGTACTTTACGTTTTTGAGAAAATTGTCTTTTTGAAATTTCTCTGAAGTTGTTGCATACCTTTGAAACGACTTACTGCTGCATATAGTGAAGCCATACACCTCTATCAATACATATGTTTTATCACCTCAGGAAGAAGGAAAGGCAATATAACACATGCTGGCTATGCAGTCATTTAAGTGCATATTTTTCTCATACACTCACACACAAATTGTATTTACAGGGTTTTTTTTAACGTGTAAATGAGCATGATCACTCGTGTGTTTCAAATTGTTTTACTTTTGTATTCAAAATTTTGTAATTGTAATAGTAACTCGCTACAGGAAGGAAGTAGAACACGGATCAAAACCTTACAATTACTCATACTACCAATGCAACATTTAATTTTTTAAACTAGCATAATGTCATGTTAGATCAAGTTCTGGGCAAATCAGCAGTCTTTGTGCTTTAATTCTACTTCTCTTCTGCAGCATGCACATGCACAGCAATCATCTAATTACTTCAGATAATTCATTCAATAAACATTTGCTATTGATGACTGAGCAAAAAGAAAGACCTGCTGGTTCCAAATTATTCTGTGATGATTAGATACATTCAGAAGCAGCTAATCAATAATATATTTATCTCATGAATTATATCTCCTCCCTACATGAGAATATATCAGCTATATTTAGGAATAACTAGATACTGTTAGTTTTGTTTTTCCTGAAGGTTGTGTTATACGTGTTAGACTAGAAATAAATTGACAACATGCCTTTTAAATAATAAAGTACAATATTTTTCTCAATTAATACAAACTGATTTTTCTGTTTAAGATTTTTAGATATGCATTTTTTCCAAGCAAGATATCTTGTCCTGACTTACATAATAGCATGCTCTTCTAGCTCATTATAAACACCAGTGACCTCAATGTATTCTTATTTACACAAAATATCTGTGTCTGGCAGCTGCAGTGGCCCAATTTTCTGGTAAAAATCATCAAAGTTGCATCTCATCTCAAAGCTACTGCAAACAGATGGACTATCTTCTACCATAGGGAACAGGTTTAACACATCACCAGGGTTTTCCTTGGTCTTTGTAGAGTTTGCTGCTGAAGAGGATGCAGCTTTTACTACCTTCTTTAAGTGATATCTTTTATCACTTGCCTTTTTCAATGATTTTCACAAATCTGGAATAGAGGGATGGTGTTAAATTTGCACTGCAAGTCGTGTATGCACTGAACTTGAAATTATTTAATTAATCAAATCCTCCACTTGCTGCAATTTATTGTCTTTACCAAGAAAACATCCAATAGGAAGTTAGTTTCAAAAGAATTTGAAAAGAACTACTGTCACAAGACTGAAAGGCTGGTACCAGAAACTGGACTCAAGTGCAGGAACCCAGAGCAGAGACAGTAGAACGTTTTTCAATGTTTATTTCAAAGTGTGGCAAAAACAATGGCAACAAAACGTTGTGAGGCCCAGTTAACGTGGCTAGGTGGACGTGGATTTAGAAGAGGGGAATTGTCCCAGAGATGCAGACTGGAACATGGCAGTTAAGCAGTCACACTGAGGATTATGTGTATTAATTAATACATAACTGTTACTCACACTTTGTGAATATGTATTAACGAGTCAGGTGCTTACTCATCATTCAACAGTGCTCATGCACTATCATGCTTATGAAGGGTCATGTTCAGTAACTTTATAACAAATATTTTAGCCTTTACATCAAATAATTTTTTGCGTTACATAACAAACTTTGTTGATTGATTTCTAAATCTGTATCTAGGGGTGTTTTTATTTTTTATTTTGAAACTTATTTCCCCCCTGTAATGTAATGTCAGAATGGTTTATGTTCTAGTCAGGAACTAATCTAACTTTTTTCTTCACCATGTTATTTAATACAATTGTGAAAACAAGTTGTAGTTTTCACAGAACTCTATCCAGTCCAATGAAAAAGTAAGTACACCTCATGATTCAGTAGCCTGTAGAACCACCTTTAGCAATAATAACTTGAAGCAATCATTTTCTGTATGACTTCAGCTTTTACATTATTGCGGAGAAACTTTGGACTTCTCTTTACAACATTACTTCGAGAGGTTTGCATTTGAGGTATTTCTTTTGCATAACTCTATTAAAGTCCTGCCATAGTGTTTCAGGTGCACAGGCCCTGTGGCTGCAAAACAGTACAGAACCATCACCCACCTCTGTGCTTCACAGTTTGCTGAGGTGTTTGTGCCGATATATTGTGTTTGGCTTTAGATGTTGAATTTTTTTGCAATTCCTCCTAGTATGACAGTTTGACATTGGGTGAATTTGCTTTAAGAAATTGTGTTAACACACAACTGAGTAAGTCAAATAGGTTCTACTTACCATCCTTATTCCAATGGAAACAGTAAGAGTGAAGAGTGCAGTTTTTCACAGGATAATTGTGAAGACATGAAAACATTAGCTTTTGTTGTGCTCTTTGCTTGAGTTACTTTCCCCTGTTTGACAGTTTTGCTTGGACGTTTGTTATATCAAAAACTTATTTACAGTGTTAAATGGCTTTTGTGCATTTGGTTTTTCAGGAATGAAGTTATGTGCCTTGTAGCTCTTGGAGCAAGGAGGGCAGCATTCATTCTCTCTCTCTCTCTCTCTCTCTCTCTCTCTCTCTCTCTCTCTCTCTCTCTCTCTTTTGTTTCTCTTTTAAAGATAACATAAATGTACTCCTGAGCTGCTAAACAGCACAGAAGTATTGCTGTTTCTGTTAAAAAGAATGAGTACAACATTTAATTTAATGGAACATTAAGCAGTGCTGTTACTTAATCTAAAATCCATCACCGATTAAAGAATTGTAATGGAGTAAGCTTTCTGTGGTCACCGTTAAAAACATATATAGAAACAAAGCTAATATAACATTGTAAACTACTGCATCTGAAATAAAAAAAACAACTTCTTTTTTATGGAATTTTATGGAATCTTTTTTTATTTTAGTTCCATCAAATGACAATTTTTGTCAAATAATTCATAGCATCTTCTGTCAGCGGCTCCCTTTAGGGGTCACCAGAGTGGATTATTTGCATCCTTCTCAGCCTATGCCTTGCATGCTCCTCTGTCACGCCAACCCTCCGAATGTCCTTCTTGACCACTTCTATGCAGCTTCTCTGGTTTTCTGAATCTGGTTTTGTTAAATGTCATTTCTGAGTATGTTTGTTCACATACAAAGGTAAATCCAAAGAGAACAAAAATCTTCAGAGCATCTCTTCTTATAAGTGGAAAATTCTTCTATTTGAGAGAAGAATACAATTTTGCCAGTGATGCTGACTTGAAGTGCTCTGCCTTTAGTGAGACACAAAACCTCCCGGTGTAAAATACAATGCAAAAATACCAATTTCAGTTCTGTAATAATTTCAGTCACTTTATCTTGTATCCACTTCAAAAGTACACCATTTTTTCCTGTCAGATTTGAACAGTCATCGGTTGTAACACCTGTCAGTTTGTCCCATTTAAGCTCAAGCTTATCTAACCATGCAGTTATCTGTGTCAAACACATCACAGTTCTTGTTCAGAGCCAAGGAGAAAAAGATTAAATAGTTTGCTTTGCTATTTAACTTACGTTCATTCTCAAAATGCCTCTTCTCAGGGCAAATTAGCATGACTGAGTCCACCAAAACCTGTATTATAAAATTCCCATTAGAGAACAGATTTGTTTGTGATTTGTTACTTTGTGGGAAAATCACAAAGCTGGTCTTGAGTGCTCCGTCCCTAGAATCACAAAACTGGTTAAAAAGTCACTGTTGCTTATCCAACACCTCATCACCCTTGTTTGCTTCACCTATATGTCCATTGAAATATTCTGCAATCACCGCTCTCTACACTCAAGGACACTCTACCACTTCATCCAATTTCACAATTGCCTTTTATCTTCTAATTGGCACCTAACTTGTAGGGAATATGCACTGACAACATTAAACATCACCCTTTCAGTTTCCAGTTTTAAACTCATGATCCTGTCTGAAACTCTCCTCACCTCCACAATACTACTGATATATTCTTCCTTCAATATTTCCCCTACTCTGTTTTACTTCCTGTCTACACCATGGTAGAATAACTTTAACCCACCACCAATGCTCCTGGCCTTACTTCCCTTCAAACTGTTCTCTTGCACACACAAGACACATACAGTCTATCTTCCATCATATCCGCTAACTCTCTCCCTTTACCAGTCATAGTGCCTACATTTAAAGTCCCTATTCTCACTTCCATGTTTCAACCTTTCCTTCCTTCTCCTGATCTCCTAACACACCTTCCCTGTCTCCTTCACCTTTGACTTTGGCCAACAGTAGCACAGTTTCCACTGACACCCTGTTGGCCAACAGCTCCAGAGGCAGTCACTGCACACCTCATAGCTCGAAATAGTACTAAACAATCTGCTACCTGAAATACATGATAAGACTAAAATAGCAATAAGCGCAGTCTAGAAGTCGTGATGAATTTTCAGCCACTGGTGCTGATTTATACGTTTGATTATGTTTGTTGTTGTTGCTCCTGATTTAAAAAGTGAAGTTGGTGAAGGTCTAACACCGCATATATATTTGCATTGGTCTCATCTGTTCCACATAACCAACTACAAAGAGGCAACAGAACAAAAGCAACTTCACAGCATGAACAGGAAAGACATCAGTCCCAATTCTAGTTTCAGTCAGTTCTTACAGCATAGACACCGTGGACTCACCAATAAACTTACAGTATTGCTTCTGCTGTATCCCTAAATATAACTATCTTTGGTGGTACTGTCTGTTCCTCTCTGTGTTCCTTTGTCTTTAATGTGGAAGTGACTTATGATATCAGTTTACCTGATGTCTCAGATTTGCCGTAACTGATTAGAATTTTCAGTTGTAAATTCATTTTTAATTTTTTAAATGTATTTAAAAGGGCAGGGATAGCTCAGGAGGTAGAGTGGTTACCCCACGATCGGAAGGTCGGGGGTTTGACTCCACTGAACGGCTACCCTGAGGTACCCCTGAGCAAGGTACCGTCCCTACACACTGCTCCCCGGGTGCTGCATTGGTGGCTGCCCACTGCTTCACTGGGTGAATGGGTTAAATGCAGAGGAGTATTTCCCTACGAGGACTAACATAAACATATTATTATTATTATTAAAATGACAGGTGAATGCTTGCCATTGTGTAAAATTTTAAAACTGAGTCATTTTACAATTCATAAAAGAACCTCTTACATGTGGGTTTTGGGACCTCAGAGTTCCTTTCTCAAGGTGCAAAATAAATATTGATTAAAATATCTTTAAATCAAGCATGCAAATTGAATGACTATGTTCGCAACAGACAGTTTACTGCTAATTGTGCCAGTATTCAACAGGGGAAAAAAAGAAGCTTGTCTTATTTTTTAAACTTGACAGTTTGCAGTTATTGCAACAGGAAAAGAGTGAGACATTTCTCCACTTGTGTGAATTTGGAATCCAGGACAAAGATGTGATAACACCATATAGATTATCATCCACCTAATTCTAAATTTTCTCAATGAACTCAGAGATTAGCTGAGGACCTAAAGCACTCAAGTAATACCAGCGGCAACAACATTTTTGGCATTGGGTTCTTTTTAACGTCTTGTGGCTTCTGTGGCAGGACTTTTACAGCCTATGCAATGGGGTTCAAAGGGAAATGGTTAATGAACGGAGAGAACAGACAGGTAATGGCTTTGACTTTGGACCTTAAAGTAAAGTTGGCTTTGGATGGACATCAGTTTGAAAACACATTTCTCCTTAATTAAGTTTAATTACACTCAAACATATAATTTCAGAACCATAGACAGCACAAGAGGTTCTCATTAACTGTACTGTAAAAGATCTGGGCCCGTATCCCTAAAGATTCTGAGAATCCTCTCAGAGAGCTCCTAACTTAACCTAAAAATTCCTTGCCAGGAGTTTTAGCTTCGAAGTGATTCCAGAACATTTTCATTGAACTCTGAGCAAGGAATGGTTGGGAAATCCTATCTTAGTGAGGAGGTGTGGTTGACCCCGTTGCTAGGTATGAGTCATCATTTCAAAAGCCGTGATTGGTTGATCCTACAAGTTTGATGGAAATGAGCTTTTGGTGATAATGAGCAAAGGATGTACCCTCAAATCAATAAACATAATTATACACTCTAATCTTATGCTGACTGGAATTGTAAATAATATTTCACATTCAAGAAAATATCTGGAAAATGAATAGTAAGCTGTAGGGGTTATAGCCTAACATTAGAATCTAAAATATGTGAAAACTTAAACTCATTACACCCTGTTCAAATAATGATTCGTGTCTTATTTGCTCATATTAATATCCTAGCTGGCATATTTTGTACTTTCACTCCCATATGGACCCCATTGAAAACAAGATGGCCTATCTCAAGGGGCTGTCCTTAATGAAGTGGAAATCACAACGTTACAAGTCCAGTGTGGTCTTAACGAGGGTAACACGGCTCAGCTTTTATCAATGTCTGTGATTGCTGGCTGGTCTATTTATAAAGGCTTGTTAACAAATATCCTACAAACACAGAAAATGGAGAAAAAAAAAGGACTCGCAAGCCGAACTGGACTGAAGAGCAAGGTTTGTTGCTGGCCCAGTTGGTGAACGAACATAAAGGTATGTTACGAGGAAAATTTGGCCCAACTGTCACTAGCCAAGGCAAGAGGCGCGCCTGGGACACAATATCAGGATAGCCCAGCGGATCAAACACCATTCCCATCTGCAGCACCTGCTCCGTCAGCACCCCTGCAGGAGAGCAGATTGCAACTCACAATTGATGTGTTTGAAAAACAAAAAGAAGTCCTTTCCCTTCAGGAGGAGTACTACCACCTTAAAATTGAACACCTAAAAAATAAACCATTTACAGATTGTGTTCTGTGTCTTGCATTTAACAATTGCAGGTGATGTGCAGTAAAACTGTGGTAGTTCTTAATACCATCACAAGTTCTCAAAAGACATGGGGCTACAGCTTGCCTGAAATGTAAATTTGTGAAGTTTGCCCTGTAAGGCAGTCCACTCTGGGCTAGGTTCCCCTGTGGAATGTAAATATCTTCTTCACCACCATCCTCATCGTTGTCCTCATCCTCATCGCCATCCTCCAGAGGTTCTGCAATCTGTCTAACCTTGCAAATATTGTGTAACATTGCACAGGCTATGATGACTTTGCTGACTTTTTCAGGCCTCAGCCGCACCTCTCCGTGGAGAACATGAAAGCGCCTCTTAAGCTGGCCTATGCCATGCTCCACCACCGCTCTTGTTGTCTTGTGGGCCCTACAATAGAATACAGAGACCTTTAATTATTTGATGGAAATATTGCACTACTTGGATGCTCTAACATATTGCTTGCATTTCATTTCCATGATTTTTGTATTGTTTGGCTTACCTGTTATAGTTTAATTGGGGCCCTTGGCATGGCTGGAGGTAAGGTGTAAGGAGCCATGGTTTGCATGGGTAGCCACTGTCCCCTAACAAGTGGCAATTAGCTGGCACATAGCGTCTCTCAAAAAGCTGTCTGATGCCACTCTCGGAGAGCATTCTCGCATCATGTGTGGAGCCTGGCCGTTTAGCCACAATGTCCAAAATCTTACAGGCCGCATTGAAGACTATTTGCACATTGATGCTGTGGAAATTCCTCCTGTTAACAAAGACAGCCTCGTCCTCTGATGGCGCAATTATTCTCACATGTGTTCCATCAATTACACCCACAACGCCAGGGAATCCTGCAATGTCCATAAATGCCCTTTTATGTGTGTGTAAAGTGCGGGCATCCAGCGGGAATGAAACAAATTGTGTCACAATATTAGGTTGTGACAAAGCTGTCAGTGTTTGGGTGATGACTCTGCTGACAGAGGATTGGGACAGACCCAAGTCATCACTGCTGCATTGTTGCATTTTCCCAGTTGCCAAATACCTCAGGGTTGTGATTACTTTCGTCTTCGGTGTAATAGCGTTGTGGCGTCGAGTTGGTGAAGTAATTGCATCTCTAAGGAGATCCACCACAAACATGATTCCTGCACGATCCAATCTGTAGCGTCTCAATAATTCCCTGTCATCCAGTGTTTGCAGGACATCTCTCCTGCCTCTTCTGTTGGCCATTTTGTGCAGCTGCTTAGGGGAACTCCTAAGCCACTAAAAGTCCTCTTCCCTGCTCTTAGCAGATCTCGCCTTAGGAGCCCTTTTAAGCGCTAGGAATCTTGAGGAATAGCTTTTATATTAACTGGGATTGTCGTGTCACTTTTTAGGGGAAATTCTAAGAAAACAAGAATACTACAGAACGCAACAAAATATTGTTGTACGGCTTACAGTTCTAGTTTGTACCATGTCAAATACTGAAGCCCGTTTCCATTAGTGTATAACGACTCTGTCCTCCACGGAGGCCTACCTTTAACGTACACTTGTATGATCTATTTTCATATGCTTTTCTAATTTCTGACTCAGCCTGTGTTTACAAGCCTGTGAAAACAATAGAACTTTTATTATTTCACTCTGGTTGACCTCATTTGTTTGAAACTGTTCATAGAAAGTACTTTTTTTTCTTGCTGAGGTCAGGTGCTTACTAATAATACTGGGACTGTTGGGAACGGAAGGATATGGATCACAGTTTGTGGTATAATCTGGCGTATCTTAACCATCTTTAGATAGACAGATAGAGGTATAGATATATATATAGCCTGCAGCCTTCAGGCCAGTTGCATCTATGGTTTGTATTTCCTGCTGATTGGGTAATGCCATCATAAAATACATTATGGTAAGATTGTAACTACTGTAAATATTCTACTTATTAAATATCAACAAGATGGTAAGGATTAAAGAGGGGCAGAAAAATCTGGAATATTAATCCAGCATCTTCAGTAAATGAATTTTAAATCTGATAGGAAGATTTAGAACATAACACTATCAAGTGATTTTTCATGTGCTGCAGCCACTGCTACTTCCAGCTGACAGCATGAAGATACACGAGCAGGAATAAGAAAATGCATTTCATGTTCTTGGTTACACCCTCAATGCAGCCTTTTTTCCCTCCTGTCATTGTGATGCATTTAAGGTGCGGATGTCAAAATCACACTCATAATAATGGATTGGATTTATATAGCGCTTTTCAAGGCACCCAAAGTGCTTTACAATGCCACTATTCATTCACTCTCACATTCACACACTGGTGGAGGCAAGCTACGGTTGTAGCCACAGCTGCCCTGGGGCAGACTGACAGAAGCCAGGCTGCCATATCGCGCCATCGGCCCTTCTGGCCATCACCAGTAGGCAAGTAGGGTAAAGTGTCTTGCCCAAGGACACAACGACCAGGACAGAGAGCCCCGGGATCGAACCGGCGACCTTCCGGTTACAGATACGCTTCCCAACCCCCTGAGCCACGGTCGCCCTCTTCATGCTACCGAAGAGGAGTAAACATAAACCGGAGTTTTTATTTTTTTTGAGGAGCAGGTAATTTGAAATGCACTTCACCAAACACAAAAACTATGCAACTATACATATAGCGTATCTTGGCAGCTAAATGTATAGTTGCTGAACTTCACAGTAAAAAAAGATATGAGAAAGACTTAAGAAAGTCTCGAAAGGAAGATAAAAGATTAAGTAAAACCGAAATGTTAATTCAGTGTCTCCTTTAATTTTAAAATTTTCTTTCCAAAAAAAACCCAAAAAACTTATATAGGATCTATCATGATGTGTTTCTGGATTTTGTAAAATATGTTACAAAATAAACTAGAGTATAGTGATTTTGTGTCATTCGGCTGAATGAAAAACTGGGCAGTTTAGTACAGGCTAGAGTTGTTAGTTTCCAGTACTGTGTTGAAGTTTGGTGCAGAGCAGGCCGTAGTGTTAATGGTCAGTGTTCCTCAAGGGTAGCAGGCAACAATTTACAATTTATATTTAAGCTGATGCTGATGTTTACATTCACTCACTGAATTTTACTGCAATTTTACCTGCAATACCAGCTTTATGGTGTCAAGGGGTTTGCAAACGCCATATAGACTGTGTAATTCAGCTGGCTAAATCCACAAAGAGCAGATAATTTCAGAGCACCAGGAACTTTACAGGTCAGTTCATCACAGCCTGTACAGAAGGTAAAATCTGTACAGACACATTTCTAAGTGATTCTTGTGTCTCCACTGTACTGCTAAAGCTGATCTTGGAATTTTCCCACCTGCCAAATCCCACTTTAACTCCTAGCTACTCTTACAGTGAGCATACACTATGCTGACGTTTGAATTTAGCTTTGAGCTATGATATGGTTAAGTAAAGCCTCAAAGAGCCAATAGTCTGCCTGTAAATTACTAATCTTACTTTGAATATACGCAAATATAAGACCTCAAAAACGCATTTTAAAGGAATTTTTTACTTCCCAATAAATGATAAAATTTGTGGAAAATTTGTATTTTTAAATCCTTTGCAAGGCTATGGCCCATGATAGGGTCTGAAAAACCCTCTGTGTGGTTAAACATAAGTATCAGTTTCTGTAAAATAACATGGTTGTTAGTTTGTTTGTTTGTTTTTTTCTTTTTACCACCACTATGACCAAATGCCAGGATCTACTTTGCCTTCACTCACCATACAGAAGCTCTTGGTCCTTTCTTCTCGTTTATTTATGCAGTCCAATAATTCTCCTCCTCTAAGGTGAGGCGACTATTATTGAGGCTGAATTGTCTCCTTTTTCATGCACAACATCCTTTTCAGTGATCAGTCTCCTGTATTGATTAACTGCCATTTGACTACCTCACTCCAGTATTTCCCCATGATATGATCATAGGACAGGGTTATTTGGACAGGGTTCTTGGTGTCTTAGATATAATGTTGTTGAAGGGATCTCATAGGAATTCATGGCTCTTCTGTTGGTTTGTTTATAGTGACGTCCATCCCTCAGGCTGTATCTGCATTGCTGACGGCAATGCATAAGAGATTACAAAAACTGCACATATCAGATACTGTTTGATCTATGCCTTGACCTTAAAAAATGCTGAATGGATGGTTATTAATTAATGACACCCTAGAGTTCATAAGGTCTTGTGCAGCAGCTTAGTTTTAGACCATCTGTTCAGTAGAAGCCAAAGGAAATAAATACTTGACTTTCCTGCTTTCTTTAAAGTCTTTCTTAATGGTGCAAGTACACTAATTCGATCCCCTAAAATTATCAGACAAAGGGATAAACTGTTTTTTTTATTCCAGTGAAGAAATGGACAGCTGAATGGATGATGGATAACTAAACAAGAGATACAGATTTTAAAATGTTGTAGTTGTATAATAATATTTCTTTTGTGCTTCATTCAGTGGCTTTCAGACATATGTATGTAGTGTTATTATGCCTGACAGTTTATTGATGGGGAAATGGAGGAACTGATCATATCAGATCACAATTGTTAAAATTTTGATTAAATTAGAGTGTGGAATTTTACAGTTATAACAATGTAGCCAGATTGGTGAAAAAAAAAAACATGTTGTAGTGACTTTGGTTTGTGTTTCTCTTAATTGGTATCCTTCACTAAACAACCAGTCTAAGCCCTCCAATCAGCTCGATATGCAGTACTTGCCTTGTCATTTCTTTCCAGAATGTTTTCACTCTGTGGGTTTCCTTCATTCCAATCAAGATCTGCTGTTCCGGTAATACCTGCAAATCAGGGTCCACCATTTTCGTTGTTTCACTTATAATATCTGATTGTTAAAATAAATTTTGAAACCAACATCAAAAATATTGTGTCTCTTTATAAACGCTCAACACAAAACATGATATAAGATCAAATTTATCACGAAAAGGGTGATTATTTGCCACATCTAGTTAAAGTATTTTAATCATATTATACTGATATGTTACTAAATTTGACTTCGCTCTAAGATCTGAAGATGTATTTCTGTGCCTCTAGCATTTCACTGACTTTGTCCAAAGGTATCAGCGCAAAAGGCAGCTAATTAGTTACATCTCATTCAGCTGGCTGACTCAAGGTTATTTGACTAATTATGTGCAGGTAGGCATGGTAATGCAAATACAGCTATGCGAAAGATAAGTCTTTTATAGCAGAAGAAAATTATTATTTTGTTGTGTCTGTCTTAGACTTGTGGGAAGGTTCAAGGCAAAGGTGGTTAAATTATGTTCAGCAAGATGACACAAATTCATTTGACAGGTCTCAACCCTTGTTTGAAATACAAAGGTCAGTTCCAGTTTGTGTGGAAAGATGAAAGCTAATGAACAGTCATGTGGAATATTTATTCAGAAAGGAAAGACGTCTGAGATATTTCTTTTACTTCACCTGACTTTTTTCCATTTAACAAGAGGTATTTAGTAGTAGATATTATTCACATTTAAAAAAGTGTTTACCTTCACAGCAGTTTAAGTCGTTTTAAGTTTGACAGGATAATATTACTCTCTTGAAAAAAAGACTTTTAAACTTCATTTTTTTAAAGAGTTTTTTTACATGGCAACTTAAGTGGACAGCACCAGTGGGTGGCAGGGTATTCAGTGACACATCAGTGTCCAATGTAGTGGTTTATGTGCAAGTATACCATCAACACTGACACAAATACAAGAAAACAATAATATCCATGAAAGGGTTAAAGACATGAAATGAAGGCATGGTGTGCAATGTGTACTTAAAAAGTTTGAGGAAATTGTGGATAATGAAAAAGGAAGTGGAAGGCCTAAAAATGATCTAAAACAGATAAGCAGTATCTGAAATTCATGTCCTTAAGAAACAGGACAAAATCCAGCCAAGAACATCGAAGACCTGACACAGGATCTGATGCAGCTGGCTCTTCAGTTGATCCATCTGTTTTTAATTGAAGCCTCATAACAAATGGCCTCAGTGGAGAGTTGGCTGTCAAGAAGCCATTCTTGGCTTCGTGGAGAAAGGGCAGATGTGTTCCAAATTGTGGAAGAATTGGACTGAAAATCAGTGGCTGTATTTCAGCCAGTGGTATTGTGGATCTTTTCAAAATGGAGGAAATTGTGTACGTAGAAAAGTACTGTCAGATTTTGATCCACCATGTAATTTCATCTGGAAAGTGTCTGACAGTGATCACAAAAGCACTGTCAGTTGAGTAAAATAGATATACATAGGAAGGCATGCTATCAGTTATGGACGACCTCCCCTCCCTCACACTTGTTAAAAGCAATGTGGGATCATCCTGACAGAGAACAGAACAAATACAGCCAACATCCAGAGCAGATCTTTGAATCTCCCTCAAGAATCCTGGAGAAAGATTCCTGAAGACTGCTTACAGAAATTACAGGACAGCTGGCCTAAGAGAGTTGAGGCTATGTTGAAGAGAAAAGTGATCAAACTGACTTTTTCTAATGATGTGATATACTATAAACTGTATTTCCATATATGTTTGTGCATGTTTCAATAGCTTACTACCTCTACCTTCCAATTTTAAAAAGGGGGAACAATATTGACAATATGGTATAAGAAATTCATTGTCAGCGAGATTTTTTATCATACCTTTTTCATTTAGCTTTGTTCACTTTTGCTGGAATACCAAAAAATAACATTAATTTCAAAAGTGCTTGGTGCTTTACCAATGAAACCATTTATTTAGTTGTGCAGTCTAGATTTCAAAAACTGAGAAATAAAAAATAGCAGTTTTATTTTTGAACTCTCCCAATATAATACAGATTACTTTTATGCTTTGCATTGCTTTGGGGATTTTGTTTATCTTCTTTTGCCATAACAGAATGAACAGGACATGTAGGATAGTTAATATGAAATATTATGGAAATGCATATGCATATGGAAACAAAGGAGAACATGCAGTATTTCCTGTTGTATTATTTGTTTTTGCCCAAATAGAGTTCCTTCAATTCTAAAAAAGTACTGCAATCGCTCAGTAGTCTCAGTTGTTAAGTCTGAATTTTCTAGTAGGAGTCTCTCAGTGAGCAGCAAAATACTTCATCTCTATCTTACAAAGCTAATTATTAAGTCTTTATAATAAGTCAGCCAACATAAAATGTTGGTATAGAAAGGATTTGGTTGTTTAACAATGGATTCAAATGATAATAGAATATTATAGAAGATAAAACCGTTTTCTTTACATTATTAAATTTGATTTATAGAGTATATTACAATATAGTAGTATACAGTATAGCATACTGTATGTTATTTTCAGTCTTTAACTTGTGCACTTTGAAGACATATAAAAAAAAGTAGTAGTAGGGTTTTGCAGTATCCAGTTGTGACCTTTTTGGGGCCCAGTTGCCAGGGTTTTCTGTTATTAGTTAAACTATAATTATGCTGCTTCTACAGGTGCACTCTCATAATCACTCCACTTGTTATTGTGCCAGCACCGTTATGCTCCTTTGTTGCTAAAGTTGAATTACATCTTGAAAGACTTGCCTCCTCTTGCGTGACTTTGCTCTCCCTGACACCAAGCATCACGATTAGCAGGTCCAGACTCTTAATTACAGACAAAATAAACAACGGGAAAACTGTGTCTCAGGAGCAGCATTTCAATTATTTATTGACTTTTGACTCAGAAGGTTCGGCTTGCATTCCTAATACAAACAAATGCTCATACAATAGTATTTGCCTGACTATAAAAACACTTCTTAGAATGATAACTACTTACAAAGTCAAAAACATGTGACCAAGTGGCTCTACAAAAACCATTCTGGTTTAATAGCATTAAAACCTTTTTGTACATAATGCAAATTACTTTTGTATAGTACTTTTTTAGTGCTTTTTTTATTTGTAAATAATTTTTCCTTATTTATTTTCCTGACCCTTGTCCTGCTGTAACATGAATTTCCCCATTGTGGGACTAATAAAGTCTGCATCTAAATCGGTCTGTGTACCTGAATCGTTGTGCTGACTAGCATTGCTGTTGTGCCTTTATAAGATGTCATAAGACAGAAGGAGCATGTTTTCACTCTCTGGGACAAACATTTTACTGAATTGATTTTAGCCACTGTCATGTGACTTTTGTTCATTTAACCTTTTGAGAAAAATTGCTATTGAATATGAATTTTTTTCCCCTGTTGTAAAATATATTGTTTCCTTGAGGCAAAAAGAAAAATCGTTAGTGACAGCAATTTCATACATCATTCATACTACTATTTAAACAAAATATTGAGTTTTGCATCTTTTAATAGCGTTGTTCATGTTTTACTGTTTATGAGTTAAAAATAACTAAAGTAACACATAGGAAAATTTTCTTGAATTTATATTATTCATCACATTGCATAACAGTGATTGTCACCTAGGATATTAGCAAATGGTTTCTAGAAACATTTGTTGACCGTGACTGACAGCCTGAATGATACAGACCACAGCAAACTGTAACCAAAGGCACTGTTGATGTTACACTGAAAATACAAGGCGTGTCTGTCAGGTGAATGTGCACCAAAATACGAATTACCATCAATTTTTTCCATAAGGGCCACTGCACTTGCTCTGCATCTTCATTTGAAAACACTGCTCAACTGCGAGCACTCTAAACTCATCACTGCATGTGCTTACATGCTGGCACATCTGACAGAGTGAGACAGATCGTCTGACATCTCGTCATGTTATTTTCAAAAATAAAAGGCTGCTGAAAAAAGTAAAGTTATCCATGGTTCCTTAACAAGCTGACTGATATTCCCCTGATCACGACAACGTCCACCATTTATCAGTTTTGAATCAAAGAAGTTACTGTTTGGATCCATGAGGTGAACAAAAGCAACAGCCTTAAGAGCTTGCTTGAGGTGACTGGGCTTCTTTAACATTTTTGCAGGTGTTTCTCAGTCAAGATTCAGTTCTAAAAACCAAAAGGTGGAGACTTCCAGGCATTTAAATCCTAGTGGAGGTTTAAATGACTGGGACCACCACCTCCAAAGGGGTTTGGGTTTGGTTGTTTACTCACAATGAATAATGTGCATTCATCACATGATCAATTACTAAGGTGTGAAAAAGCCAAACTGTACTGATGAAAGATGAAGCACATATACTGTTGTGTGCAAAATATTGCCACACTATTACATTATATTGACTACTCGTCTGCCTGTGTTAAACTGTGACTATCACCACTTTCTTAAATTAGCTGCAGGTGTTAAACAGCTGACAGAGTGAACAAAATATAGGCAGATAAACTTGAGTCTTTGAGGTGTTGGCGGCACAGGGAAAATGTTAGCTTGTGATTTATGTGACAGAAACACATGGGTACGAGTTTTTATTTTATATTTAAATTTAATACAATTATTTTAAGCATAATTTGCATTATCTCAAGATAACACTGAAACATTTGGGCATTTGCACTTGCACACTTGTACATATGTGTCAATATTTGGATTGGTGATATCAACTTTAATCTTGTCAAATGATGTAATGCAATATTAGGCAGCGGCAGAGGTGACTGCTCATTGAAATGAAAACTCTGCACATGCAACATCTGCAACCAGAGTGGAATATATGTATAACCATGTAATGTGAAAACCAGTTGACTGAAACACTGGTGTTACTGAATCTTTCTTTGAACGCGATCTGACATTGTTAGACTCTGGCAATTATTGAATACACTCATACAACGTGAGAATTCAGACAAACTGTCTATCAAAGAGAAAATTTGAGGAAAATTTTAGGGTAGTCACACCTAAATGTTAGCTGGTATAACACTAGCTTGTAACTAGCTGCTGTTTATATAGTCGGCTCATTGCCAGCAGTCCAGAAATGGGAGGTTTGCATCGCTGATCAGCTGACAAAAAACAACTGCAACAATATCCTGTATAAATAAGCTTTAAGCACATTTTCTTATGTTAGACACAAAAGAAAGAAAATGCTATAAAAATTGTAATCACTGTATATATATTTTTTTTATCTCTATGCTGATTGTAGTCAAACATTTTGAAAAATATAGGCACGGTAAGGATGGTGCAGAAGTGGCACACACAAGATGAACAACAGATAATCCCACAGTTAGGATATTATCTTAGACCTCCACCTTGTCTGAAGTAGCACCTTGCTATACCTTTGCCATGAAGCATCATTTCATATATATAGTTGTTATATATATATATATTGTTGTTATTTCAATGATCAGTGTGTCATCCTGTTGACACAAGCTGTTGGCAACCTTTATCAACAAGCAATGTTAGAAGATTGACAAATGAGACTACAGAAGTACTGCAGGGCTAATTTGAGTCAGTCAACTTGGTTTGACTGGTTGCATCGTGGGATATATCAAATTTTGTGAGCACACCACCTTACCGGTCCAAATTGTATATTTGTTGCTTTGTGAGCAACAAGCCCTGGATTACTAGTGACCTGAAAGAACTGCTTTATCGTTGTCTCCCCTCCAAGTGAGTGTATATCAGGACAATGTGGTGAAAGAGTACAAGTCTGTATAAAAGAATGTGATGAGCAGGATCTGTTTTCTAAGGAAGCTGAGATCATTTCAACATATTGTAACAGCAGTCTGGCGAGAAAGGAGCAGCTAGCAGGTCCAGCGAGCCTGTGGTGTGGGGGTTAGCCGAATAACCCGAAGCCAGTTGGTTATATCCAATAACAGACCTTTATTCGCTGTTAGCAACATTACACCTTATGAGCCAGGTCTCCACGGCTGTACTCGTCCGTGCATACATGCGCGGAGATTGGTATCGCCGGCGCCAGCTTGACACAACAGTAAGGTTTCTTTTGAGAGAAAAGAACATGAGCAGCATGGAATGGCTGCCGCTAACAACTAGTGATGTGCGGATCGATACTGAAATATCGATTCCTCCGATACCAGTCATTTATGTTCTAGAAACGATTCTCATATTAAACTATCGATATTTTAGTAATGTAGGGTAAATTTGTAGTTTATCATTACCAGAAACAGAGTGGAAATAAACTGTATCATTTGGATTGTCTACATTGGAAGGAACTACATGACTACTTTAATAGTCATGTGCGAAATACAGCTGTATAAATGTGTCGCAGCCCCTTGGTGTGCAAACTCACAACAATGGCTGGGCATAAGTGGAGTAATGTGCGGATGTATTTTACCTCCACAAACAGCCAAGATGGTGTGGTGCTATAACCCAAAAGGGTTGTTACAATATGCAGCAAAATGTTGGAGATCAGTCAGTTGTGGCAATAACAGTGTTCTTTACTGAGGTACAGCATCAGAGCTGGGTAAACTCATGTAGAGGGCTGACCTGTGATTAGTTACAAACTGCACATATTTGAAGCTGGGATGGAGATAGGGATGGGTACCGGATACCGGTGACATAAACGGTAGTAACCAGACTGAAAAGCAGCGCACATTTCGGTGCTTTATTTCGGTGCTTTTTTTCCCCCTGAGATGTCATACACTTTAAATTCTAGCCAATCATTTTACGTTTCCGAGGATAGTAGGCGGGTCCAGGTACGTACGTTCTTTTATGCAGAGCTACAGATTAAAAATGCCCAAGGCGAAGCGGTCAAAAGTCTGGCTGTATTTCACAGCAAAAGATGCAAACTCAGCAGCAACAAGTGCTTTAAGCTGATACTGTGATACTGTCAAAGGAAGTAACACCTCAAATCCGATGAAACACCTGGCGATGCATAGCGTTTTTTTTAAAAGCCGAAAAATGCGCCCTATTTGATAGCTTGCTGTGAGACCTCACAACGAGCGCATCTACTGCGGGTGTGGCGCCTGTTATCGGACCCGGAGTTAGCAACATCCCCCAAAAACCCGAAGAGTAATGTCCTGACCCCTAGCCCTGCCAGTGTAGCAGAAATGATGAGGATGATGATGGCAGCAGCAGCCGTTCTTCTCTGCGTGAGTAGCTTAATGTTGTTCGTGTATAATTTACGTTGAGTAGGCTAACCACGTTATTACATTAATGCATGTAAGGTGAACTATTAAAACACAGTCATAGTTACATGTGGCTGTCTTCTTGTTTGATGGCAGATACTCCCTTCACCCTGGCCAAAAAGGCTAAAATAACCAAAGAAAAAGTGGAAAACAGTTAAACATGAGAGGTTTTTGGACAAAGTTTGTGTTTTTTCCATTGATTAAGCACTGCTTCCAGCCAAGAGTGATACCATATATGCCCCATAGCTGCAGAAAAGGCTAACATTGTTATCAAAGGAGCTTGCAAAGAAAAGCGTCTGGACTTCTTTAAGTTGCTTGAAGACTTTTCACCTCTCATCCGAGAAGCTTCTTCAGTTCTATGGTCAAATGGTGGAGAGTCCCAGATATAAACCTAGTGGGAGTATCCCCACACAGAGGGACAAAAGGACCCCCTGATGATCCTCTAATCGCCTGAGCCAAGGTGTGAAACTGGGTGTGGGTCCCAATCAGCCAGAGTTTCGGGTGTGTTCATTGTGAAACCTGGCCCCACCTTATCATGCAAATTCCTAACATTGTTATCTTTTTACAAAAAAAAAACAGCTGAACATGAGAGGTTTTTGGACCAATTTTGTCTTCTGCATTCTTTAAGCACCGGTTTGAGCACCGTTTAAGCACCGGCACCGTTTCAAAAGTACCGGTTTGGCACCGGTATCGGATAAAACCTAAATACCCATCCCTAGATTGAGAGGATGCCATTAAACAAACACTTGCTCATCACAGATAACACTGACTACCCTCTGCACCCGTTAATCTATATTTCTATATTATGAGAAGGAAATATATGCAATGTATTTGCATTGTATTTTATTGCAATATTTATTCATTTTCTTGATTACTTTGTCTAATTGTGTGAGTCATATGTGTATAATTATTTTTTTTAAATTAAAGCACTCGGCCTCTGTACTTTTCATGTTCTCTGAGAAAATCTAAATGTATTTCCTGTGTTCTTCATCTGTTTCCATGGCGACATGACAGGGAATGGACAGGCTACCGGCTCTAATGAAAATGTTCCACAACGTAGCCAACCCTTCATTTGTAAATTATGTATTACACCAGTCACACACAGATGCATCTACACACACACACACACATGCATACACACATGTACATATTTTTATAGCCTGTCATGTAATTATAATTACATTAAAAAAATGCAAGATTTCATAAGCTTTGAGAGAGGGCACAAAGGCCTCAGTAGGTTTTTAATTACTTAGTCTACAGTTGGAGCTGTGGTATGGAGATATTGAAAGAGCCATACTGCCAGTAGCAGTACCAACGAGGCCAAGTGATGCCATGCATTTGCAAATTTCTATCCATCCAATCATTCATTTAAAAACAAACTGCTTTTATGTAGCACAAAGATTATCTATGGAAGCTGGTGTTTAAGTGACTTTTTACCAACACACAGCATCCACGAACACGAGCAGTGCACAAAGAATGTCATAAAAATGAAGCACAAATATTATCAGTAAAATTATCGGCAAATCGTTCTGTTTCAAAGTGAGGCTCAGTTTTTATATCATCTTTATATTGTCTTCAACTAATTCCGCACGTTACCTAAAATTAATTTTAAACATTTACTTTTTCACTTCCTCTGTAATCATTAAATTATTTAAATGTGTTACTTATTTTGTCATTTGTTATACCTTTTGTTTATTGGTTTATGCTAATGTGTATTTTACATTTATGATTTGTACTGAAATGATTTAAATTATTTATAAAACTAATAAAACTTGTTTTTTCAAATGTTAATTAAATATTGTGAACATTTGATTTAAATTAACTTCTTTACTTCTTCAAGAAATTATGCTTTTTGTCATTATTGCTGTTGTTGCAGGATGGAGTCAAAGTCTCCTCACCTGGCAGTTCAGGTGTTATTAATGAATAATCTGGTAACAAGTCTTTGTTGTCTTAAAAGAACTCAAGTAAAGATCCATTTCAGTTTTAATAATGTGTGGCTCAGTGCTTACAATAGTTGAAATAGTTTAAAGAAAACGATGTTGTTGATTTCTGTATCTGACTCTGTCTTCTATGAGATGCCAGTTTAACTTTTTCATATATTAAAATCAGACAACCTATCAAAACAACTTTTCATGCCTTAATTGCTTACCCATGTTACATATAGAATACTTCATGGATCAAGACTACCTACTTGCCTTACTACCTGCAGTTTTTATTGTGTTCTGCCTATTTTAAGGTAAAATAGTTGTTTCATAGTGCAGCGTAACTACTGCAGCGTATCCCTTGTTGAAGGTTAATGATTAGAAGAGTCCATGTTGGTTGTAATATAAATGCCATATTAATCATTAGTCTAAGATAGCGACAGCTGTAAGCTCCAGTTAATGTTCCAAACCTGACCCAAGGACACGATCGAGTCATATTGGGTCACAGTAAAGCGAAAATGTTGATGCAGCACTTGTAACGCCCGCGAATCACGATCAGACACTGACACGGCATGAAATCAATATGAAGTCAAGTAATAAGAGCCAGCAATCAGCCTCCTCACGAAGAGCAGGTTAGGTGGCGTCCTCATACATAATTATGTTGACACACAGCAGCACCCAGCTAAAGGCCATGCAAGATTTAGTACAGCAATTTTATGCTATGAGGATAAAAAAAAAAAAAAAACTGGCATAAGAAATGGTTTCAGAGTCATTTAGGTTTTCAGAAAGAAACATTACTATCTGATCTAATGCCTCAGTACACAAGAGCCTGGTAATATGTATAAATCTACACCATTTTTAACAAGCACAATCTTTTTTTTAATGTTCTTATTTATGAAACATTTGGGGGGGAAAGGGTGGCACAAAGGTTACCAGAGGAAATGAAAAATTATCACAAATTACAATTGTGCTTTGGCATTAAGGCGAGATACGGATTAAATAACAGAACATTAAGTGTATGCACTACTCACATGAATGCTTGTATTTTGTATTTTGTCTTAACAGACACATTTCATCACCACCTTCACCCCCCCCCCCCTTTTTTTTTTTTTTTTATTTGAGCGCACAAAATTTGGTGCTTTCTAAATACATTCATTGTTTTTCAAATGGCTTTCCTCCATCTGTGAAAAAGGTGAGATGTAATCTGGGATTCAAAGCTGACATTCCATTGAGTTTTAATGGTTCCTTTCATTTTCTTCTTTATCAGCATAATTGAAAAGCAGTATTAAGAGTCACTGGGTTGAGGCTTTACAGTTTTTTATAATCAGTTCACACATATTGTTCAGTGAATAAGATGTGCAATTATTTATGGATTTACTATGTGGATGTGTAAAAAGAGCCAATTATTTGTGACCAAGTGTCTAAAAATGCTCCCAGTCACCTTGCAAGGCAACAACAAAGGAGGTTAATTTTGGGGTAATTGAGATTTAACAACTTGTTTACTTCTCGAGTGTTCTACAAAATAGACTGCTCTGTTGATTAAAAAAAAACAGCAATTAGTTATTGGTATAAAACATTCTAATAGCTTGCATGTTGGATAAATAAATAAAATAATACATATACACATTCAGAAGATATACTAGAGCCCAATTATGCAATAGTTTAGAGTCATGTGTCAGGCTGGCTTTTATATAGGGAAAATTACAAGCTCTTTACCTGCGAGATGCTCATTTATTCGCCGCTAAGCTGTTAATTTTGCTTCTCTATCATTTGCCATTTGATGCTGTGCACGTGGCATGCTGTTTTTCTTTTTTCTTTTTTGTGATTAAAGCAGCTGTTTGCTGTGGCTGGAAACAAAGTTGATGCAGGTCGAGTTTGCACACTGGAAAAAGCGAAACATAAAGGTAAAAGGGTTGAGGGAAGCTGCAGGGGGAGGTGACAGATCTTTTCAACCCTCATTTATGTGACCCTTTTCACATTACCCACTATAATTTAGAAATATACTCATGGATGTAGCATTAACACTAATGTGGTTGTAGCTGAAATTGCCCATACAGTTAGTGTTATTTTCAAGGGCACATTTACATTTCTTATTTATCCATTTAGGTATGGGTACTTGTTGTAAAGGAGTATTACTTGACTTCACATTCAGAATATGTACCATTACTTGGATTGGTTATGCTGCTTTGTGGCTGTAAATGAGCAGCAGCAAATTAGCAGTCGATAACAGCTTGATCATATTTTGCAAAGACGGTTGCTTTTTCAAGAAGGAGGTTATATCAATAAGATATTTTTAAAATATAATTTGTTAGATTCAAGATGTAATTTGAAATCATAGGTTGTAAGTAAGCACATGTGCAATCCCAATACTATCCTCAAGCTCATCTCAGTCAGAGTGATGGAGTTTTCCTTGGCTCTAATTTCTGTTGTTTACAATTTTAACACAATGGATCAATATATACTGGATGTCCACCAAGTTCTTACTGGCTTTGGACTGAGTTTTACTGAAATGCTGTATTTTCTAGCTTTCCCAACAGGCTGACTGACAGACATTTGTTTTCTGTCTACATGCAGTGAAGATACCCACATTCCTCTATAACTGCGTCTATGTGCACAAATAATCTTGACAACAACGACAGCGACATGCTGCCTCATGCTTGACGCTTAGAGAGAAGCTGGCTAGAACACAGTGATAATGAGAGGGAGTGGGAGGGAAGGAGGGACAGTGTGAATTGCTTCTAGTCTTAGATGTTGTGCCATCTCTTTATCATTCTACCGTTTTACTCCCTCCCTCGTGCACTTCACAACTAGCTCTGTCTATCTCTCCTCTCTCACACTTTCTTCTCTCCCACAATGTCTTTTATCCTGTTCCCACCTTGCCTCTCTCTAGTGAGCAAGCTCTCAGGATTACCTGTCTCTACTTTTCTTTTCTTTTCTTTTTTTCTTCAGCTCCTATGATTATGTTCCTCTTTTTAAGACATGATCACATTTAAATACTTTAAAATACTGTTAAACTGTGGGTCATTGCATGATTGGATATAATGTATGTATATTTGGAAGAATTCACCCAGCCTCAAACAATCTAAGATCCATGTCTTGGAAGGAGGTTTGCTAATTGTTGTGGAACACTCTCTGGAGGCTTAAATGGTTGTTCCAAGAAGTTTTCAGTTTATCCTCCAAAGAGCAGCAAGTGACACTGCCCAGCTCTATGATGACAGGCAAAAGTACATTGCACTCCACAGATAAACTAGATTAAGAATCTCTCTTGTTCTGGACTGACATAAGTATCATTAACCTAGCATATCTTGTAGAGTTGCAGGAGAAACTAATCCACACAAGCATGGGAAGAACATGCAAACTCCATGCAGGAGTACCCTATTTGGGTTTAAACCCAGGAAAGCATAGTGTCATAAAAACGAAACAACATAAATGCAATTCAAAATCAGCTCTAAGATTTTAAGCTGTAAGTAATTTGTTGGCACCAGGATGCTGTGAAACAAAGTGACACACTGTGCCGACAGGTCGTTACCTTGTAGCAGAATTATATGGCCTTATATAACACCCAGAGCAACAGTTTTCGGATACTGGAGCCGAGTTTTGAGTCACCTGGTAAATCTGTTTTTCATTCTTCTTTAACCTTGTTTTGGTCTTTACTAATTAATCATGAAATGATTCTTAGGTCTTGCTTGATGCTTCATTTTTGTCAACTGCTAATTACATGCTAAATTATACATCCGTGCTTTTCTGCTCAACAACTGAACTTGATTAAAGCACTGTTTTTTTTTTGTTTGTTTCCTGTTTTTTAACTGTCAACAGCTGCCTGTTGCTCAGAAGGTGGTGAGCTTTGAGCACTGAGTCTGAAGTACAGATACTCTAAAATCAAAAACAAAAAGCTAAAGGGATCTAAAACAATTCATAGATAAGAGGCGTTACTACAAGCAGCCAATTCTTTAGCAAAATCTCTGTGCAGTACATATCAACAAAGGGGTGGATTTCACAAATGAGAGTGTGGTAGGGAGAATGGCAGAAGAACACTTAGATTTAAAGTACACAGCACGGAAGCTGATTGGCTCAGAGAAAGCGTCCAAGAAGATGATTGGACTAGAACAATTATGTCAGCAATGACTCTAACAGTGTGGGAAAGTGGAAATGATGTAAAGAACAGACTAGCAGCTGAGCACCCAGGAAAGCATGCCGTTGACTGATTACAGATCTTTACTTTATTGAACTTACGCATAAGCTTCACCATAGATCAAAAACCGCTGGGTGTGTACATCTGGGGTTTGTTTAGGGAATTTTACAGGAAAGTATAAAGCAATTTAGGAAACTCCTTTGCCATAAGTGTTTCTCACACACACACACACACACACACACACACACACACACACGCACATGATTTCATGTCATTTCATCTAGAACACAGACTAGAACCTTGACTAGTCAGTGTACACTGAACAGTTTGGGTATGATCCTTTCATGCTGAGCTTTGTCACACTTTGGAAGTGTTGCTGTATTGTGTCTGACAGGAAGTGACAGACGATCCATACCTGTGATGTCTGACAAGAGGCTTGGGTTGTTACATACATCATTATGCAAAACTGTTTATGCTGTTAGTAATCATACAGTGAATTGCTTGTTTTAATTTACCTCTGATTTTCAGGTCTGAAGATGAACTGTGTACCTTACAACATCACAGCATGAGCGAGATGCTTCAATAGCTCAACAGTCATTAAATTACAGGGGCATAATAGGAATATAATGAACACATCAGTACGTGTGCAAATAAAGTTTGTGTAGAGTAAATTAAAGTTTTATTAACCAGTGTGGATGCATTTGTTATGTATCAACATCTGTACATAATGTCAATTTAAAAGACTTTCTGTCCTAAGTACAAATGTTAGATGAGTAAGGCTATCCAGCCTATAATAGGCAAAAAATAAATAAATAAATAAAACCTAACTTAATATATATAGGTGGCACGGCGGTTAGCACTGTTGCCGCACAGCAAAAAGGTCCTGAGTTCAATTCCACCATCAGGCCGGGGTCTTTCTGTGTGGAGTTTGCATGTTCTCCCCGTGTTTGCGTGGGTTCTCTCCGGGTACTCCGGCTTCCTCCCACCGTCCAAAGACATGCAGTTTGTGGGGATAGGTTAATTGGATAATCCAAATTGTCACTAGATGTGAATGTGCGAATGAATGTGAGTGCAAATGGTTGTCTGTCCCTGTGTGTTGGCCCTGCGACAGACTGGCGACCTGTCCAGGGTGTACCCTGCCTCTCGCCCTATGACAGCTGGGATAGGCTCCAGTGCCCCCCGCGACCCTGAAAAGGATAAGCGAATGGATGGATGGAATAGATATATACATTTTATTTTCCTTCAGTCTTATCCACTGTTGTTTTAATTCACCAGAGTTCCTGTATTGTCCACTTGCATTTGTCCTTCTTCAGTGTTAGTGGACCTTGCCTAGAGTGTTCAGTTATCAACCCTTACATTTGATTTTCATTTTGGGGAAGATGATGAACTTACAGGGAAGAACATCTTGTGACTGGGCAAGGGGATGGACAAGGATGGTTTTGGCATTGCCGAAAAACTTCTGTGTTTTCATTGCACTTCATGCAGGCAAAAGATGGCTACAATGGCAAGTTCAAGTCATTTAAGATTATTGTTCTCCCAGAATGTCTTAGGCTGTTGCAGTAGAGGTCTGCATTGACAGTCTCACCCTTGAGGGAAGAATTCACTGTGTCTGTTAGGGGAAAAAAGGATAAGTTTGGTAACATTTTGAACTGACACACTGTCCTTGGCTTAAAAACAGAACATTTGGCACATGCATGTCCTTCTTTCAGTCGGATTTATCAAGGGTTGCAACACAATTGCCTTTAATGTAACAGCTGTTATACCAGGGTTAACATTAGATTTAAAGTAGCACCTTAAGTGTCCTAAATCAAATAAATAATTTAAGACATACATGCATACCCACACTGTACACCTGCTCAGTGGCTCATTAACACACTCTAAACGAATCCGCCCGTATCAATTCAAACCATATGGCAAGACGACCTGCTGAAGTTTGAACTGAGCATGAGATCTGGAAAGGTGGTTTAAGTGACTTAAATATGGCATGGTTGTTGGTACCAAATGGAACCAAAGTTCAGAACTTGCTAATCTACTGTGATTTTCCCAAACTTCTCTCCTTCTCCTCACGTCTCTCTGTTTATTACTCTGGTACAAGTTCATGTTGGTCTTAACTGTCCAAATATATATATATATATATATTGCTGAAGTTTTTGCTATCACTTATTTTTTTTCTTCATTTTTCAGTCTAATTTCAGCCTCCTTCACTTGCATAAACATGTTTTTGCAGCTTATGCAAAGAGCTTCTAATGAAGTATGAAGTATTATCAGTCTTTACTTTGCATTTGTTATTAAGGATCAAGGGTACACAGGTCAATATATATCTGCATTAAAGGTAATCAAAGTAGAGGGGAAAAAAAACACCTAAGCTGCCATTTATAGTAGTGAACAAATAGAAATGAAAAGCACTGGTGCATGGACCATATATGTCATGGTCTCTGGGTCTTGTACCTGTGGTTTTGAGTTTTGGGGGATTTTAGATTCTGTCTACCTTGGTATTTTTTGTTAGCTTTGGATTATGCTTAATACTTGGCACTGTTATTTTCATGCCTTTAGTTCTGATCTTCTGTTCTGAAGAAACAGAAAGGGCATTTAATCAATCCCCATTTGTGTTCCCACTCTGTTCCTTCAATCTTGTCTGAATGTCAAGTTTTTATGTTTGAGTCTTCATCTCGGTGTTATTTCCTGTTTTATTTTGAAGGTCTCTGATTACTCATGCTCTGTATAGTTCTACTTCCTTTCTGCCACCTTGTGAGATTAGTTTCAGTTGTGCTTATATCTGTGTCCTCTCCCTTTGTTGTCTGGTATCTGTGTATTTATTGTCTCAGCCTCCACGTGTACTTTGTTGTGTCATCTGTTGTCCTTTGTCGCATCTTCCTTCACGTTTGTGTTTCTGTTCATTCTGTGTTTTCCTGCAAGGTTCATAGAGTTAGATGTCTTGTTCATGGCCTGCTAATATTTTGTGTTTTATGAGAGCTCAGCTTTAATGCTGCTTTTTGAGGCTATTCTTGTCTCTCAATTCCAGCATCCAGGTCCACATCCCTCCTGTCATTTCATGACAATTTTTTCACTTTTTTAAAAACTACATTACACAGCACGTGTGCACCAGCCATAAGCAAATGTTTCTTACTTTGCACTCTTTTGGTTGTGGCAAAAAAGATTACATTTGCAAATTACTGAGGAAACTCAATTTGTCTTATACTGTTCTGCAAAAAGTCAAAAAAGAAGAAAAAAGAAAAGAAAGACCACTTATGTAAAAGACCTGCTGAGAGCAGTGAAAGGCTTTTGTTTGGGTGAATTTATTGTTTGGCAGAAAGACAAAGACCCTTGTCTTTAGAGAGTTCTATTAGCTAGGAGGCCACAGGGTAGCCCATGAGCACACTGCATGATGACTTTGTTTAGAGCAGTATTACTTTGCCTCTTGATGAAATTGTTGCTTACCTGTAAAATGGTTATGACAAGAAGTTTTTAAAGAAAGACTTGCAGAAAAAAAAACGCACAATATTTGAAATGTTTAGCACTTTTTTCTCCTAAATGTATGCACAAAGTACCACAGATATGGTTTCTTTGAAGTCAGTGCAGTTTTTGCATTGTTGGCTATGAGTACAAATTAGCCACATGCTAATTTCTAAATAAAATGAACCCACATTTGAAAAATACAAAATACCCGACTTTCCTTAGACTGAAGAACTGCAGGATACAAAATGTATTTTCATATATTTCAAATATAATTTACCATTATGTCTTTACTCTTATCATTTCCAGTGTGTAACTGATTTGACAACCATGGTGTGTTTGAACTTTTCTTTAATGTAAAATGTATTTATTTTGCTGTAACAAAACAAGGTAACATAATTCCCCAAACCCCAACTCTCCTCCTTTCCTTTCTCATGGTGCTAAAATTCTCCTGTAAATGTTACATGTAACAAAGTCTCACTGTCCCAGCAGGGACAATTAAGGTAGCTAAGCCCATATCGCAGTAAAGTCAAGTTATAAAGAACATGATATATTAGCACTGATGTTGTATTATCTCTTTCTTGTTTTAATACTTTCTTTTAGCCTGTAACTCAACTGTTTGAATTCAACTGTTCAAACAACAAGGACAAGAGAAATATCCTTAAATTAAATGACTTTACTTTTGTCTGTGTCACTCATCTAATCACCAGCTTGTTTGATGCTATGCTTGACTCACTGCCAAAACAGATTAAATCTTTTAATATAATGAAATGTCCCCATTAAACTTCAACTTACAAGCCAAACTTCATTCAAGTGAAATTTATTCAGGGAACTGAAGGTTAAACAGACAAAGTCACGTTTTTATTTACTTCTTGATAGTCTTAAGCTTTACAGTTTTTGTCTGGAAATGAGTATTATTTTCTGTTTGTGCTCTTTTTGTGACAAGATATTATTCATAAGTATCAGAACTATTTGTTTCGTGTCTTTAGCAACAGAACTCATATTGATTTGACAGGATGGCAATTTGTCAGATCTGTTTAATTAAGATCTAAAAACTATGACTCATTGTGGGTTAATTGTTTCATACATTAACTGAAACAAACATTTGTGTTCTTGCCTTATTTTTCAGTATAACAAAATTATTATATGGTATGATTAGTACAGTAGTGAAATGTGCAGACAAAATCACTCAAAAAAAGAAGCAAAAACAATGTTTGCTTCTCTAGAACTGACCTCATAGAAATAACGTGAATACCACAAGAATGTTTCCTTGTGCGTAGCAAAGATGGACGGTGCCAAGGCTTAGAGGGGAAGACTTTGATTTGGGAAGGCTTAGATAGACAGCTGAGAAAATTCTCTTGGACAAGTTGGTATTGAAAGTCAATGACTGATGTTCCTCGTTTCATAATTGATCTGATATAGCAGGTTCACGCTCGGTACATGTCACTGGAGGATTTGACATTGTTTGGCCAAATTAGGTTTCTTTTATGCGGGCCCCGAGGATATGTAAATATCAGCACATTGCCTTACACACAAAGAAATAAGACATCCTTAGATAGAAAGAAATGAAGCAGCAATGCAGCTGTGACTACTAAGGCAGTAAAGCCAGAAAAGATGAAAGCTAGATAGTTAACATCATTGACATCACAGCAGAAGGGGGATTGCGTCAGTTTCTTCAAACAGTTCTAATAAAACACCATAGGAGGGTTGACTGCATATTCTCGTGATAAAAGGGTGCCCCCCTGAGAATCCATTGACAGTGCGTTTGTTATCACAGCCCTCCTATTTTTGGCCGCCAAATGTTATCCAGTTTAAGTTTGAGCAGCTTGTCATGAAGACAAAAATTGTTTCTTAGAGTTGTTTTATTGTCACTGCTTTCAAAACCACATTTAGACTGAGTAAAACATGTAAAAGTAAAAAGTGTCACAGGGACAGAAATATAAGAAATTGAATCTAATATGTATAATCTTGTATTTATAATTCTATCTTTCCTCCTATTAAAAGGTTCTCATGGTAATTTCTTGTAAATTAGTACAAGTCCAGTTAGTGGTTTGATTACTTATATAGCCCTTCAGTCAGTGCTCTCAAAATATTAACATAGGTTCTCTTGGGGATCCCAGTCCCTGCTCCAACATACCTAATTCAAATGGTCAACTAGGTATAAAATACTGTGACTGCCTGATAGCAATATGATCATTTAAATCAAGTGTGTTCGAGCAAGCAAGCAGTTAAATAAGCAGTCCCCAGGAGAACAGTTGAGAATCTACTATTAATGCCCAAAGAGAAGTAGCCTGACCAAATAATGTTGCCCTGAGGCAACAGACAACAACAAAAAAATCTGCATTGATAAGTAAGTTAAATCAAAATCTGTCCTTACAAATTAAACTTGACTTTCCTTGCTGTGCTAGTGAGTCCCAAGATTATTCCATAGCACATGTAATTTCACCATGTTCATAATTATACACCTGCACACACGCATACCAACACAGCAACAACAAAGGGAAACATCTTTACCTATATTGACCCTGCAGTATCATTATTAATGTATGCTATTAAAAGTTTGCTGCAGTTCACCACAAAGCAGAGAACCTTTAGTTGTTCTGCTTGTTGGAGTTTCTTCTCTTTCATCCTTATTTAACCGGGCAACTTGGCTAAGAGCATATTCTTGTTTACAGCAGTGGCCTAGGGGAGTAGTTGGGAAAATAGGCAGTGCTGCACACATAAACACATTTGGGAAATGACTGGTGCAATGGCGGTTGACAGCTGGCCACCAAGCAGTTTCACTACAGCATTTCTTGGTGTTCAAATGTTCATTTAATGGAATTTGTTGTCTTATCGTTTATGTTCATTTTTACATATTCAGCTCCAGTCAACAGCTCCCGATCACACTGGAGAAACTAGTTCTCGTCCTCATCTTTCACAATAGTGTTTCTGTGGAATTTCTTGACTAGTGCTTTTAAAATGTGCAGCACCAGTTTTACTACTTAGCATTACTCCAGCATTCCCTTTATGCTGTAGTCGGGGCGGGCATCTTGTGTGTGTACACACACACACACACACACACACACACACACACACATATATATATATATATATATATATATATATATACACAGTGGGGCAAAAAAGTATTTAGTCAGCCACCGATTGTGCAAGTTCCCCCACCTAAAATGATGACAGAGGTCAGTAATTTGCACCAGAGGTACACTTCAACTGTGAGAGACAGAATGTGAAAAAAAAAATCCATGAATCCACATGGTAGGATTTGTAAAGAATTTATTCGTAAATCAGGGTGGAAAATAAGTATTTGGTCAATAACAAAAATACAACTCAATACTTTGTAACATAACCTTTGTTGGCAATAACAGAGGTCAAACGTTTACTATAGGTCTTTACCAGGTTTGCACACACAGTAGCTGGTATTTTGGCCCATTCCTCCATGCAGATCTTCTCGAGAGCAGTGATGTTTTGGGGCTGTCGCCGAGCAACACGGACTTTCAACTCCCGCCACAGATTTTCTATGGGGTTGAGGTCTGGAGACTGGCTAGGCCACTCCAGGACTTTCAAATGCTTCTTACGGAGCCACTCCTTTGTTGCCCGGGCGGTGTGTTTTGGATCATTGTCATGTTGGAAGACCCAGCCTCGTTTCATCTTCAAAGTTCTCACTGATGGAAGGAGATTTTGGCTCAAAATCTCACGATACATGGCCCCATTCATTCTGTCCTTAACACGGATCAGTCGTCCTGTCCCCTTGGCAGAAAAACAGCCCCATAGCATGATGTTTCCACCCCCATGCTTCACAGTAGGTATGGTGTTCTTGGGATGCAACTCAGTATTCTTCTTCCTCCAAACACGACGAGTTGAGTTTATACCAAAAAGTTCTACTTTGGTTTCATCTGACCACATGACATTCTCCCAATCCTCTGCTGTATCATCCATGTGCTCTCTGGCAAACTTCAGACGGGCCTGGACATGCACTGGCTTCAGCAGCGGAACACGTCTGGCACTGCGGGATTTGATTCCCTGCCGTTGTAGTGTGTTACTGATGGTGACCTTTGTTACTTTGGTCCCAGCTCTCTGCAGGTCATTCACCAGGTCCCCCCGTGTGGTTCTGGGATCTTTACTCACCGTTCTCATGATCATTTTGACCCCACGGGATGAGATCTTGCGTGGAGCCCCAGATCAAGGGAGATTATCAGTGGTCTTGTATGTCTTCCATTTTCTGATGATTGCTCCCACAGTTGATTTTTTCACACCAAGCTGCTTGCCTATTGTAGATTCACTCTTCCCAGTCTGGTGCAGGTCTACAATACTTTTCCTGGTGTCCTTCGAAAGCTCTTTGGTCTTGGCCATGGCGGAGTTTGGAGTCTGACTGTTTGAGGCTGTGGACAGGTGTCTTTTATACAGATGATGAGTTCAAACAGGTGCCATTCATACAGGTAACGAGTGGGGGACAGAAAAGCTTCTTACAGAAGACGTTACAGGTCTGTGAGACCCAGAGATTTTCCATGTTTGAGGTGACCAAATACTTATTTTCCACCCTAATTTACGAATAAATTCTTTACAAATCCTACCATGTGAATTCATGGATTTTTTTTTCACATTCTGTCTCTCACAGTTGAAGTGTACCTCTGGTCCAAATTACTGACCTCTGTCATTATTTTAAGTGGGGGAACTTGCACAATCGGTGGCTGACTAAATACTTTTTTGCCCCACTGTATATATGAAACTGCCATTCCCGTTTCCTGTTTTTCTTTTTGGTAGTTGACACTGCATGTTCATCCAGTCCAATGAGCTGGCAGCTTCAGCACCAGCTAGGGTAATTATTTACAGGAGGGATTGTGGAACCTGCTAAAAATATCCCATTTCCCTCTCTACAAGACCTCCCTTGAGAGCTTTGAAGACAAGGCAGGAGGAAAGAGAAGGGAAGCAAGGCTGTGAAGAGTTTTTACTCATTCCATTCTTTTACAGGCGCTTAATTCTTAATGTCAAGAATTAACATGGATTAATTAACATAAGGCAGTCCTGTAATCTGTAAGGCCCTATCAAAAACAAGACTTTTAACCAAACTCTAACATCTAAGCTGCATTAAACTCACTTGCTTACTTTAGAAAATTATCAGTCGTCTCTATGAGAAGGTCAGAATATTAGGTCTACTACACGTATGCATGCTACATTGATAAGAGTTTGCTGTTTTGTTTGAGGGCATCTTGAGCATATAAACCATTTTAGTTTCACATGCACAAAGGTAATGCACTGTCATATAGTAACATTTAAGCTACAGGGAAACCCCAGTATCAGGAGTAAAACTTGTATTCAGTTTCTCTACAGGTGTTGTTTATCATGGCTGACAATTGAAATATTTAAGCCTGGTCTAGAACTTAATATTTCCCAGCTGAATCTGGAAATAAAGAACTTAAAGAATAAAGAAATTTGGCTCACAGAATCTACAGGCATAGCTTTTCATATCACGGCAGGGCACAGCCAGGAGTGATAAAAGAAATATTATCTTACTCCAGGATTATACCATGTGTGGCTCTAAATGGGGATGCATACAGCTGCAACAACAAGGTGTTTTTTTAACACAGCTTATTTTTGCACCTCTTATTGGCTTCTTCTCCTTAGCAACAGCAACCAAGGCTTACAAATACAGTGCAGTAAACATGATTCATCAGAAGGCCATCATTCAAACCAGAGGCCTTAAAAAACTAGAGTTACCTTAACACGTACCTATAAAACTGATTTTTGAGCCAATTTGTATGTTAGGATATTATCTTTTAGAAGGGAATCCTTTAGAAGGGTTCGATCGAACCCAGGTTAAGAACCATTGCATTAGAGTATATTTGCTGTTATATCAGTCAGTCATTAATGTGTAGATTATCATATTTTCTGCACTATAAGGTGCACTTAAAATTCTTTAATTTTCTCAAAAATCCACAGTGCGTCTCATAATCAGGTGCGCTGTTCCTCAGCAGTGACATTTGTAGTGTTACTGAAGTTGGGCTAGCTGGTATATAATGATGTGCTACGTGATCCCCAGCGGCACAGCTGTGTTAACTAGGGTGACCAAGCGTCCTCTTTTCCCCGGACATATGCACTTTTCACGTTCTGTCCGGGGCGGAGGAAGTTATTTTTTTGCCCTTGCTGACTTGTAAAAGCCTATATGACATTTTTTGTTTCACCATTCATTAACTGCACAGAGAAGGCATTGTTTAAAATATGTTAAAATTTTCTTTAAGCAAACAGTATTCTTAAAGTTCTTCATGACTGGGCCAAGTGTCCTCTTTTTTGGAAATCAAAATATGGTCACCCTAATGTTAGCATAACATAAATAGTGAAGCTGGAGGATGAATGCAAACTTTTTTCCACTCTACAAAAGTTAACTTGAGGGTTCCCGATGGTTATGGACAAATGCAATTGCATGGCAGGATGCTGTAAACTTCAGTCAGGAGAACAACTTGGATAATCCATCCACAATACAAGGTCAGTCATTAATAAACTGCAACAACACAGGAATAGAGCAGCTTCGAGAGAATTCAACATTAATGAATCAAAGGTATGGAAGAAGAGGAAGCAAGAAGAGTTGAGTAAAATTTGACTTGTCCGACTGTTTTGTTTTTCTTAGTGCGCCTTATGTATGAAAACAGACCCGTTCACCGACAGTACGCCTTATAATCTGGTGCGCTTTATTGTCCGAAAAATACAGTAGTCAGTAGGTTTGCAGTTCTTTCTCTGCCTTCTCCTGTCTGAATGTCATAGTATGCTTGGGTAAGACATGGACCCCAAGTTACTCCTGATGCATCCATTGGGTCAATGTATAAAACAAAGCAGTCAAAGCCAACGAGTAAAAGTGCTGTGTATATGGGTGACTGAGGCTTGGAGGAGAATATGATACCGCTAGAGAAGAAAGTGCTATATAAACACCAGTCCACGTGCCATTACTTGTTCCAACCGTGGCTTCAGTGGAATACAGAAAAAAGTTTTCTTCTTTTTTTGGTAAAGTGTTTTTTCCCATCTCACTTCCTGTCTTGCATGTTGAGTATTCACAAGTTGCACATCATGTGAAAACAAGCCCCTTGTTTATGTTGAAGTTACGTTATAATTAACAAATATGACTCCCAATCTAATCATAATGTCTGTAAGTTAGCATATGAACTAATTACCAATTACATTTGATGTATTGCATATTACTTTCCCAGAAAAATACATTTGAACCTCAGTCAACTGGAACTATTGATCCAGGTGGGTTGCCTCTACTGTGTATTATCAGACCATCAGGTCTGAGCACAATCAATCACATTTGTTACACCTCTCCTGTCACCTTGAAGTCTGTGTTTACGATAAAAAGTCTTTTCTCCTTTCCGGTCTGTCATTTCTCAACTCTGGATCCCATCAAGTTGTCACTCTTTGATTTTTAATGATAATGGCTCACAGATGGGATGAGCAGTATCAGTAAACAGAAAACAGATAGGAAGTAAGGGAGACAGAAAGAAAACAGGATTTTCTGTTTCACTTTGAGCTGTGATTTTTTAAAAAAAAAATATCACACAACAAAGCTTGTGACATTTTTTAGAGCTGCTCATTAACTGATATCTAAAGGCTGTTTTACAGCTGATCAGTGCTTATTGCTCCAGCTTGCTTTGGTCAAAGAATTATACATTTGCAGAAATCCCTGCCATGCAAACAGCTCTCTAGATTTCAAGTTGTATGACTGATCTGGGGAAATTTCACTCCAGTTGTTCTTGCATGGGATGAAATTACTTCCTTCATTGGGAGGGGGGGGGGGGGGGTGCCTCTGATGTGTTTAATTGGTTTGTGGTCGTACCATATTGGCTTGTGCATAGGCTGGATACAAATTAGACAATGGAGGTGGCAGGCAGGAGAAAAAGAAAAAGGAGGCATGAAAGAGGGCATGCAAAGGGTTGGTGTGATAGAGGATGGGGTGAGATGGAGGCAGATGATCCACTGTGGCCACCTGTAAAGATAGCAGCCAAAACAAAGAGTTTAAGTTTGGAAGCATTTAGGACTGTGTTTTTGTCACAGTCTGATCAGCTTTCAATTAGCCAAGAACCACAGCATAGACAACAAACATCATCTGCTGAATGGAAGCGATGACTGACCAAATGTGAATACATGCTACTTGCTCAACCACATCACAAGACACAACTGTAACAAACAATTTATGAAAAACCATCAATCAGGTCAACACTAAAGTATCTAGGTAAAATACTCCTGTACAGTTGTCTGATAAATGGTGGCTCCAAGTGTGGGGCTGAATTTCCAATTACTTTTCTGGGGCTTCTCCAGCCGGGCTGGTACCCGTACAGCTTTTGAAGGATGGAGAGGTGAATGCAAAACAGCTTCTGTGATTTTCAGCAGCCTGGCACTTCCACCCTTTGATGTATGAAGCCCCAGTGAGCCCTCAGTTGCTCTTGGTATGAGTTGCTTTCCTCACATCTTTATGTTGTGCTGTTTGTAATGTTATGTATTGTAAAACAGCAACAGACCAGGAAGTCAGTGCAGGTTTGAAACACTTAATGTCACCTTCTGTCAGGCAAACCTCCTTGGCATTGTGATGTGAGTGTGTTTAATGTGACTCCCTGCAGCAAAATGTACTCCTCGCATTTTTGGAAAAGCATCAGGTGTTTAGAAATCTGTCAAAAAGTCGGCAAAACTCAATGCACAACCTTGTCAGAAGTCAAATTTGCCCAAGGTCTTCTTAAGATTCCTTGTTGGTCTCCGGCTAAATAATTGAAGCCTTATTTGAGCTGTGGTGAATTGCGGATAAGGGTGTTTTTGGCCGACTGCCTGCTGCTCTATCAAAGGAAAGAGCTGCTCTTGGTTGTGAAACTCTCACTCGATCTTGCTGTGTGACATTGCCCCGGTCAGTATTTAGAAGCTTATGTTTACTTGTGATGTCTTGAAGTAAACGCGCCTCTGCAGATAACATTTTTTTTTGTCTAAATGATGGCCAAGATTAATATTGATAACTCAGGGTGTGCTCAAAGCTCTTGTTTGTTCAGTTAGTTAAGCAGCAGTTAGTGGCTGCTGTTTTGCTCGTCGCCACTGTTTCATTTGTTTTCTTTTACGTGTGTGTGTGTGTGTGTGTGTGTGTGTGTGTGTGTGTGTGTGTGAGTGAGAGAGAGAGAGAGAGAGAGAGAGAGAGAGAGAGAGAGAGAGCCTCAAACAGAATGCAGTGGACTGTAGAATAAAAATTCAATGAAAAATAATTGAATTTTTCCTCAAACTGATTAGCTTTCTGGAAAGTCATCATGTACTTTGTTTTTCATTGCAGTCAATAATTCCAGACATGTATCCTGAACTACCCACTGCTGGCCATTCTGGCACCTTACGTACTATCTCTGCCCTCTTTTGCTGAAGTCTGCTTTTCGTTTCCGGTATTATTGTACTATAAATATGACAGCATTACAAAAACACCTTGTGGCTGCAAACAAAGCAGACATGCCTTTCTGTGTGGCTTGTTTACATTAGAAAGTAGTCAAGAGAATGACCAAGAAAGCCTATCTAGAAGTCAAGCCCACACACACACCCAATGGGAGACGCTGCCCTTCTTTGATACGTCACTCAAGCTGACAGACAGTGCTTATCTGTCAGTGAGAGAGAAATGAACCAAGCACCCCATTTCTCTGTCACTTCATCCATATTGGTTTAACCTGGAGTCTTTCAGAAGTTCATCAGCTGCACATCTCAGATAAGGCTATTGAGATGGGCGCAGGGGTTGGGTGGGGGTTGGCTTCCTATAGGACCTCTGTGTCCAACTCATCTGAGATTTAAAGAGATTTTATTCATTCATTTCATGTTGGTTTTTGTAACTCAACCAATATGTGAATGTTTCAAAGACTGACGTAGAAGCACAGGCTTGAATATCAGTGTTGGATTGTCTCTGTTGCTCCCAGTTTAATGAGTTCCTACAAATCTAATAGGAAATCCCCCCACATAGTTACAAAGGTCTTATAATGTTCAGCTAAAAAAAACTGCTAACATAAAGCGACAGGCTTCAAAATTAAGTCGTTTAATGCATGGACCAAACATGGACAACTAGCAAAGAAAATGCATTTTAATGTGGAACTCAACAAAACAATAAGAAAAAAAAACTCACTCATCAAAAAATAAAGAAATCATTATTATTAAAAAGTATCTCGGGGTCTTGTTCGCGAGTGATGGGAGAAGGGAGCCGGAGATCGACAGACGGATTGGGGCTGCAGCTGCAGTAATGCAGACGCTGCACCGGTCCGTCGTGGTGAAGAGGGAGCTGAGTGTAAAAGCGAAGCTCTCAATTTACCGGTCGATCTACGTCCCTACCCTCACCTATGGCCACGGGCTGTGGGTAGTGACCGAAAGAACGAGATCGCGGATACAAGCGCCAGAAATGAACTTCCTCCGAAGGGTGGCTGGCCTCTCCCTTAGAGATAGGGTGAGAAGTTTGGCCATCCGGGAGGGGCTCAGAGTAGAGCAGTTGCTGCTCCACATCGAAAGGAGCCAGTTGAGGTGGTTCGGGCATCTGACAAGGATGCCCCCTGGGCGCCTCCTGGGTGAGGTGTTCCAGGCATGTCCCACCGGGAGGAGGCCCCGGGGCAGACCCAGGACACACTGGAGAGATTATATCTCTCGGCTGGCCTGGGAACGCCTTGGTGTTCCCCCGGATAAGCTGGAGGAGGTGGCTGGGTAGAGGGAGGTCTGGGCCTCTTTGCTTAGGCTGCTGCCCCCGAGACCCGGCCTCGGATAAAGCGGATGAAGATGGATGGATGGATGGATTATTATTAAAAACTGTGTTTGAATATATTAAATACTAACACTTAGCACTGCTGTCTCACAGCAAGAGGGTCCTGGGTTTGAATCCACTGGATTGACAGCTGGAATAGCCTCCAGCCCAATCAAGACCTTGAACTGGTGTCAATAAACAATTGTTTTAGAAGTAAATCTATTTGTCCCTCAAGTTTTTCCACTTTGAGATATGCAGTAACAGCTGCATTCCTATAATTAATTCTGTTGTATTTTGTCCAAGAGAGCGACTTTATTTTGGCCAATCATAAGGTTTTTTCTTACCCATCTCAATTTGAAAACAAGGATGAAAACACTCAGTCAGTATTTCAGCCATCGAGAAAGACAGCATGGAAATGTGTCAGCATCTTATTATCTTACTATTCATATTATTCAGATTGTTTGTACTTCTGAGCCCCAAACAGTCAGGAGTTGAACATCTTACATAATAACAAATTTACATCAGCCATTAATCTCAAGACCCTAAAATGCCACTCCATTGCACTTTATCTCATTTATGCTTATGAAATAAACACAAGTGCTTTTGGCAGAAGTTTTTTGTTAGTCATGCACTAAATCTCAAGTAGTTTTACACCATCTGTTGCGCTAGAATTTGCCTCTTTTTTTTCTCCCCTGTCTGTTTCCTAGGACCACTCCTCAGTCCATTTCTAAATAAAATGCCCCGTTTATAAATGTGACTAGTTCGCCTGTGGTGCCACATGGTAAACTGTGTAGCTGGATTCAGTGCTAACATAAATAAAGGGAATAATAACAGTTCATGTTTGTGTCTTTGCATCACCTTAAAATCACTGTTAAACGATGATGATGGTTTAATCAGCCAACCTGGTAATCGATGTAGAGTGAGGAGAATTTAGTCCAAGATACTACACTGGTGATGGAGTGATCACTGACGATCCTGAGTCAGCAGAAATCAATGTAGTGTATGTAGCTGACAGGATAGTTCAAGGTGAGGCCCTGTGTGTAGCTAAGATTGTGTGTAATGTCACATTAACATCTGGCATCGGGGGACACACAACATCCTTCATGGTTATTTTTTCTGCAGTGATGATGGAAGAAACAGCTGTTATGATGCTGCAAATTAATCATGAGACCATCTTCTACATGTATGCAAGGACACAGACACAGTCTTAACATCTAGTGCATTATATTTGATACATACAGTTTTTATGAGTTTTTGAGACTTCTACATCATCAGTCTGTGTTTTTTTAGGCTGAAGAACTTGAAAAAAAAATTGCACAACATGTTTTTAAGCTCTAGAGTTCAAAAAGTGCAAAAACTCATCTTTGCAAATATACTGCATGTTTTAATGCAAAGTGCATTGGTTGCTGTGCATTTGTAATATTTGCTGTTCTGTTTAGAGGGAAAGAATCTGTGTGCCTCTAAATGCACTCTGTACAATGAAAACTGAATCAAATCTATTTCATTTGTCAAACTTTCCTAGAAGCACACTGCAGATGTATGTTTTGTTTTATTATTAAATTTGCACTATAATATCAAATCCAATACTACCATTATTAATTTGGTTGTTTTCTGTTGGCCTTTCTGTAATCTATATTTTCAATTTCAGAGCACCGGTAATTATAATATTCAGTATTCAGACTACAGTCTGCAGTAATGACCTCGTATGTCTCCTGGTATCATCATTATTATTCATGGCTGCACTCCAGGCCCACAGGTCAACATGAACTGTGCCTGTCAAGACAGCCATCAGAAAAAAACATTCTGGGCACATGCACGTAGTGGATACGCATTAATGAATCGTGCACTTTAATTGTGCAATCACGTTCTGCCAATCTGCTAAGTTGTAAATTTTCCCAAAGGCTGTCCTTAACTCACATTCCTTTAGCATCTTGATAGCTGTCAAAGTCAGTCTCAGAGAAATAAGTCCTGTATGTAGAGTGTTAATCTACTGTATTTTCTTTAGATTAATTTTATAAATAGAATTATCTATTTATTTGATTCATTCTGGTGTGAAAGCTGACAGCTGCCCTTACTCAAAAGTCTCATGTGAGACGCATAACAAAATAACATTTTGCTTTTGTTGTTGATTCGGCTCTCATAGTGGTTCTCTGCTGCTAAAGAGTCTAGGGTGTCCAACACAGTGTAAACAGTCTTACGTAATTCAAAGGTAAATTAATTTATGTTTCAAAGAGATACTGGCTCGTTTATGCTGAGAGAACACTAGAGCTGTCTGAAAGACACTAAGAAGTGTAGCAACCTAATCCCATTAGAAAAGTTCTTAATATTATATTTGTGACTTCACAGAAAAAATGCTAGCCAAAAACTGCAATTAAAGTAAATGAGGGCAATATTTCAGACTTTTATTATATGACAGTAACCTATTAGAAAAACAAAAAAGAATAAATAAATTAAATAAAAAGAACCTTGCAACTGCCTGAAAGACTGAGATCAAATATCTAATGGTATGACTGTGTGAAGTGCTACAGGTAGGAGGCTATCTTTATGCATAATCACTGTGGATGAGTTTTAAATTCCAAAATAAAGTTATCTGAAAAATTCGTCATATTTGGAAACTTCATTGAGAGTGACTCATTCACTTAGAGCCATTGCTTTCATAAGTAGAAAGACGCGGGGTACATTTGGATAGCCTAGCCTTCCTGCCTTCTTGGGACCTTTTTGTGCCACTGCTATGTGTTAAATGGCTGCCATTTCCACTGTGTTCAGTGGAATATAACCAAACTTGCCACAGGATAGTTTTTACCTGTCAATGTTAATATTCCAGTGTGAATTCCTTAAATCAGCCTAAAATGGCTGAAATCCCCACACCCATCACCCTGGGGACCATTTTCTGCCCATTGACTTCCATTATAAATGCTATTTTTCAACCCCAAATTATCATCATATGATTTTATTTTTTCTTCTTTTCTTGGATGTCAATGAAGACTCAGGGCCTTGAAGTTTTAATTTTTAAATTGCAAAAAAAATGCAAAAAAATAATGGCAGGTCAAAATGTATGTTGGTGCCAATCTTTGGTCCATCTAAAGGCCTACTTATAATGACAATCACATATTACTTCAACTGGTTTTTTGTGGAAATATTTAGTTTTGGTTTTTGGGGCTTATAACACAGGGCGCTCATGTAATAACACTGGGATTTGAAGGGTTAAAACAACGAAAATATAATTAAAACTTTACATGAATATTTCAGGGAGAAGTAGTTTTACAAGGTTGGCTAATTTAAAGTGGAATAAGATATGGATATATGGTCTTTTTATGGCGTGGCTGAGAATGGTCCCTAGGGTGATGGGTGTGAGTTTTTTAAAGGATGGCAGGAGGGCTAGAGAGTCTGTATAATTTATTGGGCAAGTAATGAAGTCAAAATACAGCTAAGAATTTGTCTTTTCAAAATATTCAAACGATTTAATTAAAAATAAAGGAGGTACATTGTTTACAATGTAAACAGTAAACAAAAGTTATATGCATAAAACTCACCTAGTGAGACTGAAAGGTAGTAAAGTTTTACTTGAACAGGTTCCACTCGCTGAGCATGAATTTTAACTTTGTTATTGTAAAATTTGGTGCCCAGTATAGACCATATGGAACATAACATCTCGAGGCAATTTAGCATAATGCTTCATGACCCAAGAAATCTCTGTGCTAATGTATTATGTGACTAAATTAACAAAGCTGAACTTTCCTTTGGTGTCAGGCGATGGCTTCTATTTTCACCTCAGATGGAATGATTCATGAAATCATTTAGTCATCATTTTCAGGGATACACTGCTCCTTAATGATATTATAATTATCCACCAAAGATTAATTTGCATGTGTGAGGCAAATTATATGATGGATTACCTATAAATTGTCATAGAGCAGTAAAAATGGTGAATCGTGACAGAGCTCGGTTTTCTCATTGTGCGCTGAAATGACCAAAACATACTGAAGTATATATTTAAGCACCACTAGACCTTTCACAGTTGTAGCTCAATAAAACCAGCAAAGGTACAAACCACATTTAAACTAAACAAGACCACAATTAAGATTAGATTAGGTGAAATGTTGTTAATTGCCCCTCATAAATGGGTAATTGATAAATTACTTATCCATTAATTAGAGTGGACCTGCCATGCTCCCTGGACACCCCTCTCATCTGTCTCAGTTAAACTCCTGCCACTAAATGCAGATGGCAATAACAAGACGACCAGCATTTGCAGCATCTTTTTGCTCAGTGACACAAACTTAAAACCAGCCAACCCAAACTTTGCTAAATTTCTCTGATTATCTTGATTGAATTGTATTTTTAAATGAAGTCACTGCAGCTATTCCACACTACTTTTGGAGGTTTAAGGTGAATAGGGGTGGAGGCAGGGAGGCAGGAATCGTAAACCATGAAAACAAAGCCTCAGGGAGACCTTAATGGCTTTTACATGTCAAAAGGTTTTTCACTGCCTTGTGGTAGGTTGAATGTGGTTATTTGGATTGTGATTTTGCACTGCACTGCTGCTACATAAAGCTCTCTTATTGTTAGAGGAGACATGGGGCTGATAGTAGAAAGTCAAATCTTGTCACAGTATTTCCTTGAGTATTAACATTTTTTTCCCCACATGGACAGACTAGTAATTCACTGAATACAGTTTTGGTGACTGGCAGGGCATCATGCAAATGGAAATCAGACTCATCAGCATCTTATTGTTTATGTGTTTATCTGGTTATTTCTGGGAGTTGGAAGAGCTCATAAATGAAGCGATTCTGAGAATTACATAATCAAAAGTGTAACTGGATGTTTTCATTACTAGCTGAAGTACTATTTTGTGGTGAAGCAAGGTGCATGTGTTAAACCCATTGTTTTTCTTGCCAAAAGTAGAACAAGCCACAGCACAATCATCCGCTTATTGACTGATAGAGGAAAATGAGGTGACACAAAGAGATTCCCCCCTTTTCAGACAGTTTTGGTGTGGCTATGTAGCTGACACCGGAGTTTGATCATCAGCTTACAGACCCAGCTCAACAAGCCAAATAAAATGGGTAAATGACTACTGGAACCAAGCCAAACAGGTTGGGGCACTCCAAAGCTTGTGCTATTATTGTTTTATTTAGTTAAGATCTTAAGTTCAATGGGCTTGCATGACCCGCTTGACAATACTGGTGCCAAAGAATATGTTTGCATCCAGCACTGTGCACACACAAATATTGAACATGGACTACATACATAAGATATCCTTCAGGACACTAAATACACAAGTGGGTATTGATTTGGATCTCAATCTTGCACTTACGGTACAGCTAAGGTTCTGTGCCATTTGTCTTCACATATCAGGGTGAATTTTTCTAAGTAATTATCCAGACGACTGAATTGCTGGAAGTTTCACTGAAAGCCGGGGATAGTGGAAAAGGTGATCTAAAAAGAGACAGCATCATACAATTAATTAGTTCTCTGACACAGAGATGTCTAATGCCAAAGTTAGATCCACACCAGGTGTGCTGAGTGCTGTGAAGTGAGTGTTGTGTAGCACTCAGAACACTTGTGAGAGTTGACTCTCGAATCCAGTGAATGAGATCATGTCATGGTTATAAATTTAAATGACCAGAACTTGTGTAACTACACCTGTTTACTGGGAAATTACAGATTTTTCTCTGCATTACGCAGTTACTTTATAGTCCATAGTAAAGTTGAATGTGGAAAAACAACTGTAATACTTTGTTACTTTGTCACTACTGTTTCAGTTCTTTTGTTTATTGAACAACACTCTGCATACTTTCACTGCAGTGGGGAACAGCTGGTTGAATAAAAATAAAAGGTCAAAATTCACACTGCCAAGGTTTAATTACTTTAAAAACCTAAGCTACTGGACATATTTAAGTGGTGGCTCACATGAGCTGTGGCTTTCAGCTTTTTCTACCTGTTTCTGTAGCTGCTGCAAAAATAATAATGGTAATAAATAATAATAACAGTAATAATATGAAGCATACACACATAAATTTATGAATTAAATTTAAACTCAGAAATGCTCATCTTCATTATCCAGTGCAGTGGTGATTTGATTTTACTTATTTTGTAATCCTGGAGAGAGTAAAAATGTGGGATTTCTGCAAAAGCTTTGTAGGTCTCTTTCCACAAATGCTATGCTCTGATCAATTTTTAATATTGTGCTGTTTAGTAGAGACAAACAAGGAATGACAATTAAAGGAAAACTTTGAAAATTCTGCAAACAGACTTGTTTCCTTCCTTCTCCAATACTTGATGAGATTATTGATTACCCTGTGATATCTGTTTAATGTTAACTCACTGTGCAAATGTGTCAGCTTAGTTTAGCTTAAACAGTAAAAACAGCTAATCCTGTCAGGCAAATTATACACAATAAAATGGGAGGAGGCATCATGCCCCTTTACCATGAGGATGTTTGTCCCCCCCTTTTTTATTTATTTAGCTTATTAGATAGCTACAGAGATTTTTTATTGCACGTGATTATTTAATATCAGCCTATGTTTCCAACCACACGGTACTGCTAAAAAAAGTCTTTCCTTATCCAAAGTAATCCTTTTTGACCAACTTCCCCGTTGTTATCCTCAAGAAGAAACATTTTCTTGTTTAATATTTCCATTAAATTGTTTAAGCACAAATCACTGATGTGTTAAGAAATGTGGGATGTTTCAAATGTGGCTTTCACAGCCTGGTAGGAGAAAAAACAAATAATGACTCCTCTATGGATTCAATTATGTTGCAAGAACATTTGAAGGATGATATTAAACGTGTATCAAAAAGTGGTGATGTAAACCTGCTGGTTCTATTAGGCAAATTAAAAGAAGAATTAAAAACGGATGATGCCATGTTTTGCAACTCTTTGCCTTGGCAAGGAAGAAAATACAACATTTCTACTAAAAACTTGAAGCACATGAATGAAACCAAAGTCACTCACAGTAAATACAAATTACATGCTGACAGGTAGTCCTGCTCAATAAAACAAAACAACATTAGTAACTGTATCCATGCCCGTTGTTCAGATTTATCAAAGTTTCCCCTGAAGCTCACCAAAATACTTAGTTAGCACAAGCAGTTTGTGTCTGGTGTCTTATGTTTGCGTCTTTCTGTTACAGGTCAAAGCCACTGTCTAAGCTCTTAATTGTTATGAAAGACAACACTTCATGTCCATTGACCCAGTCAGCACTATACAGAAGTCATCTTAGTATGTTACTTTATTTGTGTATTTATATACTTTTGTTCCTAACAGATGAGTCTACAATTTATTTGCATAGGTTATTAATCTGCTCATCCTTTAAAGTTAATGGAAGTTGTGCTGTTTGTTGCCTCTGCCGAGGAAGTGTCTCTGCTTTCCTGAACAAGCCACAGATTTATTTACAGTATGAGAGAAAGGACTCGGAAAGCCCACGGGAATAAAGTTTTAGACAGGGACAGTTGAAAGATGTTGGATAGAGGTCAGAACTGTTTTACCCACTGTGCATGCCACTGTAAGGTAAACTCCCCAGGATACCTGTTAGTCACTGAGGCCCTGATATGTTCTGCTGGATGCCTGGGGTGTGTGTACCACACAGGTGATACTTTTGCCTGTCAGGTGGCTTGTGGTGAGAACTAATCCTGTTGAAAATAGAAATGTTTTCTGCCTTGGGATGGGGGGAAGGAGTGCAAAAGCGACATGACCAGCCCCATGGAATCAGTCATCTATGTGCACATTGGGAAACAGTCTAATCTTGTCACTGACACATGGGAAAAAGTGAAAGTCTCTAGGTATCAGTAGCAAAGACAGAATGGAGTTGATTTGTAAACTCATACTAGCACATGATGAAAACTGAGAAAAGCATTTGTTTTTTTTCTTCCCAAACCTATGTTGTTATGCTGATTTGTAATTCACTGTATACATTTATGTATTATATCGTCATACACTCTTAACTTTAAAAAATTCCCATTCTGTCAATCCTGCTGAAAAGAGTTACACAAGAACTCTGACGTCTGTCATGCCCTACTTCTTAATTTCATTTAGTTTCCCACTCTCCATTTTAAATGTTTAAATGTTAAATGCTGTGCAGATGGTGTTTATCAATGACTCATCATCTCTCTCCCCAATAGCCTGGTTTATGTCTGGGGTTAAATTCCTGCTGCAGTAATTCATGTGTTCTGACTTTTAGCTGTTATTATCCCAACAATTTTGACGTGACGATTGGGATTTTCAGGTTAGTTTGTGATTTCTGTTATTTCCCCCTGATGTAAGAATATGTTAGTTAATTGTTAATGTTGCTTTGGACTCTCAACTATATTTGACAGACAACATATAAGTTGCTACTTTTGTGTGATGTTGGTACTGGTTTGTGTGATTTCTGTAAATGTAAACAAGTGGTAGGAATGTATATTTCCCTGACAAAACTGACCATTTTCAGTGTGGGAAAACAATGGATTAATTCTCTTATCAAGCTTGCTTCACTCTTAAAATACCCAGCAGCAATTTTCATGTGGAAATGACTTCCCACTATCAGTGGGAAACCAAGCATGAGATGTTTCTTCAGCAAATAATGCCATTAAGGTTTTACCACTCAAAGGATTCTTTAGGGAGAATATCATATCTCACACGATGTTGCACAGTTTTGTTTCTTCTCATCATGGATAGCGTCATGCTTATATATTTGTTTGATGTCATCAGAATTGCCCCAATCAATTAAAATTGTTTTATTAATGACAATATCAGCTCATAAACTAAGTCATAAATATAATTGTCCATAGATCTGCCAATCCATCCATGCATTTTCTTCTGCTTATCCATTCGCGGGGACAGCAGTCTAAGCAGAAAAGCCCAGACCCTTCTGTCCTCAGCCACCTCTTCCAGCTTATCTGAGGGAAAACTGAGATGTTCTTAGGCCAGCCAAGAGATGTAATCCCTCCAGGGTGTCCTGGGTCTACCCCAGGGCCTCCTCCCAGGAGCACATTGGTGGAACATCTGGGGTGGCTGTAGCTCAGGAGGTAGCTGAGGTCACCTACTGATTGGAAGGTTGGTGGTTCGACCCCTGGCTCCTCCAGTCTGCATGTCAAGTATCCTTGGGCAAGATACTAACCCCTAATCGCTGTCCGATGCATCCATTGGAGTGTAAATGTAGTTAGAAAAGCACTCAGTATAGAGAAAGTGCTTGTGAGAATGGGTGTGGTGGCATGTTGTATAGAGCCCTTTGAGTACTCTGGGAGAGTAGAAAAGCACTGTATAAGAACCAGTTTATTTATCATAAACCAATTGGCTCCTTTCGATGTGGAGGAGTAGCAGCTATAATCTGAGCATCTCTCGGATGTCTGAACTCCTCACCCTATCTCTAAGGGAGAGCCCAGCCAGCCTTTGACAAAACTGTGATTCTCACAGAAGTCTTATAACAGAACAACTGTCTGTTCCTCCCAATCATGCCCCTCCTGGTCTCACTGTTGTTGCCCATTGAAGTCTCCCAGTAGGACAACGGAGTCACCAGATGGAGCACCCTCTAACATCCCACCAGCAACTCCAAGAGGGCTGGGTACTCTGAACTGTTGTTTGGTACATAAAAACAAATGACAGTCAGAACCTGTTTCTGGGCCCGAATACGCTGAAAAACAACTCTCTTGTCCACTAGTGAAAACTCCACTATACAGGCAGCAAGCCAATGGGATACAAGGATAGAGTCCAGTCCCTCCAGAGCTTGGCTTGGCATGCTGTGTGTTGAGGTGAGCCTGACTATATCTAACCAGAATCTTTCAACTTTACGCACTACCACCAGAGAGGTTACATTCATGTCCCAGTTGCCAGGCTCGATAGCTGGGGATCAGGACACGAAAGGACTCTGCTCCCTTTGCCACCCAACGCACCCAACCAGTACAACGCCTGATAATTATTACTGCAGTGTGCTTTATAATTCTATATCCATATCAGTCAATAGCTCATTAATCAAAGGCTGCTGTATATTTTTGTTGTTGTTGTTGTTTTTATCATTCCCATACAATTACATGAAGTGTGTGAATACTGCAGTGTACAGAACACATGAAATAATCAAGTAACTTTGCAGTCTTCTGCAAAGTTCTGAACTATATTATTATGCAACATTTTCACTGTAACACAGGTGCTAGTAAATAATCTGAAACCAAATTTTATGCATTGAAATTAATTGTTTTGCGAGTAATGAGGCAGATGAAATGTAGAACATCTTGCAGAGGAAGAACAAGGTGTCTCTGTTACTGCCAACAACTCTGCAGACAAATTACACCAGCACAGATGCTTTGGACCAGAACACTTTGCTTTGGATCCAAGGTCTGACTTTTCCCAGCCAGAAAATCAAAGGGAAGTTACATCCCTTCTGATTTTAATGCATTAGATCGTTTGTGGAATGTGGAAGATCAAATGTTTGCCAAGTCATTTGCAGATGCAAACATATCTTAGTGGGTTTTTTGTATATTTTCAGATTTTTGTACGTAATGCTTTCATGTTTTTTGGACCAAATATGTCACAGGTTGATCTTACGAGTTTCAGCGGTAAAATGTTCTTATTCAAAATCAAATCAGTTACTGATACCGTGGATGTTAATAATTTCACCACCAATAATTTAATCTCCTATTATTTATTTCATATAATGAAGGAACAAATTAACTTTGGTATCCATTACCTCTGAAATACTCAAAATCTCTGGTATTTCCAAAGTCTGATCGTCTCTCACCCACAGAGAGGGAAATGGAGCATGTGGTTATTACTGGCAGGATGTTCTGATGTGAAATCCAAAAGCAAAACTGAAATACTGTTGTACTCTTTAGGAAAGAGCATTTTCAGTGTGAAGTCACTGGTAGACATCACTGATAATCACTGTTTAGTTTTTCATTTCTTAATCTGCCATTTATTATTTATAGTTAATTGAGCCTTAGGTACATTTAAACAAACCACTCATTTTAAGGATGATATAAGGATATCTTTTTAATTTTGTAATCTCTATTTCTTATACTAACAATGGATTATGTGACTGATTATATGTGTATTTGAAAAATCGCTCTCTGTAATGTGGAAGGAACAGAGGATTATGACCCAACTCGAGAGTTCAACTTATTTCTGCGGTGCGTTTCAGTTTTATTATTTAATTACGTTGGTTTTGTTGGTCCACAACTTTAAAGTTCTGGTTAACTCCCACAGCTCCCAGCAATAACAAGATGTTACTTTAAGCGAACAGCCTTTATTGGCACACTATATGCTATATCTGCCTAGCCGGAAACAACAGACAGATGCAGTTAGCTGTTAAATATAGTGGTGCGAGGAGCGGCTGATGAGACAGATATTTCCCTCAGGAGCTGGTGGTGGTGAAAACAGAGTTAAACAAAAGCAGAAATATTGGACTTTGTGTTTTGAAATTCATCAAGTGGCCAGAAACACAACTCCAGATAAATAATAATGGTCTTTCATGTCTGTAGGATGTGTTTGGTTTCAAAGGAATAATGTCAGCATTGAATTCATAGCTTGTTTCCACGGCCAACTAATGACATTAAGTTTGGTTTATGTTTTAAAGAACATCACATTTAACACATAATTTATATGCTTTGCAGTAAGGATTCTTGTGTTGGTTGCTTCATGCAGGTGGCTGATCAACTGAAGAGGGAATGCTGTGAGGGTATGTGGATTAAGGGGAGACGTTGCTCATCTCACACCTTCAGCCTCCCACCTTCTGCACAGTAAGCAGATCCAGCGGCTCTTTGGAATCAGCAGGCCAGCAATTACTGCCCGTGAGTATTATTGCACTCCCAGAATTATTAAAAACTCACGCTGATCGTCACACAGAATAAAAAATCTGACTTTGCGGTGAGATCATCTCTTAACTTCAGCATTATAAAAAGCACTGCATCTGCAGTCCCTGTTATTGTTGGGTACGGCTCTTATTGTCGTGGATTGTCTTAAATAACACTTACCTTTTTTTTCCAGTAAACACACAATTTTTTTAGTTGCCGAAATTTTGCTGGTTTAATTGTTGGTAGCTAAGAACTAAAATTTCATGTCAGTGAATATTTAGTTTATAGTTACTGCTACATTACTGCTATACTTGCCCACATACTTTCATTTAAAAGGTTCACAGATTTCTTAATAGAATAAACCAGACAACACTGCCCACTCTTCTGTTGCAAAATAATTGTGTAGATACTGTAGACAGATCATTTCTGGGACGCAGGATACACTTTACCATACTCTGCATGTAAGTGTTTACTGTATGTTGTAGCAAAGCCCCCACATTGAAGTTGTGCTTTCTATTTCACAGAAACAATATAAGTTAAGTAGTGTACTAAAACATAGTTTGCCTTGTTTTTGCTGGGACTCCTGCAAAGTCACTTTCACTGCATGTTGCCTCCCTTAAACACCAGAAACTAAATACTATGTTATAGCTGGTCAGTAACAATAAACTTATAAAGCACTCAGTAAGAAAGTTATCCTGATGGAACCCTATGTTCTACTCATTAGTGTACTTCTCTATAAAACTAAATTGTTCTCGCATTTACATTTAGGTGTCTACAATGTAATTAATGACTGGATGTTAATTTTCTGTTAATAAAACATTCATTTTATGAAATGTATCTGAGTCAAAAGAGGAAAGGAAAGAGGAAATGTTTGTTGTTGATACCAGACATATAAGACATTAAACATTAAACCAAGTCCAGCTTAGTTTGTTTTGGCTTAGGGAAAAAATGTTTTTGCCTGATACTGTCTGGTATACAGTTCATTCACTCTGACTTCACTTCCTAGAGGTGAAGTCAAGAGAGGCTACCTCTTTCCCCCATAAAGTCATAATTTGACAACAACTCAAACTCTTTAAGGCATCCAAAGGGGAACGACTTAAAACTGCTGACTTTTAAAATATGCGTATTACTCCTGCAGAACAGCTGTGCCATTACAATTACTGACAATCAATATGGTTTAGTTTAATTTACTTTCAGCTGTGCCTTGAAGAGAAAGGACGATAAGAAAAGTATCTAAAATATATAAAAAATATGAAACAGATATTCACAGATTCAAGACACTCTCTGTGAGCCGCATCATAACTGTATACACTTGTGTACCTCTTGTGTAACTCTACTCACTAATCTCCAGTGATCCATTTCCATAGGCCATCACTTTTTTCCTCACTGCCTTACTTTCATCTATCTGTTGTTTCATTTCATGACTTTTCATGACTTTAACACACATTAAGCTACCTTTATCTTGCTTGTTTCAATTGAGTCTTTTTACTGCACATTGCCAGCATATTGACCACATTTTTTTTTCATGACAGGCTCATGCGATCTTGACCTTGTTACAGCAAGAAATAGAAGAAAGGGATAAGGAGTAAAAACTACGATCTATTAGGTTTGTGTACCTCAGTAATATGTCTAGTGGACTGTAACTATCTCCCTGCGGATGACTAGACATCTACGCTTTTCAAGGGAGGAGCATTGAAGGAAGTGCCATCGCTTCAGCTCCTCTGTGCCAATTGCTCCAAAATGGCCAATTTCCTGTCTAGGATGTGTGTTTTCACATTTTTATCATCCCCAGCCGTAGTTATCTAGTTGCACTTAGGGCCATCAGTCATCGATGCTGCGTTTAGAGGAAGCCGATGTGCAGTAAAACTGACGGACGGCCTTCCGCATGACTGAAGATGTATGAGACATGCAGGCAAGCTAGTGGGGATTTTATTTATTTATTTATTTATAATATTTTCAGTGCTGCCAAGAGGGAAAATAGCATTACTTAGAATGCCGATGACTGAAGAATTTTGGAATTCTTTAGAGTGACTTTCTGATGTTTTATTTTGTGGATGTTATGAGGCGTTCTTATATCAAAGCAGAAACAGTGTTGATTTAAACAACAAACCTATTTTTAAAAGGGAATTATTTTCAGATCTATTGCAGTACAGCCTAGTTTTAGAAGAATGGCATGTGTACATCTTTTGTGAAAATGTTCTGAAAGTAGTTGAGAATCAAATCAAAGTGGAATTTGTGCAAATTTTGGCAACAATCAGTCCATCCATCAGTCTCTTTACTTTTCTGTGTTCAGTTGCTTTACACTTATAAACGTCTTCCAGCTGAACCAAGCCATTATTCAGGTTGTCTTTGTTTGTATGCAATCCTTTAGAATGCAGTACGATAAAATAAAGAAACTACATGACCACTTTTTGAATCCTCCTAAAGAGGTTAAAGCTGTGCATTTACCAGTGTTATTCTTGCACGTCAGCATAAAAGCTATCAGAAGCTGTTATACCTCAACAATGAACATTTTACTGTATTTTCTGCTGCAGAGGATAATAACCATGTACAGCATCAGAAAATGATTTATCTTTTGCATAAGAAAAGCAAAGGGACGCCTCTCAGCAAGCTCTAATGAGAAATGCTTCCTGTTCAGTTGCTTGCTTACTTACTTGGTTACTTAATTGTTAACGTTCTTCACTGCATGAAAGTTCACCCATCAGCAAGACAAGTGAGATACATAAAGTTTAAAAAAAAAAGATGCATACAAAACCCATTTAGTTAATGTCTGTGAGTCTGTCATTTACAACAAAAACAAAAAAGTATTTGTTGTTGGTATGCAAGTAAAATCTGCTTCTACCGCTCCTTGTTTTCGTCACAGCAACTGCATTTCAAACATGATACCCTGTCAGGTTTTTTAGTTATATCTGACACCATGTCTGCTTTTACTTGGTTTGAAATTGATGAATCACTTCTCAAAGAATGGTTGAGTGAAACCGTCTGTGTATTTTCACTACCTGCAACATAATTGGTTTCTCATGCTTTAGGGCAGCACATAGTTTTTTGTCTAATTACAGACAATTCCCTCCAGTTGGACCTTTTCATTTTCACTACAAGTTGTCAAAAGTAGATCATATTCTAATTTCACCAAAGGATACCTTTAGGCCAACCATTTAAAATCAAATAAGCTACACTGGAATTTCTGTTTGTATTTCATGTAAACTCTGTTTGATCTATTAGAACAAAATATTTTACGCCTGGACTGACATTCATAGCTTTTTTGACGAATAGTAATCTCGACAGAAATGAAAACTATGGTGTTTAAAACTTGTTTTTAAAAAAGGATCATTTGTATTTAATTCCAGGAAAATTTAAAGTAAGTTTAAAAAAAACATTAGCTCTGGCAGCCATGTCTACGTGGCTCCCAGAGCTACTAGTTTTACTGCTAGAAAAGTACCATGTAATTTCATCTTTTTTTCATATGCAGTTCCCGTTTCTTCTGAATCCCTGTTTCCTTTCGTGTTAAAAGTTTATTGACTTGACTATTTCATTGATCAAGTAATAAGTGCAAAGGACATTTTTTTCTGTTAGAAAGTACCCGTCTTCTGCTTCTAGATTGTATTTTCATAAAATACACAATATCTAAGAATGGCACCAAAGGCAACACGTCCCTGTCCTTCAGCATACAAACATAAAAACATTCGCCTGTAACGAATAAAAATCTTTTCAGTCGTGACTTTGCCAAAGGCAATGAATATGCCAGGGTTGTTATTGTTGATTCCTGTCCTAGTATTCTAGCTGTTAAGCACATAAGCTTGCAGTGAGCGTATAATGTCTGTTACCAAGACCTTTCATTGTCCTTAGATTTGATGAAGGAACAGAACGCAACAGGTTGTGGTCTTGAAATTCAGGAGCATGCAGTGTTAGTAGTCCCCAAAAATTCTCTCCTGCATTTAATTGAAGGGGAGCAAATATAAAATCAGTAAAGAAAAAAATATAAAAGCTTTTAAAGCATCTTATATTAAAAAATCTGAAATGCTGTTAAACCAGCTTGTTATTGTGTGAAAAGCCAATCAGGTTGCTTATGTTTCTGTGTGAGATTATGACATGCTTCAAAGTTTACTCATGACGTTGACTCATGGTAACACTTTATAAGTATGAATATTGTTAATGAATGGTAAACTGCTATTTAATTAAACTTTAGATCATGTTAATTTACCAAAACAAACAAAGGGAAGATGATGTTTACTGTCTACTAGTCAGTATTCATTTGTTACTTTGTCATTAGTTTATTTATATCAAATAAATACTTTCAGAAGTTTTCCCTTTTAACAAGGGCTAGAATCCTATCTTTTACCAGCCTCAGTTATCTTTCTGAAAGCATTTACACCAACTGTATTACTTTAATAACATGATAGCCTTGTTTGCTTAAACTTTAAATAAAAACAGCTACCAGTAAATGGTATAGAGTTTCCATCTCAGATTTATGGTCATTTATGTTTCGGGGGGATTTTTCTAGCACAGTATGTTGGAAATCTTTAGTATCCTTGCAGCAAACCTTTCAAACTGACTATTGCAGTCATTTTATTAAATCCATCCACACTGAGCTTTTCTAACCTTAAAGCTACATATGTAAAATACATTCCAGCATCTTTAACTCGCTATTAGCTCTGGATTTTGATATGAACCCCAAACAGCTGTAGAAAGAACATAAGATTTAGGATTATGCCTTTAATGGAAAATTAATTTGAGACGTTTACTTTGTCCAGTCCAAATGTCATCCAGCTATTCAGAGCATATCTGAAGTTCAGTGGTTCTTGTTTAAACAGGCTGATGTGGTGGTGAAAAAGAGCTAAAAGGCTTGGGGGAAAGGGTTGTTAATTTAAGGGGAGGTCACGTTGCCCAAGAGTTTAATTTGACTTTCGAGAAGTCTTTTCTATTCAGACAACTGAATATCAGTAAGGTTTTTTTTTTTGCCTTTCAGCTTGACTTACTATCAACCTACTTTTGACACACACTCACATACATACGTGCAAAATATGATAAGAGAAAAATCACCCCCTTGCACAGCATTTTGCCTCTCTGTCAATAGGCAAAGATTGCAGTTCAAAAGTAGCCTTGTTTTTCTTTTTAAAATAAAGCTGAGGCAAAATAGGCCTTGATCTCTTGGAGCAAAAAGTGTGTTTGTGGAAGATTTCCTCTAATCCTTGCAGCTAAGTGCAAAACAAGAATCCAAGGTCAGCTTTCCAAGGGATGCAGGGGCCATATTTCTATCATATAAAGGGATTTACACAGTGGAGCTCTGTGGTGTGTAGCTTTTCTGCTTCCATTGTCTCAAGAATATACACCAACTCTGCATGTTTACATAAGCAGGTATGCAGCCTCCAATATATCACACAAAGCAAAAGTGCATGCTTGAATGAAACCACCCAGGCTTTTCTTTTCTTTGTAATGTATGTATGTTGGTTTTGGCATGAGGTGCTGCTATGGAAGAATGTGTTGTGTTTATGTACATGAATACAACACAAAAGCATACAGGTTTCTTTTGTGCATCATCACATGTAATATGAAGAAGCTCATTTCTAATGAGGGAACAACTTGGATTTGAAAAATTCTTTCTGTAAAGGTGACTGCTTTTCTTGACACGCAGTAGACAAGAAATTCAGATACATTATGATTTTTCAGGAATTTGCATTCTTTGTGAATGCATGTGTAGGTGTATTACATATGCATCATTACTGGGAATGATATTAAAATAGATGAGGGAATTAATCTCTATTGCTTATGATGTATGTTTTAATGGTCCCCTAAATGGATATTCAGTAGTCATTAGTCTTACATATGAAATGGGTTCTGTAATCATTTCCACAAGGACTTTGCTCAGAAGAAATGACAGCAGGACATCAATGTATTTTTCCAAAATTAATGTGTAATCACAAAAGGGAATGGGGTGATAATTTTTTAGCATTATTTTTTTTCTTATATCACAAAAAAAAAATACAGCTGTGGAGAAGTGAGTAATGGAGTCAGATATTGTAGAAGTATAGCAGTTTGTTGGAAATATGTTTAGTTTGTAAACAGACCCAAGGGTTAGCAGCAACTTCCTCTTGTAAAGGTTTAGTTTTATCTGTCTAAAAGCTGTTGGGGTGAGACTCAGCTTTTAGAATGATTGAAAAGCATTAGTGCATGAAGGTCATTGCCCCACATATTGGCAAGCGCCTTATGCTACCAAAGATTATACTACTGAGTCTCATCCAAGGTTGGCAGCGATAATTTGGAGCTAAAGCTACATATAAATATTGGTGTGTTTAACAGATAAGTAATGGCTTACAGTGCATGGTGAGGTGGTGATTTTAAAAAAGAAAAACATGGACAAAAGTCAGGCCAACATATTAAATGAAAGTTGTCTTAGCAACAGGGACATGCTAAGCTGGCTTCACTGTTTTGTGTTAACTACAATCAGGAATACCTAGGATGATGACTTTTTGATCCCATTCAGTGTAACCCAAAATACAAACACATATAGCTTTGATAGTATTTCAGTTATAACAGTCTAACTGCAGTGAGCCAACTGAAAAGATTTCTTTGTCAACAAAAATCTGATTGGATACTTCTGCCTTAAAATAGTTTCTGGAAATGATCCAGTCATTAAAAACTAAACATGACAGAAAATAATTTCTCATATAATTAGTGGAGAATTATAAATGAAAAATAAATACAACATATAAAAAGAAGGGCCTGTGGTTGCCTTTTTATCCTCTTGAGCCCCAAAGGTCTTACTGAGGTTCCTGCTCAAAAATGACATGCCCAAAATAATTAGAGTAGTTCTCTTCAATTACAAACTCTGTGTAAACAATCTTGGTATCAAAATAAAAATTTCATCAAAGTGCAAATATGACATTGTCAAAGTTACTGACGTTGGAACACAGAAAAAGTAAGTGGATTTTTTTCCCTAATTTATATGGATTTTATTGCATATAATCACTTTGAAAATATGCTTCAGTAGATAATAACCTCAAGAAAACCAGTGATCAGATCAACATATGAACATGATCTGTGCAAAGATTGATTGATTGAGCAAAGTAACCAGATGGTTGATGGAGACTTTGATTGGGATGCGTTGGACGACCCAAATGATGTGTACACTGAGAAGAGGAGGGTTGCACAATAGCTGTCACGTAAAGCAGACAGACAGACCACAAATGAATTTAAAGTACAATGAATAATGGCTGATTGTCTTAAAGAACATAATAGTTCATAGGGGGTCATATGATTGTTGGGCTTTTCTCTGTATCTATAAAGCGCCTTGAGGTGACTTTTGTTGTGATTTGGCGCTATATAAATAAAATTGAATTGAATTGAATAGATAAAGTATAAGAGAAAGGTACTAACAATGCAATTTTACAGTGGGACATTGGAAGTGAAATAGCCCGTATCAGAACAGATTCTGAACACCTTTCTATGTTTTCCTGTCCGCACAGTAAGCAGTTTGCAGCAGTGTGGTAACCAGAGACCATAGAAAGTTAATGAAAGTTAATAAGTAACAATGGGAAGGGGAAAAAAGACGGCTATGCAAAATGGGAATATCCCAAGATAAACTTTTCTAAAACTTTTTTTTGAGGTGGGCAACTGACTACCAGTGACAATGCAGAAAACCAGTTATTGACGTATGACAGGTGTAGTCTTTGCTACTGTGAGTTTTCCCAGTCAGGATGAGTGTCAGCGTGTGGTTTGTACACACAGTTACACACACAGCCAAATAGAGCCTTGAATGTTTGCACACAACCGTCAGCAAGAAAGCAATATGCAACAAGCAAATCGCTCCCTGTTAGGACGCAACTTTGCATTCAACGGTAAGTGATGCCAAGACTCCCCCCCCCCCCCTTTTGTTAGTCCGTAATGTAGCCTTCGCAACACACTCGTGTTCTGTTGCTCAGTTTACTTACAGAGGAAGGGGGAAACAAGAAAAAATTCTGTTACCTGATTAATGTCCCACTCACTGAGCACACAAAGAAAAATGAAATCATTTCCGTTTTGTTTTGGATGTGACCTTGCAAAAACCTTAGGTGTGTTTTTTTCTTGTCTCTTCAGCTTGCACATACTACCTGCCCTTTCATAAATTTTTGTCATCCTGCATCCTGTCTCACAAACACATTTAATTTAATTTAATTTAATCTACACCCACACTGGTGAAAATGGCTTTTGACAGAACATATTTTCTCATATATAACTACTGAATAGCTGCAGACAGAAAACATGGCATGTATTACATAACATTTCAAAGATGTCTGTGTAGGTTCTCAGTCATCCAGGTCATGATAGTCTAAGGAGCTTAGAAAAAAAAGCGACTGCACTTCTTTAAGTTTCTTTTAGATGTTTTTACCTCTCATCCGAGAAGCTTCTTCAGTTCTAAGACCAAATGGAGAAACAACATTTTAAAGACTTACACACTGCATTGCTTGGTGGTTTCAACTGACTTTGAGTTCACAAAAAGTAAAAGTCGTTAGTGTACCTCACCAGCCTGTTTCAGTCCACCTAGTCATGAGGTAATTGTTGATGAAACAGTAACTTTAGTTACTATGGACTGGAATTATAAAACAGCCATTCAATTGTTATTATTAATTTATTTGTAATTTTGTTGGAAGTGTTTTTTGTAAGAAATAGTTTACCAGATCCATTGTATGAAGTATGGCACCTGAAGAGCTTCACTTTTCGTGTTTCTGTGTATGAGCCACTGTATCTGCTTTTTCTCTGTGTTGAAGTTTAGTGGAAGTAGCCACTTTATTTGATACTGCATCAACCAGAAATATGGTACCTCTGAAAATGCATAATTTAACAAGTAATTTCTAACACACTAGTACCTGTGAAAATGAAAAAAAAAATCTAGCAGGGACAATTTTATTTTCAGATTTCCTCTTAAAGTAGCTTTCAAATCTAAATATTATTTTTCTGTCAGGGCATACAAACTCTCATAGTGTTAATGTTGGGAATTGGTTGCCCTGCTTTGCCACATCAACATATCCAGTGAGGAGTCTCAAAAAATAAACAAGATAGAAAAAAAACCCCTCATCTGAGCATTTGTATGAAACCCATTTTTCAGTTAGTTTTGTGGTTGTTCCAGATGCAGGATTATTGCAGGATCAATTAAAGTATACTTACTTTGAATGTGCAATCCAAGAAAAACTGGTTAAACTACATGACTTTAAACAGCATCAAGCTCATTTCTATTGTCAGCTCCTGGCTAACTTAGCTGACACTCACAGTGAACTGAATAGTTTCTAAAATCTTAATCCAATTGGCCTGTTCATACGACCATGAAATACATCATCGGTTGCTAAAAAACAAAAGAAAAGAAAACTCCCATTTTTCAATTTCTACTGCTGCATGTTTAAATCGTATCAGCCCTGGATTTTTTCAATCTTCCTTTTACCTGCATAATAATCAAAGTTGATGACAGAAAATTCTGTCACATGTGATACACGGTGGGAACAATAAACTTGCTTACATAAGAAGAGAAAGATAAACAAATAACAGCCAATATGCAGCCCAGCAAGCTATGCTTATTGTCTCTTCAAGCAGAAACCCATTTTCTCAAGGCACTGTAGACACCCGAGAATAAAAGACACAGAGGTATTCCTCCTGAAGGTCAAGAGTAGAGGAAACGGAAGTCAAGAAATTACTTTTTCATCCACAGTGAAAAATGTAAATCTAAATAAATTGTGATTTGATTCCTCACATTTTTTTTTTACCATCATGGTTTACTTGCTGTAAAAAAAAAAATAAATTAAATCAAATAAAATAGAAAGATAGAAAGAAAAGTAGTGCTCTAAGGTGAAGGAAAAACCTGAAATTCCCTTTAATTTATATTCTTTATATTGCTCATTGGCTTTATTCAATGTAACAAATAAATACATAAATACAAATCTCTCAATGTAAAAGAAAAAAAAACAGCCAGTTGTTTGCAATTTAAGTGTATTTTAATGAACACTACAATTTGCTCTAAAATTACTGGCTTCAGCTTTACTCAGGTGAAGATGTACATTCTTTGTTCTTCTCTACCCTGGAGAGCTGTGGAGTGTGCCAGTACAATGGCAAGACAGTAAGCAGACTTTAATTGATTCCGCCAATTACTCTGTCTGCTGGCAACAAAGTGTGGCAAGTTACAGTGAGAAGCAAATCGGTTTAATGAGACTAGGTGTCCCCGGCCTGGTTTCAGGGAGTTTGACGAGCAGAATACTGCAGTTGGCTGTGATGATACAAGACACCGATCACAGCAACAGCCCATTACATCCAAACCTACTGTATTTTGCAATGTGAGAATGTAGCCTTTCAACACACTTCTTACAGTGACATCATCTAAGCCGCCTACATGCAGAAGATTTATATGTTCTCGGCAAGGTTTAAGAGTGCTTAATAGCACATGTGATGTGATATTTTTCATCATGTCTGCTTTCATGTTTAAATTAGTCTTTATTCTCTTCGGTCTTTTTCAGTGGAAAACCAGTCCAGAAATATAGCCTCAGTGAAAGCATGAACTAGCTGTTTGACAAATAACCTTCTATGGTATCAAGTGGCAGTAACTAATGTGTTGCATCTGAGGAAAATAGCATTGATTGTGAGAGTCATTTACTCCCTATTGAGAAGCAATTTGTTTGGTCTTTTTTTTTTTTTTTTTTTTTTTTTTTGCAGAATGTGAAGTATGGTTATACAATACTGGAGATGTAAGTCTGTGGGTGGGAGGTAGAGTAGATGAAGTGTGCCACACCAAGTTCTATGCAGAGGTGCCTTAATGATCTGAACTGCTGATCTTTGAAAAAGAATGACTGGCAATTAATCATTTGAAAAAAAAGGAAAAAAAAAAGATAGATCACAGATCAAACCCTTAGAGCACAGCTCCCAGTCTTTCCTTCAAACCACAATTACTCACACCTCTGTGAATATCATGGTTGGAAGGAGAAAGCAATGTTAGATAATGGTATTATCAAGGGAATTACATTAGAACCCTTGAGACTTCAAAAAGGGTTCTTTACAAAAGCAATTATGCAGCTTGTTCGTCTCAGAGCTTTCTTATCCCACAACTTTGTGTCAATAACCTTAAAAGTAAATAGCTAAGTAGGGCTCAAGGGGCTGTAGACAATATCACCGAAGGTCGCATTTAGACTTTCCTGTAGCGAGAAGGGTAGTTTACAAAGGTGGTAAAAGAGCTGGATGTTTTCTGCTTTTTCAGGACGTGAAGATTAATTACAGGGTCACATTAAAGATTGGCACAGGCTTTAAAAGCCTCAGTAGACACACAGTGTGGAGCCACAGTACACTGGAGTAAACATCTGCATTACACAGAGGGAGAGAGTCAGGATAAATTACATGTTCAGTCTTTTAAAAGCCATGAGTTTCATACTCTGATTTCACTTGCACATTCAACAGACAATTTCTTACAAGTTAATCCATCAAAACAGCTTTTGATGTCAATGACAAAAAAAGACAAAAAAAATTCCTCCAAAAATATATAATGGCCTTGCAAGGATGCGTATTAACCTCCTAAGACCCGAACTCTTCCATGGCATTCATTTTAAATTTCTCTTTGATATTTGGGCATATTGGGGCCCGATGAATGTAAAAACAAAGAATTACCAGATTTGATTTTTTACCTTATTTTTGTTTTTAAGAAAAATAAGAGCCACATATGAGGATATTCGTTTAAAATTTTGATAGAACTGTAGCAGTATAATGTCCTCGTAGGTGGATGTCAGGCCCTTGTAGAGCAAAATTGAGTATTTTGGTCTAAATAACCCAAAATGTGATGTCCACATATGTGAATGCCAGGTCCTAGGAGGTTAAATTAGAAAAAGGTGTAGCCGTTTTAAAGCATGACACAAATAAGCTCATACATTTGTAATTTTGTATAAACACATAACAACTTAAATGTTTAAACAATGGCAACGATTCTACTTGTCTATTCTATTAATAAAAAATCTTTTTGTTTCATACTGCAGGGTGTATTGTGTACATTGTAACAACAAACTACTTCACATTAAAAAGCACACTGCCTTTCACTCTCAACCTCTGTTCAAGGCTATTTAGGCTTGTCACGAAACCTGAAATGACTGAATTGATGATGAGCAATTAATTTCTTCCCAAATAAAGACACAAGGTCGTCCTTTGAGTTTGTTGCTGTTTCCTTTCAAAAATAATCCAGATATAAAAATGAATGTAATCAGCGGTGAAAAAAAGAAACACGCCACAAAGCGTTATGAAACACACTTACTGTTTATAGGTAATACACATTTCATGATTTCCTAAAAAGGTCAGGGAAGAAAAACACACACAGGACTGGCTTTATGAAAACATTCATTCTGGTGCTTTAATTTGTAATCCATTTCAATCATAAACATATTGATTTAGCCGTATTTGCTAGTTCATTCTCTTTACATTAAACAGTGTAACCAATACAGGTTCTTTCTGATGCCATACATATAAATACACACATACACAAAGTGAAACCACTTATTCTTGGAGACGACATGAAATATGACAAATACGAAAACTATCTAGCTAAACTATCTAGCCAAACACTAAAACACACAGTTTGCCTCACTCTTTTCACCCTGGCACGTGAAAAGAGGAGCAAGCAGTTAGATGTTTTTCAGGAGCAAAGGGAAAACATCTTTTTCAAGAAGAGTTTCCAGCTGAAAATTGGACATTCACATCAGTAGGTGGAGTTTTCCTCTCTCCCAGGAGTGTCATTGCTGCTTGGATTGGGGCTTCCAGTTTATCAGTATCAGGTCTTCTTTTTCATGCGTGGCATGACCAGGGTATGCCCAAGCTGTCTCAGGTAGATCTGGAGGTGTCCCCAGTGTCCTTTTAACTTCTGGGAAGTTCCCCATCCACTTAACAAAGGCAGAAATAGCATCTGATTTTATATTCCTTGAAATGTCTGACAGAGCTCTTATCTCCCTTGATACTGTATGATACTTTATTTTAGGACCCATGGCAGATATTAACCAAATAATTTATTAAATCTTCAAGGGCAAAATTAGGTGTTTTTGACTGGGACTGCAACACATTTTATTTTTAGAATAAGCACTAATAAAGACAGAAACAAGAACATGTAGATGTGATATCATTAGGGACAAAATTGTTGACAAAGTCATAAAAATTAGAATGAGATACAGCAACATCTATACATAGTCCAGAGTGAGGTGCTTGATTTGCCTATAAACAACAATGTTTATCTACTTCTAGAGGAATAGAAAACATGATGAAAGAAATTATTTGTCATGCTTTTTGCAAACGGAATAGAGCGTAAACAGGGGGCTACAACATGTATTATTCTACATGGTTTGCAGAGCCTACCTTGCCCTGTCAATTGTTCTGGAGACCTTTTAATCCAGTGACTTCCCTGTGGCATTGGCTTGTCTCCAGCTGTGAGCAGCAAGTGTTTATTGGCTGTGGTATCAGTGGGATACTTGTAGTGGCCCGCCCCACCTTTAATTCTTAGATTCTTCCCAAGGCTGTGACAAGCAACTCTTTGACTTCAGCTGAAGTAAAAATGTAAGTCTATGTGAGGATCCTAAATAAATCAAAGGCATATCCACAGCTGTCCCAGAGGATTCTGGTCCTGGTTTTTTTGTTTTTCTTGTTTGTTTGTTTTTTTTTACACCAAAAAAAATTAGATCCTTACTGCATTATTTGGACTTTACTTAAGTATTATATATCATTTATTAATAATTATGGGAAAGACTGTAATACAAGCATGACTTCAAAAATCTTTGTATCTGACGAAGAACTATAGAATGGTGAAATATTGTCCGATTGTTATGCTGTTTACACTAATTAGTCTGACAAAGCATTGCAATTAAAAGGTCAAAACTTCCTTTGGAAAATGGGTCAAGGAGCTTATATAATATTTTTTTTAAATAACATATTAATCTAAGGTGTATTTAATATTCTCTATATTAATTATACAGTATAATATCCTGGATACAACATAGGAGTCAAAACTAAACTTTGGGATTATGATACCTGTCATAGAACACCATTGTTAGAGCAGAAATAGTTGAATAGTTATATGCCTTTCCTTCCTTGGTCTTGGCATATAATTAACCTTCAATCATCATTTCACTCATCAGTGTCAAGAATAATTCTATAAATTAAATCTAGCACCACAGGGGGCTCCTTGTGTGAAAGAAGTTACCTACTATTTTATAATAGTTCTTCTGAGTTAAAAAAAAAAAGTCCTCCCACCATGAAAGGCTTTAATATCTGACAGCATGTGCTGCCAAAGTTATTACTTTCAAATGCTTCAGCTCAAGGCCAGAACAGTGAACCCAGTCACTATAAGCACGCACCGGAGACACATCCACATTGCATCAGAGTCACTATGACGTGGATTAAAACCATAAAAAAGTAAAATAAGATTACAATTCATGAGAACAGCTAAATATAAAGATGTACTAAAAGAAATTCTGAAGGATATACTAAATGTGTTTTTGCTACATTTGTTTCTGGGAGCTGAGGAACTTTATCATTCTTCAATTGTTTTGTGTGTTTTCAACTGTAGTGATACCGGAAATACTTTATACCATGAATGTTGTTGAAAAGAGAAAAAAGTCTTTGAGAAATTGTATAAATAGACATTGTAATGTATGCATGCATGAAAAAGTAATAAGTGCCGCATCTTCGTCTCTTCTCCATCACTTCCAGCTACATGTTCAATAGATTTTACCTCTGTGTGCTAAATCATCTGCTCGGCAGTGGTGTCTGTTGTTTTCAGGGTTCTATGTGATTGTCACTAAAAAGAAGAAAAATCCTTTTTCTAACTTCACCTGTCTCTACTCTTCAACTGGGTCTTCATTTAGCATGCTGAACTGGAGGTTACCTTACAGTAGAAAGTGATCAGAGATAACATTGCTTTTGTACTGGGACATTATCAAAATGAATTAATTAAAAGAAATCGAAATAGAGTAATCATACACACACAGCTGACGGTGATTACTATACTTCAATTTCAAAGCAAAATTGAAGAAGAATTTAAAAAATCTTTCAATTGATGTATAGCTTCACTAGTATAAACTACTAAGCAAAAGTGTAAAATAAAAAATCAGCTTCTGAATAGCGAGGACATTATTTCATGAAATATCAAAAACATCAGGTCATTTTGAAGCTCCCTGTATTTTTTCCAACATTCTTTATTACTAGTAAGCAGATTTATTTTCTGACATTTCACCCCATCAGTAGCAATCCAAGGAACCATTCAGACATTGGCTTTTTGTCACTGAAACTGCTAATAATGACCTCAGTGCAATCCGCAAATACTACTCATTGGAGACACATAAACACTAAACATACACTGCAAGGGAGCTGGCCAGTTGCCCTGACCCATACAGTGAGAAATGGCCATAGCCCTGGAACAAATAAAGCCACCCAATACAGACCTAGCATTTCCCCACCTAGTAATTGCCTCAGAAATGGCATTGAAATAATGAGATTCAGCTGAGTACCGTGGCTAGTCTGAATGCAACACTTTTGTACCTCAGCAGCTGTGAATGTGCGCACAGGATTTAATGTATGTACAAATATCAATGTATTTGTCATTTGCCTCTGAAGGGTAGGTAGGTTGAAGAGGTTAAATGGTTTTATTTGCTACTGCACATTTACTCTGTTGATCGCCATGCTGTAGTGGAACTGCTATTGTACAGCATCATAGAGGTGCTTATCCTGCAACCTGTGAAAAGCTGGGACAAACCACACTGATTTGAGAACAGATTTCATGTTGCTGACTGTCGTTTAAAATTGTTTTTTTCCTTTTTGAAATATAACTAAAATGTGATGTTAGATTAAAGCCATAAATTAGACATTTTTGTTGTTATATCAATAATTTATTTATTTAATCCAGCAGTTCTCAAAAGTCACCAAATAAAACTTCTCAAAGTATTTATACAGTTTTGAAGGCAGCACGAAGATTAAGTAAAATGAAACTCTTCCTTAAATGAGGATGTCAGGGATCAAATCTGAAGGTCAGCCACATCTTTTTTCCTGTGAAGACCAAAACCAAGAAATGTTTTGGTGATGATACAGATTACAGATTCAGGAAGAATGAAGTGTCAAATGATGCACACTAATATAGCACCCTTTAATCTTTGCTAGCTACTACAAATTTTCAGTGTGTTTCTCATTCACACATGCTTATCAAAGTAAATATGTTGCAAAACGCGAGGGCTTGTAGAATAAAATACCCGGCCTCGTGGCAGTTGGTGATACAGTCACAGTCATAGGACAGAAACTTTTTCGTGTTCTTCACTTTAAATTTCTTAAAATTATTTTGAGTTCATGAAGATGAATCATGTTCAACTATTGTTTGAAATACATTATTAATTCCATGTGTTACCTTTTTTTCCAGCTAGTCATATAAAAATGTTGTGATCACATCTTTTCAAACTTTGCTTTTCTGGTTGCCATAGTGACACATCCCTGGTTTCTCTACGAGAAAAACTTAGCAATTCATGTCTATGAACACAAAAAAATTATCAATCTTTTTGTAACTATTTCACTGCCATAAGACTGGCCTTTACACTCACTCACTTTTTGCTTTGAGTCCAGTGTTTTGCCCAGGGCCAGTCTACACCATCCTACCTCCCCATAGGCAGAATAGTGTACTGAAAGAAGAAAATTTCAATACCAAGCACAAAAATTAGCAATTCAGATACAATTCAGCATTACAGTCAATAAAATTAATCATGAAAGAATGCTGATAACACCTCTGGGAACCCCAAATTCAAAAACATAAAATCCCTCAGGGTGACTAAATAAAAGCTCTTGGTCTCAGTAGTGTAAATTCTACTACTTTGCGTTTGAACCATTTCCAGCGAATGTTGACAGATGCAGCTCTGTTTGAGTGCATTTCTGACAGACTTTGGATCGCAGTGGGTTGCCCATGCTGAAATGTGTATTGTTGTAAATCAAACAAGACAGAACTGTGGATTTTGTTTTTCATTTGATTCATTGTGATTAATAAGCCATACACCATGTGGTGCAGTGCTAAACTCAGATAGCAGCTGGTAGAATTCTAGCAAGGTCAGAGAAAAACACTCGAGGACTTCAAATAATTTCCCAGACCGAGGATGAAAATGCAAGTATGATGAGAAACTAACTTCACTGAAGAATTTTGAGTCATGCATTACAATAATTAATAGCATATATATATATATATATATACACACACATACATAAATTATTCACAATAGTGCCCTTAGAGATACAGTGTATTGCAATCACTGCTGAATTAATTTGTGTCTGGACACCCATATGCCCAAGCCAAAGACTCATTCTCTAATGTTATTCCTTGGCAGTTGTGCCCCCAAGCGGAAATCAAAGAGCAAAATAACTGTGGCATGTCTTTGTGGTCACCAAGCTGCCATAATTTCTCTTAGAAGTTGGCAGTTTTATATTTGTTTGCAGCAAGAACAAGCTTTTAAGAAAGAGAAGAGATTGAGTTTGTTGATCAAGGTTACGGAAAATAGAGAAAGGAAGAGAAAATAAATAAATACAACATTATTTATTAAGGTCTGCTTTACTTGTTCATATTTGTGTATTTTATTTTTATATACTCGTAAAATAAAATGTATTAACTCAATAGAATATATTGAGTGCTACATGCTTAGGATGTAGGATTTATTTACTATAACGATTATAGCATATGTGTGTATATACAGTGGCTTGCAAAAGTATTCGACCCCCTTGAACTTTTCCACATTTTGGCCCATTACAGCCACAAACATGAATCAATTTTATTGGAATTCCACATCAAAGACCAATACAAAGTGGTGTACACGTGAGAAGTGGAACGTTGCTGTGCTTTTTTTTGGAAGTCGAATTTCCCAGAGGAACCCACCCGAGGGATTAATAAAGTTCTATCTTATCTTATCTTATCTTAAAAATCATACATGATTCCAAACATTTTTTTACAAACAAATAATTGCAAAGTGGGGTGTGCATAATTATTCAGCCCCCTGAGTCAATACTTTTTGCTGCAATTACAGCTGCCAGTCTTTTAGGGTATGTCTCTACCAGCTTTGCACATCTAGAGACTGAAATCCTTGCCCATTCTTCTTTGCAAACAGCTCCAGCTCAGTCAGATTAGATGGACAGCGTTTGTGAACAGCAGTTTTCAGATCTTGCCACAGATTCTCGATTGGATTTAGATCTGGACTTTGACTGGGCCATTCTAACACATGGATGTTTTGTTTTAAACCATTCCCTCGTTGCCCTGGCTTTATGTTTAGGGTCGTTGTCCTGCTGGAAGGTGAACCTCCGCCCCAGTCTCAAGTCTTTTGCAGACTCCAAGAGGTTTTCTTCCAATACTGCCCTGTATTTGGCTCCATCCATCTTCCCATCAACTCTGACCAGCTTCCCTGTCCCTGCTGAAGAGAAGCACCCCCAGAGCATGATGCTGCCACCACCATATTTGACAGTGGGGATGGTGTGTTCAGAGTGATGTGCAGTGTTAGTTTCCACCACACATAGCGTTTTGCATTTTGCCCAAAAAGTTCCATTTTGGTCTCGTCTGACCAGAGCACCTTTTTCCACATGTTTGCTGTGTCCCCCACATGGCTTGTGGCAAACTGCAAACAGGACTTCTTATGGTTTTCTGTTAACAATGGCTTTCTTCTTGCCACTCTTCCATAAAGGCCAACTTTGTGCAGTGCACGACTAATAGTTGTCCTATGGACAGAATCCCCCACCTGAGCTGTAGATCTCTGCAGGTCGTCCAGAGTCACCATGGGCCTCTGGGCTGCATTTCTGATCAGTGCTCTCCTTGTTCGGCCTGTGAGTTTAGGTGGACGGCCTTGTCTTGGTAGGTTTACAGTTGTGCCATACTCCTTCCATTTCTGAATGATCGCTTGAACAGTGCTCCGTGGGATGTTCAAGGCTTGGGAAATCTTTTTGTAGCCTAAGCCTGCTTTAAATTTCTCAATAACTTTATCCCTGACCTGTCTGGTGTGTTCTTTGGACTTCATGGTGTTGTTGCTCCCAACATTCTCTTAGACAACCTCTGAGGCCGTCACAGAGCAGCTGTATTTGTGCTGACATTAGATTACACACAGGTGCACTCTATTTAGTCATTAGTACTCATCAGGCAATGTCTATGGGCAACTGACTGCACTCAGACCAAAGGGGGCTGAATAATTACGCACACCCCACTTTGCAGTTATTCATTTGTAAAAAATGTTTGGAATCATGTATGATTTTTGTTCCACTTCTCACGTGTACACCACTTTGTGTTGGTCTTTCACGTGGAATTCCAATAAAATTGATTCATGTTTGTGGCTGTAATGTGACAAAATGTGGAAAAGTTCAAGGGGGCCGAATACTTTTGCAAGCCACTGTATGTCTGCATGTATTCTAGCTCCTCCTTAATGGGTAGGCCAATCTGAACAACATTTTGCATTAACATCATATCATATTTTCTTAAAGATTTATTATAAGTCCTAGTTCTTTTTGATTTTCCTATATATTATTTTCATTTCATCAGCCCCCTGCAAATGTGATGTTTCCTTCCCCATTTGTTGGATCAATGTCTGCTGCCCATACTTAACAGACACCACAATTTGGACCTGCAGCATAATTTTGTTTGAGTTATTGGTAAATATGGAATGAAGAATTTGGAAAAATGCCACAAGCCTGGCAAAAACTGCCTGTAGGGGAGGTTTTTGCCACTACAACTAATTACACCAATAGCACAAAAAGGATAACAGTAATTCTCATAATAATGTCTTCAAATTCTTTACTTCTCTTACTGCAGCTCACTTATTGTATTTTTTTAAAAATAATCAAACTTTGGTTTCTCAAGTACTAAATGGTAGCTACCAGTAGAGTTTGCTACTTTAACTGGACCCTGTGGTTTGGTTCTCTGTGCCGGATTATCCTTTATGAAGATCATTAGCAGTCTGTTAAGTCTGTCTTGTGTCATTGTACTCAGTAGCTTTTTATATTTTTGTTTGTTTGTTGCACTTTTAGGAAACTGTGATCTCCTTCAGCAACTGGTGCAAAAAGCAGTGGGACAACCAAATTCGATTCGATTATTGGAGACTGGAGGTGAACTCGAGTTTCTGTAGTTGTTTAGTTCCAGCATCTAGAAGTCTGCTCAAAGCATTCAATTCTGCAGGATATCCTTTGCTTTTAATGTGTCTGGTGTCACGATGTGTCACGGCTTTTTCCAGTGCAATGTTTCCCTGGGGAAAAGTTCTAGCATTTTTCTTATTGACAGATGCGATCAGATTCACTTCCCCAAGTATGTCTCTGTGCCCTGGATGTGAGAAAAAAAATACTCTTCCATAACATCAATAGCGTAGTCCAGTAAAACAGCTTGTAAACCTGTTGTGTGGATCCATTACTACCTCACTGTCTCCCTTGTAGTTGAAGATATTTCCTTTTTTGGGGGAGGGTGTCACAGTGCACTGTTTCAGGAAATCGGGTCTCTGCATCCAACTCCTGCGCCAGATATTTTTCATTTGACTGCATGCTTTCAAATTTGCCGTCAGTGTGATTGTCCAACAGGAATCATTTTGTCACATTCAGCTGTACTACTGCACTAAGTGCACAGTGTCTGCAGAGTCTTACCAGTAATATTTATCTCATTTAAAATGCTATACCATGTTATGATGGCGCATGAATGGTTGCCTTTTGATCTTAGCTGTAATGACTTCAGCTTCAGATCTAGTTTTAGCTTCACAAGCAGCAGTTGGACTTTCATCTTGTGACACTTTTAGCATTGCATCTCATGCTGCCTCTAACTGGGTTTGAGCACATGTGTACCTGACCTTCACGTTTCACAAACTCTGTTTTGAATATGTTTATGTTTACCCCTCATTTGATCTACCGTTATTGTCCTTGACCGCTCGTGTCCATAATGTCAACATCCTGTCCACTAATGTTCCCAGTGACATCATTCGTGCAAGGATGCGTGCAATCGGTTATCTCTGCGAATTCCAGAAAATGCTTTCTAATCTCTGCGCTTCTCCCTCTGTGTTGTAACAAAGTGTACAATCACAGTCATCTGTTCTGTTCTGCTCACAGTAGGAGCACAGTCTAAAAATATGGAGCAGCATTTAGCTGACCGCAGCACTGTGAGAATTTCCTGCTGAATGTGAGATGCTTTGCATTGCTGTCATTTCATTTGGTATGTCCTTGCGTAAATAGTGAATATGTATTTCTTTTGAAGTTACTCTCCATATGTGTCCAGCCATAAAGCTGTCAGATCAGCCTCACTAGTTTAGGCAAACTGTTACTGTTCTTCAAACAACATATGCGCTTATGTGGAATGCCAGTTTTTGCATACACATTACCTCATAAGAGGAAACTACTGCTATGACTCATTCTCAATTCATTGTCTTGGCCTGTTCCCTACTGATTTTGCATCTGCACTATATAGATAAAAGTCCACGGCCACCTACACATTACACCTACAGGAGCTTCTGGCCATGGAAGCCCAACACACGAAGCTCCTGGCACAACGTTTTTTTAGGTTTGGTACTCTGTCGTTCCTGAATAGGTAGGGCTTTGGTGCCTTTTATGAACTATGCGCCTCAGCAACCCCAGTTGGGTAACATTATGTGGTCTGCCACTTTGTGGCTGAGTTGCTATGGTTCCTAAACTCTTTTACTTTTCAGTAATGCAAATTACAGCTGATCATGGAATATTTTAAATGGAAGAATTTGCATCAACTGACTTGACTCCTATGGCCCTTTAGAACAAACCATTCTTTTACAAATGTTTGTAAAGGCAGAGTGCATGGCTAGGCCCTAAACACCTTTATCATCTGATACCTTTGTTTATATACAGTAGTGTACAATAGAAATCTTGTTCAGTCCTTTGTTAAAACCATCTAACTTTGTGTGATTTCTCTCTAGCATCACTTTTTCCCAGTCTTTAACATCATCTTTTGATAGGACTTTATGACACTCTTCCATGATGTCCTTGGGGTATTGTTGTTGGGCATTTGATTCATCAAAATACCCCAAATCTTCACTTTTTATATAAGCAGCCAGATACTTCATATGCTGTATTGTTTTTCATGGCTTGTGAGAGCTTGGAGTGAGTGTTGGTTTGCGATTGGTTGTCCAGAGTAACTGCCACATTCCTCATCAGTATTTTTTTCCTCTCATTTTCCACCTTTGTCCAGAGGCCTCCACAGGCAAAGGAAATCGCCTGACGAGGCTGACCCTGAAATGTGTGAGGAATTAAAAAGCAAGCTGCCTTTTAGTTGCTTGGCATGAACATGTTCTCATGCTCTCTTTAACAGAAACAGGTTTTCGTTGCCCGGGTGGCGCTCTAATGTGCAGTAGATCACAAACCATTGGTTGGTGTGTTAAAGACAGACATGTTGCAACAAAATATTCTAGGTGAGGGTGAAAATTTGACTTGGCTATGATACCAATGTGACAAATATTTTAAAATAAAATGATGGCATTTATAAACCAGTGGATTCAGAGTGTTTTTAGAATATATTAGATGAGAAGATTGCCTGGACCGACTGATGAATACTGGATGAATAGATAGAGAGTGAATTTGTGTGAAGTAAATCTAAGCTGTAAAAAGGAGGCTGAGTAGATAGTAGATAGTAGTAAATTTTGCATATGTTCACAGGTTGAAAGTGTTGTTGAAACACACTTGTGGTCAAATTTAATCTATTTATTTGTCTAGAGCAGTTAGTGTTTAAGTACTTCCTTGAACACATGGATTCAATATTAGCAATAATATTGAACACTTTTTGTTAACCAGTTTGACTTTTGTATGAAATACTTTGTTCTAGGCCTGTTTTTAAATTACGCAGCTCGTATACATCGGCTTATATTTTTTTCATGACTCATGTCTTTTAGTGACACTGTTAAATGCATGAATAGCGTTAAGATTGCATGCCATGGAAAAACTAGCCAGAGGCGCTGAGCTTCTTTGAGCATTTTTATGTGTTTGACATCAGCAAAGTCTAATAACACAGGCCATCTACATCCTCTGTGAAGTGTATACTATAAGGCCATACACTGTTTGTATCAGATACAGTTTTCACAATGGACAGTTTAACATTTCATAGTCTTATTGTACCAAACAGCTTTGAAGGCTTATTGATGATTGATTTTCCATAATACTCTTAACTAGGCGTGGCTTCTATGATCGAACGTTTTAACTTAACTTCAACTTAATGTCTGTTCGTTTACAGCCAGTGTGAGCTGCAGAGAAAATGAGATTAGACCTTTTGCAGCATGCAATCACTCAGCAGATCGACATGGATTTGGCTGTCAACAATTTACTAAAGTCATGGTGGCAGCTGTAAAGAGATTGAAATCTCTCCCTGCCCTTTGGAATAGTGCAGTGTTAGTGAGGAGTGTATGGGCGGTGGGGGGATAGTGAAATTATTTGAAATAGTGATTACCAGTGTATCCTACTCCCAATCTCCCAATACCACTCCCTCACCTTCAGTTACCATCTCAAAAACAAAGGGATACGATTCGATTCAGTCCTAGATTAGCTTTGTGTGTGCCTGTGTTTATGTGTCCAAGTGTTTGCTGGGATTTTTATGTGTGTCTGTACTGCACAGAGACCGAGGGGTGGCAACATCTTTTACAAGGAGCTCTTGTGTCTGGAAGCCATTGTCTGTATGCCAAGATGACAAGCGAGTAGCCCTGGCAATGGATGGTGCCCTGCAGATGAAAAAATAAATAAAAACAGAGCCATTGTTTCAGAGGCCATGAGCAGAATATCTGCAGGGGTCTGAGGCCAAACCACTGCTTGTAATAGCTTGTCTATAGGGAAACACATTTGTCACATTTGTCTTGTTGGCAAAATGAAAACCCAAACGGCTCGTTCTACAAGATAAAAGAGCAACTACAGTGGTTGACCACTAAATTGTACAGCCGCCATTAAGAGGTTCATAGGATCGTTTCCTTACATTTTGGAGTTATTTACGTGTATATTTGTTTATTTAAATACTGACTATATTCCAAAAAGTATGCATCCTAAAACCTTTTTTTAAACACAAATTAACAGGTGAGGTCACACTTTTTGCTTATTTTGTTCCGAAGCTTGTCAAACAAGTACGGTATTTCTTTGTATGTTAGCCATGTAACTATGTTTTATGTAAGGCACTGTTGAATGAAGTGTTTGTAATATTTGCATTCTGTCCGATCTTTTTTAAAGGATAGTCACCACCATAAACACAAGAGACAAAAGGACTGCCATGCTGGTCACTGACTGGATCATGAAGCAAATACAAAAAGAAAGACATTCAGTCCTGTTTACACAGTATTAGATCAAACACTATTGTCTCAAAAGATGTAAGAGAAGAATATACAAAGTGACAAAGCTCCTGCAGATTAATGAAAACTAGCGAATAATATTACCCAATATTATTGGGTAATATCTTTGTAAAAATCTGCATTAGAAAAATCTGCAGCATTGGTTGATCAGATGAGTTCAGCTATAGCTGTCTTAGACAGGAGAGTCACCAATTACCTGCTGAACAAGAAAAGAAGGCAGCAGAGATGCAATGATCATATGATCTGTAAACCAGAACTGAGCATCAAGGACAGTGGAGTACACGCTGAACTAGAAACATCAGATAGATGAAGGCCCACAGAGAGACACCAAGAAGAAGGTAACCCCCACCAGAGAGACTAACACAAATCAGAAAAGGTCTTTGACCTTTGTCCAAGAAATGACAATGGGTATAAGTCAAAGTCGGCAAGACAGAAAATGCTTTCACTCTTAAATTTACTTTAAAAAACTAAAAAGAAAAAAGTCATTTATTTAAAAAACAACATTGTTGATTTTTTTTCTTCTGGCTGGATTTATTTATAGTACCTCAGTAAATTAAATGAGTCTTAATCCAAAGTATATTCTTTTGACTCTTAAGGTGATAGCAAGAAATAATATTCTTTAATTCTCTTTACGTTCTGTCTTTTTATTCAGCATGAGCTCAACCACACCCAGCAAACTGACAGCTATTGTTAATGGTATTATTGATCAAATTTAGCAGCAGTGGTGCTGAATTGGTTTGTTAAGGCTGACACTTCTTAATGAGTGAAGATAGTTTGAACTTTAACATAAAAAAAAAAACGAGTGAGATCATTGTAGCTTTCATTCATGCTAGCAATGTTATCCTGTTTGCAAAAAGAAAAGTAAAAAAAAACATAATTGAGCTTTCAATAATATGAATATTTCCAGGTCAAACTGTTTTGTTGTTCATTGCTGAGAAAGTTCTTATTATATTCTGTTAGTGGTGTTGTTTAAATTAGTCTTTCTGTGGGCTGCATTATTTAAAGGTAAAACAAAGAAAATTGATCTTTACCAAAGTCCTAAATGCCAAGAGAGAATATGAACTGACCTGGGACCTGTTGGACTTTCATTTGCCTCTAAAGCATCGAAACACCTGTGCACTGATTCTCCAGAATCAAGTGTTGTATAAGGTTGTGGATGAGAGTATTGACACTGTCACATTTTACATTAAACTTTAAATATTTCCACTATCTGAATAGTTTCAAATGGTAATTTGATAATGAAAATTGGTTCAACAAAAGAATAAACCCACTCATGTACTAGCTTCTGACATCAGCTATTTTTTCTTGATTGAACATTCTGTCTGCTTATGAAACTGAAGGACAGCATCATTGTTCCAAAATGGAAGAAAATAAAAAAAAGTTTATAAAAAATGCAGTAGAAATCAGTGATAATGTGAAATACAAGAACAAAAAATTGCAGAGGATTATGCGGTCTCATTTGGGCCTCAGTGATAGATTAAGCCCCAGCATTCAAAGGCAATGTGTTCAAGGGTGGAAGTGACTTTGCCAAGACACTGTGAGATAAGAAGCTAACTGTTATTAGTTTAATGGGAATGATAGTCTGCCCAAAGCAGTGTGTGCAAGTGGCATGGGAGCATCATTTTTCTTTGCAGTCTTTCTTGCACTGCACTGAGCCTGAGTAGCGGTGAGAGAGCAGCAGCCTGCCAATTGTTTTGTGGGAAATATAAACCACTGAAGACAAAGTATTGCTCATATGACCACTGGGCTAGGTCTAGGTCCAGATCTAGGTCCAAGTTGCCACAGTATTTATTCTTCATTACTATGATAGGCCAGATAATACCTCTGATATCAGTATGGTCTGTGCTAGTAAGCCCAAAGAAACACTAGCCTTAGAGTTAGTATCCAGGATCCCTTCTTGCTGTATGCTTTTCCACTTAGTACATCTGTGGGAGCAATTGTGTCAAAGCTACTAACAAGGTTCAGAAATGTGTTCAGCAATGATTATGGGTGCTGAGCTGTTCATTAGTTGACTTATCAATGTGAATATGTCATCATTTTTATGACCATTACATATTCCTTTGGTGTACTGCTGTCATCTCAAACAGATTTCATGATCTTGATGGCTGTCATTTTCATGTTGGATTGAAACTCTTGCAACATTATGAGTTTCAATTATTTGTTATGAACATAGTTCTATATCTGAGGATGTCATGCTACAAAACCAAAGCAATCACTCCCTAAACCACACGCAGTCCCAGAACAATATCCTTTACATTGTTAAAGCTTGTTAATAGTGTGCATTACCGCTAAATTATGATTTTGTATTTCTGTAGGTTGCGCATTTGCGAGGGTAAAACTAGATGTCAGTAATGCCAAATCCAATTCTTTGCATATTTGGTTGCTGCCTGCAAGCCCATATTACAATGCTTATTCGGGACCTTGGCAATTCAAAGCCCATTGAGGGACTTTTCCCTTCCAACCTCACTGCTTTCCATTTTCACTGCACCAGCCATTTTACATAGCAGTACAATAACACAAGTCAGGGCAAATGAGTGTGAGTGTGAGACTGAGAGACAATGAGTGAGTCGATGTATGTGCCTATTATTTATGTGTGAGGACGTTTGAGTGACAGTGGGGAGTGTGTTGCCATTTGTAAGGATTAGAAGAATAGTGAGTAAAGAGATGGATTTTAGGTAAGTGCCGCAAAAAGAAAGAAAGAAAAACAGGGCAAGAAAGAAATATTTATGCTTCTTTACTTTGACCAACTTAACAGCCAACAAAGTTTGATGGAAAACAGAGAAGGAAAGTTTATAGGTTTGTAAGTCCTGTTTACTTTGTTTCAAGAGGTTTTTCTTGCTGTTGAGTTTTGCTGTGCTGTGTCTGGGTTCTGGTTTTTTTTTAGCTTTATATTGTTGTTGTTTCTTTTCTGGAAAAGAAATCGATATTACTTTGGAGCAAGTAAGTGTTATGAGATGTCAAATTTGGTCCCAGCCAGGACCAATGCTTGCCTAACACATCCCCCCCAAAGAGTTTCTGGCTGCTGCATTTTGTGGCACACAGCAAATGTGCAAAGGGTTTCTGCCCAAACCACAGATTCCTGCTATACCCAAGTATTTTTTGCACGGTTGTAAAGTTTTAAAAATAGAAAACAACCAGCAAATGCAGATTTGTAACACAAAGGAAAATAAGCAATACTCCTAAAGATCTTTAAAAAAATAAAAACTCCATCTTTCTAACTATTTTTGTATTTCATGGGCGTATCATATACTAATGTGCTATAAAATAAAGCCACTTTGTGAGACTGCTGTTGTATGAATAAATAAACCCAGCTTGTTCCCAAAGTCAAGAGTGCTGCAGCACATTTAAAAACCAGAAAATTCCCTTGGGACCCACCCAATATTACATCTTCACTCGAATCAAAATACAAGATAAAGCACTGCATTTCCTTGAAAATTTCATTTTTTAAAAACATGATCAATTGCTAATACTACTCAGTCAAGCGTTGAGGCCAATGTGTGACCCACCTGCCAACCCAATATCACGACAAAGTGTGTAACAACAGAAACGCCCGTCCACCGTGTCAATTTCACACTTTGGTCTCCAAAACATTGCAGCAAAGGGAGCTATTTTACATGAAAATAATCACAGGAAAGCATTTAGCAGACATTACTGTCACATTTACACGTAAATACATATTAGCCCCCTAGCTTAATCGATTCTGACAATTAAGGACCCGGAAATATCCTTAGTACGTTTTTTGCTCACCACCGACTTCGTGTCTTAAAATATATTATCTCGCCCTGCTGGTAATGCAACTTCTTCACGCATCTCCATTTCAGATTTTGGAGAGGCAAAGCGTGAAATGGACACAGCGGACCAACATGTCTATTGCACGTTTTGCTCTGATATTAAGTTGACCTGCCACTGCAGTAAATGAGGACCATGAGTAATATAACAAACTAACCTCCTATTATCAGTTTTAATTTACAAACCAACCCTCACAGTCTCTTCCATTTATCCCAGTCTCTGGGTAGAGGGAAGCTGGAGTCTATCCCAGCTACCATAGGGCAGGAGGTGGGATACACCCTGGACAGATGGCCAGTCTGTCGCACAGCCAACAGTAAATAAACAAATATATTTAGATAAATATATAACTGTACCAAGTTGTAATTTCAACCTGAGTTTTTGTTATTATTCCTGCAGTACCTTGGCAGCCCACCAGGTGAATACACATGTAAATACACAAATCAGCCACAACTTTAAAAACCACCATGGGCGTCCCATGGCTGGCAGGGAAAGCTGGCAGTGGATCATTTTGATCCTGTGGGTTACAAAGTGAGAGTCTGGAGTCTAGATCAATACCATGGGCTCTTTGTCCTGTTTCTTGAGTCTTTTTTGAACAGCTCTTGTGAAATGAGGCAATGTCCAGCTAAGAGAGGCCACTGTCATTGGGGAATGCCATCACCATGTGGGTGTGCTTGGTCTGTAGCATCCAGATGCATGAAGGTTTCCCAGCAGACAATTGCGCAGCAGTGAAAGATTCAACTACTTGTTGGCATCTTAATATTTATCTGTTGTTGCTGAATGGATATATGATCACACGCTAAATGGTTAGCTGCAACTCATAATAAGAGTCAATCTGCCTTTTGAAAAAAGAAATACCAAAGGGACCAAAGACTGAAAAACAAACAAAAACAACAAAAATAAAAGGCTGTCGGCAACTGGTGAATTCAGTTTTCACTTGATGTTGAAAACAGTTAAGATTTCATTCCCAAGTTTTCATTTGTCTCCTACTGTGAAGGAAAAAAGATTCTGAACACCAGAATTTAATTTGGCAACATAAATTAAGTCAGAGTGAAAGTTATTCTAGCTTGCAGACACAATTCATGATTCATTCTCAAAAATATATTTCTTTATTTCTGTTGAAATAGTGACTCTTAAAATGATGCCAAAGACTGTATCGGTATCAGAATTCATTGGGGGGCCAGCCTTATCAATAGTTACCCAGCAAGAATGACAACCTTGAAACTTGCTATACAAAGCCACTCACCTATCAAGAACAATTGTAGCATAACAAGAAAATGGTTATTTTATCATCTAATCACAGAGTCATTCATCTTGCAGTGTCATGATTATCCACCTGACAGAAACCCCTCACACCAAGTATAAGAGAAGATTAAGGACAAGCATGCGTGCCAGTGTTGAGGAACACAGCTGAACAAATTAATTATTGATGGGATCCTTTCAAAGTCTGTGGCGTCACTAGGTATCCATTGTTACCTCTGTTGTTGTTTGCAGCTCTTAGCAGGGCAGAGAGGATGGAGACGAAGTAGAGAAGAATGATATATATCGCCTCTCTCCTCCCGCCTATGAGGTGCATCATGTCACAGTCAAATGTTCCCTTTTGGAATCTAATTTTCTCTGAGTTTTATTCATCTAATAACACAGTGAGCATGTTTGACTAGTACTGCAAATCTGAGTATAATCGTGCATTTACTTATTAATTTTATTTTACTCATATCGATCAGCTGATGAGTAATATATATTGATGAAACATGTCAAGCACCAGTACACAAAACGTATTACAATTGTTTATTTTTAACTTTATATCTATAGGGAAATATACTGTCAGTTCTAGGGTAGTGATCTGGAAAGAAAAAGCCCCTGTCTAACAGAATGGTTTTATAGCCAGGCAGCGTGGAAATAACTCTAAAATACTGGCAAAATTCCTTCTACTCATTGCAAGGGTACCTTGGCCATGCGTGATCTGCTGCTGAAGACATTGACAAGTAGCTGTGGTGCCAGAATGGCTTAAGTTCCTGTGCAGAGTTGCTTTAGGCATGCAAAAGTGACAGATTTCAAGACTGCTGGACAAATATTTTGCGTGACTTTGTCATAGTGTAAGCAGATAATATAGGGTACATTATAGTTTTTGAAATCGAAGTTAAAATCTAAGTCCTAAAACTCTTCAAAATAGGAATAACTTCATTTTATAGCTTACTTTAAAGACCTTTTGCAGTTAATGTACACAGACGTAAACACCATCAAAATCATATTTCAGTTACAAAATATTCTATTTTTTACTGTAATTACACCTCAGCTAATCACAAAAAAAATAAGTTAGTGCCTTCCTAGTATGTTCATCAGTGATACGAAACCAACCAAATCATTTAACACCAAGGTCAAGGTCAAGGTCAGATTTATTTATATAGCACATTTCCAACAGCCGATGCTGCACAAAGTGCTTAACAATAACAATAAAATTAAAAACTACAGTGTAATACAATAATAACAATAGAAACAATAAAATAGAAGAATTGAAACAATACTAACTAATTCAGATAAATCCAAAATGCTTGGGTCATAATGTGTTAAAAGCCAGAGCGTAAAAGTGTGTCTTTAGTAAAGATTTAAATTGCTCAAGAGTTTGAGCAGATCTAATATTAAAGGGGAGACTATTCCAAAGTCTGGGACCTGCCACAGAGAAGGATCTATCACCACGAGATTTGAGGTTAGTCCGTGGAATGGACAACAATAGTTTTGAACTAGATCTCGTGGGTTTTCCTGGAGCATAGGCAGAGAGGAGCTCTGACAAGTAGGGGGGGGCTCGGGCGTTGAGTGACTTAAAAACAAAAAGTAAGAGTTTAAATTGGATCCTGTAGGGGACAGGGAGCCAGTGTAAAGAGGCTAAAATTGGGGTTATATGCTCTCTCCGTTTGGTACCGGTTAGCAGGCGAGCAGCAGCATTTTGAACCATCTGAAGGCGATGGATGGTGGCATGATCTAGGCCATAATACAATGAATTGCAGTAGTCCAATCTGCAAGTAAGAAAAAGGTGGATGATGCGCTCGAAGACGTCAGCCGGAAGGTATGGCTTTATCCTGGCTAGCTGTCTTAGCTGAAAAAAACAGGACTGAACTACTGCACTCACCTGCTTATTCAATTTAAAAGAACCATCAATGTAAACTCCGAGGTTTTTTACATGTGTTTTACAATACGAGGAGAGGGTACCCAACGTGCTGTCGATATGATTGAAATTGCCAAAAATGACCACCTCAGTTTTGTTTTCGTTTAGCTATAAAAAATTTAATGATAACCACTGTTTAACGTCGTCAAGGCAGCGTAATAAGAGCTGCGGTTGATCTGATCCTGATTTTAAAGGTAGATAAATCTGTAGATCATCCGCAAAGCAATGAAATGAAATGCTGTACCGCGAGAAGATGGAGCCCAATGGCAGCAAATAGAGTGCGAAGAGGGCGGGACCCAAAATAGAGCCTTGAGGAACGCCGTATTTAAGAGGAGCTAATTTGGAGTTGTGGGGGCCCATATTGACATAAAAGAACCTTTCTGTCAAGTAGGAGCGAAACCACTGAAGGGCAGATCCTTTTAGGCCAGCATGCGATTCTAGCCGTGATAACAGGATGTCGTGGTCAACCGTGTCAAAAGCTGCTGACAAGTCCAACAGTAAAAGGGCAGCAGGGCTGCCAGAATCCATAGTTAAGAGAATATCGTTAAAAATCCTTAAAAGTGCTGTCTCAGTGCTATGTAATGATTTAAAACCAGATTGAAATTTTTCTGAGATCATATTAGAATCGAGGTGTGCCTGCAACTGTAGATAGACCACTTTCTCCAAAACTTTAGATAGAAAAGGAAGCTTTGAGATGGGCCTGTAATTAGACAGAACAGTTGGGTCCAGGTTTTGTTTTTTAAGAAGAGGCTGAACTACAGCTTGTTTGAAGCATAGTGGGACGCAGCCTGTAGTAAGGGACGTATTAATCAATTTCAGAATAAAAGGGCCAACAATATTAAAAGTGTTTTTGAGCAGACTCGGGGGAAGAGAATCAGAGGGGCAGTGTGATGATCTTAGGCCACTAACTATCGCGGTCAGGTCCTTAAGGGAGACGGGATCAAACTGCTCTAAGACAGCTGAACACACAGGTGGAGGGCTTTGAACTGAGACAACAGACAACGAAACAAGGGCCCTAATCGATAAGATCTTGTTATTGAAAAATGCTAAAAAAATCATCGCACATACTTGGTGAAGAAGTAACTCCAGGATTATCACATAAACTAAAAAAGCGATTAAGAATGTTAAAAAGTACCTGAGGCCTATGACCGTTTGCTGATACTAAGTTTGAGACAAATTGTGTTTTTGCAGTTTTTACAGCTTCTTGATAGCATCCAGTACTCAAAGATAACAGGTAGTTCAAGAGATCGTTTGTAAGAATGGAACATGATTTTCTGTGATACAGAAATTAATTAATCTATTTGGTCTCATTTATTTGCCAAGACTCATTATGGCAGAACAGAATCCCAGCAATGATAGACGCTGGTGCTGGTGAAGATGGGGACTTGGATGGGTTCTGATTGAGCAGGGTGAGGCAGAGATGGGGAGGAGGTGGCTGTACAAATGACAGACTGGAAGACAGAAGAGCACTGAGATATAAAGCACATGGGTTGGAGCTGGTTGGCTCACTGAAGGTGGGCAAGAGAATGATTGGTCTTGAGTAATGATGTCAGCATTGACTTTGACAGCGTGGGAAGTGCAGTAAAGAATAGACTAGCAGGTGGACATCAAGGAAGTGGCTAAATGGGTGGTTACAGATCTTCTATACTGAACGCATGAATAAGTTTCATCATGAGCACAAAATTGAGAAAAACTAGAAAATTGAGAAAATTGCTGAAAAATCTAAATTTCAACAATTTATTTTTGCCATGCTAACAAACATGCTAATGTTCAACTTTATGGCCACTCGAGGTTAGACAAGATTAATGTGACTCTATTTCTGAAAATGAATTAAACACTCATAATTGTGTTTGTATTATATGCACATAAATATGTGTGTGTTTTTCCTGAAACAATGTAAAATCCATTGTTTTGGTTTTTGGTTTACATTTAAGACCATTCATTAACTCATGGGCACAGTGCTTTGCAAGTTTTCACCAATCAGTGAGTTAAGGTCCTATTGTTTATGACATTGATAAAAGTTTTTAATGATATATATATAATTTTTTAAAATGGGTCATTGGTAAGGGTTACACCTAACAGCAAAGTAAGGATTCATAAATGGAACATGTCATGGCAGACAGTGCAAGCACCATGTAAACTTACAGATGTCTATGGTGAATAAGTCCGATTTTGCAGTCGAACATAGAAACATACCAAATGTTTAAACTGAGATATTTCGTTATTTTGTGAAAATTTTTAGCTCATTTTAAATTTCATGACAGCAATAGAAAAAAAAGTTGACACAGGGCTTACTACTGTAGCATCCCCTCTTTTTGTAATGACACACTCTAAACATCTGGGAACTGAGGAGACCAACTGCTGGAGTTTTGGTAGAGGAATGTTGTCCCAGTCTTCTCTTATATAGGATTCTAGGTGTTCAGCAGTGTGTTTCCTTTTCATATCTTTCATTTCATGTGCAAAATATTTTCAGTTGGTGAATAGCCTGGACTGCAGGCAGACCAGCTAAAGCCATGAAGTTGTAATAGCTGCAGTATGTGGTTTAGCAACGTCTTACTGAATGCAAGACCATCCATGAAAAGTACATCATCTAAAAGGGAGCATAAGTTGCTCTGGATCATGTTAGCATATGTTTTTTTTGTATGATAGATTTCTTATCCTGGATCCTGGACAGTGTTTACAGACAGTGACTTCTGGAAGTGTTCCCCAGTCAAAGCAATGGTTTCCATGTCAGAATCATGCCTGTATTTAATGCAGTGCTACCAGAGGGTCTGAAACCCATGAGTGTCCAGTATTGGGGTTTTTTGGCCTTGTCCTTTGCACACAGCGATTCTCCTGATTTTTTTGATATTGTGTTACTGCAGAGAATGAAATATTCAGTCTTAGCAATTTCATTATGAGGAAGGTTACTCTGAAATGGCTCCGCTATTTGTAGATGCAGTTTTTTTTTTCCAGATTAATAAGCCTCTGCCCATCTTTCCTTCTGAGAAACTCTCTAAGTTGCTCTTCCTTCCTTCTACCACTTCCTTTTCCAGCCTTTTGTTGCTCTGTCCCACTTTTTTACTCAGAAAGTGTGGCGACATCAAATTCATAAATACCTATTTTTCAGTGACACAGTAAAAAGTCTCAGTTTAAATATCTATTTTTTCTATGTTTTGTTGTGAAAAATGTGATTACAAGAAATCACTGCGTTTTTACACAGCAACCCTTTTTTTGATTGGGGTTGTAATTTTATTTTCCAGTTTTAAATCACCTACCATCTCTAAGTGATTGTCCATAGACTCCGTTTAAAAATCACAGGAGGTAAAATATCAGGTATGTATTAGGGAGCATACTGCACAGACTGCCTCATGGAAGAAGCAGTGTGTTGTGAATGCCTGTGTATGTTTGACTGCAGTACCCGAAGCCCACAGTGCCATCAGGCCTTTAAAAAGGGAACTGCTACTTTCTCATAGACTCCCTTCCTTCCTCGTCTCACGTTCCCTTTTGGTTTCCACTTCTTTCTCAGACACATATATAATTATATATAACCGTATTTTCCATGACGTTTCGGTGAAGCATTTGCACGTTACAAAGGTGTCGCGGACAAATTAGGTTCGGTTTACCCTCAGAATATATTGCTGCTTTATGTCCCATGTGCCCGTGTGCGTCAACGTTTCTGTGCGCGCCAGAGGAGAGGCTGAAATCTGGAAAGACATATCTGGACATATAAGGAAGGTTAACAAAACGCGTGGGGTCTAAATGAATATACCACTAAATGGACGAATTGCGTATGTGACGTGATAGAACACGGCACACACGCCCAGGCAAACACACAGCTTTACCACACACACTTGAGTAGGACACCGGGCAGAGTGCGTTCCGCTGATCATCTCCGTCCCTCCCTCCAGCAATCGGATTGCCTGTGCCACTGACGACAGCCAGTCACACAGTACCGAGAGTGTGCTGTGGAGAGACTGCATCAGGGAGCTGTGCGCTTGGATCGGGAGCAGTGCGTGGGAGTTGTTCTCTACCTGCCATTTGCATTCCTCCTTTATTCTCATCGGACGAGTTCGGGCTCACAAGGAGCCCCATTACCAAGGGAGGATCGCGCTGTATGTGCGCGTTTGTGTGGGTTATCTGTTTTAACTACTGCTATCGTCTCAGAACTGCAGCAGTGCCGTTTTGGAGAAAGTCGTTGGAAATCAGCAGGAAACGGCTGCCTGGTGTCTGTTCTCCCTTGTCATCTTTTAAAGCTATCTATCAAGGAGATGGACTTGAGATAGTGCGTCTCAGTTTAAGTGTTGGTGGCTGGGAGTTGCCGTCGGGAAGAAATGCGAAAGGATGCTTGGAAGCAGTGAGGGCTACAGCAGGTGAGTATTTGGTTAATAAAGCCAGTGAAATAAAATAAAATAATTTAGGAAAAACTGTTTTTAAAATCAATCAATCAATAAATAAATAAAATAATGCAGATACATTTCGGTTTCCGTGCTTATGTCACTGCGGTTTAATGTGGGGTGAGGCCAAGATTTTAGAGAGGTGGATAGTATGCAGCCAAACCCTGGTCTCCCCCTGGCTACTTTGAAGAAAACATCCATCAAATATGTGAATTCTAGTGCGCTAGTGGCGACATCAGTTCATAAGAGAGGTTTATTTGTAACTCCAAGGAGCGCTTTCCGATGTCAAATCAACAATATACATATACACATATATTCCTGCAAGTCCCAAATGATAAGGACAGAATTTGTTGACAGGACAGAAAAGCAAACGGGGACTTGAGTGTGATTAGGCGCGTCCTCTGCAGGTATCAGAACATCCAATAAAGACACATTCCAAATTCATTTAGAGTTTTGTTATCGGTGCACATTTTAAATCTGCTTTTCTGCTCATTTCTGCGTGTGCGTGTGCTCGTCGGAGAGGACGAAAGCTTAAAGCATTAATCAAATTTAATTGTCCCGCGAATGTGTGCGTGTGTGTGTGTTTGTGTTTGTGTTCGTGAGAGAGAGAGAGAGAGGCAGAATATGGACTGTGTGTATGTGTGCGTGTGTGTGTGTTTGTGTTCGTGAGAGAGAGAGGCAGAACATGGACTGTGTCTGTGTGTGTGTGTAGGGAGGTGAGTGAATTGCAAAATGTTATCTTCATCTAGCCTTTATTTGACCACGTATAGGCTCTGCTGAGATAACATTTGTCATTGTGTTGAAGTGTGAGGCAGTCGTGATCCTCCCTCCTATGCCATTTTATTCATCTGCAAAGATGGCTATCTGTTAAATGGGCAGCGTATAAAAAGCAAGCAGGCTTCTGCAGCGGTGTGGTGGTGCATTTGTTTTTTTCTTTTTTGTGAAACGACTTGGGACTCTTTGTTTTCAACTAGACTACAGACGTGGGATCTATATATAGCACCAATTGCGACGAAGCAGTCCACAAGATGAAACTTGTGCGTTTATGGTGCCACACTCCATCTGTTGTTTGTTATTAGAGGCTGCATTTTTAGGGAATGTGACAGCGGCCCCTGAATGTCTTCCCGCTTTATTGTGCAGGACAGCCTATTATAATGTGTGTACTGTTATATGCATATAATTCTCACAAAAGCTGTTGAGGCAGAGCATCAGAAGACTCTGTGATGCTGTGCCTGCAGACATTCATAAAGTGCTGTAGCTCTATTGGTTATAAATAGCCGGAAGGAGCGGACAGCCAGCTCGAACAGGAGCAGCCTCCAGTCGTTCCATCAGCAGCAACAGCAGCAGCACAGCTTCTCTGGCATTATCTGGGCGCACAATCTAACGTGATAGATAGGGGGTACACTGAGATATCACACAGCCACAAGGGTGTGGCACCTGTATGTGTGTGGGTGAGTGGGGGGCTTTGGTTGGATGGTCCGATGTGCTCTCCCTATCAAGGTACCTTTGTTTGCTTCTTGGACTCAGTAATGACTTTAGAGTGACCCCATTACAGTAAGTGTTTTTCTGTTTTTTTTTTTTAATCCTGCCCTGTGGTTGTTAATTTCATCCCCAGGCTTAAAGCCCTATTTCTGTCATGTTTTACTGTTTTTTGTTTTCATTGATGATTGGCACACTGCTGACTCAATCATAGCTGCTTTGCAGCAGTTAAGAGGCTCCTGAAGTGTGTGATCCGCTTTGTCCAGACGCCCCGGCTGCCTTCATTAAACAAATGTGCAGCCACTGACCTTGACTATCTACATTTTTTCAGTAGGATTAACCTCTTTGCCCTACAGTACAGTAGGCTACGACACACATGTAGAAAACGCTCCTCTCCATTCTGGCCTACAAATTCATGCTGCTGTTGGCATGCAGTATTGAATTACAACGTGCTGATCAATGTTTGCAATAAGCTAAATCTCTACATAGCGGGCAGTATAATACAGAGTATCAGATATCACAGGAAAATCTTGATCCTCGTAACACCATTATATTTCAGTGAAGAATGGTTATGTCTTAGTAGCCCATGCTTGAAATGTAACCAGATATAGACAGAGAATGGAACAGTAAACTAATGAGATCAGACTGAAATATGTGTGCAGCATTATTCATTCATGGTAGAGATCAGCCTCATCATAGACAGCAGACTGGGACAGAGAAGCAGTCAAGACAAAGTGGGTGGTGATGGTGTGGACCATGATGTTAGTGTATGATGACTGATCACAGGCTTGCTTTCTCACAACACACTAAGTGACCAATAGTGAGTGGATTTATGATGTGTTAACATGTATCCTGGAGACACTCATCCTGGGTGTAAAGCTAACACCTACTGCATTGACAAGGTGTTTATTAGCTCCCAGTTGTGAGGCCATGGTGCCCACATAATGCTAGGATGGCAGCGCTGAGACTTTTCACATGAGACTGCAATTACGTTGTTTTTATAAGCCCCCGGCTGTCGTTCCACTTTTTGCCCGAGGCTGGGTGGTGTGGTTATAAAAGATCTGTAGTGGGATCATAGTGGCTATTTGATGGGAGGAGGAAGCATCTTGTTCACATGTCACTTTTGTCCTTGGCTGATATCTTTAGAAGTGGGTAAGGAGAAGGAACAGCTATATGTGCTGTCAAAAACTCATGAGCATTTTTATTCTCGCTTTTGTAGTTCCAGCAGTGCAATCACTTTCATGTAAGTATTTCCATCAATTGGGAAAGTGTCCCAGACAGCATAGCAGAGGTGCTGGAAACAGCTCCTCAACAGTGTCAACAGCAATCTATTTCTTTTCTTTCCCATAAGGCTAACCTGCCCAAGTCAAACGCAACTTATGAAATGCAGTGTAATTTTTTTTATAATGTAGCAGCTGGCTGCCATGTAGGGGCTGTGTCTCATTGCAGATTTAAACTACTTTTATGTGTTACACTCTGTGTTTGTGTTTCTTTGCAGTTGTGCACATATTATATATTTACTGGTCTTGTGGTGGTGCAGTGTCAGGGTTTGTTAAAAAACTCCAAAAAGATAAAGAAGCACATGTTTAATGTGTTACGTTACTATAAAAAACGTTCTTTAGAATATCTGTTAATTTATTCTGAATTTCTACAATTCTTACTGTAAATGATTCGCTGTTTAAAGATATTTGAGGATATGTTGCCCTTGCTGTGCCCTCAAGTTTACCACGATAGGGCGATTGTTATGCCTTTTGGTCAAAGGTCAGTAGTTAGTGCATAGTCTGATTAAGTTACATAAGCAAAGTGATAAATAAGTTCAAAGTTAAGAAATATTCTAAGTAATTCATGCTAACAACAGTTAAAATGTATGGATTCGAAATTTGCTCAGAGTGAGACATCGTTATCACAAGCGATCTTCGTATTGTATGTGCGGAAACGGGAGCGAGGGAGCGCTCGGTTCATTCGCATATCTTTGACGTGTTTTCTCCGTATTAAAAGAGTGAACGAGTTCATGTACACGCTTGTACCTTGGGAAACGTTCGTCTTTGTGAATATTAATGTGTTAAGAAACAACTTTTATATGTGTTTACCTGGAGTGAACTGCTATGCTAATGTAACGCACGTGTTAAGCTAGGCTAATCTTTAAGTTTGTCATTAGGATGTGTATTAGCTAGCAATTTATTTTCACTTTCTGTGTATTTCAGTTACAAATAAGAAATAGCAAGGAGAAGCCTTGAGAGAGATAAGGCTTTAAAGGATCTTCATTAAAAGCAAGAAAAGCAAGCCTTGTGTGGAAGATCTCGTCTATTTTGTTCGCTAGCTGTCTAGCTTCACATGGTCACGTGTGGTGAGGGCAGCATAGCGATCGTGGCTCAAGAGTTGGGAGTTTGCCTTGTAATCGGAAGGTTGCCGGTTTGAGTCCAGGCTTGGCCAGTCTCGGTAGTTGTGTCCTTGGGCAAGACACTTCACCCGTTGCTTACTGGAGGTGGTCGGAGGGCCCGGTGGCGCCACTGTCGGGCCAGCCGCGCCTCTGTCAGTGCACCCCAGGGTGGCTGTAGCTACAATGTAGCTTGCCATCACCAGTGTGTGAATGGGTGGATGACTGGTTGTGTAAAGCGCTTTGGGGTCCTTAGGGACTAGTAAAGCGCTATACAAATACAGGCCATTTACCATTTTAGTGAAAATGGCTTTCACTGTGTCGCATCTGATTTCACATTTGTAATTCTAATTGCATTGCCCTTAATCCTGCGATGGTAGAAACATTAACGTGATTATTGTGCACACTAATCCAGAATTTACACCAGAATGGAAACCATTTATTTGTCACATCACAGATACCTGTCACAAAGCTGCAACTACCATACACTTAATATGCAGAAATGCACGGGTTTCAAGTCTTGATGTGTGAATTCTAACAGACAATATTCACATCCTGCTGTGACTTGGCTTTTACATTAATATTTAACTGCATGACATATCTTTCATGGCTCATTGCAATCAAAAGCAGGAAACTAAAGAGAAAATTAATGCAAATAAGCAGCCAATGGATGCTTTAAAACTCGGATAAGCAACATATTTTTGTCGTCTGAGAAAAAACACCCCCAAAAAATTGGATATTGCATTTTGTTTGCATACTGTATTTCAAGTGACCCGAGAGGGAATGCAGGGGTGTGGTTTGTGCAGTTCTACATACAGTAAAGTAGCATAAAAGCAAAGTATCTGAAAAGACTGGGGTTTTAATTTTTTTTTAAGTCTGAAGTCAGGATTTACTTATTTCCAGAGTGCATGAAGCACATGTTTGTGCCCGTGTTAGTCAGGTGGGAGAGGTTTAGAATGGAGGGGGGCAGATACCTATCAAATTCAGGCTGTTTTAGATTTCTGCCCACTGCTTACTCCTTAAGTAAAATGTCATTGTAGTGTACAATCTTGTTAGAGGCATGTCAGAGGCATGTGTAAATGTCATGCATTTACATTAGCCTGTGGGGTTCATTAACATTTAAAGAATTCGCGTTTGAAAAAAAAAATCAGACAAGTGCAGCTAATTCTGATCTACTTCACAGCGGTGTGAAAAATGGCTTTAGGGAAATTCTCCAAAGGGGCTTTCAGAGAACCATTTTGTGCTTGTGTGCGAGATCAAGGTCTTCACAAAGAGGTGGGATTTTGAATGGCAACAAGCAGTCAAAATTGATTGCATGCCTACCATCAACTTTTATTAAAAATTTGGATTTCAATAACAATTTAGCCTTTATTGATGCCAGATGAAGCTATTGGTCAAAGGTTTGTATTTGCTAAGGATTTTTACCAACCCTGTGGAGTGGAGTCATGAATGATGAAAGAGTAATGAAACTCTGTTGCCAAGAAGGCTTAAACACTCACCTCTTGGATGACTGCGTGTAAATGCCACTCTCCTAAACTGTTAGTGGGCTCTAAATTATGTTGACTGAGTGAGCTGATGGCC